>NC_133157.1:80345000-80970000 GCF_040802235.1 Manis javanica
AGTTGTTAATGACATTGCATGAGGGATGTCCCCTTTATGGAGACTCTTAGGATAAATTAATTTGTTTGTGGCATCACAAACAGTTATGTTTCTCCTGGGCAATTGTAAAAATAAAACCTATGACATTGAGAAATGTGTCCTTAAAAGTTTTACAGTCACATTAGCCACAGGAAAGCTTAGAGCTAAATTTGTAACTCATTCACAGCAAATATAAAAACCTTATGATATATGATTTTGTGTTGTTTATTTCTGACTCTTAGTATGTTTCTATATGTTTTTTTATTATTAACATTAACAGTAAGGATTGGGTATGACTGACTGTAAGGAATGGAACCCCAAAATACCAGTGGCTTCAACAAGATAGAAGCTTAACTTTCTCTCAGGTAAAGTTCTAGGCAGGTGATCCAAGTTTGGAAGGGCAGCTCCATGATCATCAGGAGCCCAGACTTCTCATGTGTTGCTCTGCCATCCTCAGCACACAGCCTCCAACTCATGGAACCAGAGGCTGCTCCAGCTCTCACCATCATGTCTGCACCCAGTCAGCAGGAAGGAGACTAGAAAAGGAGCACAACCAATCCTTTTAAAGAAGTATCCTTTAAAGGATACTTTCTAGAACTTGCACATACAACTTTCATAAACATCCTATTGACCAGACCTTGGTCACTTAGCTTCACCTGCCTTTAAGTGTCCCAGGAAATGTGGGAAGCCATGTATTTTAGCTGAAAATGAGAAGTCTTAATACTGAGAAGGAAGGGGAGGTGGGCTTTTAGGAAATAAGCAACAGGCTGTGGTGGTACAATTATTTGTTAATTTGGATTATTTAATGGATCTTTGTGAATTCCTTTAAATTCTCTCCATGCTGGAGTTGGGCAGTTATAAGCAAATGAAGAAATAAAAAGGTTTATGTTCTTCAGAAGGAAGATGGATCTTATTCTCGTTCTTGTTTAAGAACGAGAGTCAGTTAAGAACATGAGTCAGTTGCCGAATGGTCTCTTTGATGCCATGGAATTCTTTAACAGTTTCTGTAGATCCAATCTGGGATGCTCAGATTACTGAGCAAAGTTAGTGCAGGTGAGTTTGGGCTATTTATCTCTGAAAGCTAACGAGCAATATATATTCACCCAAATTGAGGCTGTAAAGGAAGATACACTTTCTTGATTTGCAGTGAATTTTTATCAGTGTAATAACTTAATATGCTTCTCTCTGGCAGTCAGGTTGGGGATTAGATAAGGTATTGGTAAAAAGGATTTTGAAATTATTATTTGTTTGCTAGACAGATTTCTTTCAGATAGTGTGGCTGTTGGGCTCCCCCCCATGGGAATGAAGGACATGACAAAAAGGATTCAGAGTGAAAGTTGTTGGATGCTACTGGTTAGAATTGTTGTCTTGTCATGAGATTAATTTCTTTAATTAAAAAAATTCTAATTTAAAATGTTTTATTTATTTTTAATTGAAATGCAGTTATTATATTGGTTTCAGGTATATAACATTAATGATGGGTGATTAGTGATTGGTTTCACAACACAGTGATTTAATTATACATTAAAGTTATATAGCTACACTAGAGTAGTATTTTTCAAATATTAGTGCGCTAGGATCTTACAGACATTGTTAAAACTGCAAATGACTGGACTCCACCCTCAGAGATTCTGAATTCAATAGCTTGGAGGCAGGATTTTAACAAATCCTGGACTAGAGGATGCTGATCACTTAAGTCAAACACTTCTAACTGGAGTCAATTAAACTTCCCTTTGAAAAAGAACAAGTCACTAAAAAAAATAGTTTGCTTTAAATACTTAATTTTCTAGATTTCTGAAGGATCTGTAATTTCTCCTCCCTTCCTAATCTCTTTTGTGAAGCATGACATCAGACCAATGGAATGCAGCTGAATTCCTGCTTAGATGTTAAGGGGGAGCTTTGAGCACTCGCTTGCTGCTTCTGGGGACCAGTGGGCATAGAGAAAGCATACTTTGGCCCCTCCTTACAAGGGCAACCACCGCACACTGATCTGTGTTGGTTTCCAGTCTGGCAACTCTATAGGGTCACCTGTGTCATAGCAGCAGGAGGAAGCTGCAGTTGACCGTGGTGTTCCAAATGCTCTGAAAACAGGGTTCCAATCCCCTGCCCTGACCTGTGCCTCTCTGTAATATCCTGGGTGCAAAGCTGTTTGGACTCTGGAAGTTGGAGGCCTGAGAGAAAAAGGGTGGGAGGGGGGATTCTGGGACAAGAGCCATATTGGTGGCAGATGTGTATAAATTGGAACTGTCAGTTGGACCAGCAGGAAGTAAGAAGTATGAATGTTCGGGGAACAGAGTGAATCACATTCTTAACGACAGCTTGAAATTTAGGCCAAGAGGTGAATTACAAGTTCTTCACTCAATGTGAAATATTGAGAAACAAGGAAAATCAATCATCCTTCGCCTTTTGAGTGTTTGTGGGAGGACTGGAAGAAGAGAAGGATGGTGATCTCGAGTCTTTCAACATTTTATTATAAAAAATTTTTTGAACATACAGAAAACTTGAAAGTTTTATAATATAACACACTAAGATTCTACTACTGACATTTTATCTTACCTACTTGATAATATACTATCCACGTGTATATCTCTCTATCCTTTTATCTATACATTTTATTTATTTTTTGGGTAGCTTTAATCTTAATATTCTGATCATCATTTCTTTCTTCTTTTCCTACTCTGGTGTTTATTACTGTCCATTTGTCCTTATCCATCCCAAGTCATCATCTTTAATGCTTAAAATAAAGAACATTATAACAACAAAATAACTACCATTTATTGAACACATACTACATGGCAAGCACAATGATAGCCACCTTTCTTATACTGCTATCTTATTATTTGTCAGAATGAGAAGGGGTACAATTATTCCTCTTTTAATGGTAAGTAAGCAGAGTCTCAGAGGAAGCGGCTAATTTAGA
Organism: Manis javanica; assembly: GCF_040802235.1. Classification (NCBI taxonomy): domain Eukaryota; kingdom Metazoa; phylum Chordata; class Mammalia; order Pholidota; family Manidae; genus Manis; species Manis javanica. Next base: position 80,347,939 of record NC_133157.1, read on the forward strand.
CTTCAAATCCGGTCCTATCTGACATTTTGCCTTGGCAACCCAGTGTCAGGGGGAATAACAACCCTTGAGATTCCCTTTGAAAACTAGATTAGTGAAAAATTCATTAAAGTAATCTCAAACTCCTTATCAAGATCATTGATAATATCATTTTCCTCATGTAAAGAAGTCTTTCGCTCAAAGTGAAACGGAATGGCTAATCTGTGAATCGCTGTCATCTGCAAACTCAGTGGGTATCTGCCTTTCTTTGCACAAGAGTAAAGTAAACACTATTTCCTTCTCTCCATTATCATTGATGAAAGTCATTGACTTATTTTGTGGGCCAAGCATTCCATTCATCTAATTCTAAGAGTAATTCTCTGAGGTAAATATTATAATCCCCATTTGAGAGATTGTAGGGGATAGAAAGGATCTTTTCCTCTACTTCTAAGGTTCTATAATGGGGGGACACAATCTGATAAAAGATTGATTAAAAAAAGGAACAGTTTATTTTGCATGCACCCAGGGGCTTCATGAGAAAGAAATGAAAACCCAGAGAAGTGATTAGACCTGGGGCTTATGTACTATTTTAACAAAGAGTGACAAATTGCGAGGCAACTAGGCGAAGGAAAGGGGTAAATTGTGGGAAATAAACTGGCAGCAAATTATGCCTGTGGGGGAGTATGTTGTAGAAAGGTAAACATAGGGGGAAACTAATGGAAGAAGGACTTATTTGGTAATATTTGTTGTACACACTCACGTTGGTGCCTTCTCCATTTAAAAGAGTTGTCTCCAGTGGTTGAGGTGTCCTCCTATTCCTGGTACAGGAGAGGAAGACACCTTTACAAATGGAAATTTATGCTCTACTTTTTACAGAGCAAGGGGGAGGGCAGTGAGCTAATAGCTTTCAGCTCAAAACAGTCCTTAATACAAAGTGACATCTTTTGGGGTAGCATAATTTGATCCCTTTCAAGAGCAAGCAATTGATTTTCACTGGAGTAGACAGAGATCAATGGGACTGAAGAGAAAGTCTGCATACACCACAATACTTGGGGATTTTTTAATGTAATAAATGTGGCATCTCAAATAAGCAGAAAATAGAAACTACCAGTATTCAATAAGTGATGTTGGCACACCTTCTGCCTGGCAAAAGCACCACAAAATTTAAAAATACAAATGATAATATGGGGGAAATTATTGCAATTCATATTACAAAGAGTTATGCTCCCTGGTAGGTAAATAGCCCTATAAATGTCTGAGGAAAGGGCCACTTACCCAATAGACAAATGGGTGAAGGGCAGGAATAGACTATTCCTAGAAGAAGAAGTGCACATGGAAGTAAAGTACACATTCAAAGAAGAAGAAGTAAATATTCAAAGAGATAGGTGGCCTTGTTAAACAAGAGAAATGTAAATTAAACAACATTGAGATACCATTTCCTTTGCATTTTTCAAAAGTCCAAAAGTTAAATAAAATACTTGGTTGGTGAGAATATCAACCAGTCAAATCTCCACGGAGGGCAGTTTGTCAATATCTTTCAGAATTATAGATGTACATATCCTAAGTTTCAGCAATTCTATCCCTAGAAATCTCTTCTACAAGTATACTCACATGTCAAGTGACAGGTAGAGGCTATTTATTACAGCATTTTGCTTTGTTTTGCAAAATGTGGGATACAGCATAAATAGATGACTACTAAATAAATCATAGCAAATCCATATGATATGTACAAAAGGGTGAAGTCTTTATGTAGTGACTTAGAAAGAGCCCTATAATATATAATTAAGTAAAAAGAGCTAAATACAAAACAGTAGTACATTGCGCTGCCATTTGTGAATCGTGGGAGTTGATCCGCTCCCCCTGCAAAAGAGAAGCCAGGGCTGTTCTCCTGGGCAACCTGAGGATATAGGACATCCAATTCTGGATCCTGCTTTTGCTGGTGAAATTGCTGGCCCTCCCCTAACTGGGTGGGCAGATTCAGGTCGCCAGAGACCTGTGACTGATGGGAACCATACTGTTTGGTTCTTGTGGACTAGGTGCTTCTTTCCTCCTGGACTGGGTCTAAGGATTGTACAGAGTTAGAGTTCACACTTACTTTTGTCTTACTTATATGTGATGAGTCTGTGTTGGCAGTACAAGAGCCCACTGAAGAAATAGAGAAACCACTTTCAGTTCCAGCTCTGGCACTAGAAAATTCATCTTTCATAAGATGAAGACAACTCAGTATGTCATTAACTACGGGTTTTTATAAAGTGGATGTCGATGGTTAGTGTACGAAATTCGACCCCAGCCCAGGCCTGCTTCATGTTTCAACTACCTTCTCGGTTGTCTGGAGAATCTAGGATTTTCATTACAGGTAGACTGGTTTTGTACTGAAAATATGTTGTCTATTCAAATGATTGATTATTTGGCTTTGCTCTGAGGCTTAGCATAAGATGGGGAGACATTCTGTTGGCAGATAAATCTCTAAATATTTTTGTATTCTTGTGATGAACTAATCCTGAATTTGTGTTAAGATTTGGCTACAAGAATGTTTATTGCCCAGATGTATTAGTAATCATGAAAAATGGGAAACATCCATAATGACCGACCATAGGACATAAGTTAAGTTATGGTATAGTCATATAATGGAATGGTCTGCAGCCATTTAAAAATGATGATGTAGAAGAATATTTAACAACATATAAAGTGTTCATGATATGTCAAGTAGGGGAAAAGCTGGCCTCATAATAAATCACAGTAGTAATCTTATTTTAAAACTATTACACACACACACACACACACACACACACACATTGAATGGCTACATAACCCAGATAATTAGCCCTTGTTATATTTTTGTGATGGCACATGGATAAAGTTTTTATTTTCTTCCTAATATTGTGAATATTTTTCTACAACAAATATGATTGAAACCTGGATACAATCCCTCCCACCCCTGCATGTTCCTGATAATACTGCTAAGAGGCAGGAGAAAGAATTTGAGAAATTCATTTTATTTTCAGGTCATCGAGAACACCACATCCTGCCAATTTTAGAGGGAATTTGATGGAATTCTTTCTGAATACTCTAGTAGCTTTTGAGAAGGAACTTTCTTGAGTGTCCAGCTGCAGCACCCTGTGAGCACACAGTGCTTGTTTGAGAACCTGGAGTCTGTTGCCATGGAAACAATAGTCAAGTCAGGCTGCTGCAAGAGGGCCCCTCCCAAGTCTCCAAGAACATACTGCTCCCTTCCGTTAAGTTCCATTTGGTTTAAGTAGATGCAGAAATCCTTCCTTTCTGGATAGCCTGTTTTCCATGGCCAGACATTGATGAATGGATGGTCAAACAGAGCAAATAATTCTGTTTGAGATGTTCTGCTTGGAAAGGGCAGGTTGAATTTTGATGGGTGAGTTCTAATGAGAATTAGAGTCTTTGTTTCACAAAACTGCTTTTAAGAACTGGTCAACCTTTCTCATAAGGTTGATTAAATTCATTACAGCTCCTAAGAAACAAAATTTTTAGCTGATGGATGCTTCTGTACCTTGAAAGCCTGCTGGAGCCCAAATCTGTTTTGCTATGATCAGAGCTTACTTTGCATGCACAATACTTCCAAACTACAACGTGTTTTTACATTTCTTATATATGTTTTTTTATTCATGTTTTGCACTACAGTTCTATGAGGTCAAATGGTAATGTAACCTCTGCTTTTATTGGAGACTTAGAAAAGCCAAGTGAATTTTCTCAAAATGTAGTACACTGAAAGTGCTATTATGTAGAGTGTGTAACAGGCTAATCAACATTCCATTCAAGCTAGAGTAACCTCCCTCTTATTTCCTTTTGAGACTCAGTCATCACTGATCTTCCAGTTTGTGACTTGAAGGCAACAATCTTGAAAATCCTTGTGAAGAATGACATACATGTGAGAAGACTCTGCAAGATTATGAAGGGGAGAAAGGGAAATGAGGAGCAAACACCCATGAGGGTAAACCATGCCCTTTTCACATCCCAATTTGTATTTCCTAAGCTTACAGTATTCTGAAACACCTAAAGTTTCTTTCAAAAAACATATCTTCTGCAAAAAAACTAAAAAAGAACCTTCATGTCCATCAAGAGTAGAATGGATACATAAATGGTAGTCTATTCATACAAAGAAATAATACTCAGCAATAAGAACAGAATGATTTTAATTAAAGATTAAACTTAATAAAGATAAACTTGAAACAGGATAAAACTTAAATACCTTATGCTGAATGAGAAAACTGAGCAACAAGAGAGCATGTGCTAAACTATTTATCTGAGCTAATCTCTGGGAAGGAAATCAGTCAGGCTTGCCTGGGAGATAGTGGGTGAGATTGGCTGGGAAGGGGCACCAGGTAACTATCTGAAGTGATGGAAATGTGCTTCACCTTTATTGGGATAAGAGTTACTTTGGCATATATATTTGTCAAAACTCATCACACCCTTCATCAAACTCTATGCTTAGAATCTGTGCACTTACTGTGTACAATTACACTTCAATGAAGAAAAGGGGTGTACCTTATAGCCTTTCTCTTGGAGGTATATTTCTAAGTACTTTACATGACATGAGATGTGTTTAGTTGCATTTTACAGATGGAAAAACTGAAGCACAGGGAGGTCATAGAAATTTCTAAGGCAACAGTGTCTGGGACCAGAATTTGAACCCTGACAATTCTGCTCCAGAGCTGGACTCTTAGCTGCTAAATCATACTTCCTGTCTTGCCCAGAAGTAGCAACTGGCTTATTTCCCATTTCCTGTCAGAGCTTTTCCAGATATGACAGAACAATTATTCATTTTAGCAGAAAGATTCTGGTTATTTAAAATATGTTTATTTATGTTGGCTTTTGGGATACTTAAGTGATTCCATTTAGCTTTGATGAAGACAACACTACTAAATAGCAGTACTGGCCTTGCAGACTATCAGGAAGGCCAGTCTCCTGACTTTTGCTAATCACTGCTTGGCACAGTGTTGTCAGACAAGGAAAGTCATGTGTTTGATGTTGCCAAGAAATGGAAGGTCAAAATGCATTAGTCATTGGGCTTAGGAGAGGATTCATCTACTCCAGTTTGCTGGTTATAACTTACTATAGTTTATTATGTAGAAAGAAAAATTAGCTGTGACACCAAAGTGTTGTTAACCATGGCTGACTTTGGGGAATAAGATTGAGGTAGGAAGAGGTTTCCAATTTCTCAATTACACATTTGCATATATCAATGGCAATTTTTATTATGAGTATGCATTTTTGATGAGACTTTTAAATCTTTTTAACAGTGATCCAACTGACTATTCTGGCTTACGTGAGGGCTAGCCATTTGCAATATTCATTCATTCGATTGAACAAACATTTACCAAATGTCTACAAGATTCGAGGTACTAGATACTAGAGATACATAGGAATTAGTAGTCTAGTGGTTAAATGACATATGGGCAAATAACTATGGAATGAGGTAATTACTCTGTAGCTGAAGGGATTTGAATTAGAACAAAGAATACTGCCTCAACACTGCTTTTAGCCATGGTAACTATGGCTATAACTGGAGCAAGAAGAGAAGGAAGCATTTCTGAATGCCCTAAGGTTCTACAGTCCTCTTATTCTATGAAGATTATTAGAAGCATGCCCAGTAATGGAAGGTGTAGGCTGATTCTGCCTGTTAACATGGCTTGACAGACATCAGGTTTTTCCCAATCCTGGTTTCTCATGATAACATGGTGGGTTATCAGTTGACAGAGGACTAAACTTCAAGGTTGCCTTTTAAATGCTTTTTTGTTCCATGACTATAGGCTGTATCCCTAACATCAGTTATTTATTTCCATTTTGCAAAAGGCATAATAGTTGAGAGGGGCTGGCTTGGCACAATCATAGTTTACTTTCTAGAGTTTCTTGAAATGAAAATGTCAAGTAGCCCGCTGATGACTAGGGTTGCAAGTACTCAGCATCCAGTGGTCAGTTGTACTGTTTTTGTAATACAGAGGAAAACAGAATTATCATAAGCTTGTGCTGTCTTTAAATTCAGAAAAAGAATGGGTAAGTGTATCCTTTCCTTCCTGCTTGAGCTTAAAAAAAGACTTTTTAGTTCAGTTATAGGTTGTAAAAGGCAGCTTTTCTCAGGAGCATATGGTTCATTAGCTCCATATGGTGTACCTGTACCAGACATTTCTTCCTTAGTCCTGTATCCTGCCTGTTTAAAATGTGAATGACCATCCCCCTTTTCCCTACTCTAGGACATCCAGGGAAGTTTAATCCTTTCTGACCCACTGTGTCCTTCAATACCTCCATTATAAGCATGCCTGATTTTGGAATTATTCTGTAATTGGAAGTCAGCCTCACTGGGCAAGTGCACAAGTCTTAAGCTCTTCAATAGTGACCTACCAGCATAATTACATGACAGAAATATAAAAGCAATTAGTTGGAGGTATTTGCAAAATGAACTCATGTTAGCAATCTGTGTAACTACAGAGACCTCACTCAGATCAAATGGTTTGGATGTACTGATTTTACCAATGGAAAAAAAAAATCAAAGAAAATTCTCCATATCCCATGACTCTAATCTACTCTTGGCTGAGGCCTTAAGTCCCCTGCAGGGCCAGAGGATTTATTTATAATGATAGTTTCTGGATTGGGGAGAGGAATGCCATTCCTGCCCCCTCCCTTTTGTAATCCAGTGGAAAATAACAAGGAGAATAAGAAGCAATAAAGCAAACGTCCATCTTCATTGAAATTAGGAAACATTCATATCTGAACCCATGATACTGTGTTTGGAAAAGGGCTTTCATATTAGTGAAAAGTTTATCAGTGTGAAGATAGACCCAAAGAGAATGTTGGGTGCTTCACATGTCATGGGCAGACTAGACAGAGGGCAGAATTCTTCAAAATAGATGCCATAGCTTTGACGTAGAGCAAAGTCAAGTAACCTGTCAGTACTGAGTGACCTCAGACAACAACTGAGCAAACACATAGGACCTACAGACATTCTATGTTTGCAATCTTAGAAGACAATGGGGAATAAACAGCCCTCCAACTTCTATGTCTTCTAAAGAAGAGCAAATACACCATGATGGACCAAAACTCCATTAAGTGGTTTCACTGGGAGGAGGGTAACTTTCAGCCAGCCCAGAGACACTCAACATTCGTAGGGGATTGATAAGGTTTCTGGAGGCAGCAAGCTCAAAGTGCTCACTAGCTCATTTGCCTGGTCCTTATCCTTAGTATTCTTTCTCATGTGATTCAGGAATAATACTCCGTTCGCAGTTCAAGGATGGACAGTATTGAAAAATCAATCACCATGATAGTAATGTGAGCATGTTGCATTTAAAAAGAAATATCACACAGACACATAAAGGTAGATGAGTAAAACAATCAGAAAGATTATAGCATAAAGCAGGTAAAAATTAAGATAACATATTTCTACAAGAAGCCATCTGGCAACATATATTAATACCAAATATATATGCATACTTCAATTCACCTAGGAAATCATTCTATAGAATTGCACTAATATGGTAACCACTAATACTTGAAATATGAAACTATTTTATATGTAAAACTGAGGAACTAAAATTTTGATTTAAAATGATACTGATTTCAGTTATTGGAAAACTTTAAAGCATGTTTGAAACAAACTGGGTATGTGAATTTGCTTTCAACCATGAATTTTATGAACTCGAAACACAGATCAAGTACTGCCAATGAAAATTTAGTGTCTCAATCAAGATATGCTCTAAATATAAAATACACACTAGATTTTAGTAAGACTTTATTCAGTAAAAAGAATGCGAAATATCTTGAAATGATATCTTAGATATATTGGGTTAAATACATTATTAAAAATTTTCCAGTTTTTTTTTTTTACCTTTTTAAAGTGGCTACTAGAAAATTTTAAATAACGTGCAACTTGATAGTGTTTCTATCAGATAGCACTGCCTTAGGTATGTAAATAGGTGAGATGTCAAGTCAATGGGCAGGTACTGTAAAAACAAAACAAAACTGGAAAAGGAATGCATGTTCATAGAGGAATGGTTAGTACATACATGTAACATGTCATGAGCTATTATGAAGCCTTTGAAAAGAATAAAGTTTTGTCAGTGTACCTGAATAAGCACAAAGTATTGTTGTACAAGAAAAGTAAACTGCATAGAAATGTTGGCAATACCAGTATTGTAAAGCTACCAATCCCAGTCATCAATAGATGGATATGTTTGTAAGATGGGACTTGAACATGGAAAGAAGTACAAAAAGCTATACATGAAGCCCTTTAACCTGGGTCACCTGTATGTGGCGGGCCAGGGGCAGAGACGAGGAGGGAAGCAAGTAGAAAGAAAATAAAATGTTTAACTCCCTCCCTCTTCCAGCATGTGTATTATCTCTTTAAGCTGTTACACACACAAACACACATGCTTGCCAGAAGGGAAGGTTAGAGCTAGAGCTATATATAATGACTTGTAGGAGTGTCCAAGGGCAAAGAAGTTGAAGGTGATATGTAAATGGACTCACCCTATTTGTGTAAGAACCATAAATCTCTCCCTGTCCCCATTCTTATATATGTTTAGAGAAAGGTGTGTGTGTTAGTTAATTGACAATAATAATCTCAAGGGTGTGGTACTGGAAAGTGAGTTGGGGTAAACAGAGTGGAGAGAAAGCGGGTGGTGTGTATTTGTCACTTTTTATTACAAATGGATATTACTTTTTGTATTTTGAAGAAGAAGAAAACTTAAAAAACAGGGCAGAATTATTAAGTTTCTTGAAATAAAAGAGCTCGTAGAAGAGTTATATTTCCAAGGAATAGTAATGGCAACAGACAGAATTTAAAAATCAGTTGGCCAGACAGGGACACTAGAGCAGCAAAGAGATTCTCAGGTATAAAACAACAGAAAAATGTGAAGATTTAAAAGGAGGAAACAGAGAGAGAAAAATAATAGCCATAGCAAACATAGGAGAATCAACATAGGAATAATTGACACACCTGATGTATGTAGGCTTTTATGAAGGTTGACCCAAGAACATAGACAACAGAGGGAAAAGACATGTGAATATATTTTTCTAAAATAAAATCTAAATGAAAGGGCATACTGAGTTCCAAGAAAAACTTGATACAAATGATCAATAATTAGAAATAGCCTAGTGTATTGTACTTCAGAGATAAGAATTCTTTGGGCATTTAGCTCCCACCTTCACCACCATTATCATCACACAGACACAAAAATCAGCTATTTACATGTGGATTAAAAAAAATACTCTTTTGCATGAACAAAAAAGGAAAACATAAATAAAATAAATTACTTAAGGTATTCCAAAATCTTTTCACATTTTTTCTTTCTTGTGAGTCACCTTTTGATTCAGTCATTGGTGTTTGTGTTTTTCTTACACAATGTGGTCTCTATACTATTAAGAACATTGGTGATGAGCATTTCATTGAAGAGCAACCCAATACAGTTCTTGTTTGTTCTCAGAACCCATTGAAGTTCTTGTTTGATACCCATTAAGCAAGTTTGTTGATGCTTTCCTCATCAATGGAAGGGCTTCAGATCTCATCCAGGATCTATTTTTGTTGCTCAAATGATCCTTACATAGCTTTTTGACAAGAGTGGTGCCATTTTCCAGTGTAGTCACCAGGAACATGAACAAATTTGCACGTGAATAGTTTTACAGTTATGCCCTATGATACACTGACTCCTTGAAGAGAGACTTGGATATCATGCACCGATATGGTATATTATTTCTTCAAAATACTCACTATCCCTTCCTACAACAGGATAATTTTTCCATAGCCATTGACAATATGCTTATCACTGACCGGCTTTGGATAATGGGATGCAGTGCAAGTGCAGGGTCTCGCTTCCTAGCAGAAGTTCCAAGAGCCACATGTGGTCCCCAGCTTTCTTTTCCCTCTGCCATAAAAATAACGTGCCCCACACAGTGGCTGCTCCTTTAGCCTGGGTCCTGGAAATGAACACAGCATGGCATGTAGCCAAAACTGACCCCCAATAAGCATACAATAAGAGTGAAAAATAGACTTGTAAGCCATCCATCCCCATGAAGGTTTTTGGCTTACTTGTTACTGCAGCATAGTTTAGTTTAAAGTGACTGGTATAAATCTTAGCATGTAGGATTTTGAACCTTGTTTTGGAATGGTCTAAAGCTCTTCCAAAGGGCTCCTAATTTCTACAGGACTTCCTCAGGGTAGGTCATGAATGGATGATTGATGACTGGTCGTTTCCAGAAGAGATTCAAATTTAAGCTATTTCAGGTCAGACAGGGTGAATACAGAGTGACCTTAGCTGAGATGTTTTTTAAAGGAGTCATTCTGAGTTTTAGAGACTCACAGTAACTGGATGTGGCTGAATCACAGCCCAGTTGTTGCGAATCATCACTTATACCTGTATTCTGGTAAAATGTCCTGAAATTCTGAAGTTAGAAAACTCTTTGGGGACTGGAGACAATACCTCATTTTGAGACAACCTACTAGTTCTTAGTAGGAAAAGGGTTGGAAAGGAGAGGACAGGGAGGAGGAAGATGCTGTAGATAATGAATTTTTCTTCTTTCCAATTAAAGCTGATTCCATGATCGAAGTATCAATTTGTGGAGAATAGTTTCTTTTTTTTCTCCCCAAAGCAGAAAATTAGCACCTGCATTTAGAGTTCTGTTGGAGAAGTAGCTGAACTCAAAAAGCATTAGAGATCCAACTGCAGTTCACTGTCGATGGGTTCAACAATTTGCAGCATCCCTTCAAAGAATACAGGCTGTGGTTTCCTCCTGGGATGACCTCACTGGGATCTGTGGCGACAGTGCTGAGGGCAAGTGGGATGAAACAAGTTAGCTGAGACTTAGAAAAGAAAATGGAAACAGTACATGAGCAGAACATGGGACATTCAAAATAACATGGGGCAGGAAGTGGATTTCCTCGCTCACATTCTGGTTCATGTCAGTTAAGGACAGAGGCACCAGAGGATTAGTTTTGACTCTGAAATCCTGTTTGGCTTCTGTATTTGTTTGGCTTCTATCCCTTAATAAACATAGGAATAAACAAAGAAATGATAGAATTACCTTCTTTAAGACACTCGTACTTAAAGAAGGTTAAATGAGAGTAGGGATATTGATTTTGCAAATAGAAACTGTACAGGATGAGTGGCCAGCACTGGCCACTGGTGGCCTCTCATCCACCATCGCCATCACCATCACCAGCACCATGTTTCAGGACAGCCTGTACTGCTTGATCCCCCAAAAGGGAGGCAATACCTAGCAACTAGTAGTAGGGTGCTAGTAAGGGCATGAGCTCTGTGGGCAGAAGGCCTGAATTTTACATCTTGATTGTGTTTGCCCTCATTTTGTTTGGGTAAGTGATATAGCCTTCCAAGCCCTGATTTTATCAAATGTTCAAAAGAAAAAAAGCTATAGTGCCTAACTTATATAGTGGTTGCAGGTTTAAGTGAGCTCATTCATCCACAGTGCCTGCCATAGTGGGGGGCAGGTGAAATGCTTGAGCAGCACCGGCTTCTTCTTGTGGTTCAGTCTTAGCTGAGAAAAGTCCAAATGAAAAGTGCTTAGAATTGTCATACAAGTTCTTATTTTTAAATAAAGAGTTACAATGTTAGAAAAATAAGTGGATGGGGTCTTCAGGTCTAGTTTGTTTATTAATAATGGACAGGAAGAAGTTATAATCAAGAGTACAATACCTGTTCAATAGGCTTTGGCAACAAGATACCACATTAGTCATGTTTCTAGGTAAACTGGAGTTGAGGGCATTCTCTAAAACGTGATGGCAATCAATGTCTACAGGATTGTGGGAGAGTATGCCTAGGAGTGGAACAGAGTGCCATTTATTAGTAATTAACAAAGTCCCTGAACTCTCCTTCTGTTATTCGCTTCACCACCATGTGCCACACATTTCTTTTTACAATATGCTCAACAGCAGCTCTGCTTCTCAGCTTACTGAGCAGCATATGCTGCAATATTCAGGATGGAAGCACTGTCCCCTGAAAGTGGCCATCCTGTATGCATGGGGAGACAGCACACAAAGGGCAGCACGCAGTACCTGCGATGCAAGCTGTCATGAAGCAGGCGATGGTCCCTGCAATCAGAGCTCTCAATGACCCGGAGGCAATGTCCCTCTTTCTGGAGGGAGCCATGGATGCTGGGAAACATGGAAGCAAGTAGGAGAGATTAATGTTGAGGCTATTGATTAGAATTCCAAATCCCAGCTTCTGAGAATTGTCCTATGGCTGGGGTCTCAGGTCATCTGATCTTTAAAAATAATGTTATCTGGCAAAAATAAATGAAACGTGTCATCCCTGGGTAGAGGAGCACCTACATTTGAGCAAATTCTTCCTGAGGTTACCTTGGGTCTATATAGGAAAACTATACTGAAAAATAGAGCTAGAAATAGATCCTAAAGGATTTGCTACTGTTACAGAGCCTTTTTCTCCTGACATGAATAACATTATAGAGCAAGATGGAGATCCAAAGTATATTTATGTCACATCTGTTAGGGAAGGATATTATTTTCACTTACAGAGTCCACCGATCACTATTCCTAGGGAGCCAAAATTGGCAAAGCCACAGAGAGCGTAAGTGGCAATTGTCTCGGAACGAATCTGTAAAGAAGCATAAACACACAGATGTATACATAGTGTGACCCAGCTGGGAAATCTGACATCCTAACAAGCTTCCTATTTTGACAATGGGATACATATGGACAAGTAAGTGTACAGTGGCATCAAACACCCACTGCTTCCTGGATGTTTTTTTTCCATCTCCCCTTAAAATATCAAGGGAGGGAAAGAGGCTGTGTGTGAATTCAGAGACTTTCTGCAAAGGATTTAGAATTGGTAGTGTTGGCCTCTACAAATGCTACTTTCTGCTCAGTGTTAACTTCTAATATTCATTGTAACCTGGCCAACTGCTGTAATGTGCCATGTACAATGCTAGCTGCTGAAGATACAAAATTGGTCTCTGAAAATACTCACATTACATTTATTTGACAAAGGACTTACTCAGAATGTATTAAAATTGTTATAACTCAATGATAAGAAGACAAGCAGCCAGTGAAGAATGGATATAGAGATTTCACAAAAGACACACAAATGGCCAGTAAGTACATGAGTAGTTGTTTGACATCATTAGTCACCAGGGAAATGCAAATTAAAACAATGAGATACCACCACACATCCACTAAAATGGCTAAAAGAGATGGACAATATCAAGTGCTGGCAAGGATGTGGAGGATTTGGAACTCTCATACATTGTTGGTGGGAATGTAAACAGACACAGCCTATTGTAAAATACATACTTAGTAGTTTCTTACCAAGTTAACATACATGGCCTGTATGACCCAGAAATCCCACTCCTTGGGATTTTCTCAGGATAAATAAAAATGTATGCCCACAAGAAGATTGTACATGAATATTTATAGCAGATTTTTTCATAATAGCGCCAAGCTGGCAACAACTCAAAATGTCCTTCAAGAGGCAAATGGACAAATTGTGGATATCTGTAAAATAGAATACTACTCTGCAGTAAGAAGGAAAATAACTAATGCATGTAATAATGTGAATGCTAAGGGAATCCATTTGCATGAAATTCTAGAACAAGCAAAATAATCTATGGTGAAAAGTCTTGGCTTCCTAGAAGTGGGTGGGTGGGTGGAACAGGTATTGTTGATTCCTGGCCATAAGGGAGGTTTTCCAGGTGTAATGTAAACATTTTCTATCTTGACTGAGGTTGTGGCTACACAGGTGACACGTCTGTCAAGACTCGTATGTACACCAAAAATGGCCTTTTTTGTATGTACATTATACTTCAGAGAAAAGGAATTACATTAATAAGAAGTCAGTGCACAGACTTTCAGTCTGGCTGTGGTGTGGGTTGTCTGTCTTTGTTCTTCAGCTCTGACCATCCTGTAGGAAAATCAGGTGCCCGTCTGTAAGCAGGAATGAATAGTCCTTCCACAGGGGGCAGTGGGAAGATATAAGGTGGATTCATGCAAGTGCGAGCATGGTGTTCCGGCTCCAGCCTGACAGTCAAGACGGACTGACTACAGGGGGCTCAGAGGATCCAGTGGACTTTGTTGTTCACCAGAGGCACACCTAAGCTAGCAAATGCACCCACACAACTGAGGCAATTATTTTCTTTTCCCCAATCCCCCCAAAATCTATGATTTAGTTCAAAGAAAAAACCAGGCCAATGCTGCTTTCAAAAGTAATGGTGCCTTTTCAGTCCAACCAAATGGATTTTTGAAAAGCTCCCATTTAAGACTCAAGTGGTCCTGGTAAGTTTTTTGCTGATTATAAAGCCCCTTCTTCTCTTTTATCTCTTCTGAGACCACCTTGTTGATATTTTCAATCAGCATACAGGAAAAAATAATTGCAAGTATTTGAGCAGTCCGCTGTTTCTGGAAAAGCTCATCCTCATTTCCTGTGCTCTCTAGTGCTTTTCATTTTGTTCAGTTGGCTTCAAAACCAGGCAGCCTTATTAAGAGAGCATGGGAAGGGATATGGCATAAAGTGCTTAAGATTGGTCTTTCCTTTTTCTGGGGATCTGTGGGAAAGGGGTACACAGATGTGGCCATGTAGGCTTTGTAATAAGATGAAAAGGAGGCTGGGATGGTTCCACTTTGCCTTTGCCCATAAATGTGCAGAATGATGTGATGGAAAGAGCTTTCTTGCACTAGGAAATTAATAATACCTCTTGCAGCTCTCCTGGCACACAGCAAGGACGCTGTCTATACAAGGCCAGTCAGTGTAACACTGCTTCCAAAAGCAAAAATTGGTAGCAGTGTTCATTAACAAAGGACTGGTTAAAATAAATAACGGTGTGCAAATAAACAAATTACATAAACAATATCACAGATACTGATATAGAATGGCATCCAAGGTATGTTATTAAGTGCAAAGAGCAAGGTTAGTAACCGTGAGCATGTTAGACCCTGAGGGGAGAAATAGCGAGGATGAGTTTCTCTCTATCCCTTGTACCTTTTGGAATCTGTACCATGCTATGTGCTATGTGAAAACAAATAAGCATGCAAAGTGTTATCTCTATTCTATGAAAGAGAAAATGATGGAGTAAAAAAGCTCGTTCTGGGGATGACATGCTGTATACACATTCTAATATCTTATCTTAGATGGGGGTTGGCAGTGGGCCTAATTCAATGCATAACACTGTATTTTTGCCTCATGGATCCAAGTCTCATGCGTCAGTCACCTAGTGCCTTTTCCAGGAGACGATGGGACATGCCCCCCACTAGTTGGTTGATGGACACTGAAATTGCAGGGGCTCCTCCCCATTTTATTGATTGGAAATAGGAAATTGGGGAAAAACAAAATGCTTTTCCCATCATGACTCAACAATAGCAGAAGCCATTGAGCTCGTATCTCCATTTATCCTCTACGGGTCTGTCCCTGGCTGGACTCACCCCCAACCCAAATCAGCAGTGCTCTTTTGTCTCTGTTCTCTTAGTCACCTGATGCACAAACCCACTTAGCAGGGCCAGAACTGCGAGCTTGTTTTGCTCACTAACAAAACCACTTTCTCCAGGCAATTGGCAGTTGGGAATGGAAAACATGTTGCTTCATCTAGCCCATTGTTTGCTTTTGGCAGAGAAGCAAGCTGGTTTGTGGTGGCATCCAAACAATGAGTACATTCGGCTGTGCTCCACTGTGTGGCCAGCTGCAGAATGAACATTTGAGAAACAGCAGACCTGCAGGGCCAGTTCTCCTATCAGATGTGTGGGTCAAAATGCCCCTGACTGTAAGATACAAATCAGCACCTTCCTGGAGTGTGCTGTTATATTTGTGCAACATGTAGGAGTAAGTTTGTGTGTTTGGTCTTCGGGACGCTGGGAGAGGCGGTGGTGGTGTTCAGAGGTGGGCAGTCTCAGTGAGAACACTGGGCAGCATGCTTTTCCTCCCCTTTGTTTTTAAAGCCAAATACATGCCTACAAAATTAATTCCAAATGAATTGTTTCAGTTAATAATGGTGGTGGTCAGAAATGTTCACCATTTCCCTAAGGGTTACCACATGTGACAATTCTGTTCTTCAGGCAAATAGGAATTGATGACTCAGATGCAGATGTAGCCCAAGTCATGGCGTCTCCTGAATTCCCTTATCCCATTCAAGGCTGAGCAGATCCGGGCATCTCCTTACAGCCTGCGGACCTGATGTCCTGGCATAGTTAAAGGGCATTTGCCTCCAAGGTTCAGACCACAGATCCAGAGCCTCTTCTCCTCCCTCATCCACTCGGAGAGTAGCAACTGTGTTGCAGTATTTCTTTAGGAAGTGAATTTAGGTAGTGTTTCAGAGTTCATAGACTCTCTCAAGCTGTAAAGAAGAGAGCTTCAAGATCATGAGACTGCCAGCCCACACTGTGACCTCGGCACCTAGAAGGCATTCAATAAACATTTGTTGATTGATTTCAATCCGAGCTCATATAACTCTGGGTTCGAATCCATACCACTCAAAAGTAAATGATCACAGTGGTAAAGATTAGCTGTATGTCTCTCCACACACACATGCACACACACATGCTCACACATACTAATTAAATTAAGGTAACTGAAAATTATGGGATGCTATGTTCACCATGAGCTCAGTTTGTTTTGTTCTCTGATGTATCCCAAGTGCCTGGCGTGATGCACAGAGGCACTGGTAACTATTGGATGAATGCATGTACATGATGAAGAAGTATACTGAAAAACAAAAATATTTACTCACCGACATATATTGCTGCACACCATTCACAAATTTGGGCCCAGCCTCTTTCCTTAGGTTGATTAATTTTGAGAGGTGCTCATAAGCCACAAATTCATTGAAGAATGTCTTATAACCTATGAGTCTGGCAACCATGAAGCTGTCTTCCCAGTCCACCCCCATCATGAAGGAAAAGGGCATGAAGATGTAGGAGCATATTATCTATAAAAACCAAAAACAGATATTTCATGAGAGTAGTGATTTGCTTGCAGGTGATCTGCTTCTACCTCCCCTTTGTGACAAGATTGTCCCCATCCCCTCTGGGTGTCCTCTAGGCATAGGGACTCTTCACATTCCCTCGCCATCTGTATCCATTAGAAATCAAGGTTGAAATTGGGTCATTTGAAGTAACCTGGATTCCTGGGATGGGGTCAGGAAGGAATGACTATGCTGGGGGAAGGAAGGTGACAGAGAAAGAGACAGATGAGTGGGAAGACAATTTGTGCATTGGGAAGAGTGTGTAGAGTGTGCTATAGGCCCAGGGATGGCTATTCATAAACCTATTTTATTTTTAAACAAAGACAGGCAGAAACATGATGGAGGAGAAACAAATGGAAGAAAAACATGGTGGAATTCTACCTCAAAACTCAGTTGTGGGTAGTCAAACATGTTTCCAAACCAAGACAGGGCTGAATTCACAAAAGACAACAGGGCCAGGAAGGCAATCAGATTCACAGCGATGTTTGCCACCAGGGAGATGGATGAGGATGCTCCCTGCGATGCAGCTTCTAGGAGATTCCTCGAATCACTTTAACAAAAAATAGAAATTCCAGAATTACCAAGGAATTGTCAGCAGGGGTACGTCACAGGTGTAGAAATGGTATTAACAGAGCTTATTGGGATGGAGAGACAAACTCTCAGGCCCATGCCTTGGTCAAAATACTCATCTGAAAACCATCAAAATACTCATCAAATTCCATAAAATCGTAACAGGACTTATAATTTTTGAGTGTAGTTGATGGGCACATGGGTATCTAAACATTACAATACTCTTTTAACTTGGGAGCATTTATAATTTAAAAATTGAGAAAAGATAAAAATATTGTTAAGTTTTAAACATTATATTAAGAGTAACTACCAGAGAATTTTGTAAAATACTCATGTATAAGAACTAACAATCCAATAAAGGTCTGAATATCTATCACCTTATTCAAGAAATGGAATGCCATTATATTTTGAGTCCCCTTGCCCAGTCTCATTCTCTTGAATCACTTTATCAAAAAATAGCAATTTCAGAATTGCTAATTTCAGAGGTACCTGATTCCCTAGAATTTGCTTATCATTCCTTTTCTTTTCAATTTTCCTCTATGTCCTGTACCCCTAAATAACATGTAGGTTCACAGGTTTTCTCACTTTATTAGTGTGATCACACACATTCCACATATATATGTTCTTTGTCAGCTTGCATTTCACTGATGGTCATGATTCATACAAACAAGAGATGAATCTCAGAAATATGTTGGTTGGTGGATTCTGTTATTTAGTGAGATGCTTCTGAACTTTTGAACATCCTAAATCCCTTAGTCTTTACAACCTTTTTCTCTTTTTCTTTTTTTTTCAAAAGAAAATGAACAGAAAAGGGGACAAAGATACCTGGACCACACCTTCTTTTCCATATTATATAAGAAACTTCCAGAAATGGTCATCCCATGGCTTTCCAATGGTCTTAAACCAAGGCTTGGTGAACACTACACTATATTAAAAATGAAATATCTACACTGAACAGTCAAGGAAAGTTATTGACATTCAGGTACTTAGAAAGGTTTTCAAGTGTTGAAACAAGGTTTTTTGGGTGAGGTCTAATAGTCACTGGGAAATTCATGTTAATACCATAATTCACTGAGCTCCCTGATTATCAACTGTTTGCTGTACTTTGAATTTGGACCTCACTCTCCCCAACCCTGGCTGGCTTGTATATAGTCATTAAGTAGGTGAATGTGTTCCACTTACCCACTTTCCATTTTCATGGCATTCTTGAGGGTTATTTTAGGTGTTTCAGTCTCAGGCCAAAAGAGTTTAGCCACAGCCAGTGATGCGGGGGCTGACATTACAGAGGCAGTTAACAGGTGGGAAGAAGAGACCTGCAATTTCGGTAGAAAGAGGCCAACTTAGGGCTGGCTTTACTGTGGTGTTCAGGATAAACGGTCCAAAAGCCTTACAAGAGATGGGGGGTGGGGGTGGGGCAGGAATTGAGTGTAAGCCAAAAAACAATGTTTCTTTGGAGGTCTGGAAGCCTGATGAGTCAAGTCAGCATTGCCTTGAGAGCCAGAGGGAGACGGGAGGAATCCATGTCAGTGGGCCACATCCTCAGGGGAAGCCCAAAGCCGGAATCTGATCATTTCAGAAAATAATTAATCCTGTGTTGTAGGAACTTTTAAAGAAGATTTCCTCCACTTCTCTGTTGTTCTTTCGAATGCTCAAATAGTCCCTAACCCCCATATTTCATTACATCATCAATTTAGGTAGGAGATGTCTGGGGTGCAGGAATGCATACACCCCTTGTGGTCTTCCTCTTAATTTCCTGAAGTCCTTTGCACCTTTACATAATGTTATCACCTCAATATGTGAACTATTTCTGTTTTCCTCGCTGCAGGTCCACTTAAACTGTTTCCCCTTTCCTTCCTACACCTTTATTTTGTTTCGGGATTTTCTTCCATATATTGTAAGGATGCTGGAATCCATACCTCCCTGCCCAATCCCTCTGCACCCAGACATTTTTGCATGCAGCATTCCTGCTGTGGTGGTGGAATGGGTCAACTGGGGAACCAGTCATACTGCTCTTCCTGAGATCTTCCTCACCCTTTCCTTCTCCCTCTTCCTACTGGTTGGCATTCTGAGACACAGAGGCAGTCCTGGAATGAAACTCACCTGTCTTGTAAGAACTGCTAGCTACCTGGGTCACACAGCTGCTGTGTTATTCGATTTTCCCAGTGGGGGATGCATCTACCTGTGGCTTGTAAGCCCTGTGCTTGAGATGCACATACCATTTACCATAGTGTTTTGCAGCCCTCTACCATAGACCAACAGCTTTCAAACTGGGCTGTGCATTGGAATCTGAGGAGTTTTTAAAGAATATTGATGCCTGGGTCTCATCCCTGGAGATTCTGGTTTAATTACTCTGGGGTGTGGGTTTGGGCATTAGGGTTTTTAAAAGCTCCCAGGTAATTCTCATGTGCAGTAAGGCTTGAGAACCACAGCTACAGGTCAGGGGTCAGGAAACTTTTCTGTGAAGGACCAGGAGTAAATAATTTTGGCTTTTTTGGGCCACAACTACTCAACTCTAGCATACAGGCTGCCACAGAGAAATAAAAAGTAATAGTTACTTTCCAATAAAACACAAGTGTGGGGAAAATGGAAGTTCCCATGGCCAGGATCCTCACCTGATCCTAAACTAGTTGATTATGTAATTGACCTACTGCTAGGTCAATGTTTCCACACCCATAGGCAATATTATTAACTGAGTCACTGTGTAAACCCAGAGGTGGGTTATGGACCTGTAGACTGGTGGATGCAGACATGATTCTAGTGCTTGGCCTTCTGCTGTGAGAATAAAGCCAGGTATAAACCCTTTTACCCCCAAGAATGTTCCATTGTCATTTCTCTCTCTCACTGAATCCATAGTGAACTTGCCCAGAGCTGAAACCCTCAGGCAAGACAACAAGTTACAAGAAAGGGGGGGGGGCAATCTAGATTTGGTCCATGGGCCATACTTTGCTGACCCCTGGGCTAAATTGCCTTTACTAGGTCAGTAATAGGTTTTTTGTTTTTTTTTTACATATTGAAATGTAATGTAATTTCAGCCAAAATAACCTCATGATACTGTCTTGCCAATGGGTTTCAGCCCCAGGCAAGTTCGCTATGGATTCAATGTGACCAAAGAAATTGACAGCAAAACGTTCTTTGGGGTGAAAGGGTTTATTAATGGGCTTGTTCTCCCAGCGGTAGGTCAAGCACTAGCTTCTCTGCCTCTGCATTGCCACCACTCCAGCCTCTGTTCTGCTCTCTCTCCTGCAGCCTTGCAGCCCTGCAACCGTGTCGTGCAGAGCACTGGGTGCAGCTCCTTATACAGAGTCCACAGCCATGTACGGCCCACAGGTGTGCAGTGAGCTAGTCAACCAGGGCCAGGTGAGAATCCTGGCCATGGGAACTCTCATTTTATCCACCATACAATTTTCTTTTGGTATGGTTGGATATAATTCACAAGTAGGTGGCAGGATATGAAAGTGAACCCCGAAGTTCCTTGGGGCCACCCCATTCAAATGGCGAAGGAACTGTGACCAACTATATAGTAAAAAGGACACTTTTGGCTTCCTTTCCCAGCAGCAATGGTAAAGAAAAAATAGTAAGGAGGTTTACTCTTCCATAAATTAATCTCCAAACATTCTTACCCCAAAAGAAATGTATGCGCCTAAGACACTTCCGGCTATAGTAGCAAACCCAGCGGTCATGACTGCATGGAGCTCAGACTTGGTAATGTGTGGTAAGTATGGCCGGACCAGCAGTGGAGACTCTGTCTGGAAACAAGAGAGTGATGAGATTAAATGTTGCCTTATAAATCTTAAGAGGGAATCCAATCTACTCAGAACTCCTTTCTCCAAAGCAGTTATTTCTAAGTGGAGTACAGACCAGCCCCATCAGCATCACCTGGGAACTTGTTCAATACGCTCTGACTTACTGAATCAGAAACTCTGGGAGCAGGACCAGTAATCGTGTTTCAGTGACTCCCAGGTGGCTCTGATGCACTCCCATGTTCAAGAGCCCACACCACCGATGTCTGGGTCATTTGAATTCTAGGTGAGTGCGCATATGGAGTCACAGGTAAAATGTGCAGTCTGCAAGGCCAATTCACATAGGCCCTCATCTAGCCTCGGCTTGGAGTCTGATGGCTTGGTACAGTTTTGTAGGGTTGGAACACTATTGGACAAGCAACTCTGCCTTGTGGCCTGACCTTGGGACTGGAGATTCCCAAGCCTCTGTGACTTCCCATCTTCCACCTTCAACTCAACAGACACTAAACCTCTTTGCTGACCACAGGGAAACAGAGGTACAAGTATAAAAAAATCCCGGCAATAACAAGGACAGGTACCCACAGGCCCCTCCTAATTGAGAATCAGAGACCCTTCTCTTCCTCTTGTGGGGAGGAGTTGGAGAGAATGTACTTGTAAAGGCTTGAATCCCATTACGGAGGATGGGCGGCCTGTAGTGCGAGGCTCTCCATAAATAATAGCTGTACTTTTAGCATAGTAAGTATCAAATTGAGCACCACAGAAGCATGTGTACAATTTTATAATTTTCCCCTCATTATTTCTAATTGTTCTATAAGGTTGCATGTGTTGAGCTTCAATTTATGGACTAAATAGAAACTCAGTACATGAAGCCCTCTTACCCTGCAGGTAGGAGTAATCAACTCAAGATGGTGCCCTAATTAGTCCTGAGAGATTTTATGACTATAATTATAATAATTTCAACTCCTGGGGAAGGAAGTATGGGCCCCACTCTAAAGACTATGCAGCAGGATAGCAAGTTGGGCTGACCAAGAAGAAAGCTCAGCCTGCCTGGAGCAGTTGTAAGCCCAGGATTTGGGGTCATGTGTTACTCTGAGTGACTTGATTTTTGCTTCAAATCCAACCTCCTTGGGTAGCGGTGCTGACAAAGAGCACACTTGGTTTCCCTGGTGTGTGATTCCATTCTGCCTGAAGCTACATATCCTGAGTGATGAGGGTGATTATTACCATTTCTTATTCACCCAATCCTTAGGAATGCTGCTATTTTGATGACATCCCCTGATAACATGCTTCTTTGCTTAAATAGGATACAGGCAAAAGAGCATTTATCCATGTGATGGGTCAGGGAGGCGAAAATGCTTTTGTTATTCAGCCGTCAGCATTTTCCTTCAGGCTCAGCAACCACAGACTGTTGGCCGGTTCAGACCGGTTGCGAATGAACTCAAGTATGTATACAGCTGCAAGGCTATTGGCATAAAGAGTTCTTGGTAGCTTTCATCACCACAACCAATTATACTGCAGAATGTGAGGCTGTTACATGTTTGCAGCTTGGAGATAAGTGCTGAACTCCATCTGAGAGGATGAGCTGCTAGCCTCTGAAGGGTGGGCCACAGACCTCAACAATTCAATACATTCAGAAAAGATTTGTTGAGAATCTACACATGAGCAGCCCAATGCTTTGATAAAATGATTCAATCTTCTTCCCCTCCATAAACTTTCCAGAACTCAAGTTTGACCCTAGTGCACCAAGACTCTTGGAAGGGGTCTCTCTTGTACACTCTCTGTTTTTCTCTCTGGAATCTGGACATTGTCAACACTGTGGGTTCCTTATTTTGACACCCTTTCCTCTACACTAAAAGAAAGAACAATGTTATATTTTTAAATTCCACTTTCTGGGAAGCCTACCCATTTCAGCAGGTATTTTGTTTACTATTTGATATTACAAATTACCATTCCGACGAATATATTGCCAGCAGCAACTACAGATTCAATAGGAGATGATCCCATAGTCACTAGCATCAGCCATCCAACCTAAAAGGGAAAAGGGAGAAAGCCAGCGAAGAGCTGTTTGTTTACAAGGAACTTCAAAGTACGGATAAAAATATTTGGAGGAAAATGTCCAGGCCTTTAAAACTGTTGGCAGGCCAGCAATGGTGCTAAATGTGACTGTACATTATTTAGTCTATAGAGCAGGCCAATCATATCCTCCTATTTGAGTGGTAAGTCAGAGTCATTGTATATGACTTTGAACATTATACAAATGAATTTCTATTGGATCATTGTATAAAAGTAATAAATTATAAAAATTGCTAATAGTCATGACAGGGTTTACTGCATTCCAGGTACCATTTTAACCACTCTGGTAACCCACTTAGTTGTCATAATAACCCTTTGAGGGAGGTCCTATAATTATGAGTATTTAGTAGAAGAAGAATCAGAGGGACAGAACAATTTAGTTGTTTTGTGTAAGCTTACCCAGCTAGGGAGTGGAAGTAAATCCTAAGGTTTCATGAAGCCATCCAGTGGGTTGCCAGTCAGAGCCTTGTTACAAGTCTCTGAGATAAAACTCTCTATATGGACACATGTAGGATTTTTGGGTTTGAATTTAATATCCTGGGCTGGGGCAGGGGTTGGATCTTGGTACAAGTGAAATGTACTTTGGAAAAACTTGGATAAAAGGTATTTAAGATTTTTGTCTCTGAAAGAATCAGCTCTACACCTGTTACCCAGTCCCCTCTGGCCCTGGTACCTTTCTAATGATCCACTGCATCAGCCCAAGGTAGTAGAGCATGGACATTACAGTGCTGAAGAAAATCACCATCGGCAGGACCTGGGTGTGGGGGAGGAAAGCAATCATGGGTAATGGTGGCCTCAGAATTAGTAGTAGGTTTAGATCAGATTAGCAGGTTACAGATCCTTTCTGTCTCTTCTCCTCCAACACATCATAAAAATACTGAAAATGTCTTGTGAACTAAAGAACACTTTTATCAGGCAGCTTCATCATTTATAGTCTTATAATTTGCTCTGGAAAAGCTTGAATATATTTCATAGGAAATGTGACATTTCTTTTTTTCTTTGCTATGATGAGCTTTGCTTAGTTTTTGAGAGAAAGAATGAAGTTTTGGGGGAATGTGTAGCACCTTCTCCCATATAAGGCTGCCAGCAGTCTGTTTATTCTGATAGGCATCGCGGCTCATTAGCAGAGCAACCTGACTTCCTTATTCATACCGGTGGGGCAGATCAAGTAGAGCACGGCAAGTGCTCACGCACAGCGCCTCCTGTGAGTGAGCACCCTCCGCCTTGCCACAGGGGTGGACCCGCGTGAGGTAAGTCCCTAAAAAATGAATACTGTATGATTTCACTTATACGTGGAACCTAAAGGACAAAATGAACCAACGGTCAGACAAAACAAAATTACAAAATAGACTCATCAACAGAGAGAACAGACTAGTGGTTGCCATAGGGAAGGGGGAAGAGAGGATGGGTGAAGTAGGTGAAGGGGAAAAATAAGATTAGTGAGAATGTTTGGTATCTTTGACCAAGGTGATGGTTACATGAGTGTACACACATGTCAAGATTTGTCAAGATGCACACTAAGATTTGTGAGTTTTATTGTACGTACCTCAATAAAATGAAATTGCAAACTAAAATAATAATTATTTTAGCTAAGGAGTTTTGAATTACTAAAACATGGTTAAACTTTGGAAACTTGTTTACTTCTATGTCAACAAATTTATCTTTTTCTAGATGCTATTTTCCTGATGCTTGTTGGGGGCCTTCCTTGTGACCTGTGTTTCTACAGGGAGCAGCTTCTGCCCTGCCAAGAACACACAGAGCTGTAGTCTGGGTCCTTCCCCGCCCCCACCCCTCTGCACACCTTGTGCTCTGTTCCCCAGCTAAATGGCCAGGGGCAAGCTGCCACCAGAGGCACAGAAGGACTGGGGACCATTTGTATAGGATCTTATTTAGAAAAATCTATTAATGACATACATTAAAAGACACTTTGTGCCATTATTCAGAGCTCACTCATTTATGTGCTTTTATTGGTTTTAATGGGAAGCCAGAACTTTCCTGAAAGCTGCAGAGTCATCTCTTGACTGTTCCCATCGGGATTCTGCTTTGGTGGACAGAGTGGGGGGCCACTGCCCCGGGGGGAGGTCTGAAGACACTGGGGTCACCCAGACAGCAAGTTATGCCTCCTTGTCACTTAGTTATTTATTTTTCCAACTCTGGATTCAGTTCACTATATAGGTATATTTCGATCTCAATGTGTAAACACTTGACCTTTCAGAGACACCTTAGTTGTCTCAGCACCAAAGTATCAAATCAGTAGTTTAAAAAAAAAAAGAGCAGTTAAAAAAAAAGATTCACATGAAAGTTGGCCTAACTGAAGCCAGGGCAGTCTGGAGGTGAATTTGGTGTCCCTAATCTAGAAAAGAATTGAGAAGTTTGGGAACAATAACACGCCACAAAAGATAACCATGAAGAAAAAGCCCACTTCATCTTTCTGACTTGTGGGCAAGGGGCTTTCTAGAGGCAGTCAGCTTCCAGGGGCTTGTGGGAGCCCCAGGAGGGAATGGATTAGGCCTGGGCATGGGGCTGGGGTACCTTTCCTCTGGGGAATACTGGGGGAAGGCCCAACCTCTCAGGTCAGGGCTGAGCTGCAGGAAAGAAGGGAAAGTTTTAGCACAGGAATGGCTCTGGAAGAACAGAGGTTGATGTGGGTGACCAGCTTTCCTGGTCTGGGGGACTGAGGGGTTCCTGAGTGCAGAGAGTTGATCCTGGACCTGGAAACCTTTGGTGGCCATATGCCTATTCATTGCCAGGTAACATATGTCTCTTTCCCTGGAATCTCAGATACTATTATCCTATACGATTTTTCCTAAATATCTCAGGCAATGCTACCATCACCCCCACCCCCAAAGCATTTGAATATTTCTGACTTCTTCTAGATGTTTCCCTTAATACTAGAGTAACAAAGAAAAATGTTTATAATCCACTGACCAGATAAAATTGTAAACGAAAGGTGGGAATGTGCTATGCACCTACAACATGCTCAGCTGTGTCTAGTTTCTGGTCAGTTAGGTTCTATCTGAACATCAACAAAGACTGAGAAATTACTGTAATGGAAGTAACTGCATAGAAAAGGGGTGTGGCCTTACCTTAAATGCAAAGAAGTGGTCTGTGTATTTCTCACCGAAAACAAATGAAGCGCCAGCATCAGTGTACCCCAAGAAAGTCTCGGTTAAAGAAAGAAAAGGAGAAGATATTACAACCACTGCAGCAGTGATTACAGTCCACATGGCTTCCCAGGCTCTGCAGAGGGTGAGGACCCAGCCAACATACTGGATAGATATTTGGAAAGTTAATCTTCTCAGCTTCTCTGCCTCCAGTGGATGGCACAGAAGGGTATTTTGAACTATACCTGCATACATACAGATTCCCTGTCATTTCGGACATTCAATATGACTCCAGGATTGGCAGTCAAGAATTAGCCAGGTATAGCAGTCCCAGCGGGCCATCGATGGCACATAGGTGACACTAGTTACCTCTGGATGCAAAGAAAGCCTGTTTCTCTGTGGAACCATCTTAGAAGTGTGACAGCCCTCGGGCAGGATGAAGGGGGCACTCAGGATAGGGGAGTAATATGCTAGGTGACATGGGTAAAGGGACCACTGCAATATTAATAAACTAGATGGATTAACATATTCTACATGAAAAAAATGATTTGTCTAACACATGCTACAGAATTAAAATGTGGGTCAACTAGTGCAGGCAAATAAACCTATTTCTGACAGACATGCCTTGAGGATTATATCCAAATGTGAAAAACACTATAAAAGCAAGGTGTTCATTTGAACCCAACTTACCTGAACTTGGTTGCCCAACCAGTCAAAAGTCATAAATCCAGGGTCAGTCCTGAGTATTAAAAGCCCAAGAAAAAACTGCAACCCGATTCCCCAAAAGACAGGTCTCCAGTAAACCTAAGCAGAAAGATTGAGAGATACAGCCTATTAGACAAGGAATACTGGACTCAGCATAAATGTCCAGAGATAGCTACTTCCCTGGAAGCTTCTCATGTGTGGCCTGTGACCCACCTTCTTTGGGAGGACACAGCAGTTGTGAGTAGAGGAGAGAATCAGTGGATAGATAGAAAGTAGATAGAATCCCTTGATAGAATCATACTCAGACATGTCAGGGTTGCATTCCCTCTTCCTAATACTGAATTTGAAGCCTTGAGTCCCAGGAGAATATGTAACCATTACCTCACAATAAAATAACTTAGACACAAAGAGTACTCTTAGAAGGACTAAGGATATGGCCTTCCTAGTTGAGCTGTAAATATAAGGTACATAAAATTATTTCCCTTGTCTGGAAAATGGAAAGGCAGAATGTGATTTCTCTGTGTGCCCAAGGTTTGTTGATCTAACAATTTGTAAGTGAATTAAATGAAATTCCACTCTGTTGAGGGCCTCTCATTTCACTGTAAAAGGAAGCAATTAACTCTAATGCAGACCCAGGGAGCCCAGTAGTAAAGGGCAATCACCTGCTTTCATTTTTGGTGCTGAGATGAGTGGCCTGCAAAGAACTATGGGATTGGAGGCATAGAAAACTCTGGAGATGTTTATCTGAGAAAAGAAAGAATTTGGATCCTTTTAGGTGACTTTTTTTTCTAGGGTCACCCTTTCAGCCAGTAAAGTCTTCCAGAGTTTGCCATTATGAGTCATATGTGAAAGCCTCCATGTCTCCGAATTCCTGCCCACTTAATGGATTACAGGCTTACAGAATAAGGATGGGAATCGAAGCCAGTGTGAACAAGACTGCTTAAAGACAAAATTTTGGAGTAAAATATCCTAAATTGCAAATGGAAATTTGATAAACTACAGAATCCAAGGGTAGAAGATTAGATTGCTTACTGGTCTGGGGAAATCTGTATCAAAATGGATGTATTCTCTTTGTATGTGTGTTTGATGGGGGGAGGTGGGGTCTACAAGGACGAATTGGACTTGACAGGAGAGAACATTTCACTGGTTGTCTAACTGGGAAATTATTGACAGTGAAAAGGGAGAGACCAACATTAGTATGGAGCTTAGAAGTAAAGGTGCCCTGGCTGCTTAAACTGCTCTTGAAGTTCAGACAAACACTGAATAACAGTTATATTCTCTCACACTCATTATTTTGAATATTTACACATGATTAAAGAAAAGGGGGGGAAAGCTAAAAAAGATTAATTTCGTACTTACTTTAGTTGGGTGCTTAGAAAATAGAAATATCAGGAAAATGTACATTATGAGCCCACCAAAGGACACCAGATGCTGTCGGCCCAATTTGGCCGTGTCGAAGATCAGCCAGAAAAAAACTCCCAGGATGAGCAAGCTCCAGATCACCCTATGAGAACCGGAAAGGAGGCACAGATATTATCTGTGGGGGTATCTTGAACAATTTTAATCAGGCTAAAAAACACAAAATATCAAGAGTAGACATCCTGGCAGCAGGAAGTTGTGCCTCTAGAAATTGCAACAGACCCTCTTTGGTTGAGGCTAAATGGCAAATCTCCAAAAAATTAAGTAATGTGTCCCCCTCATTCCACAACTCTTGGGCTCTTTGCTGGTTCAAGGATAGATACAAAGAGTCAGGGAGAAGCAAGGAAGTCTGGAGAGGGAAGTCTGGTGATTTCTTTGAGAGATCTACGGGGAGTCCTCACTTCTGTTTTGGGAGATGGGTGAGGTATCACCTCTTCCTTTTCAGGGAGAACTTGAAATGTGTTCCCTGCAGTTGGGGGACTTCACTTGAGCCTCAGAGAGCTAAGTCAGACTTTAGACTGGGTTCTGACTCCCTGGGGAATGTCATAAGCACGACAAGTCCGGCTCATGGCTTGGATAGCAAAGCCAGAAAGGGTGCTGTACTGGGAATTGCACAATCCTGGTTTATTAGGCCAAGGATAAGTGACGTTTCTTCGCAGATCCCATGCGGGCCATGCTGGGGAGGGCTGGTCCTGGGTCCTACCTAGTAGGGCCACCTGGAGGGAGAGGAGGTTCCACAGGGAGAGGCTGAGGGAAAAAGCCCTGAGTGGTCACTGGCAGGGCATGGGTCCCCTAAGGAAGAGTCAGCTTTAATAATTCATAGGTGCTTCCTCCCAGAGGCCAGTTTTGTGCCCAGATCAGAAAGCCATCTTCCCAAGTCAGAATCAGCCCATCTTTTGGACAACACTTTATCCTTTAGTGGCACTTGAAATTACGGCAGCTGTGGGGACATTTGGACACATCTCGAATGAGTCATTGCCTGCCTATCAAGGCCTTGATTTCCTGTTGGCAAAGTGAAGGCATTATAACAGATTATTCTCTAGGCTGTTTCTAGCTTCAGGATCCCATGGCATGAGGAAGCAATTTGAGAACAAATTTTTGGAACAGTGCTGGACAAGACTAACAACCCTCTCAATTGCAATAAGAGAAACAAATGCATTTACCACTTTAGCCAGAACCAATGGCTGTTCAGAAGCCTTCTGCCAGGAGCCAGGCACTCATCCACTCGCTGCTCATATTTGGCCATAAAGTGATCCCAGACCACAAAGAAGGTGACAGCCACGGTGATCAGGAGAAGGGGAAGCGCCCTTCGAAAGTTGAGCACACAAGCTGCCATCACCATAACCAGGTAACCTGTCCCGGAAGCCAGAGCAGACAGTGAACATCACTAACGCCACCTGGAGACAGCCCCGGGGCTCCCTCTGGCTCAGCCCGGGGAGGCGCAGTCAGGAAAGAGTTGAAGGCAGCGTGCTCTTCATACGGCTGCTGGCTCCTCTGATGATCAGTACTATATTAGGTGGGGGTGGGGTGGGGGTGGCCTTTTTCAAAGCAAGTCCCTGACAGTCTCACCAGGAACACTAGGGAGGACAAGACACTAGGAGTTTTTCTCAAAGAACCTTGAGTTCCTGAGTTCTGGTGGTTGGTTGGTGGGCCTCTCAGCCCTAACCCTCTCAGCACTAACCACTTTTTCCTGGCATTCAGGCTCAGCAGATGAACTTCTATCGGAGAAACACCAAGTGTTGAATGAAGCAGTCATTGGCAAAAAGCTATGATTTTTTTCGGTTTGCAGCTCAAATTTGGCCTAGGCTTCTGCAGTAAACTAGGGCTAATCACAGTCTCAAAGTGTCACAGACTGGCTAAAGGAAATGGGTGGGGAATAATTACCAAGGTGGCTGCTTTTAAAGAGATTCTAGAATAAGAACAGCAAGGTTTCCTTTTAAAGGTCAGCAAACGTGGTTAAATCTGGCCTGCCACTTGTGTTTGTAAGTGGCAGGCACAGTTCTATTTGTATATTTGTGTCTGTATTCTTCAAATAAAGTGGCATGGGAACATAGCCATGCCTGTCTGTTTGCTGTTGTTCTGTAGCAGAATTGTGTGGTTTTAACGAGTATGGCCCGTAAAGCCTAAAAGACTGTCTGGCCTGGCACAACCTTGTAAGCTTACAACCTCTCTGTGCCCTCCTCTAGCTATCTGAGCACCAGCAAAGCCACTGATTGCAGGGATGCATCAGTCTTGGATTAACGTTTGCGCACTTGGGAGGAAGGGTTCATATTTTCCACACAGGAGGGTTCTTTAAAATGGGCTGTAGCGCCCTTTGCTTTGGAGAGAGTAAAAACCAGAGACCTGCTCCTCTGTGAAAACAGCATGGTCCTGCCTTCCGGCAAGAGGAGAGCCCGGGCTCCTCCTGGCATTGTATTTGCCTGAAGTATTAATTGCTTCTGTTGCCCCCTGCAATTAGGTTCCTACTTTGTGATTATCACCATGTTTTCCAGTTACTTGGATTTGCATTAACCAGCCCTCAAATCCATATCACAATAACAAAAGGCAGCAGGAGTATTTAAGCTAAGTAATTGACAGCCGCCTTCGTAAACCAGACAGGGAAAAAAGCAGCCTGGAATCCTAGGCTGAGACCCACCACACCACTCAGGGGCCTCTTGATTAATTTCTCTGCGGCGCTGGACGATTCAGGGAGGTCCAGGGGAAGAGGAAGATTTGTTTTCTTTCCCAGAAAACTGGTATTTGGGGGATCCTCAAAAAGAGGCACTGGTCTCCCACCCCCTTCTGTTACTTACCTACTAATAAGATGCCCCAGATGGTGTACCGAAGGGTGGTCTTGTGTTTCCTACAAAAATCATACACTGTGTCATACCTCCTTTCCAGACACCTGCAACAACACAAAAGGCAGAAGTAAACACCAAACATGGAAAGACTGTCGTGCTAAGGCTAGACGAGGCTTTGTAAGCCCAGCAGGCCACAGAACACATTCATGAAGTGTATGTCCTACAAAATAGATGTGGGAAACTCTTTTCCTTTCGGACTAAAATGAGCCATGGCTTGGATCAGTCTTTACTGAAAGGGTGCGCCAACCCCTGAGGGGTTACAGAGATATAGAAAACATGCTTCTGGAAATAGAGCAGGGATGATGGATAACTAACTGAAACCTGAGCATGAATCACAGGGCGAGAGCATCTCATTGGACTGTGAGGACCTCCATTAGCTGTTAAGCCACAGATATTAAATGTTGATTAAAAAAATCCCGTGAACTCTCATCTGGTTCCACAAAGTTTGAGTGAGTTGGTAGTTATTTGTTCCTCGCTCTCCATACTTTCTAGTGGGAGGGAGGCTGAGGGGCTTCACTGTTTGCTCAAAGTGTAAAGTAGGATTTTATAGCTGTTCATCAGCACTTTGTAATACAGCTTTCTCAAAAGTTCTGGAATTGTTGGTGTGTCTTTGTTTCTGTCCAGAGCTTTGTTATAGGGTGGTGGGTGCATCTGGTCACTCCTGGGGAGGATGGTGTCTACCAAGGAGCAGTTTGGAGAGGCCGCAGGGCCATACCCACAGTGACTGTCCTCTGCTTCTCTTGGGGTGCTCCAGATCCCCTCCACACCTAATTGCAAATCGGGCTTCCTGCACATGCCTCTTTCCTCAATGTACCCTGTGATGAAGACCTCTTCCCCGACTTGAGGCTGGATGGAAGGAATATACTCCCACATTTAATCATTCCAACTTCCAGGTTTCTAGATGGCATGTCTAAACGACTTCTCATCCGGGATGGAAGATTCCCAATCTCCAGGGTCTCATGGGCCTCAGCCCTGAGCTGGGACTTCCTCTGGGCTTGTTACTGCCTCTCCTTCCTCCTTCCAGGGGTCATGCCTGCAGGCCCATCAGCCCTTCTCCAGTCCCTCACTCCTACAAAATCTTCTTCATCTCCTCAGAGGGAGTCATTCCTCTGCACTCTTCTCCTACTATCTTCTTTGGCTGTGTTTGGCTGTGAAGCCTCGACTAACTTTCTGGAGAATCACTTGTGCCTGGTAGCACCAGCACCTTGGTTGTGAAGAATGCATGACAGGCATTTGTTGAATTACTAGTGATGAGTGAAATGGAGTATACATTACTTATCTGGAACAGCATTTTACTACTGTGGGTTGGGACCCAGAAGTGGGTTGTGAAGGCACACAGTGCATGTAACCACCTTTAAAAAGGAGAGAATAGGGCGCATCAAAGGGTATCACACATAGTAATGATAGGATAGTGTATTTCATGAAACTCTGAATGTCATGGATGTGTGTGAGTCCATGTACTGAGAATTAGAGGCACCACTCTAAAAGATATTGAGAGAATAAAAGTGTAGTAAAGACTAAGTTTTCATGATGTAATTTAGGGAAGGCTGATGATGGCTTAGCCTCGGATTCAGATACAGTGTTTAAAGGTGGCAGGAGTCAAGGGCAACATTCATCTACTTTAGGTTGGATCCATCAAAGTTTTCAATTGCAGGGAATGTGTGTAGTCCATTACAGCAATCTGAGCCTGCATAAAACAGAGTAGCTAGAAATATATTTTCTGGCCATTTGGTATGTAGGCTGAACACCCCTCAATCTCCTCATGGTTATTTCCATCCACTAACATTAGTGAAAGCTGAGTACCTCTGACCACCTAATAGAATCTCGCAACCCTCAGGGTCAGAGATTCTGGAAGTAAAAATGAAGGCTGGAACTAAACTCAGGTTTCCGAGGTAGTAAATATTCTTGATGGTGTGTATGTGATGAGGACTTTCATTCCTCATTCTCACCAACTCCAGAGATGTCTTCGACATACAAAAGCAAGATTCCTCAGAGACAGAGAAATTTAGAAAACTGACAAATACTTCCTTCAGTGTTATGATGGAGTAGCAGACAACCTTAGACTAGGAATCAGAAGCTGAAATGGTTTAAATTAGCTTTGTTCCTTTCTAGCTGACTAACCTTGAGTAAGACAATTCTCAGAGCTTCATTGTCCTGGTCTAAAATATAAAGATAATAATTTGCCTCTCCTACCTAAGTCATGGGGTGATAAGGACTTAGAATATCTGCAGGATACTATGAGGTAAGAGCAAATTCATTGGGATTTAAAGTGATTGGGTTTTGAGAAATCAATTGCTTATTGATTAACATTGAGAAGATGAATGAACTACTTTTGCATGGACTGGAACAATTGGTTGGCAATTTACACTTTTAGTTAGAAGACTGTCCTGGATATTGTGTACCTAGGACATAAGCAGTTAGAATTTACCACATCAATTATTGCAGAACTCCATTATTTTTTTTTCTGGAAATGCTGTTGGGTGGGTAGTGGGGACAGGGGACTGATGCCCACGACAATCTCAAATCTAATAATGTTTACAATCAGATGAGGATATAACAAAGTGGCAAAATTAGAAGGTAGGTGTGGTCATTTCTCTGGTTAAAACCTGTACCCTTTTTGATGCCTCTCTTGATCATCTTCCGTGTCTTCTTTGTTTCTTGGAGAATCCTCCTCAATGGTGACCTGCTCTTCATCCTGGAAACCCAACATTGGAGCAGAGATGGAATAATGAGAGCCCTGGGCATAATGGACCCTGATCTCCTTGGCTCAGAATTTTGGCAAAGAACTTTCAAAAGGTCCTTTAAAATTATTATGCAAGAAGATAGCCCCTGTCAGCTACCTGCACAGACATTTCCCCCTTGTAACAAAAATCTTGGATCACACTTATCCTTCACATTTCTTCCCAAGTTGCTGTTGGTATTTTCCCCTTTTCTTTAGGGAGAGGGTCATATCTCTCCATCTCACTTCTGTCTGTACTGTAATCATTCAGCCCCTGCTCTGTTTTCAGATGAGTGTTAGTGAAGTCAACACCAGAGGCTGCATGAATCTCCCTGCCAGCCCTGGTTTCCAAAGGACTCAGACTGAGGCTAGTTTTATTTTCCTGTTTTGGTCTGCAGCTGTGAGTACTAGTTCAGTATCTTCAAGAGCTGATAAACCTTCTCTTGGGAACTGGGATCCTTCTCTTAGTTGGGCTAAAGGGAAATACTTCCCTTCCTCAGCTAGCCCCCACTCTAATTAGTTGAATGAAGTACATACCAGGGCCAGCTTTCCAGGTAGTGTTTGCCCATCCTGTTCTTAGGATAGCGGAAGGATTTCCTGCCTCTCTCCATTCAGCAATAATGGCTAAAGTAGGTCTAAGACTGTGAGCAATGGAAGGGAAGGTGGGGAGGAAGTATGTAGATGTGGAGCAGGTTTGAACATGTTCTACTAGGTATGATGCTTAATGTCAGCTTTTGTTTTCTATCATATCCCATGGGACCATCAATTATGTTTACTTTAACAGAAGTCATAGATCCTCAGAGATCATATTGCCCCTTTGATGCCAAGCTCAATAATACTTCTAATTTAAGCTATCTTTGTTTTCTGGGCTGGATCCCAGGAACCAAGAAGGTGAGAGGAAAATTGCACAATGGACCAGCTCAGCCCAAGCTGCGGCTGCTGAGAACAAGGGTGGAGATGGGCCTCCTCTGTTGTTCCCCTCTAACACCTAGCTTGGCCAATAGCTAAAGTTATGTAAATAGTTGATTTAAATGATTGTTATTATTATTTTCTTACAGTGAAATTACCCCAGGTTACCTACTGTCAATAAAACGTCTAGCATCTATTTTTCTCCCTCACCCTCAAGCCCTTTCCCATCTTTAAAACAAAAGAAGAGCAACATTACTGTCTTTTTGACCCCACAGGCAGACTACATCCTCTCCCTTCACAGCCAAACCACTTGAAAGAGACGCCTCTCCTTTTGGGACCATCCCCTCCCATCCTGCGCACCCAGCCCACTGTGAGCAGCTGCCACCGACGTGGCGTCTGCCGAGGCCACCCAAGGACTGTTGCCAAATCCAGGAGCTACTCCTCAGTCTTCATATTCCTGTTTATGGTAGGAAAGCATCTAATTTTTTTACTTTAATTTTTTTGAAACAACTTTTTTCTGAAAAGACCTTTATAGAGCAGTTTTAGGTTCACAGAAAATTTGAGTGGGAAGTAGAGGTTTCCCGCTGCCCCCACACACCCGTAGTCTCCCCCACTGTCAACGTCTCCCACTAGAGGGGTACACTTGTTACAGCTGATGAACCGACACTGTTCACCCACACCCAAAGTCCGTGCTTTACATTAGGGTTCACTCTTAGTGCTGTGTATTCTATGGGCTTGGACAAATGTATAACGACACGGACCCGCCATTATGGCATCACATACAGCAATTTCTGGGACAATAGAATCCTCTGCGCTCTGCCTCTTCATCCCTCCCTCTCCGCTCGGTAACCGCTGCTTGGTTTACTCTCCACAGTTTTGCCTTCTCCAGAATGTCATATAGTTGCAATCATACAGTATGTAGCCAATTTTTATATTGCTTCTTTTCCTTAATAATGCACAATTAACATTCACCCGTGTCTTTTCATGGCTTGGTAACTCATTTGTTCTTAGCTCTGAATAATATTCCATTACTGTCTGGATGTACCACCGTTTGTTTACCCATTCATGTACTAAAGGACATCTTGGTTGCTTCCAAGTTTTGACAATTATGAATAAAGCTGCTTAAACATCCATGAGCAGGTTTTGTATGTATGGAAGTATTGTTTTCTTTTTTGTTGTTGAATAGTATTTAGTGAAATGGACACTTTTTATGATATGTTAAGTGAAACAGATGAATTAATATGTATAATATGATCCAGCGCAG
Source organism: Manis javanica (assembly GCF_040802235.1). Classification (NCBI taxonomy): domain Eukaryota; kingdom Metazoa; phylum Chordata; class Mammalia; order Pholidota; family Manidae; genus Manis; species Manis javanica. The sequence continues at coordinate 80,384,196 of NC_133157.1, forward strand.
GCTCATGCATGCATGTGGGTATATATTTGCATTAAAAGGCCATATTCCAAGATGTTAGACACTGATTTTTTTTTCTAGAATTACAGGGGTTTTTTTTTCCTTCCACATTTTGCTGCAGTATTTTTCCAAATTTTCTATTTCAAACAAGTTATTCTTTTTATCATGAGGGTGACTCCCTCTGATAGTAGCTCAATAGCAGGCACCCAGAATTACTAAATTGTGGATAATTTGCTTGCTTTTTTAGCAGAAGGCTTTCTTCCAATGAGATCCTACCCAGAATTCAATATATAAAAGAAGGAAAAGCAGTGTTCTGACAAAGTGCCTCAGCCTGCTGGGTAGATTTAGGTGTCTCTGAGGAGCCCTAGAGCGTGGTGGAAACTGTTTCTGAAGTGTATCTTAGAACCTTCCTCATCTTCCTCTTCCTCACTTACTTTAAGATTGATGCTTTTGTTTAAGCCAGTGTTTTCTGCCCGTGGATGGAGCTTGGAATCTGTAATAGTGAAGTGTCAGAGAAGCCTGGGTAGTCTCCTATCAGAGAAGTCTGAGCACAGGTGTGTACACAAAACCTCTTTGTTTGAGCATGTGTGTTTTCCTCACGACTCTACCTTGAACACTCTAATTACCATTTAATTCGTCCCTCTGAGTGCCAGCTGAGTGCCATGCTTTCTGTCCCCATGGCTCTCAGGTGCTTGCTGCACAGCGGTTACCATGGTAATAGAGTCACTCAACAATCTCCGGCATACCTGGTGGGGGTTTATGTGTTCTCTGCTTTGCACAGCTCTACTTCTCATCGAGGTGTTTTCTGATGTGTTCTGTTTTTCAGGAATGTTATCTTCATTCTAAGAAAAAGTACAGATTGCAGAAATAAAATTTCAGAACCCAAAATAAATGTTCTGTTAATGAATGACACCCTGAGGAATTTTGAGGGATGGGGCAGCAAAGATGAGGTGTTTAAGTGCATCAAAGGATGAAAGAAAGAACCAGTGAATCCTGGGCCTGTGAAGAAACAGAGATGAGTCATGTTTTGTTCCCATGAGACAGATTAATGTGTTCCGACCTGAGGAGCAAGGAAAGGACCGGCCGCACCTGACTCGGTCAGACGACTTGCTGCGAAGCAGAGCAGAGGTGATGGTCGCTTTCCAATCTCCTTACCATCACTCAGGCTGCCAACTTATAAAATAAAACCAGATGTAGAAAACCATAGGCCAGATAATTTTATTCTGAGATGTTGGATTTAGGAGATGTTAAAATGTGTTTTGTTTGGTTTAAAGTGAACTCTGGTAGTAATGAGAGTAAGAAAATCTTGTGTGAGGCAGCTTGGTTTCGCTTAAAGGAACTGAGTGAGATGAGCTCTTGGAGGAGTGTCCTGGCCCCTTTGCTGCTGTTTCCGGATGTGACAGAAATCTGGCTCGTTTCTCTTTTATTTTTTTTGACAGGGGGTGTGTTGAGTCCAATCTTTCTCTCATCTCATCTCAACTTGCCTTTTAATACAATGCTTCATTCCAAGTTAGGCGAAAGATAGATAAATGGTGTCCAGTAGGTCCCTACGTCTTTTCAGGATATGTCTCCCGCTAGCCCTGTCAGCTGTGACCTTTGTATGGCTTTGATTTTTACTTTGTATCTCTTCATGGTTCTAAGGATCTAGACAAAAATTACAATGCCAAATTGCATTGCATTTTCCATTTCCACTGGAGTATACAAACATGAATAAAATCTAACTTGCAGTCCACACATAATTAATGCATAGAAGTCTTGTTGCCACTTTGTGTTGTTTATATCTTACGTTAGCGCAATTTCCTGCATGCAGCGGACACCAACAATTATTTGTTGAATTGATGAACCATGGTGATTCTAATGCTGTATTAACTGGTACAGCAATGCAGTACTCGGGATACTTTGTATAAAAATATAATAGGGGGACTGTATGTAGTATGAAAGATGACACAGTGTTGCTAATCACTGAAGCTGGCTGATGGGTTCTTGGGGACTCATTTTGCTATTCTTACTTTCATGGATGCTAACGTTTTCCTTAATAAAATGTTAAAAATAAAATCTAGCATGAGTTGGTGGAAAAACAGGACACAGGTAACTGAGGAGGCTGGTCATCAGGGTCCGTGATGACCTGTGTGATGCTGCATAGGTGACATCTAAGCCTCAGTGCACCCATCCAGACAAGAGTTTGATTTGATACTGTTCCCTTCTGAAATCCTGACATTTCCTGGTTCCATGAGCCACTTCAGCTTCTTGATGCTGATTATTCCTGCCACCTTGTGGCAGAATCTGAAACTTCTTGAAATAGAGCCTAACTTCTAAAAGTGACAGAAAGAGGAAGAGGGCTGTACGTTTGTGTTTCTGGGAGGCCGGCAGGATGGGCACAGTGGAACAAGAGCATCGCTGGATGTATTTTATAACATGTACTTTACCCCTACAGAGTACACGCCTTGGCTTTTTAGTATTTTCAGGAAGAACAATGTCTCCCATTTGAAGATTTCTGACTAAAATAATGATGGTGTTGTGGGTGTTGATTGGTGCCTGAAAAGTGACTCTTAAGGCACCTGTTTCTCTGCTGCTTTTCAGATTGGAGTCACAGGGCTGGAATCTGGGGCCCATACTTCCTTCTTAGTCCATTGTTTCTTTCCATCTATTTAGCAGTTCTGTTACTAGGTACCTTGGTACGGGGAACCACAGCTGTGACTGTGTTGTAAGTGAAGCCTGTCACTCTACAGGATGGGTAACAATATTGTGGCCTGGTGTGTGAGTATTTCTAAGTCATTTACAGCACTCTGCTTTTAATTTTTCTTGTTAGCGTTAGTTGCTGGGTGTACTTAGTCCTGCGCTGAGCCCCTCTGATGCCGCTCAAAGGCAAATCCTTGAGCCAGAATACTCCCAGGACTACAGATACACAGTGGGTGTTAGATGGAGGACAAATGTACTGAAGTCTTTCTATTATTTTTTCCTTTCATTCACTTTCTAAACCATGTAACTTCTAGAACATAGAAAATTATTGAAACCATTTCCTTCATCTATTTGTGGTCTCCCCTTTCATAGAATTTTAGCTGAATACAGAGCCACCCAGAATAAAGGCTACATTTCCAAGTTTCAGTTATAACTAGATTCTGACCAATGAAATGTAAATGGAAGTGATGCCTGAGTGGGGCAACGGGGGGACACTCCTGAATGGCTGGCTGGCAGGTGCTCTTTGTCCCTTTCATCCTTTCCCCCAACTGCCTGGTGTGTAGATACTTCCAGCCTGGTTGTGAACATAAGGGCCCCATACTGGTGATGTCAGAGCAGTGAGTTCAGGAAGGACTTTGGTCCTGGAAAACCTTGAGCAGCTTCCACCCAGCTCTGTCTATCCACTTCCCAAATTTACTGCAGGAAACAAACTTCTCCCTTATTACTTTTGGTTTTTGCTTTCATGTGCAACTGAACTGACATAAGACTTAGACATGAGGTTAAACCCTTTGAAAGTTTTGTATTTGACCCAAAGAGACCTGTGAAAAGGTGCTGTGATCTCTGTTTTTACAGATGAAGAAACGAAGGCAAAGATAAGCAAATTGCTTGACTCAGGTTGCACACTCAGAAATAGTGAGATGGGCTCTGAACTCAGACTGTCCCAGCTCAGACTGTGTGGTGCCTGAAGTGTTCGGCCCTTGGGCCAAGACCCTATTGTTGCAGGCAGTTGCATCTGGGGTGGTCTCTGCCTGCACACTATGTAAAACCTCAACCCTGATGGAGGAGGGTTCTTGACTCTGATCGGGAAAGAATTCTTGCCCAGGTCAAACAAGTGTCAGTAAGAAAGGAATTCATTAAAACAAAAGTAGAAGCAAATGTCAGCAGCCATGCAGGCAGCAGAGAGCAAGGAAGAACAGAGGCAGGAAAGGGAGGTTCACTTGAGCTCCTGCTCGGCATAGGGCAGATATCCCTTGCCAACTCCTAAAGGCAGGGTCACCTGGCTTCCAGCGTCTGCTTGATCTGCACGGCATGAGAATTATATCTTTACCACCCCAGAATTTGAGGGTGCTGTGGAGCACTGGATGGAGTGAAATTATGTTCTGAGAACTTCCACTTTGCTACTGGTCTGAAATATAACAGGGAAGGAGATAAAAGGATTATGTAAGACTAAAAAGCTGTATGAAATAGCAAAATGACAAAGACATTTACCATTGTTACCATTGGAGGTGGAGGTTGGAGAGTTCTTGTCTTTATCCTGGAAAAGAGTTCAAAGACAAGTGCAACTGGCTTATGTAGTAAGAAAGTTTATTTGATAAGACAGTACACACTCAGATGGGAGTGCAGGTGACCTTAGAGAGGAGGTGCATTTAAGGAAAAAGGTTATTTGGGCGATTGTGTTGATCCAGGTCTTGGCATTCTTTATCAACATAGGTTCAGTTACAATTTCGAAGTCTATCTCTTGTCCTTGGTTAAAAAGTTACTTAAGTGATTAAGGGGCTGCAAGAAGAGGAAGAACATCATATAGCTTAAGTTAAAGAATAAACCAGGTCTTTTTTGCAGGTTAAGTAGATTTTACAATGGAATGACCCTTGTCCCATTTCCCTGCTCTGTCTCACTTGGGCCTTGGGAATATCTAAAGATGTAGTAGTACACCTACAGATTAGATTTCCTTATCAGTTAGGAAGGCCTGACTTGAATCCAGATATTAAAAGACAAAAGTAGAAATGGTGGATTCTTGAAATGCTTGTGGCCACTTTTAAACTATGTTTAGGCTCTGGTGCTCATTTCTCAAGCTAGAACAGCAGCCCTCCTACCCTGTTGACTGGTTTTAAGTAGATGCCATGCTTTAAATAATACCAATGGGCACTCCTGTGTCTGTGGCCATGTCTTGTCTCCATTATTAGTTTGATGTTTTTTCTTCTAACTGTGTCTGCTCTACACACATGGTCTCTCCCTTCCAAGGCAGCTCTGATTGTATGATGTGATTTCCATTTCTGTTTCTGTGGCCAGGGTTTCTCTACGGCAGACTCGACACCACTGTACCAGGGATGCCTTACTCCCACCTTCTTTAGAGAAACTACTCTGCCCCCTTTCACTTCGAGTGTGTGACTGGCCTTGCTGAGGGCACAGGTGCACTTGAAGCAAGAATAGGTACCTCCCCCCTCTGCCCTCCACCCCCCATGCCCCTGGGAGTCTTTCATCCTGACCTTTGGTGGGGTATAGATCATAGGTTTAGGAAAGATGGGAATGGCTGGTCGCCAAATGTGATTCTGATAAGGACCCCGATGAATTGCTATGAAGACCTTAAACTGGTTCCAAAGTTGGAAACTTCACAGTGAATTGTTTGATGTTATACCTCGGCTGGAAGGCTTTATACTAACAGAAAAGATTTAGATCAGTTATCAAAGTGGCTTACTTATTTTATTGTGTGTGTGTATAAATGTGTCCATCTAGCTATCATCTATCCATTTACCTATTTACCCATCTTCACATCCCTGTACACCTTTAAAGCAATCTTCTTAGAAGCACTGGATGTGAAACATTCTGAGGCGTGATGCCTTAAATATTGTCACAATGTCAATGTCCTAATGCCTGTGACAAAAATGGAAACATGATATTGGTTGGATTTTGGACTGTGTAAATTTGTATAAATCTATATTATTCTTACTGGACTCTAAACTGAGAAGCCAGATACTTGGTCCCCTGTTCTTTGCTGAATACCATGTGCATAGCACAGTGCCAGGCATAAAAGGGCTTGATAACTTTTTTGAATGAAAAGGTATTCCTGGGGGCTGTGAGGTTACTACAGTAGCAGCTAAAACAGAGTCTCTACAGCAGAGGAGAGACTTGATGGCAGGAACTACTTTCCCTGCTTTGCCAAGACGTTATTGTACGTTCTAACATTCTACCTCAAATACTAAGTTAAGATTCCAAAATGCAAGCTTAATAAGAAGTGGCTCACCATAAACTTTAGGATGACTGCCTTCTGCAATACTGATATATTGCTATATTAATTGGTGCTACATTGTGAAAAGAAGGTTTTGGTACATCATCATAACCTGGGTTCAAATCCAAACTTAATTTCTTGAGGCCTCATACCCCATTATATAGGAAATGCAGCATTCATTACCCTCTCTGTGGGCTAGTGTGGCCAGTCCAGTGCCATACACAGTAAATGCTCATTGATTTTTATGCTAATTTTATGGTTTAATTTGATACTTGTCTGCTTGCTCTGGGGCATTTAGAGTCATTTTGTTGCACTGTTGAAATTTGGCTTGTAAAAGTCAACAATCTATTTGAGAATTTGACCTCTTTAATTGTTTGAGAACATTCCTCCGTCCCCCCAGCTTTTAAAATAAAAAAAAAATCTGTCCCCTTTTGCTTCGAGTGTGTGACTGGCCTTGCTGATATCTGCAAATATCAAACATTTTAAGGCCATTTCTCTACAATGTTTCCTCCAAACTGCACGGACTTGTCTTGGGATGATTGCATTTTCAAAGGCAGTGTTCCAGAAGTCTTTGATCTGGCTCAAGTCTCAGGTTTATCTGACCCTTAATGCGAGTTAGTGGTCACTACAGAGCATTCCTCCCTGAGGTGGCTGTAAAAGGAACCATTAAAAAGAACCAAACAAAAAATATGTCTTCAGAAGAAACCAAACAAAAATAAAGAACATGCAAACCATACAGTGAAAGATTTTGAAAAAGCACAACATAAAATGAGAGGAGCTGTGATCAAATAAACCTATCTGGCAAATCAATGGATTTGATTGAGGCGGGTGGAATAATACACAAAACACATAAAGAGACAGTCCCCAATTTACGATGGTTTGACTTAGGATTTTTTGACTTTATGATGGTATGAAAGTAACAGGCCATTTAGCAGACACTGTATCTTGAATTTTGATCTTTTCCTGGGCTCAGCAATTCATATTAACAATATTCTCTTGTGATGCTGGGCAGTGGCAGTGAGCTGCAGCTCCCGTCAGCCCTGCAGTCATGTAACAACTGATATACGTGGAATCATTCTGTACCCACACAACCATTCCAGTGCAGTATTCAATAAATTACTTGAGATATCCAACTTTATTATAAAACAGGCTTTGTGTTGGGTAATGTTGCCCAATTTTAGGCTAATATAAATGTCTGAGCATGTTTAAGGTAGGCTAGATTAAGCTATGATGTTTGGTAGATTAGATATGTTAAATGAGTTTTTAATTTGCAATATTTTCAATTTATGATGGGGTTATTAGGGCATAACTCTACTGTAAGTTAAAAATCTGTACTGAAAATTACTCAGTGACCCAGAAAGGTAAACATGCAGTGCTCATGATCTTACTTAACTAGGGCTGAATACAGGATCAAAAAGCAATTCATGTGGCCAAAAAAAGCAATGATCAGTGTTGGGTGGATGTGTAGATATAAGCGGGTAGAGAGAGAATTGAGGCCAGTAAAGCCACTAAAAGGGACTCAAAGAGTTAACCAGGCAAAACTAGAGAGCCAGAAAAGGCTCACAGAATTAATCAGTTGAGGCTCCAAAGGCCAGGAGTAACTTGGAATATCCAAATGTTCTCCAGATAAAGAAAAGTATCCGAGGGCACAGCCCATGTCTTCATTGTGTCAATTAGATCATGCCACTGTAAGATTTACTTTAGCCTGCTAAAAGGCCCAGCTTATTCTTTAACTTAACCTATATGCTGTTTTTTCCTCCTCCAGCCCCTAATCAAGTAATTTGCAACCTGGGCAGGAGACAAGCACAATGATTAATTCAGCAAACAAGCCTAGATATAAACAGCATAGTAAGAACAGGAAAGATTCCACCTTAAAGCTAAGATTCCATTTTAAAAGCCAGGAAGTTAGGATGTAAGATTCTTAACATATTCTTTAGCAAACAGAAAATAACCTTGATTGATATGTTCCCAGAGGGAAGCTGCTATCCTGGGAAGGAACTGGATCAGTAAATTTCTTGTGTTAATTTTTCCAAATTACCTAGAAGACTGATAATAGAAGAGAAGAGATTTATTATCTCTCACCAAAGATAAACATCTTGAGACCAGTTAACAAGTCTACATTCCCTAGCCCTTTGTCACATTCCTGAAAAATCCTTACAAAAGGGAACCCCCAACCTTTCAGGGTGTCTCCTCTCTGAGGACTCCCAACTTTCTCTCTCTTTAAGTGCGTAACTTCAAATAAAAATTTTACTCTGCTTCACTACTGTGTCTCTGCCCTTCAATTCTTTGTTGCGGTGGAGACAAGAACTGAGGAAAATAAACACTGTTAAGTCAGGGTACAATCTTACAGTCTGAGAAGCACAGCTATCTGTGTACAAATAGCATAGGTCAACATACAGAAAACACAAAGAGAAGTACCTAGCAACATATTTAGAAAGAGGGTGATGAACTCTTTCAGTCGATGCCAGATCAAATGGGCAGAAACAGGGACAAGGAAGACCAAAATAACAATGAACAATGTGAGTCCAGTGAAGACCCACTGAACTCTATCACTTGAACCAAAAATACATTGTGGCCGAGACTGTTAGCTGTCCCCAGTATCTGTTCTTCCCCTTTATTTTAGAAATAGGGCTTTGTGTTTTAGCAGGCCCAAGATTTCCCAGAATAAAAGTACATTTCCTACCCCAAGCCACCCAGGCTGTGATGGAGCTCTGCCAGTGACGGAAGCTGCTGGCAACTTCTGAGAAGTGTCTTAGAGCAGGACAGTGGGTGGTGCCTTCGGACCTCTTTCAGAATGTTTTAAAATGTGTAAAAGTAAATACGCAGGATGAAAAAGAATATATTGAATCATATTCAATAGGATTATATTGAAATGTAGGTATTAGCATATTAAATTTAATCTGTGATCCAACCAAGTATATGCATCTTTATTAACACATTAAATAACAAGGCAAAAGGCCCCAGGGGCCAGTTCTCATGACTACCTTAGTTTCAATGCCATGGATGTAACTTACATTTTGAGGTATTTGCAACAGATATAAATTCCTTTTTTCCACTTGTCTTTATTAATTCAATGTAGTGAGCGTCCTTTTGCATCTTTGACATCCATTTCAAACAAGGAATTCTACCTCCTCCTGGTCTGTGGGCTGGAATATGCTCTTTCCCCCTAAGGCCCCTGTAGAAGGCTTCCTTGTCCACCCTCCACCCAATCTATTTTAGTTATGAAACAGCCATAAATGGGAGAATATGGACACTTGTAACTTGTATATCTTGGTTTCACTTTTGTATCTGTCCATATTGTCATCCAGTAAAATCTACTATTGGTGGAAATCAATACCCAGGAATAAAGGCCTTAGCATCGTGTTTATGCAGTTTCTTAAAATAAACAGTAAATGGTAATGTTTAAGCAACCTGCTTAATTCTGTCTGAGGCTGTCAAATGATTTTTCTAAAAGTCGTCATTTTTTCCATCAGAATTCATCAGTCCCAAGTTATATTTAGAAGATGAAATGCAGATTAGCTTTCAGTGTAATTCTTGTGCCAGACCAGACAGGCTCCAGCGGGCCAACACTAGTTGTTGCTGCATGAAATGGCCACTTGGTGGCACCACTCCATCAATGCTGTAAATACCCCTGCCGGCAGGGCCAACTCTAGGCTCCACTTCTGATTCTGCAGGTCTATTGGCTTTGGAAGCAGGAAGCTAATTGAAAGCATTACTACGCTAAACTGAGGCCTTGTTTTTATATACTATAAATGTTTACATTATATGTTGTCTCTAGGGTGGTCATATCTAAATTCAATCCTTGTCAGAAAGCATTCTGAGATCCCTGGGCAAGTTTGGGATAAATTGAGCACCAAAAAGTAAAAAAACATGAATGTCTGCAACTTAATTTGTGTCAAAAGGTAAGATGGATTGTTGGGTGGGTAGAGGGTATGATAACTGAATAAATATTGAGAAAGCAAGACTAGTAAAATATTAATTGTAGAATGTAGGTGGTGGATGTATAGGCATTCACTATGAAACTCCTTAAATTTTTCTGTGTTCAAAATTTTTCAGAGTAAAATAGGAGAAACAAGTTGGTAATAGATTATAAAACATTTAATTAAAGAAGAATGTTAGTCCATAATACTCAAAAAGAGGGAGAGGAAGATGAAAAGAGGGCAGTCTATTCTTTTCCTCCAACCAAGTGAGGAAAGGAATATTAAAGAAATGAAAATCAGCACTTTGCAGCTCCCAGAGTAAAAGTTGATTCAGGAAAGGTTGTTAATGGATGCTAAAATCCACATTGGGTGCAATGTGTTGGCGAACTGGATAGTCACATAACCTTGAAGTATCACCTCCCAATTACTTACTGATTAGAGAAATGTGCCTTTATAATGGAGGGGTCTGCTCATTACCATCCTAACCAAGTCATCACCAATAGCGGAGTTAAATTTCTCCAAATGTACTTTTGTATATATTTGTAATTTCTTTTCTACGTGCAGAGTTTCCAGAGCCTGGAGCTAGCCAAAAGTCATATACAGGAAAAATTATACACTCTGAGACATCACTGACTTTCTCCAGCTGGGCGACCTTTCACTCTTAAGGGAACTTTTGATTTTTGTGTCAATAATGTGTGTTTGATAAGGTGTGATTTTTTTTTTGGCCTGATTCTAATTTCCTGCTATTGTTTCTTGACTTTGACTCAGGCTGATTTGTTTGAATAGTGGAAGACTCTCCCCAAAGAACTTCTGCTATACGTTTGAAAGGGAGAAGACCAGAGAAGTGTCCAGGTGCCCAAGGAGAAGCTAATCCCCGGAGCCACAATGGGACATCGCCTGGACTCCTCACCCAGGGCTGGGCCAGGCACACAGCTCTGTGCTTCCCCACACTCTCCTGTACTCAGCCCTCCTTCCCTTGATTCTCTAAGATTTGCATCCTTATCCATTTTTTATTGCTGTGAAGCCAAAAATTCATAGATAAATGTCCTTTCTCCCCTTATTAAAAACCACTCTTCCAGCTGCACTTACTGGTTGCCATGGTCTATTCGAATGTTTGTGTACTCCCCAAATTCATTATGTTGAAACCTAAGCCCCAAAGATGATAATATTAGGAGGTGGGGTCTCAGGGAGGTGCTTAAGTCAGGAGCCTGTCAGCAACCATTATCCAAACCAGTTAGCTGGGGATGCTGTTTTCATGCAGGCCAAGCCCAAATTGAAATCCAGGTGTGAGGTCTGCCTCTTTGTATAGCAAATACTGGAATCCACAGACAGAAAAATCACGGAAGATGCCAGCATGCAACTTTGAATTGTTATGTCAGCCGAATGTAAACCTCAAGGCCCTGAGGTCCCAGCATCTGAGTCTTTTCAAAGGACTTTATAAAGTTTTTTTTCAAATATTTTGGTTCATTCTGATCCATGTATTATTTAGTCAAATGCAGTTCTTAAAAATGTGTTATATGTTGTAAAGTTGTTATTTGTGTTTCTGATTAATTCACATTTATTTAATCAACACTCTTTGGAAAGAAGTGCTTGATGGCCAAGGTGATTTTAGAAATCCCCAAAAACAACTTCCCGTATGTAAGCAGATGCAAATGACTCTGATGTAATGATGGAGCCTCTTTAAGGCCTCACTATTAACTGCTCTGGCATGAAATAGCCCAGCTCAAAGTAGGACTAATACTTAGTAAGTGCCCACAACTCCCCCAAATAGCAGAGGAACAAGATAGGCACAATGAACCCAGGCTTCATCCTGGAGGTGGTCCAGGTTTTGACACCAAATACATTTTTATATACAAAAAACAATCTATAATTACCCTGCAGTCTGAATTTTGACCCCTCCAGATTGATTGGAGATTTATGAATTAAAAATAAATCAGAGAAGGAAATGAGAATAATAAGAATTTTAGTTTCGATCAATATAGTCAAAGGAATTATATCCTTATCTCTTTAATTTTTTCTCAGCCGTAGGAAGATGTTTTGCTGGGAAGGGCATTTCTAGTTTCCCTATGACTAAACATGTTGCATCTTTGGAATTTCAGACACAGCCAAGTTCAATTCAATTAACTTGCACAGTAATACAACCTGCAGAAGTTGAACTTTAAATAATCTTTATTATGACTGTAATTAAATAAGCATGTGTATAATTTATGGCTGACAGCTTCTCTTCTAAATTTCCCAGAACAGGGACCATATATGTAATCCCCAGCAACCAGCACACTGTCTAGATCATAGCAGGTGCACAATAAATATTTGTTAGAAGAACAAATGTGCGCACCTAGGACAGAGCCCAAGGGACTGCACATAGCATTAAGGGTTGAGTAGAAAGGCTGAAATGGTACCGGAAAGGGAGAAGAGCTGACACTTCAGCATTTGCTAGGTGTCAGTGCTTCACATTAGTCTCCCAATGGGCCTGTGATGCAAGGTATTAGTACCTATTTTTGCTTAGGAAATAGGTGCAAAAGTTAGGTAACTTGCTTAAATGGTGGGTCTGACAGCCTGGTTCTTCACCCAAAGAACTTACACTTTACCCTCCTCAAAATGATTCTTTATGTGGCTTTTAGCATCAGTATCTATGCCTTGCTGTCAGACCCCAACCCCACCCCAGTCTGGATTTCTTCAGAAACTCACTGCTTTCCTTCCTTACCACTTCCTCCTTATGTCCTGCCAAGGTCAAGGTCACATACAGGACAGGCAGTATGTAGAACATTACAGACCACCTCTTACTCCCACTTGTGGTTTCTAAATTCTTCCTTCCTTCTTTCTTCTTCTCTCTTTTCTCACCTAAAGACTTCACTGCAGGGGAATGAGGAAGTAGCCGTGTGGACCAACAGGAAGCCTTGCATTTGCTGGCCCCTAGAAATGTTTTCTGTTGGATTTGTGCAAGTCTTTGTCTTTCTACCCCCTCCTTTGTGGATCCAACATACTGTGTAAGTAGACCTTTGCCCTCCACCGGGTTTGTCTGCGTCAGTCTGGCCCTTGAGCAATTTTTGTTTCAAACCTCTCCGGCTGCCTGTTAGACTGGTATTCTCTAACCAACTTCCTCCTTACAAATGTTCCTGAACCAATGGAAGCTGGTAGATGAGAAACTGAAGATACAGTAATGTGAATTAGAAAAATAAAAATTCTTTAAAAGCTAGCAAAGTTGTAAAGGAATATTATTGAAAGGGAGAGACACTGACAGGGAAGTAGGACCCATCAGTAGATAACTGCACAATTAAAGATTGTGCTATTTGGAACTATGGTATGCTCCCAAAGTTGAGCAGGTCAGGAGAGTAAGGCAACTAGATAGTCCAGAAGGGGAGCAGATATGCCTCTCTTGGCCCCTTTGAACTTTGACTAACACTTTCTCATGGTGCAAAAGCCTTGCCTCACATTAAATGGGCTGTTTTCAGACTATGTTTCATGGAGGAGTTACACCATTACTTTATTTACAACTCCTTTTAATATGGCTGACTAGTTTGTCCTAGAATGTTTCTGTCAACACAGAACAGCAATTTAGTTTTAAACCTAAACTTATCATTGATTTTGGATCCTTGGGACCAAGATTTTGAAATCAGTAGAGAGGCTTGAAGCAAGTAAGAACTTTCTTCTCTTCTGTCTGTTTCTCTTTACTGCCCTTTCTACCTCCCTGTGTATGCTTCTCAGACCTTCCCATTCAGGAGGTTGACTTCTCCACATACTGTACTATGGGCAAAATAGGTCTTGACATGGCATTTTTGGGGATAATTTGTGCCCTACTGGGTATTTTCCTTCCACCTGGCACAGAGTATATGTTTGTTGAGTGAATGAATGAAAAAATGAAAGCCTGTAAGTGTTCATTTGGAACAGTTAGGAAATTCCCCAACTCCCAGTCCAGGTGAGATCACCTCCTCACATCATGAATAGCACTTTTTATAAACCGTGTTGTGCTGGATTGTCATTGTCAACTAATTTTAACTGAACAGTAGTAGCTGTGCTTCCAACTCCTAACATAAAGCATGGCACAGTGTCAGAGTTCAATAAATTTCTGTTGAATCAATAAATACTACGCTTATGTCAAAGACTTTTGGCTCTCAGAGGAAAAGCAAACAAAGCCTTGAGTTTACAGAACCAGGATATTGGAAGGAACATTGATAGGTCTTCAAGTACATTTCCCTGTTTCCTGATTGAGCCATTCTTGGTAATCATCTACTTTGTTCCTGAACACCCACAAGAGGCTCCTTAACCACACGATTCACAGGATTTTCATAAGAAACCTCTATCTGTATTTACTTCCAAAGGACAAGAGACATGGAAACCATCATTTTATCTTTCTTTAATTTCTTTTCTTAGGAAAAAGAAAGAACAATCAAGCACGTCAAGGCTGTAAGTGGCTTCTGGGTCAAACACAGCCTATGTGTGGTAAATGTCCAGATCCTGGCTTTGAGTGACAATCATGCTGCAGTTTATCTAAATCTTCAGTGTGAAGACAGAATTCCAAACTTCTGTGGAACAATAGAGACTTGGAGTTCCTGCTCGCAATAATCTGTTCCATCTAAAATTTCAAAACCTCAATTTCAAATTTTCAAAAATTCAATTCCAAATTTCAAATACCTTTGATTTTTTTCAATTTGACAAATAATAGTTCAGTTTGCCTCCAGGGCCAGTTTCTTGTCATCCACAGTGTCTGGATGAGATGGGTCAGTAGGTGTCACCACCTTCATTTTAAATTTAGAGACTGTAGACTAGAAGTTTGAAAATTAGTAATGAAAAAAGAAAACTAGAGCCTAGCAACTGGTCTTGAATCTGTCCTAACTGAGATAAGAGCATTTTTTTCCCTCTGAAAACTTCTGTATCTTACTCTATGAAGTGTGGGGATGTACTTGCAGGACACATTGCCTTGTGAGCCAATTGAAACTGGTGTTCCTGTGCTGATCATTGTTATTCCAATGATCCTTGGATCACTGCTGATATGATGTCTGCATGGAAATACATGTAGAACCAGAGATGGATAACAAACTAGGTCTTACTCCATGCAATCACTGTGGAGAGCCAGAAAAGAATCTGTTGGAATCAGGAGGGTATCTCTCTAGGGATATTCACAGTAGAAAAACCTAGGATTTAATCTAATTCTTTTCCAATGACCATTAGATGCTTGAATGCTTCCCCCAGTTTAGTAAAAGGTGAAAGTCATGGCTGAAAGCCTTAAAATCTTAGTCTTTGCTTTACTTACCACTGATCACCCAATGCATTCCAGCCTACTGTACTTCCAGTCCCCTGAATCAGAGATGTGGCCAGTAACATTCCTCACCTGATCATGCACATACTCCCTTCTGACATGCCTGACATTGCTGTGGAAATCTAAGGTTGTTGGTGACGTTAGGAGGAATGGTAGAGGGAGGACCTACAAAACCTATCCTTTATATAGCAAAAAGAACACTGGCAATCAAAATCACTTTTTCAGAACTCTGGAAATCAACCAAAGGCTTGCAGTAATCCAGAGAGGTTTTTTTTTTTTTCATCCCAAGTAAAATGATTGAATCCAAAACAGCAAGCTTTGTGCTGTCTTAATTCTCTAGTCCTATTCCCCTCTCCTCAGACTCATGATAGCCTTGAAAAACAATTCTGCAATCACAATAAAACCGTCATCACAAGCCTATGGAGGGGGCAAAATGAAGTTGGTACTCTCCCAAAGTCCAGTCCCCAGATTATTGTCATTATTTAACCTTTCAGTTCCTTACAAAATCCAACTTGCAAGACACATCTTCATTTAACTGGACTCAGATCTCACCTCGTACTACTTCTTTGGGATCAACTGTTTAAGATAGCCAACTGCCTAAGATAGTCAGCAGCTGGAGAAGATAAGCTAAGCAAAAATTTAAAGGAAAAGCTTGGGAATGAAATATCTATAAGGGACTTTGAAAAGCTCTGACATTCCTGGGAATCTAGAAGTCCAGGCACATACCCAAGGTTGTGTTCATGTCTGGAAAGGGCCTGGTAAGGACAAAAGCTTTCATCTCTGGCTGATCTTGAAACTCAACAGGAAGCAGGAAGGTGAACATAAGAGCTGTAAACTGCCTGCCTGAGCACTGAAGGCAAACCCCACAGCATGCACATAGGGCTCTTCGCAAAGACTGGGACATATATTGGTTCCAGCCACGTGAAATTTATGTCCAAACCATAGTTGATCATCAAGTTAACTGAAAAAAGTCTTTAGTGGTGAAATATGACAAAAAATGCAGACTACGTAGAATCAGTTAAGTCACTAAACAAACAAACAGCAACAACAATAACAACAACAGCTACACACAGACAACAGCAAACCTTGGGGAAGGAGGAAGGTTTCTGTTTTCCAGATTTGCCATATTATTTAAAATGTCCACTTTTTTACAAAAAATTGTGAAATTGATAAATGAGAAAGTTCATACACAGGAAAAAAGCAGTCAATAGAAACTGTTCCCGAGGAAGCCTAGATGTTGGGCTTATTAGACAAGATTTTTAATCAACTATTTTAAATATGTTCAAAAAGCTAAAGAAAACCATGTACAGAGAACTAAAGGAAAGTATGAGAATAATGTCTCATCATATAGAGAATAACAATAAAGAGATTCAGGGCCTTCAAGATGTGTGGGACATGATCAAGAATACCAATATATGCACAGTGACAGTCACAGAAGGAGAGGAAACAGATAAAGGAGAAAAAGAAAAGAATATTTGAAGAAGTAGTGCTTGAAAACTTCCCAATTAATTAATGAAAAACATTAATCTACACATTCAAGAAGTTTTGTCAGCTCCAAATAGGATACATCAGAGATCCACACCTAAACACACCATAATCAAACTGTGGAAAGCTTAAGACAATGAGATAATCTTGAAAGCATCAAGAAAGAGGAAACTCACATATAAGGAATTCTCAAGGAGATTATTAACTTCTTATCAGAAACCATGAATGCCAGAAGGCAGTGATCCTACATACATATTTGAAGTGCTGAAAGGAAAATCTATCAATCAAGAATTCTATATTTAGCA
Source organism: Manis javanica (assembly GCF_040802235.1). Lineage (NCBI taxonomy): Eukaryota > Metazoa > Chordata > Mammalia > Pholidota > Manidae > Manis > Manis javanica. The sequence continues at coordinate 80,401,065 of NC_133157.1, forward strand.
AAACTGTTTTTCAAAAATTAATGGACATTACTGGATGAACCAAAGGACAAAGCAGATAAACAAAAACAGAATTATCTGCTAGCAGACCTTTCCTATAAGAAACACTAAAATAGCTCTTCAGATTAATGAAAGAACGCAATAATTCAACTCAAATTCACACCAAGAAATAAACACCAGTAAACATAACATAGGTAAATATATTGGATTTTTGTTTGTAACCCCTTTCTTTGATCTGATTTAAAATACCATTGTGTAAAGCAATAATTATAAAACTGTTTATAACATATAATGGACTTATAGTGTATAAAGATGTAATAATAGCATAAAAGAAAGTGAAGGGAATGGAACTCTACTGTTTTTGTGTACCAGTGAAATTATACTGAGATTAATATTAACAAGATATTTATAAATTTTGATTTTTACTTTAATCCCTAGAACACCCTCAAAGAAAGTGACTTAAAAATATATGACAACAAATGAGAAAAATAATTAAACTGGTACACTTTCTGTATTTAACACAAAAGAAGTAATGGATGAATTGAGGAAGAAAGACATGAGAGGAATAAAAATGATAAATTGCATAATAGTAGATGTAAAATAGACAATTTTACAATAATAGTTGGAGACTTTAGTGCTCCACTTTCAGCAATGGATAGAACAACCAGAGAGATTATCAGTAAGGAAATAGAATTAAATGAACCATGCTATCATCAAATAGGCCCTAACATACATATAAGGAGCACTCCACCAAAAATAGTAGGGTACACATTCTTCTCAAGTGCACATGGCATATTCTCCAGGTTAGACCATATAATAGGCCCAAACAAGTATCAGTAAATTTAAAAAAACCGAAATCATGCAAACTATATTCTCCAACCACAATGGAATGAAATTAAAAATGAATAATGGGAGAAAACTTGGGAAATTCACAAAACTGAAAATTAAAAAACACAATCCTAAATAACCAATAAATTAAAGAAGAAGCCTTATGGGAAATTTGAAATAATTTCATAAGAATAGAAATGAAAACATAACATAGAAACACTGAAGAAATGAAACTAAAGCAGTGCTTAAGAGGGAAATTTATAGCTGTAATTGCTTATATTATTAAAAAAAGAAGATCTCAAACCAGTAACCTAATTTTGCACTGTAAGAAAAACTAGAGAAGAAACGAACCAAACTGAAGGTAGCAGAAGGAAGTAATAAAAATTAGAGTAGAGATAAGTGAAGGAGAGACTAGAAAAACAATGGAGAGAATCAATGAAACAGCAAATTGTTTCTTGAAAAGAACAAAATTGACAAATCTTTAGGCTGACAAAGAAAAAAATGAGAAGATACAAATAGCTAAAATCAAGAATGAAAGTGGAGCCATTACAACTATCCTTACAGAAAAGAAAAGACATTAAGAAATATTATGAACAGTTGTATGCTAACAAATTAGATAACTTAGGTGAAATGGGAAAATTCTTAGAATCACAAATGACCTAACTAAACTGACTCAAGAAGTAGAAATCTCAGCCACACAAGTGAAGAGACTGAATTAGTAATCACAAACCTCCTACAGAAATGTCCAGAAGAAAGATCAAGTGTGGAAAAAAAAAGAGGCAAATTAGTAAAGCTGGGAATAAAAGAGGGGCTAGTACTACTTATCTTACAGAAACGATCCTAAAGTTATTACTTTACTTTTAATTTTGTGACTTAGTGGTCAGGTCCTTAAAGGAAAGATAATCAGGGTTTTTTTTTGTATCCTCCAAACCAAAAAATATGTGTCTTCCAGAGACATCCAATAAATAGTCACTAGCCACATGTGGCTCCTAAGTACTTGAAATGTGATGAGTGAAAATAAGGACTTAAATGTTAATTGTATTTAATTTTAACTAGTTTAAATTTAAATTTAAAAATGGACACTAGATTCACTTATTGGAAAACATTTAAGTATGTTTGGAACTTGGGTATGAATTTACCCTTTTAACTCTGAAAGTTCCTTGGGTTACAGTCATCGAGGTGGTTAGAAATCATAAGTCTAGGTATGATCTGGTTTGATGATAGAGTAGAGAGTATGTATTTTTAAACTCTCCTTACAAAGGAAATTACTATCTTATGTTTTCTGTGTTTTAATTTACTTGTGCAGGGGAAAAAAACCCATCTAGATAGCTCTCTCTAGTCAAGCTTGTCCTGAGGAGCCCTTGAAACACCTACTCAGCAACCCCGTGTGATTCATGTTGACCTCCCTGACTAGTGTGTTAGGGGAAATAGTACTCTTCTCGACTCTGATAATTACTGCCAACCTCAGAACTTTATATTCAAAGTACCTGTGTTAGAAGTCTGTGCCAAAGTTCCAGTACTTATATGACCTCCCAAATTTTGACCTCTATTTAACAAACTATCCAAACCTGACTGGCTCACCTGGTGATTCATAGAATAGATCAGCCTTATTGTATGTGTACAGAATGGAGGCAGAATCCCCATCTAATCCTGTCAAGACTTTCATAATTGGGTCCCACCCAACTGACTTCAGAGCAAGCACAGGCCCTGTGCCTCTCAGATCCACGTTGGCAAGATCCATGCTTACTCCTGGAGAGGAGGAGACTTGAGCTGGGGTTCTGAGGGACACATGTAAGAAGAATTGTTCTTTCGAAAGTTGTCTGCATTTTCACCTTAGAAATTCTGAACTTTATCTGACTTCTTTTGCTGTCAACTTTCATCTTTTCCTCTTCTCTAGATCCTTCCCCCTCCTTTGAGTTTGGAGAAATCTTTCATTTTCTCTATTCTAAAAAGACTTACCCAAATATGGACACTTGAAAAATGTGGGGAAAAGATGGTTTCTTGAAAGAGTGATTTGAAAAAACTGGATCTCCATGTAGAAATGCGAACTTGACCCTCCACCTTAACACTATACGTAAGTTCAATTTCAGGCAGGCTACAGGACTTAATGTAGAAGGCAAGAATAAGCTTTGAGAAAATACGGGAGGATATCTTCATGATCCTGCAGGGTATGAAAAGTTTTCTTAAATAGGACATATCAAGGAGAAACAACTGATAAATGGGGCCAAATATTTAACTTTTGCTTATTAAAGAGTGAAAGCAGCAGTGGTAGAAGACCATATAACTGAGAAAGGGCTTTGTATTCGGGACATTTAAAGAACTCTTTCAAAATAATAGGAAAAAGACAAATTCCAATAGAGAAAATGAGCAAGAAACTTGAACAAGTATTTTATAGAGTAGGCATCTAATGGCCAATAACACAGGAAAATTAAAGTGAGACCTCAATGATGTACTATCATATACCTACCAGAATCACTGGAGTTAAAAGCTAGATAAATACTGGTAAGTCTATGGAGTTATAGGAACTCACACTTTCTGGATGGGAGTGTAAATTGGTAAAACCACTCAGGAAACAAGCCTGATGTTATTACTAGAGTTGGAAATATATATGCATTCCCAATGACCTAGCAATTTTAATATCTCCTAAATATAACCCCAGAATAAGTTTGTTACATATGCACCAGGCAACATTTCCAAGAGTATTAATAGCTATGTGTTTACAAAAGCTCCCAGCAACCCCAAGCTTAACAACACAAATGTTTTGTAATAGTAAAATAGGCAAATTGTGTAATATTTATGGAAAATACTATATATCAAAGAAACTGGATGAACTCCAACTACATGCAACACCTTGACAAATAAAGTTGAGCAAAAGAAGCCAGATACAAAATGAGTCATCTTAACTATTTCCATATCAATGTTTTAAAATAAGCAAAGAAGTTTTCTTGTAATTTTCTATTTATATAAAGTTCAAAAATAGGCAAAGGTGGTGCTTGAGAATTAGACAGTAAGATATAAAACAAAGTGGAGAAGTAATTATCATAAATACAGGATAGAAATTCAGGGCTTGTTATGGGCTAATGCAGCTGGTGACTTTAAGTTGAAGCCAATGCTTATTGGCCATTCTGTTAAGAATTATGCTAAATCTACTCTGTGTTCTAGAAATGGATTAACAAAGCCTGGATGATAACACATCTGTTTACAACATGCTTTACTGAATATTTTAAGACCCTTGTTGAGATTGGAGCAATTCAGGTACAGCTTCAGGCTCTACTGCTAATTCTAGTTCTCAGAAAAACTTTCCTTTCAAAATATTACTGCTTATTGATAACGTACTTGGTCACCCAAGAGCTCTGATGGAGATGGACACTGAGATTAATGTTTTCATGTCTGCTAACACAAGATCTACTCTGCAACTCAGGGACAAAGAAGTAGTTTTAACTGTCTAGTTATTATTTAAGAAATACATTTCTAAGAACTGCCATAGTGATTTCATTGATGGGTCTGGGCAAAGTAAATAAAAAACTTTCTGGGAAGGATTCACCATTCTGGACACTATTAAAAACATTCTTGATTCATGGCAAAACATCAAAACCTCAACATTCACAGGAAGAAGTTGATTCCAAACCTCATGGATAATTTTGAGGGGTTCAAGACTTCAGTGGAGGAAGTAACTGCAGATGTGGTGGAAACAGCAAGAGAACTAGAATCAGTAGAGCCTGAAGCTGTACCTGAATTGCTCCAATCTCATGGTAAAATTTTAATGAAGGAGTTGCTTATGGATTAGCAGAGAAAATGGTTTCTTGAGATGGAAACTACTCCTGATAAAGATACTATGAAGATTATTGAAATAACAACAAAGTATTTATATCACTACATAAACTAGGTTGATAAAGCAGCCACAGGGTTTGAGAGGACCGACTACAATTTTGAAAGTACTTTTACTGTGGGTAAAATGCAATTAAACAGCATCATGTGCTACAGAGAAATTGTTCATGAAAGAAGAGTCAGTTGATGGGTCAAACTTCATTCCTGTGTTATTTTAAGAAATTGCTACAGTCACCCCATCCTTCAGGAACCACCACCCTGATCAGTCAGCAGCCATCAGTATGAAGGCAAGACCCTCCACCAGCAAAAAGATTACAGCTGCCTGAAGTGTCACATGATGGTCAGCTTTTTTTTTTTAGCAATAAAATAATGAAATGTACAATTTATTTAGACACAATGCTATTGCACACTTAGACTGCAATATAGTATAAACATACTTTTTATATGCACGGGGACACCAAAATATTCATTTGAATTGCTTTACTGCAGTGGTCTGGAACTGAACGTGCAGTATCTCCAAGGTATCCCTGTAGTGTTTTATTCCTCTGAATTGGTATCCTTTCTAGTGGTGGCTCTATCCAGGGGAGCAGTTCATGATTTTGCTGAGTAATATGTGTCTCAGGAAATTCCTGCTGAAGAGCAAGTGTTGGAGGAAATAACCTGATTGCTGCTTGTTGGTGTTGATGTGTGGTCCCAGGCTGGGTTTGAGATGCTCTGCTCTGCATCCTGAGGCCTGAGGATGCTTTGTTTTGATAGAAGAGAGTGAGGGTTAGAAAAGACGGCCACCATTAGCAGTTATGTGTTCTCTTCACTGACTATAGTCAGCCAGTTGCTGGTGACGTGGACCCTTCTCCATTGCAGACACATTTGTCTTGCTACCATATTCACTTACACTATCTCATTCCATCCCTTCCATTCTCTTGAATCATAAAACATCCTCTGCTTTATGTTTTTTTCCTCATTTAACCTTTATGGAGGGGATCGGGATATGCCACCTCAAAATATGCCACTTTAGCATGCTAATTATTTTGAACTGAAGGCAACTGAAAAAAAGCAGACACAGAAAGAGTGCTCTATTCTTCCTCTATGTGCCAGAGGCAGGACGTACCTTTCCACTGTGAAGGTGTTGCCCTTTTCCATAACAGAAAGAGGAGAATGACTTGTATCACTGGAGACAGAGCTGGCACTGCAGTAAGACTGCATAAGGAATCTCACTATGAAACTCTATATTCCATTAGTTCCCTTCATATATTTCCTAGTCACCTTCCCACAGTTTATTGACCCTAAAAGCCCAAGTCCTTTTCCCTTTGTGTAGGTACTTCTCCACAATTTATCATCCTTTGTTAAAAGAGTATATAAGCCCTTTTCACTTCTTTTTGTGAAGCTCCATGCACATTAAGTTAAAAATATTAATAAAGTTTGTATTCCTTTTCTCCAGTTAATCTGTCGTTTCTCAGTTTAATTCACAGACCCCAGGTACTAAATATAAGAGGGTAGAGGAAAGGATTTTTCCTCCTCTGCACTCATAACATGAAGAGGATCATCACTGTGACCAAATAGACAGCAGAAATGAAGCTCAGAGAATTTACAGTGACTTGTCAGTGGAAGACTCTGGGCTTGTGTCAGAGCCCCTTTAATCTTCCTTGTCCCTTTCTTTGCTGGTGCCTAACAGTTTGTTTTGCCTGTTTGGTGACTCTGAAGCCCAAGGGATTGCTGACACCTGCTCCTGCATGCTCCCATGTTGAGTGTCAGCTCAGAAAAGGAAGCACACCTGAGAAGAGCCCCTCCAAATCTCCATCCAAGACCCAGTCACAACAGCCTGGTGTTTCCCAGGGACAGGACTCTTTCCGGGTCTCTGCAGCCTATAGCCCTGAGTCAAGCAACATTAGTTACTCATTGAGTTTTGGTCGATGACATGAGACTGGTTCACATAATCCACCTGCTCCAAAGCAGGCACCCAGGCCACCATCTGATGGGCTCTGAGACCTGGCTTAAGAGAAAGAAACCCTGAGATGCTGATGACATCCGGGATCTGGATTCTTCCCATTCTTGCTCTCTCACCAGCACTTTGGGAAAATGTCTGTAGGAAAATCCTGTATCCTGAGCCCAAAACTAAAGTAGAAGAAGACAGCCTTGTTTTTAAGTAACAGGGCAAGTCAGAGATCAAAACAGGTTTGCTTAAAAGAGACTTTTCAGGTTTGTCAACCCAAGAAAAACTCAAGAAGGAAAAATAATAGGATTAAAGAATGCCATTAAAAATCTTACTGTGTTCCAATAACTCCACTGCTTTAATTAAGAATCTTGCCAAGGAAGCAAGGAAAGAGCATTATTTCCATTTAGTTGGTCTTAAACATAAGGTAAAACTTCTGCTCACCTGGAAGCTAGTGTTACTGTAGCCCTCCGCTCTGGGGGCTGTCATACTCTTCAGCTCCATGAACTTTTTGCCACTCCTGAAAGTGGCTGGACTCCCAATTCTTTTCAGATGTCTGGAGATCCTCCGTCCCTGTGCAAAAGAGCACAGCCTCTGCTGATGTCTGAATGCCACCTGCTGTTGTAGGAACCTGGGCACCACTTCAGTTTAGAAGCCAGTAATCACCTCCTGGTTGGGGCGGGGAGGAGTGGTAGGCGGTCGGGGTGGAGGCTTCCATTTCAGGTCCACCCACCTCATTAATCTTTCCCTTTATCCAGATGATTTCCTGCTTATTTCACTCTAGAGAGAAAACTATAGTTTACAGAAACAGAAAAGGACACTTTCTCTTCCGTCCTGAGTGAAGCAATCTATTTCCTGTGGATGGCAGGCAATGTGAAGCTGATTGCTGCCAAGTGACCACTGTTCTGTCCTGGGCACATGCTCCACGCTTTCTAAATGTTGGTTCTGGTTTATCTTCAGAACAAGGGAACTTAACAACTTTCTCACAGTCATTTGGCTAATAAAGTTACAGGGAGAAGTAAAATTCAGGTCTGGTGGATGGTTCCAAAGCCTTTTTGCTACATCCTTGTCTACACACTGGGTTGCTTTTAAATATCCAACTCCCAGAAATGCAAATATATGGCATTTGATAAATGAAAGGTAAAAACAGCTGCTCTCTTAATAGGATTCTTTGCTTTATGAAGATATTAGTTGTGGGATTCTTTCAAAATGTGGAAAACACCTAAGATAAAAAGTTGAATTAATAAATTGAATAATGCATTCAGTGCACAAAAGAGTTGAAAAAAATCTCACATGTTACTAGTGGTCATTTCTGGGTTGTGGTTTTATGGGTGATTGTTATTTTCTCTTTCACACTTTGCTGAGTTTTCTAAAGAGGGCATAATTTACTATAGTTATCATTATATAGACTGCACATATATATATATTCCATGATAAGGAACTCACTGGAACCATACTATCTGGGTTCAAGTCCTGGCTCTACCACTTACTACAGCAAACTACAGCTCAAGAGCTAAACCCAGCCAGTTGCCTGTTTTTATATGTCCCAGCGCTGAGAATGGTTTTTAGATTTTTAAATGGTTTAAAAAAAATCAAAAGGGCAAATATTTCATGGCACATGCAAACTATTGCCCAAATTTCATTGTTCATAAATAATATTTCATTGGAACACAATCATGCTCATTCATTATGCATCATCTATGTCTGCTGTTTCATGAAGGCTGGATTGAGTAATTGCTACAGAGACCTCATGTCTGTCTCACAGGCTAAAATAATACCTACCTGGCCCTTTATGGAAAATGTGTGCTGATCCCCCACTTATTAACCACTTGAATTTGAGAAAGTTACTATGTTCTTTTTGCCTCAGATTCTTCATCTACACAACAGGGATAATAGTACCCATTTTACACTATTATTGAGATGACCAAATGTGTTACTATACCTAAAAACATGTGGACTAGTGCCTGACATGTAGTAAATGTACTGTTTTAAGTTAATACATATCTTAAAATTAAAAAACCCCACAATGATCTGTAAACAGTGGTTTGCATGTGTTTGAGATAACATGCGTTCTGCCTGAAGTGAGGTATACCGTGGTTGAGCAAGTGACATATTGCACTTTCCAGGAGGGCACAGCACCCCTGCTGGACTGTGGTCAGGCCAGTTTCCTCCCAAGTTCCTGGCATATTGACACTGTGGGGAAGATGATCTCTGACTTCTCACTTTGTGTTCCTGGATCCGTATTCCATGCCCTTGCCATTTATCAGCACTGTCTGAGATTTCTTCATGCTTTAGCTCATGATTGATTTTCACTGATGAACAGAGACTTGGGGAATTTTTACCAGTTCTTCCCCATAGTTGTGATATGCCATAATAACAGCAATTACCAATTGCAGAAGGTCATTCCAATTGGAAGTGGTTGAGAGAGGTGCAGATAAATAGACAGCAGATAAAGGGAAACTTTGATTGTAAGATTGTGGGAAGAAACCAGTTGCTGTACTAGATACAACCTTCAGGAACTCAAGACTTAACCTCAGTCTTAAGATTGTGAAGGATCCTTTCTCTCTGGGGGAAAAGAAACACATTCATTCTGCCATTTATGGTTACAACTGCAGAGACTTGATGCAAATTCCTGATATTCTTGCAGATACTGTTATATGAATCTTAAAATGCCACATTCAATGCTTTTTCTGTCTATAAGCTGTAGATGGTACTTTTAAAAGAGTGTAAGTGTATTTGAGCACATGTCGCTGTGCAAACAAGAACACTACAATGTTGATGAAAAGACACAGTGACCTGCTCCTTCTGTCCTCTAACTCCACTAGCAAAAAAGGAAAAATTGAGACCTAATCAGAAATTGCACATGCAGCTGTGATCCTAATACAAAAATGATGGTCCTTTACAGAGAAGTTTTAACTTAAAATGCTTTCTGAAACTTAAGGTTAGGAGCTTTTAGAGCTAATGATAATTCAGACATTTTTAGTAGTGCAGGAATTAACTTGATATATGTGGCTGTCACTTAAAATTATGGCACCTTAGTAGAACATATGGTTCATTTTGCCCAATTTGGAATTAGAAATCATGATCAGAAAATGAGGTGAAAGACCCTTTGAACTTTACAAGACTACATTTTATCATTCTGCACTCATGCAGAGTCATTGTTTGTGAGCAGTAGCTTGTGCCATGGCCTAAGAAACCATCTCTTAACTCCTGAGTCTTAGCTGTTTTCATGGCAGCGTCCCTCAAATGCCACTATCAACTTTGAAATCAAAGTTGAAACAACCAAATGTGTAACAACCAAATCACTGGGCTTTTTAGTGAAACAATTTCTGTATTCTATTAGATTCCCCAAGAACTGGCTTATAAAGAATCAAAACTCATGCAGTGTATATGTGTGCAAGCTCATTAAAGAAAAGAAAACCCAACCCCCTCTAAATTAATACAAAAGTTAAAAAAAATAAATACATGGCAATTCTTCATCTATAAAACAGGGAAAATAGTACCCATTTTACACTATTATTGAGATGACCAAATGTGTTACTATGCCTGACATGTAGTAAATTTACTGTTTTAAGATAAAACATATCTTAAAATTAAAAAACCCCACAATGATCTATAAACAGTGGTTTGCGTGTGTCTGAGGTAGCATGCTTTCCACCTGAAGCGAGGTATTGCCTTATGCATGTAGTTCTATAGTAATGTCACTCTCTTTATTTGGTGACAGGGTTTCCAAAAGGGAATGAAACACATTTAAAAAAGTTTTGTATAACCTGTATCCCACGTTAAGAATGATATTTTAGGCATTGCAGCATGATTTCTATCTGCTTCCTGCTGTCCACCCGTGAAGAACATTTCATGTATTACAAATTAACATTTGGTTATACATCTTCAAGTAGTTTGATAAGCCAAAATGTAATAAATGTTTACAAACTTAATTTCATTAACCAACTCCAATTATTCAGATCATTCAAGAGAAAAATAAAAGCAATAATGTGTATTTGACATAGGAAATGCTTTCAGATCTTTTTCTAACAAAATCACCTTGGCAGTTAGATTTTGCTTTTCAACAATCACTAGACAGTGGGTACTAGGGAAGGCCAGCCACAGCCACAGTTAGCCGTAGTCGAGGACCAGCTTTAGAATCTGCTGCCTGGGTCATATCTAACTCTGACCTAAGATTGTTTGGCTGTCTATATCACCTTAGTTAGAACACTGGGAAGGATGATCTTGGTGCAAAGGTGGACCAATAAAGAAAAAGGGAAGATAACAAGTATCTGTTGAGAGGCACTTATATTTTTCCATTTCATCTCCACAATTCTGCAAATGAGGTATGAATACCCCCATTTCACAGATGAGACACCTGAGGCTCAGGGAGACAAAGTGACTCCTCTAAGAACACAACTAATCAGTGACAAAGCCATAATTTGAGTCCATGCCTCTGAAACCTAGTTCTGTCAAGAGCTAACTTCTGAAAAGAAAGCAAGCCCAGGGGAAGTACAACTGAGTTAATATCCAAAAGGGTTCATTCTACTAGTGCAGGAAGAAAACGACAATGGAGCTCAATGCAAAAGGTTAATAAAATGTAAAAACAATGGGTTGACAGGATAGGAGAGTTTAATCTATCTGTGTACTTTGAAATCCTTAAGAAATGTGCCAGTGCTTCTTTGAGGTGATTCTTAAGAAAGTCCCAATATTGGCCTGCCATATGGAGTTCATTGGAAATGAAAGCTTGGGGCTGCAAGCCACAGGAAGGCAGGAACTGTACGCATCTCAGCCTCTGCTCTTTCTCCAGTTCCAAGCTTAGCAGAGTGCTTGGAACAGAGCAGGTTCAAAGCTGAATAGCTTGTTTATTAAACAAAGGAAGAAAACTGAAACCCCTATATTTCCATGTATCACACAATATTTGCACAGTGAGTTGTGAGGGAGGCCAGTTCAGTTGTGAGGGGAGGCCTCTGGGCAGCCCTCCCCAAGAACCAGGGCTGGGAGGAGAATGAAGGACACCAACTGCCTCAGATGCAAATTTTAAGGGGGCACTCACTCTTACTCTCAGAGCCGAACAAGTGCAGGGTCAGGGCCTGAGAGTCAGGACCTCCTTAACTTTTGCCCCCTGGGTGCCTTGTCTGGCTCACTGTACTCCTGGCCCTGCCAAGAGAAATCTATGAGCTTGTTTTGGGTGAGTATAATGTAGTAGTTAGGAGCACCGGCCCTGGATTCAGCCCCGCTGGCAATCCAGACTTTGTCTCTTGGTAACACTATAGGGAACCTCATAGAGGTTAGCTTACCAGTAAACTCTCTAAGCATGTGCTATTACCTGCAGAATGAGCTTAATAGCTTTGCCTGTCTTACAACAGGCCTGCTGTGAGGGCTGTGAGATCCTGCATAGAAAGTACCTGGGCCAGCATAGTAAGGATGCATACACTCAGGATTCCAGGGGAAGCTGGCAGCCAGCTGCCCCAAAAGACAACCCAGAGTTGACTTCTAGGGCTCAGCTAAGTGTCTAATGGGGTAAGGATGTAACCATTACACCTAGTCAGATAAGGTTAACTAAAACAATGAAGAAAAAGCATTGATATTGGCCTGGGTTATAGTAATGGCAGCATACTTGTAGAGGAACAATGACTTTCCAGGAAACCCATTCTTCTGAGAAAATGATATATCCAGGGGATAAAAAATCATTTCCTTTAATTTGTTAGTATTTGTCTGTAATGTTCAGAGAAACAGACTGCTGAGAAAACAATTTTTGCTATGTGGAAAGCAGTTTCATTCTGGGCTGGGTCTGTGTATAAATAGTCCCTTATTCTTCTCCATCACAGTGGTTAGCAATAGTGCCCAGCTACATGTGATCAGGTGAGTCAGTCTGGCATGATATAAAGGTCATGGACCCAGACCAAGGTTTGAGCACTTAGGCATCCTTTCCCAAGCACTACAGTGCTTGCTGGTCATTCTATTATGGGAAACACTCTTTGTCCCTCTTCATGGATGAGAAAATAGGACATGGTTCGTAAGGGAATGGTGGGTGGTTTTAAACGGTCAGCTAAACTAGGCTACTACTGGTAAAAAAAAATTGCAGTCTCTGGAGAAAAGAATACTCAAAATGTATTCTTTACCATTTTATAACCATCATGGCAGAATCATGAATGGATGCTAAAACCAGTGACTGGAAAAATTTGGTAAGAAGGACATTTACATAGCCTCTCAAATGTCTCCCCACAGATTATGCATTAATTGAAGAAAAAAAATAACAGAAACTTTACAATGGAGAAACCCGGGAGACACCAACTTGACCAAAGGGTCTCCAAGAATGGGAAAAATTGTCATCTTGTGCCTCCTGATGTGATGCACTGAGGAGGACACATCACTTGTGAGATTTTCCTGATCCAAATACAGAAACTGAATCAAATAATGAAGATGTTACACCCAATCCAGGGATATTTTACAAAATAATTGACTTGTGTTCCTCAAAATTGTTAAGGTCATGAAAGACAATGAAGGTAGAAAGATCATTCCGGTTCATAGGGCACCAAACATACATGACAAACAAATGCAAATCATTGTCCTGGAGTGAGTTCCGGGCCAAGGGAAATGCTCATTATAACAGATGATGTAGGGAAAATTGACCAAATTTGAATTTTGGTCATAGTAATGTATCAATGTAAATTTCCTCATCTTGGCAATTGTACTGTGGTTGTGTAAGACAATATCCTAAGTTAGACATTGGAGCATTTAGGAATGGAGGAATATGATGTCTGCAATTTATTCCCAAATGGTTCAGAAAAAAGCAACAACATCTAAATGTATATGAGTACGAGAATGAAAAAAGCAAACAAGGCAATATGTTAGTGGTGAATCTGATTAAGTTATAGGAGTTTTTGTTATTCTTGCAAATTTTCTGTAAGTTTGAAATTATATTGGAGTAAAAAGTCCCCAAAAGGTGTTTTCTGAATTATTCACATATGCAAATATATAAATTTAACCTGTCAGTTATGTATGTGGATAGTAAAAGAATTAATATCTCTCTCTGTATTTCCCTTTTACTATTTTTATTTTGCACTGTAGGAAACAACAACCCATAACAGCACTTTGCTTCATATTCATACAGATTTTAGGAAATTATTGCCTTTTCCCCTGGTGAAGTAACTTACAGGAAAGAAAGAAGTGGTACCACATTATGAAATCTGCAAATTCCAGGAGTCAATAGCTTGAAGACTACCCGCAGGGGTAGGGGAGAAAATGAGTGTCACAAGAGATGGGGCAAGCACACATGACCACAAGCTGCGGAAACTGATTGTTCCATTTTCAATGCCTCTGGCCCAGAATTCACAGCAGGCACCTTTTTTCTCCTGGTACCTGCTGCCCCCACCTCAAAGGGATGATTTTTGGTCTGTGGTCTGAAAAATGCTTCCAAATACACACAAGTTGCTCTGAGATGTGCAATGAGAAAAGTTTACGTATGAATAAGAATCAGGCCGAAGTTCAAGGTCAGGAAAAGCCTACAGTGAAAAGGAAATCCAGAAGAATCAAAGTCTTGCTGTTTCAACCGACTGCTTCTGTTGGACCCAGGAGGGGACTTCACAAACATTTGAGGGATCAGATCAGCACGTACATGGTATAGGGTTACGTGCCTGATTAGACAGTGATCAGCTTTTGCCCTGGGGCAACAGACACACAGCATGGCTGCCCAATTGTGCTTCCTTCTAAGTGAACTGGCTTTCCTCCTGATCTGGCAACTGCTTTCTTCCTTGTTGCTGGGGGTAATTATTGCCATGCTCTTGAAGTGAGCAGGTGAGCGCTGAGGTGCACTGGCCATCCTGCAAGGCAGGGGGTGACGTACAGGAGTCGGCACTCGCTGTGCTCTCGGAGTGGCTTGGACTTCCTTCAGTTCTGAGAACCTGTCGCCGAGGTCAGTTGGAGTTCATCAGCAAGCCTGGTGACCATTCACCATCTCACTGGGGCAGGGGGACTGAGTGACAGTAATTTCTGTATTGCACAGATATGAAATGTCCGTGAGTTAAAAAAAAAATCACAGTTGCTCCTGAGGCTGGGCAGGATATGGCCATGGCCATGGCCCCTGCTGAGTCCTGAGACTGTCGAGTGGGTGGGCGCTGGCCCCAGCCCCAAGATGGGGCATTGTGGTAGGAACCACCCATGTCAGGGCTCTGTGACTGTGAGTGGTCTGTAAATGAAGAGCCGACTGCCCCCTCTTGGCAGGAGGGAGCCAGGGGGTGGATGTGGAAGGTAGGATTTCAGATTCATAACTGCAGGCGCTGGTGCATGAGGCCAAAGCTGGGTGAGGGCATTACTCTTTCTCTGCTTGATGTAGTCCAGGCTTCCTTCATGCAAATTGCTTGGTCTTCGGAGGTGAGCCATGTGGATGGTGGGCCCATGGGAGATCCCAGACCCACACTGGATCAGGACCGTGCCTCCCTTTTTCCCTGATGCAGTCAGTCATGTCCGTTGCTTCTTCATACTGAGAGCTAATGTCAACTGCATGGTGCAGGTTGGCGAGCACAGTGCACTTGGATGTGTGGTACGCATAGAAGGATGCAACTGGGCTTCCCTGATCACTAGCCCTCACTTCCCTGATGTTGAGCACTGCTTTTCTACTCTGGCTGAAGAGGGCTCTTTTGTTTTGACCTCTTGCAAAATGGGTTTGACATCCACATAACAGTCAGGATATTCTAGGTCTTACTTATATCCCCCTTTGAGGAAGTAGACCTGCAGGGTTGCAGCCAGCTGATGGAGTCCAGCGCTGCCTTGAATGCTCAGTGACCAGGGGGCCACTTGCCACCACTCCAGAGCCCTAATTTTTTTAAGCCTCTGAAACTACACATGTGGTTAAATACATATTCTATACAAATTTTATTATTTCAGTTCTGATTTATTAACAACATCAAAATTTCCACTACTGATGGCAGGGGATTAAGATTTTTGGTATGGGGTTTCCTCTTATATAACATATCCATGAAACAGTGAGATTTATTATTACTAGGTCAAGTTTTGTGGCTCAAAATAATAGAAATGTCAACAGGGACATTAAATTTAAAGAACTTAGAGATTTGTTCCAAATATTATAAGTTGTCCTTAAAATTTGCTCTACATCTTAAAGTCAATGTTTAAATCACATCTTGAGCTCACGTACATTTTCAGCCTCAGCCATCACTACCCAGTTATCTCACAAATTGGCAGAAGCATGAGAGTGCTGGGGTTCTTAAACCAGGTGGTAGAACATCTGGAAGTTGTAGTATTATTTGGGGACACTGGGAAATACCGACATTTTATTCTATTCCATTCACTCTGCTAGAAATAATTTATGAGCAGAAAAAACCATGTTCTACATGTGCAGTGTAACAATGACAATCACAAAGACAAAAATATATAAAATTAGGCAAGAAAACCTGTTTCCAAGTTTTCCTGCTTCCTTTAGTCATTACTGCTACTTATCATTTACTTTGTTAGCATTCATTAGCATGATTCAAAACTTACCAAAACTAATCCTTCTGGATAATTTTCACTCATTCACTCAATGCAAACTTTGATTACTAATGGAAAAAAATAAATCTGATATGCAGCTTCCTCTTCTGAGGATTGCTTGTACTGAGATGTTGTTCACCATTGTTCTCTATTAGTGGAGGAACAGGGCAGAATGCTTAGCTCTTGCCTTATCCTATTCTCTCTTCCTTGTTCATGAATCTTCCAGGCCTTCTGGACCCTGTTCTGGCCTCAGAGCATTTCCACCTGGATTGGACTGGTTCTTTCCCGTTGTTGGGTCTGAGCTCCTCAGCGGGGCTGTCCCACACCATGCAATCCTCTTGCCTGCTAGTTGAGGATGCTGAGTGCCCTGGCGCCAGAGAATACCGGCGCCAGGCGCAGGGCCTGGACTGGAGGCAGCAGAGAGCAGCTGTAGAAGGCTGTGAAGGCCCTGGTCTTGGCTTCTAAATAGCACCTCCCTCAAGGGATCCAGACAGGTAGATCTAAGACTTTGTGTGCTAGAAACAAGGAGGCTTTTAAACCTGACTGCAGTGTATCTAAAGGATTGATCTGAAGAGGGCTTCAAAAGTGGTCAAAGTCAAAAACGACCTTAACATTAAAAAGAACAAGATTTAGAGTGGAAATGCATGATACTTTTGAAAACTCGTGAGTCTATGATTCTTAAAAAGAAAACTCTAGAAAAAACCCCCTCTTATTTGTCATCACTTAAGCAGGTTTAATCCCTTACTGTGAAAGTAGTTAAGGAGAAAAGTTAGCACTTCTCTTGTCTGGAAGGAATTGCATTGCCAAGTAACCAAATAGCCCTGGTTATGAAGAGTTGTACTTCCTGTGATGACTCCAACAGCAAATGTGGAGGGGGTGATAGGCGTCGACAGGCGTTGAGTTGGAGCCCTCCTGAGCAGGGACAACAGTTGGTATTAAATTATTGGGTGGACAGTTGGAGTGCTGGCCGTTTTTTGGAGCCAAGGTCACAGCCCACAGATGACATCCTGGCATGGGGGACAGTGAGAGCACAGAATAGACCAGGCCAATTTCAGTGCAAATGGGAAATACCCTTAACTAGGTCCACCAGATAGTATCAGTTTCCAATATAGGCTGAGTATGTGTTATCGCTTCTTTTCGTGAATCTGTACATTTTGGTTTCTTTTTCTCAAGCACTCTGAAGTTAGATTGCTTGGCTTTAATGTTAATTCCCCCACTTCTATGCTGGGACCTTGAACAAATTATACAACCTCTCAGAGCCTCAGTTTTGTAGACTCCTTACGGTTTTGTGAGGGTCTCTAAAAATCCTTGTGAAATTGTTGAACCAGGTGTGGAGAAAGTGAGGGTTCCTGTGGCCAGGATTCTCACCTGGCCCTGGGTGGCTAGCTCACTACACATGTGTGGGCAATACGTTTTTACTGACTCTATATAAAGAGCTCTGCCCAGTGCTGTGGGTGACACAGTGGCACAGCTACAAGGCTGCAGGAGAGCAGAGATGAGACTGGAGTGGTGGCAGCACTGAGGACAGAGACTGAGATGGCTGCCGGGACAGAGAGGCCCAGAGGCAGAGACCAGCTTGCTGCATGCAGACTCGCTGAGTGGCTGCCATTCTAGTGATTGACCTGCCACCGTGGGAATGAAGTTGGGTATAAACCCTTTCACCCCAAGAACGTTCCACTTTCATTTTTTTGGTCTCACTGAATCCATAGTAAACTTGCCCAAGGCTGAAGCCCATTGGCAAGACACCAGGGCAGACACATAAAACACTCAGGAAATTAGCTATTATTATTATTTTGCTCAATTATCTCCTGAATAAACAGATAAGTGAATACTGTAGCCATAATAGCTATATATATATATATATATATATATATATATATATATATATATCTCCCCTCTCCCTTCACCCATGCCCATGCAGTCCATAAGATGCCAGACTTCCCACGGCAGGAAATTTGAGAACCCGAAAGAATGGGAGAGCCCAGGCTGCAGACTCTCCATCAGCAACCTGCCTGCAGGACCTGAGCGAGTCACCAAGGGCTCTGCCCCTCAGTTTCCCCTTTGGGAGCCTGGAAGACAGGTGGGCAGAATGGAGGGCACCTAAAACGCATGGCAGATGGAGAAGAAAAAAACCAGGTAGGAAGGCATTATTCAGCAAGACCATGTTCTAAGATCCTGAGACACGATGGATACCAGATAAACTGTGATGCTTCCCCCACTCAGTGGGCAGCACACTGACCTTATTTTTCTTAAGTTTTCCTAAACTAAGGGCTTGTCCTCATTCTACTCCTTCTAGGATTTAGGGAACAAATATTTGTTTACTAAATTGTTCAATTTTCTTATGATCTGAATTCTTATTCCAGCATAAAACTTCCATAGGACTTCTCCCCTTACAAAGCACTACAATGTGCTTATTGACTACATTGATTGCCTGCTTCTCCTGATTGACGGCAAGCTCCATGAAGGCAGAGATCTTTGTTTTGTTCACTGATGCATCCTGGCACTGACAATAGTGGCTGACACCTAGCAAATGTTTGGTAAACATTGGTTTAATTGTTGAAATCCTTGTTAAGTTATCAGTTTGGACAGTGATTGCTTTTGTTAAATATGGGGCTTAGGTCTACAGCCTATAAAATGGGTAATTTACTTGTCTCCAACCAGGACTGTTTCAAATTAGGGAAATGCCCAATTTGTTAAAGATCTTAGGTGAAGCTGGTGTAAGTATGTGTAATATGTGTGTCACCCTACACAGTGGACAGGTTTTGCCCTTAACTCTCCCTCTGCTGTGTTACTTCTAGTAAGTGAGTAGGAATTCTGATTCCCACCCCTGTCTCTCTCTGCTGCCTCTAAGTGGGCACAGCTGACCACAAAGGAGGCTATCAAGGCTGGAAACCTAAAGTCCTTCTGGAGTTGGGTGGGGAGGGTATTAGGGAGTGGAGACCATACTTAGCACAGTTTGGCAAGAGACCTGGCTTGCCCCAGGCAGAGTTATGTGGTAAAAGGGTTGCCACACCCAGTGAACAATGATGGACCATTTAGTCAAGGCAGCAAAGAGCCCATGAGCCTTGGAAGTTAAATCTTGTACCATGGGTCACAGAGAACCTGCTGGAGCCAGACAAGCCCCCTCCCCTCCCCCCCTGCTCCCAGGCTATCTACCTGGAAAACTTGGGCTTTTCTTGCTGCTTCCCTGTCTGCTTTAGGCTTCTCCAGCTCCCAAACAAATATTTACAGAGAGCCTATCACAATCCAGGCACTATTCTAGACACCTGGAAGACATCAGTGAAGAAAACAAAAACACCTGGCCTGAACCACAGGCCATGGAATGCAAGCGAGAGCCAAAGATCACACAAGAACTTTGCCTTGAGTTCCTGGATGGAGCTGCTGTCCCCTGAGATGGGGGAATATTCAGTGGGCAAACTTGGGGGTACCTTTAAAAAATTTTTTAAGGTATATGTAACTCCTGGGGGAAAATCTTTTTCCCAGCCCAGGGCAAATTACCTTTGAAACCGAATCAATCAAAGGGAGAAATAAAAAGTGGGAGAAAGCTGTTTATTGCTTATAAGCAGTTGTCTACTTCTGTTTGCCCATGTGTCTCACTACCTGGCTGCCAAAAGGGACCCCACCAGACTTCTCTGGTCAGTTATACCGTTGCTCCCCCGACCCTTGTAATCACCTATTGATATGAGATGGACTACTTTTCTCCATCCTTGGAAACACCTATTGATATGGAGATGCACAAGGCCAGGCCAGAGATTCTGGAAATATTGTAATTTTACCCACAACCCACCCCTCCAGAAATCTCACTTCATAATCTACTTGCTCCCCATATTCTGCAATGGACCCTGTGTGAAAAAACTGGAGCATTGTAACCAGACTAATAACATACAATAACAACAGCAATAAAATCATGATAATCCTCAAGCTGAGGATTCAGCTAGGTTTAAAGTCCTATGCAGATTAAGTTCATAGATTGCTCATTCCACTGGCACCAGTAGCTGAATGGGTAGGAAGCTCAGAGCAATCACCATGTGGCAGCTGCAGCCAGGGGTGGATCCAGGCTGCAGGGACTGTAGACAAAAATAACCTTAAGGACAGATTTTTTTCAGATTATTTTATTAGAAGAAATAAACAATATTAATGTATTGTTCAAAGTATAATTAAAATTTAAAAATTGTATATTATTTAAAAAAAATAATGAAATCTTTATTAGTGAGAGGATTGAGCTTGGTGAGAGGACACTAATTTTTTGATGTTTGGTGTTATTTTGTCATCAGCATTCTTAAATTGCCACGTTTCACTATTGACAATTTGTTTCTTTTCTTTGTTAATAGATTACTGACCATGCTAAATCCTCTTTCGGCTAAATATGATGATGGAAATGGAATGAAAAACTTCTTTGCTACATCCCCTAAGGCTGGATACAATATTGGAATTTGCCTTTGAAGCCAAAATTCTTTATATCCATTTTTTAATTTCAATTCAACTCTTCATTTGTTGACAATTCTATCAACTCCTCCTGCAGTAATACTTCTGCTATTTGTAGGTTCAAGGAAGTTTCCAGGACCCAGTCTGGAATAATCATGTTGAGGAAATCCTAAAATCTATTTCTAAAATCTTCTCTAAGTGCTTCCAAATGCTGGCTATAAACCAAAATGTTGTCATCATTTGTTTCCACTGAAAAAAGATTTGGAATCTGATAAAATTGTCATTGACTCAAATTTCATCTGTACAAGTCAAGTCTTGACACAAATGCAGAAATAGTTGCCTTGGCTTTGATCAAATTCTCTATAGAGTATTAATAAAACCTTTCATTGCATTCATATGAGTATTGCCCAAGGGATGGCAGCTGATCCCCAAACTCCCTTAATATGTCTTAGACCAAAAATGCCCCCTCAGGTTTTTTCAGTGCCCACTGGTGGGTGGTACTGCCCCTGTTGGAAACCAGGGAGCTAGAGTGAAGTCAGAGCTGAAGATAGACATTTAAGACATTTAAATCAAGAGTTACTAACTTTTTATGCTGTGGACCCCTTTGGTGGTCTGGTAAAGCCACCAGAGTCCTCAGAATGATGGTTTAAGGTGCATAAAGTACATAAGATTACAAAGGAAACCATATAAAAATATAAGTAAGTTTAAAAAATTTGTAGTACAGTGATATAATATGCTCCTCTATTAATACATCGAGAAACATATCCAGTGAACAGAGCTTCTAAATTTGAACCCAGGCATATATTTCCTGATTCATTTAGACCTCATCTAGGCTCTCCCTCCATAGTCGCTTTACACACTGTATGACCTTGTAAAGATCATTAACCTTGTCTTGTCTTTTGTGCTCCTCCCTGAAGCTGGTCGCAGAACCCCAGGGATGTTGGTTAGTAACATCTGTGTTGCAGAGCTGACACCACACCTGGAGTCAACAAGGACTGCCAGGACCCTCCGGGCAGAGACAGAAGATGGGATGGTGCAAAATTCTGAGAAGTGTCAAGGCCCCTCCAGTTTCTGCTCTAACCTCCATGTCCTTTGCCAATAATCAGACCCATCCTTCTGCCAGATTAGGCACGGCAGATTTGGGAGAGGCTCCTGCCTTCTGGTTGGGCCATTCTTCTGATGACAAAGTTTTCTCTGCTTCAGACCAGGTGAATCAGAGATTGGCTTACTGCACGTGAGACTCCTGGATTCAAAGGCTTGGCAACAAAATTAATGACCTGAGAAATTAATGACCATAATTTCAAAGTAATTAAAAAATAAATGATGTCCTCAGATATCTGGAACAACTAATGTATATGAAAATGTGATTTCTACTGGTGACAAAGCCACAGGTACTGCAATACTACTGTGTTCAGATCCCTTTATTCATGAATGAAAGAAATATTAAATTTCAGTTAGAGATTAATGAAAATAGGATATCTTTCCTCATCCAAGTTCATGGAGCCCCAAAATGGTTTTTTAAAACCACAGAACATAATGTAAGACCTGAAACCATAAGGAAAAGCTCCTTGATGTTGGTTTTGGCAATGATCTTTTTGGGTATGATACTAAAATTATGGGCAACAAAGGCAAAAATAAACCAGTGGGACCACATCAAATGAAAAGGCTTCTGCACAGCAAAAGAAACAGTCGACAAAATTAAAAGGCAACCTAGGGAATAGGAGAAAATATTTGTAAACCATATGTCTGATAAGGGGTAGTATCCAAAATATTTTAAGAAGCTCATACAGTTCAATGGCAAAATATTAAATATTTAGAGTCCAGGAGTCCATCCAGCCTCCATCCCTTCCTTTGAACAAGTTATTTATCCTCTCCTGCCTTTATTTCATGTACTGAATGGGAGTAATCATGAAAGAGTTGTTGTGAGAATTAAAATCATGCATACTGAGTGCCTGCCACAGGGTAAATGGCCATTATATTTGTGTTGCAGCCTTAGAACACCTTGCTTGGTATATTGTTGGAAATGAAAAAAATGAATGAATGAATGAACAAGCAATGGGAATGGTCCAGTGGAGAAGAATCTAAAACAGTGTTGTACAGAGTAAATCCTTATGTACAAACAAAAGATTATAAATGGTATTATATATCCTTGGGACATTTTCTTGAGATTTTTTTGAGGAATGGAGAGATACATTTTCTTCTGGATTCTTGACTCCTAGTTCCTCTCTTACCTCACTGCCTTCTCAGTCTCTTTTGAGCTCCTCCACTTTTGCTCAAACTCCTAATGTTAGAATATCCCAGAGATTATTCCAAGGTACTCGTGTTCTTTATATGCTAGTTGGTTTTACTATGAACGGTTACTCATAATTCTCTTAAAATTCTTTTTTCTCTCAGCTTTATTATGATATAATTGACATTTAACATTGTGTAAGTTTAGGGGGTAATTTGATGTATGTATATATTATGTGAAATGACTACCACAATAAAATTAACACATCCATCACCTCACATCTTTGGAATTTGTATATGTGTGTGTGTGTTTAAGACTATTTAAGATCTAGTCTTTTAACAAATTTCAAGTATACAATATGGTGTCATTAACTGTAGACCCAAGCATTACATTACATCTTTGGAACCTAATCATCTTATAACTGGAAGCTTGTACCCTTTGATCAATATCTCCCCATTTTCTCTACCCCCAACCTTGACAATCACCAAATCTATGAGTTCAACTTCAGATTCCACATGCGATGTCATACAGTATTTGTCTTTCTCTTATTAATTTCACTTAGCATAATGTCCTCAAGGTCCATCCACATTGTCACAACTGTCAGGATTTCCTTCTTTCTCATGGCTAAATAATATTCCCCTGTATATATCTATTACATCTTCTTTATCCATTTATTCTTTGATGGACACTTCATTGTTGTTCATTATCTTGTCTATTGTGAAGAGGGCTGCTGTGAACATGAGGTTGCAGATATCTTTTCAACATACTCATTTCATTTTCTTTGGATATAGACCCAGGAGTGGGATTGCTGGATTGTACACCAGTTCCATTTTTAATTTTTTGAGGTAAAGTTTCCATACTGCTCTCCAACATGGCTACACCAATTTAAAATCCCACCAATAGTGTGCAAGGGCTCCCTTTTCTCCACATCTTCCCCAACATTTGTTATCTGTTGTCTTTCTGGTAATAGTCATCCTAAAGGTGATATCTCATTGTGGTTTTGATTTACATTTCCCTGATGATTACTGATGTTGAACATCTTTTCATGTACCTGATGGCCATTTATATGTATTCTTTGGAAAAATCTCTACTTAAGTCTTCTGCCCATTTTTTATTGTATTTCTTTCTTTCTTTTATTATTGAATTATATGAGCTCCTTAGATATTTTGGACACTACCCCTTATCAGACATATGGTTTACAAATATTTTCTCCTATTCCTTAGGTTGCCTTTTAATTTTGTCGACTTTTGCTGTGCAGAAGCCTTTTCATTTGATGTGGTACCACTGGTTTATTTTTGCCTTTGTTGCCCATGATTTTAGTATCTTATCCAAAAAATCATTGCCAAGACCAGCATCAAGGAGCTTTTCCTTATGGTTTCAGGTCTTACATTTAAGTCTTTAATCCATTTTGAGTTAATTTTAGTGGTTAGTGTAAGATAGAAGTCCAATTTCATTCTTTTGCATGGGGATATTCACTTTTTCAACATCATATATTGAAGAGACTGTCTTTTTCCATTGATTCTCAGCTCCCTTGTTAAATATTAGTTGATAGTGTCAGCATGGGTTTAGTTCTGCTGAGCCTTACACCTTAAGCACTGCTGTAAACACAACGGCTCTGCTCTCTGGTGGCTTATATGTTAGTGACTCAGCATATTGGTGAATCCTTTAGTACCATAGTTCTTTAAAAAAGTAAAGATGAAAACAAAAATTTCAATTTCTCTCTTGACTCAATGCCTTCCCAGTTTTCTATTTCAATCCAACCTCTCTGCTCTTTTCACAGTTCAGCTTTGCAAAATAATCTCTTGCTGCTCTGGCTCCTGTGTCTCCCCTCATCCTCCCCCACTCATCCCATGCCGAACACCACATTCTGATGCCCCCACTTCTCTCAAGCTGCTCTTGTCAGAGTCTCCATGACCTCCGTGTTGCCAAGTCCTATGGCCGCTCTCTCCATCTCTTCTCTCTCTCAACCTTCACTCCACATTTTGAAGCCCTTTGTTCTGGCTTCTGTGATTCCTCACTTTCCTGGTTTTCCATCTACCTCACTGTTCTTTCTCAGTCTCTTACATTTTGTATGAATAATATTTCTTAAACTTTGGGCTGCGTCAGAATCATATAAGTGTTTTGTTAAGAAACTGAAAAAAAAAAAAAAAGAATGGGACCTGCTCCAGACATTCTAAGTCAGAATGCATGGTTGGGGTGCCCATGTCTCACTGTTTTAAATAAATGGTGAAAGTGATTTTGATATAGACCCCTGAAACCTACCACCATCTAGGATTTTAAAATTTATTTTTTGTAGATTAGTTACAATAAAGTCAACAAAGTACTCCTTTCATACTTTGGATGTTGCAATGATTCTATTTCTAAAATGTCATACTTGGATGTTATGAAACAAAATGGGATTATTTCTATAATTTCAGTCCAGTTATCAAGGATACAGGAAAGTACACATTCCAAAAACCAATCATAAAGATAAATTCCCTCATTTCCATCATGTGCCTAAAATTGGGGGAGTAGCAACACTGGATCTGGGGGCAGAAAAGCCACATTTAAGTCCATTTTACAGATGTGATTTTCCAACCCTAGACAGGTCATTTAACCTTTTTAGACCTCAGTTCTGTCTCATCCACAATGGAAAGATTGTCATAATCCCTGTTTAGACATGAGTCATTGTTCTATTGGTCTCCTTCCTTCTCTTATTGCTTCAGAGTTCCAGAATGACGGTTGTAAATGTACCCATTTGTCAGTTTCTGTCCCTGGAGGAGTTGGAATCATTACCCAAAACACAGTTTTGACACCTACACTTGTATACAACTAAAGATCATTTTGATAAAACATGAGAGGCTAGATCACAGTTTTATTGCTTTAGGACACAGGCATTTTTGGATGACTAAATAAAAAATTGATAAAATGTGAATTGAAAAAAATCATAAATAGGAGAGAAAAGCAAGATGAGGATTCATTTCTAAGTGAAGTTGTGGCAAATCTTAAAAATCTGTGCTCTTCTCTTTTAGTTCCATTTGTCATACTGTAGAAAACAATGTCCACAGGATTCTGACTGTGGTGTGGGGTGGGACTGTAAGGGAACAGCTGCATAAATATGAAACCCTTTTCTTTAGCCAGGGCAAGAAAACTGCCCTGAGCAGATGTTTCTTCTTTCCCTTTCTTCCCTTCAATGTATAAAGCAAACATTTGTTAGCAAGCTGCCATAAACACAGTTCCTACAACTTGTATTGGCACCTTGATGAAGTCCTAATTCTCTCTCTGTTAAGACCGTGGCCACCACTCTCCATGAAGGGTTTATTTAAGGCAGATATGATAATATTCTAGAGCCATGTTGTCCAGTGCAGTAGCCTGTAACTACCTATGGCTGTTAGATTTAAACTTAAATTAATTGAAATGAATACAATTAAAAATTCACTTTCTTAGGCACATTAACCTCATAGGCTAGTGGCTACTGTGTTGGACCTGTACAGACAAGGAAGATTTTCATCATCACAGAAAGTTCTGTAGGACAGTGATGCTTGAGAGCACTCTGGCTCATTGGGGAATATCTGGTAATGTCCCAAGATGTTTTGGCTTTTGGTTGTCAAAAGAGGGGATGGGCACAGGGATGCTGCTAAATGTCCCACAGTGCTTAGGATAGTACCCCACACAAAAAAGTTACCTGGGCCAAAATAACAATAGTGCCAAGGTTGAGAAGCTGCTCTCCAGGCAGGGCACTGTTAGACTGATGGTTGGCATCTCTCTCAGACTCTGGTGAGATGCCACTGGAGTCAGCCCAGGGTATTGTCCCTAAAACCACGGGCAACAGACTGCCTTGGATTTCTTTATTGCATAGAGTCTGAAATACTTGAGTCAATCTGCATGTCATGAATACTAATAATTTCCCTAAATAAGAACTCACTTGTAACAACCCTTATGCCAATTATGAAGTCTACTCATTTCACCAGTGAAAATCCTTCTGTGACATTCATTATGCTAATCAGACAAGAATCTCATACTGATTGCATTTTGGATAGCCAAGAGAACTCTGGAATGGGAAACTTTATGATAAAAAGTGGCTGGCCACTGTCTTGGAAAAAAAAAAAACAGTGCATAGCTTTTGCAAAACCTGCCACCTTAAGTTGTAATTATTTTGTGAAGTATTCAGACATCAGTATATCACACACACACACACAAAAAAAACCTAAGAGTGGGTATATGTGGGAATGTTCACAGTTCTGCAGCTTCTTTTACTCCAGGGACCCCAAAGCCCAGTGTCCCAGTTCCTCAAGCATAAAACAGCACCCAGCTAGTATGATTAATTACCTTTTACATGGCAAATGTACCTTATTTAACCTGACCACAGGCCAATTATGCACAAATTACATTCCCTCCACTTCCTCTGCAGTTCCCCCTATCCCAGTGCCTGTAGACTGCCTTCAGGCCTTTTGGCTCTCCCGAATGACATGTATGGTCCCCTTGACTTTGAGGCCTTGTTTCCTTTGCTTGTAAAATGAAATCGATCAGCCTGATAATCCTTTTTGTTTCAGCTGTCTACAGCTCTCTACACTTCAGTAGCCACTTTCCATTTATACTAAACTCCGTCAAGTGATTTTGCTCTCTCCTTAAAGCTCATTGTAATGGATTCTAATACATTGATTATGCTGACATAATCAGAGGTGAAGTCTTGATGTTCACAAGTTCTCAAAAGAAGAAGTAGAGAGAAAAGCAAATGTGACAAAATGCTCACAATAAGTGAATCTAGGTGAAGGATATATAGGTACACATTGTGATATTCTTGCAAAATTCTTGCCCCCTTTCATGGAAGGTGACTTATTTTCTAAATAAATAATTAAAATAAAAAACCAAATGAAGTAAAGTCTGTCAGTGTAGTTGTCCTGAGAGAAATTTTTCCTCCCTATTAAAGTCAAACTCAGAAATTTCCCTACTATCCTAAGCATCATATGCTTTCTTTACAGAGGTTATTGACACATGTGAATGGAAAGGCCATGGCAAAATGCTCCTCCATTGGCCTCAAAGAATGCCATGGTCCAACCCTTGGACTTCTCCTTTTAAAATAAGAAATACAGCATTTTTCTCCTCCCTGTAGTCCCCCCAAAATATGGAGATATGGACACAAGACTTTTAAAACATGTTGAACTGCAGCTTTGATCATGAAGAAAACACGTAAGGTTTTTAAATTTGTTTCTTATTTAGAAACAAATAAACAGCAAAATTTTTTGCTGATTTAAATGTGTAAGTCATTTATTCATCTGTAATATTTATTGAGCACTATTGCGCCAGGAGGAGGGGGTTTCCAGCATGGGGCAAGTTCTTTGTGAATTTGGTGAGACTGACTAAAGGCAGGGCAAGAAGTTGGAGGTTTAAAGGGGGTTTTATTCTCATGGCGGTAGGTCTCAGTCTCTTGTCTGCTCTGGCTTCCCTCCACCAGCCTCCATTCTCTTCCTGTTCTCCTGCCAGGCTTTTCTTCTCCCCTGTCTCCCCACACTCCACTTTCCAGCCCCTGGCACCAGGAGGATCTCTGTGGGCGGGTCTCTGTGACTGGCGGGTGCCTGACCAATTATGCACCAGGAACACAGGGAGAGGAGAGAATGGGTGTTTTGTCTCCACCGAACCCTGGGCTGGTTCTCCCAGGACTCACAGCAGCTCCATCACAGGTAAACATCCTGATGCTCTCATAAACATGCACAGCAGGCTCTTATAGATACACAGTGGGCGCTGTTAAGGCTGGGTGGGAATCCTGGTGAGAAATTTCCATTTTCTACGCAGCTGCCTACTACATGCTATGCATTGTTCTGGGGGTAAACCGGTGAATAATACAATTTCCTGTGCTTATGTTCTTACAATCTAGGAAGTGCAGATAGAAAAGAAACAACAAATATAATAAATATGTTCACTCTATTATACTGGGGAGTGATGACTGCTATGAAAAAAAGGGAAAAGTTTAACAGAGTAAGGGGTGCTGGGATGTGGGGGCAGGAGGGCTCGCTACAGTGTGCATAGATGTCCTTGCTGAGAACAGTACCAGCAAGTACCTGGCACAACAGTGGTCAACTCACTGAGAAAATCTATTAAAAAATGCCCTAAGGCAGGAGCACAAAGGTGGATCAGGAGAAGGAAGGTTGAGATGCGGAATGGAGGTCAAGATGAGTCAGAGGGGTGAAGAGGGACTGGGGAGGATCCTGCAGGGTGTGCCCTGAGCAGATTCACATTTTAAAAGGGTCATTCTGGCTGTCCACTGAAAGCAGACCAACGGAGCCCATCCCCTCCCAGTAGATGCACTTCTGAGGCCCCTTCTGCTTTTGATTAGGTTAAGCAAACCTAATGAATTCTGAGCACTGGCCCTGTCTGCTTGGCTAGAGGTGACATCAGATCTGTATTTTTCCCTGGTAGCCCCATTTATCTTTATTTTTGCCCATGTCAACCTTAGATTTAAAGTTGGCATTGCTGGGGTGCCAGTTAGGGGCTTGCTGTTTTCAGAAAACATTCGCTCTAATTAGATATGATACATTTATTTCTTCTTAAAAATGAATTTTATGCATCTTTAAATCTTTGAAAACTTGGCTTTCCCAGTGTTTGTTCTCTTCCGCCCTCATAGGCCTGATAAATGCCTTAGAAAAGCTGTATTCTGACAGCACAATTAAGGCATGCTTTTGTTGTATTTTCCCAATTTCTGTCACTCAGAGAGGAAGCAAAATAGAATTTACCTGTCCAGAAGAACAAGGTGGCAGTGAATTGTTTATTATGTCAGACTGGAGGAGGATATTAGTGTTTATTGAAATAAAATGGGAAAATGGCAAATGGTCTTCTAATGAGAACCTGCTGGCACCTTGTACCTGGGAAGGTGGCACAGCGAGTAGCAGAGCCCTCGGGATGCTGTGGCAGGAAGCGAAGGAGAGAAGTTTCTGTGGAGGTTTCAGATATGTAAAGGAATCAAAGGTGCTTGAGTACTTAAGGCTGAAACAATGTAACAATCCAAGTGTGACCCAGTGGTAAGGAACAGCTTTTTGATCATAGTCATGGAGACACATTAGTTTATAGTAGGGTATCTGGGTAACCTTTACAGAGATAGATTAAAATATGACCAGCATTCTAGCTGAACCTATAGTACACTAACAGCTACCCCTGCAACATTCCTGGGGGCTGACTCTTTACCGGTGTAGTGAATGTATGAAAGGCAGGGTCCCGCTGCTCTTGGGGCTCAGCCTTTGGATATGAATCTGCCGAGCCAGTGCCGGCACTAATAAACTGCTTCTCGCCAAACGTCTCAGTGTCTCAACTCCTTGTTCATAATTTCCACAGTTCCTGCAACAATGCTTCTGTTTCAAATACAAGGGATAAATGTCAGAGTGTTACTGAACCCCCAAATCTAGATTCATGTGACCAATGTGTAGCAAGCCAATCTAAGTCACCAGGTTTGATGCTTTATTATCAGAAGGTCAGCCCAAAGAGAAGACAGGGGGCCTTTCCCAAATCTACCTTGCAGGTTATATACTACTGGCAAAGGAATGTGAGGGTTAGGGCAGAAATTGGAGAGGACTTGACATTTCTTGGAATTATGTGCCATCCCATCTTCCTGGAGCTGCTCTGGGTGGTCCTGGTGGTTCATGTTGACTCCACGTGTGGTGTCAGCTCTGCAACATAGATATTACCAACCAACATCCCCCCAGTCCTGTGACCAGCTTCAGGGAAGAGGACAAAGGACAAGACAAAGTCAATGATCCTTGCAGGATCATACAGCATTTAAGGCGAAGGGAAAGCTAAGTGAAGGTGTAAGTGAATAAGGAAATATATGCCTGGTCAAGGGTATAATGAGAAAAAGAGAATGCATGCCTTTGCCCAACACATGTAGGTTGCTGAGCTCTATGGCTGGATCCAGGAGCTTATGCCGTGTCCATGGAATCAGGCTGAATTCCTTACCACATCTTTCCTGGTCCTCTCTGGTCCTGTACTTCTTCTGTGGACTAATCTCAGAAAGCAGCGCATCCTTCAGGCACCTTGGAATTCCTCTAACCTGCCTGTGCACTGTCTCCAAATTGCCGTTTCCTGAATTCTAAGTCCTCAAAGGTCCAAGAAGTAATGAGTGGGTCCCTCCAGTGTCCTCCCATAGTGCTCTGTAGTAAGACCAGTTCTTGCATGGAAGTGCTCACAGTGCACCACTAGTCACAGATATCATAGCATACTCTCTCTGTGTTTCATTGATTCCTCTTCTTGGCAGTATGAGCCAAGTATGGGTTATATTTCATTTTTCAGGTGAGAAAAGAGAAACCCAGAAAGATTAAGTCACAAGCTAGAAGTTATACTGAAAGACTCCCAGCCAAGCCCCTCACCCCTGCATGAACAGGTCTGCTCATGTTGACATTTGTATGATTGTCATTTTACTCAGTGTGTTATAACCTCCTTGAGAAATAAGGAAAAGCCACCTTGTTTATCTTTCCTGTAGCTTCAGCCCAGACTCTGATAAAGAGCTGGGGAGCAGTAGCTGTTTGATGGAGTCAATGATACTCAGAATGCCTAGCATTCACACTTTTGAATGCTGAAGGTTGCTCACATCCTTTGGCACAGAAGGCAGTTTTAATAATAACTGACAGAACTTAACTGAAAGCAGTATTTTCCAAGAAAATCTGAAAAAAAAAAAAACCCAAAAAACTGTTCAGATTGGTTCTGAGTCTAAGTCACATGGTAAAGGAAGAAGGAAATTCTCCTGTAGGTGTAGGTGCCTCAGGAAGGTCTTCTCCTAAGTCTAATTCAAAGCAGAATTCTCTGCCTGGCAAAGTCCTATTCTCATGGGGTTCAGATCAAAATCCCCATTTATGGATTAAAATGCTGCTAATGTTTGCAAGTAGCAGTAAGTTGGCTGTCTGGAGATGATGTGCTTTGTCAATCCTGTACCAGGCTCTGCTGGGCATTATTGAAACCCAACCTGAGAGGGCTTTCTGATCATCACCAACTGGGCCTGGAGAAGTCTGGGCCATCATTTCTGGTGGTCTTTGTGTCATACATTTACAAACAGTTGTAACTAGCTATCTTAGCAACTCCATGCTAATGAGTTAAAGAGGAAATGAAGAAAGTGGAAAGGCTTTCTTTGCTTTGCATTTCAAAGACTCAGATTGCCTTGATAGCAGATGAGGCTCAACAGATGTGAAAGTGGGGTTCATCATATCTGGCTACATAGAGGAATTTATTACATGAAAAAGTTGACATATCAAGTTAGTGGGGAAAATATGACTTATTTAGTGCACAGTTCTGGAGAAACACATAACCTAGAATAAAAATGGCATCCCAACTTCAATTTTCATACTGTGTAAAAAAAAACCCACAAATCCAAAATAGGGTCACTTGCTTAGCCTAACCAAGTCTCACTACCTAACCTAATTGCAGTTTCAGTCTCTCCCAGGAGTGGAATTTTAAACCAATCACTCTGTAATTTCCTGATGAGCACTAGTGAGGTAATCTGCATGATAAGACTCCCTATTTCCCTATGGGAGGGAAACCTTACCTGAAATAATCCAGGCTTTTAACTTCCTCATTCCACCTTCCTTCTGCCTACAAAGCCTTCCATTTCATAGGGCTCCTCGGAGCTCCTTCCCACTTGCTAGATGGAAAGCTGCCAGATTCATGAATCATTCAGTAAAGCCAATTAGGTCTTCAGATTTACTCAGTTGAATTTGTTTTTTTAACAGATTTGGTGGCAGTAACAGAAGCCAAAGTAAACTTTTGATGTCATTTGGGGATGAGAAACAGGTGTGGCACCCCGTGAACCCTTTGAGTACTGCCTTTTTTGCTTTTCTGAGGTTTGTGCATTAGTTCCTCTCTTTTCTGAGCTTGGTTCTCTTTGTGTCAATCTCCTGATCTAATTGGTTTTCCAGTTAGTTCCCATTTGAATAGAAACCTGAGCCCTTGATTCTCTCCCCAAATTCTATTCTGGGAATGCCTGGTGGTTCCTGTGTAGTTCCCCATTTGTTTAGAATCCTTCCCCACATTCCAAGTTGGGAGCTGTGGATGACAGCTCCAGTTATCCATTTTTACAGAATTATTCCGCCTTCTCCATTTTTTGCAGTCTGTTAGTTCAATCCTTTTCCATAGTCCAACTTTCCATGGGGATTCTTTTACTGGCCAGCATTGGACTAGGTCTGAGTTAAATCTGTACTATGTGTAGGGTTGGATGGGGTCTGACTTAAGCTGCACTGGGTTCAGTAAAGGCTGTTGTTAGTGAAAATCTCAGATACCAGAAAGCCACAAAATTTGTTGGGCACAGGTTGAGCATTTAAAGGCAGTTAGCATGCTTTCCATTTCAAGAAGAGTCCTGTGATAGGATAAGTTCGTCATGGGACTAGTTAGATTGACACGAGGCTGCCTGCCAACCCTAAGAAAATTTCCACACAACAAGGTACATTGTGAAACACCCCACCTGGTGACATGCCTGTCTAAGGTGTTATTTGATTCTAAGAAACCCAAAGACCTAGTTAAAATAAATGGGATCCTTTATATCCAAAGAATCAAGTGTGCCACCTTCCAGCCTGCCTACTTATTTCATGTATAAAGACTGTGGTCCTGGAAGCTGTAGATATTTACAAAAAATGGCAAAATTTCATTAAAGACAACCTAGAATTATGATGGCCATTATGGGAAAAGTTCCAATTAGATGAGATCATTAAGAAATGCTCTTGGATGTACGGGTTCCGAATTAAACAAATGGGGTACATATTTTAATCGGCATGTGGAAGCCTCCAAAAGCCTTCAAAATTCAAAAATAGTTTCATTGAAAGATTCATTGCAAAAGACTAATGAAAAAGAGGTAAAAGGTATTTAAAACAAAATACTGTAAGACTGATGTATAAGATTGACATAGTTCCTACTGCTCCCCTCTATCCTCCTTTGAGTACTCATTCTAGTAATCTTCTAAATTGCCTTTCCATTGCGGAGAGACTATTAAACAGTTACCTTTTAAAATAAAATCACTTGAAACTACAGGTGATCCTATTCAGGTACGAGAGAGGGCTTCCAGTCCTCCTTTATGCCTCCTCTCAAAGGAGGGGACAATGCAGATCTGAAAGGAGCAGCAGTGAGTATGGAGTGAATATCAAGGAGTGTGATTATGTGATTTTAGAGTAAGAGTATGTTTAGTTTTGTAAGAAATTGCCAAACTGTCTTCCAAAGTGGCTGTGCCATTTTGCATTCTCACCAGTAATGAATGGGAGTTCCTGTGGCTCCACATCCTAGACAGCATTTGATGTTGTCAGTGTTCTGGATTTTGGCCATTTTAATAGGATTCTGGCCATTTAATTTAGTATGTGAATTATTGTTGTTTTAAGTTCCCAGTCTGATAATTCTAACATTCCTGCCGTGTCTGAATCTGGTTCTAAAGCTAACTCTGTCTTCTCAAAAAAAATTTTTTTTTTGCTTTTTAGTAGGTCTTAGAATTTTTCTTGATAGTCAGACATGATGTAGTATGAAAAGGCAATTGCTGTTCAGTAATTTGGTGGTAAAGTGTGGGGGTAGGAGAATAATTCTATTGTCCTATGATTGGGTCTCAGCTTTTAGTGAGCTGGTGCCTCTGGATTGTGGACTTTACAAGTGCTTCTCAGACGTTTCCCCCCTCTTAGAGGTGGGGCAGGGTGGTCAGAGTGAGCTGGAGGTGGGAATTCCCCTCCCCCAGCTCAGTTAGGCTCTAATAAAACCAGAGGAGGCCAGGCTCTGGTAAAATCATTTCTCTTGAGGGTGGGCCTTGTGAAGAAGAACAGAGTGTGTGGTGTATTTCAAAGTGGTTCCTTTTCCCCTGCCAGAAGCAGGAGGGATTTTTTTTGCCAATATTCTCTGTGAGAACCTGGTAGAGCTCAAGGAGATAAAACCCATAAAAGTGTGGGGGGTCTCCTGACGACTGGATGGAAAAGTTCTGTCACTTGATTTGGGTATAGTGACATAAAAATGTGTGTACTCTATGGATCTTATGTCTCAGTTGCAAAAATGGTGGAGGCAGGGAAGTGTGCAGGGTAAAAGTCTGGGCTCTGGGCTCAGGTAGATCCAGGTCTAAATCCACAGTTCTGGGACTCATACCACTTCCACTTCTCGAGACCTAAGTTTCCTCACTAATAAAATGTGTATTATAGCTTCTACCCTTATGGTTATCTATCTGTAGAGTTTAGCAAATCTTAAGAGTAAAGATTTAATGACTTATAGAAAGGAACCAATTCTTTGCCTACATTATAACTGAAGATGGAATGAGGTGGGTGCGCTGTAGCAGGGACATGTCCACTAGATACCATCACAAATGTTTTTGTTAGTCAGGAGGAGGTGCAATTCTTTCTTGGAAGTTTGTGAAAGTATCTCAGTTCATGTTCCAGTAATGATCTCCCCAGGCAGCCAGAGAGAGGGGGACTTAACTCTAGAGCCTGCTTTAGTTGTGTGATCACCTGGGGCAAGGCACGCAACTTCTCTTTAGCTCAGTTTTCCTTATCAGTCAGATGGGGGCACTCATCTCTGGTGCTATTGAGGAGATGATCAAATACAAAATGAAAAAATGGAAAGAGTGATTTAAAATCCTTGTACGCAGGTTATTATCTGCAGGTCTAAGGAGATAACTGGAGAGGCCTGGGGGTGCCTTCCACAGGGTGCTCAGTTGTAACCCCCCCCACACGAGGCAATGGAGTTGAACAACATGGAGGTAATTGCTGCTACCTCTCTTTTTTTTAATCTAATCACATGGTGTTTGCTCGGCCTGGACTGGAAGAGCTAATAGCAGCATGAGTCCATTTCATACACCCCTTAAAGGCTATCCTGGTGGTTTTTAAGCATGTTGTGGAAGCAGCCAGGATGTCAGAGAGGAAACTCTGTCTTACTATTACTGCTTAGTGTGGGTGTTAAGGGACTGTGTTCACCAGAAGCTGGTCAAAAACAATCTGGGAAATAGTTGTAGAGCATGTCGTGATTCTGGTAAGGTTCTGAGGAACAGCAGGATTATCAAAGACAAAAAAGGATCTCAGCTGAAAAGAACTTGAAAGCATCATTAGGTGTATATGTTATGTTTTCTCCAGAGCGAGGAAGAGTAAGTGTGAAGGTGTGAGCATCAGTTATTCATAATTTAAAGCCACTCCAGCAACCAACTTCCCATCTTCAACCAGGTGCTAATTCTTTATCAGGGTAAAGCAGTTCCACATGATTATTTCCACAGAGGTTGAAGTCCTGTGACTTAACCAAATCCACATATCATT
Source organism: Manis javanica (assembly GCF_040802235.1). NCBI lineage: Eukaryota > Metazoa > Chordata > Mammalia > Pholidota > Manidae > Manis > Manis javanica. Next base: position 80,436,988 of record NC_133157.1, read on the forward strand.
TCTAGATATTAGTTTAAGGTTTTTAAAAATAGCTTGGTCAGATCTTATTCTAGGAAGAAGGCTATTGAAACTAGGTTTAGGGCAGAATTAAGCTTTGTTGGGGGTCCAAATAGCCAGTAATGCTACAGATCACATACTCTCAGAATTGGCAGGAAATCACAGGTTGTGACGAGAACATGATGCCCAGCAGGCGGCCCCACTACTCCTGCATCCCTGTATCTCAAGGCCAGTGGAAATGAAGTCATCTGTGGGAATTGAGCTTTTAAGAGAAACTAGGCTTTTTCAGCCTGGGCACTAGTGCTGTTTTGGGCTGGATAATTCTGATAATTCTGTGTTGTGGGGGCTGTCCTGTGCCTTGTAGGGTGTTGGCAGTGTCCTTAGCCTCCCCCTGAGAGAGGCCGGAATACCTCCCCAGGCCCATTTGTAACAATCAGAAATGTCTCCAGACTTTGCCAATTGTCCTCACACAGGCATAATTGCCCCCAGTTGAGAACCACTGCAGTAAACAAAGACTCAAGATACAAAAGCATCTTATGAATTTTTGTTTTTAATTTTGGTAGTCAAAATTAAAATAGCTGGAGCATCTTGGAGGGGACAGGGTAAGAGGAGGGAAAATGTGCTCAGAAGTGAGGCTGGGCTGGAACATTACTGTTCTGCTGGTCTTTGGAGATCATTGATGAAACCTTCACTTACAGAGGTGGACGGTTTGCTAAGGCAGAGCTTGTGATCTGGAAAACACTAGGGAACTCCCATGAAACTGCATTTGTTTTCCTTTTTCTGTGATTAAATTCACTTGAATAGTTAAAGAAGAAATCCTGTTAAAATGAATCTTCTAAGGACATTCTCATTTTCTCTCTTACAGTGCTGGCAATGTAGCTCACAGGTCTGAAAACCAGAAGGAAAGAAGTGTGACATGTATGGCTTCTGTGTGACTGCAGTGGGAAATGTTTCTGTTCAGGCCCTGCTAGGCATGTAGGTAAGTGCTTTAAACTTATTGTATCATTTAAACGTCTGTCTTGCCAATGGGTTTCAGCCCCGGGCAAATTCACTATGGATTCAATATGACCAAAGAAATGACAGTAGAACGTTCTTGGGGGTGAAAGGGTTACACCCAACTTTATTCCCACAGTGGCAGGTCAATCACTAGAATCCCATCCACTCATGATCCTGTCCCCTCAGAGCGAGTCTGCACGCAGCAAGCCGGTCTCTGCCTCTGGGCCTCTCCACCTCCGCAGCTGTCTCAGTCTCTGTCCTCGGTGCTGCCACCACTCCAGCCTAATTTCTGCTCTCCTGCAGCCTTGCAGCTGTGCCACTGTGTCGCCCAGAGCACTGGGCGGACTCTTTATATAGAATCAATAGCAACGTATTGCCCACAGGTGTGTAGCGAGCTATCCGACCAGGGCCAGGTGAGAATCCTGGCCACAGGAGCCTTCACTTTATCCATAATGTCTCTCAGCAGCCCATGAGGTAGGTAGTTTATTATCCCCATTTTAAAGATAAGAAATTGAGGCTCAGTGAGGTTGAGTTGCCAAAGGCCAAGGCTTGTAAATGATGGGATACAAAATCAGGTGTCAGTCTCCAGAGTTCCATTCTTTTAACCACTGGGACTGGTGGCCTAGCAAGGGAGGAAGAACTTTCTAACAGGTAAAACTGGTTGCTTTAGGGGCAGAAACTGTCTCTCTTCTCTTTCAGGTTCTTTGGCTGGTGTAATAATTAAATTGATGTAAGACAGATAAGAGGAGAAAAACAAATTTAATTTTGTATGATGGGACCCCTAAAAATATGAGGCTCAATGATGTGACTGGCACAGGAAACTTTTGTACCTTTTAGAGGAAGAGTAATACATTTGTGATGAATTGGAAAGACAAAGGAGCCTGGGCTGAGGCTAGGCAATTGGTGAAGAAGTAGCACAGTTGCTTATTCAACCTTCTCAGCCCTAATTCCTTATTTCGGGTGATAAGGAGGCCTTTCTTTCTCCTGGTCCAGGAAGGTAACTTTCACAGAGAGATTTATGTCCTGCTTTCAGGGGACTAGTTGTTCCTTGAGTACCTTTAATTCAAAATAATCAGTAAGACAAAGAGGCATATTTTGTGGTGGCATATTCTGCTCCCCTTCACTGGCAAGAGGAGGGTGGGGTTCTTGCAAACACAAAGAATGGAAGTGAAGTATTTATATTGGGTGTGAAGTCTTATATATTTGGAGGACAGCCCAAGCTCAGCTCTGATAATCTCTGCTATAGGAGCTAAAGTCAGACATACCATGGATATCTTCATTATTCACAGATTCTGTGTTAGTGAACTCACCTACTCGCTAGAATTTACTTGTAATCTGAAAATCAGTACTCAGAATCAGCACTTTCACGGTCATTTGTGGATGTGTGCATTTTGGAGAAAAGTCTGAGTCTCTTGTTCCCAGCACAGGTCAAACAAGATGATGCTCTGCCTTCCGGTTTCAACCCTCATACTGTAAATAAGTGTCTTTTTCACAGTTTATTTAGTGCCACATTTTTTCTTTTGCACTCTTTTGCTTCCTGTTGGTGATTTTGCTGTTTAAAATAACTCTCAAACATATGCTGAAGTGCTGTCTAGTGTTCCCAAGGGCGAGAAGGACATGATGTACCTTACAGAGAAAATACGTGTATTAGATGAGCTGCATTCAGGCATGAGCTATGGTGCTATTGGTTGGGTTCAGTGTTAATGGATCAACAATACATATTAAATAAGAGACCTTTAAATGGAAATATACATAAAATAAAGTTATGTATTGATTGGTTGAGGAAAATATGACTAGAGGTTCTCAGGAACCAAACATTGCTTTTCCCCTAGGAGCAATGGTTCAGTATTTACTAATTCAATGTTTGCAGTGAATTTATAGAACATAACTACACAAATAACAGGAATTGGCTGTATGTAGCCTTAAGCTGAAAAATACACATTTTTCAGTGGCAGTAGGAGGAGACTTACAAAATGTGTTGCACCATAGAGAAAGTGTGCTGACAAATTCGGTGCATCTTTGTGAGTAATAAGTGGCAGGAGTATACTTGACGATGTAGAAAATGGTGGGCTTAGGAGACACTCAAGAAAATTCCCTGTATTAAAGTGATCTGATTTAATTTCAGTCATGCAGAGGACTCAAGTGGATTGCAAAAGCATTTGGAAGACACTTGGGTGTGAAGGACTAAATGAGTGGGAAGAAAACCATGTGGGCTGGTCTGAGAAATCTAGGTTTGAATTCTTTGCCCTTTATTCTTTGGGTTGTCTTGAAACTCTAGGAGAAAAACCCTCTTTCCCACTGTTTCTCTTTCAGTGTCACTTTAACTGCGCTGCTGGCTGTATTAGCCATGTTGTTGATCTTTTCTAGTTGAATAATTGATTGATTCAGGGCTTATTTGAAACTTTTGCCTTGCTTCTTCTTTTCAAAAATTTGGATCAAACTTTTGAGGTTTAATCTTGAGTAACGGAAAGTGTATCTCTCTGATGATCTGGAGATAAGAAAGGGGTTCTCTCCTGCATCCCCTCCTTGCTTCTGTAGATGCCACCCTGGGCTCATTTTCCAGTCCTATCCCTCCATTTCCCCAGAAAGGGGCTCCCCTGAGATGGCATCACGTGTAAGCCTTGTCCCTTACATGGCCTCTCCACAGAGCCGCAGACCCCGATCTAGTGGGGTTTCTAGTTCTCCCCAGGGTTTCTGAATCTAGAGTGAGAAACATTCTACATTTTAAGGACCCATAACTTTTAAGTAACTTTAAGTTCTATGAGGGTTCCCTTTGAAGCTGTGATTTCATCTCTACTCTGATCATTTCAGTCGAAGTATTGAAAAAGAAGAATTATTTTAATAGAAGGTCTTCTAAGTCTTCCCAGCATGTTCCTCTGTGGAACAGAAATGGTCTCTGCTGCAGAAGCTGTCACTCACAGCAGCTGAAGCGGGCACACAGGGAAGCGGGGAGACTGGGGCAGCTGGGGTGCTCAGGCAGGGCTTCACATCTGTAAGGGGCAAAGTATTAAACTGTGAACAATGAGCAATTTGTAGTTAACAATAGTTTTAATAGAATTAAAAAAGGAGAGCTTCAAGACACTGTGACCTGCCAGGCCAAACAAATAAACAAACCTCAAATCCCAAACCCCAGAGCAGGATGGGTGTGCCTATAGACAGGGGCAGGTGATAGAGTCTAGTTACTTTGCCCAGATACGTCTGGGAAGGGTGATGCCCCCACTCTCTTCCCATCTCTGGGTTCCATAGCTGGGTTCCTTGGGAAAGGAAGTTACTTCCCCAAGATCAAATAAGTGGTAAGGTCCCTCCTTGGGGCCCTATTGCCCCACTGAGAACACATGGGTTCTTAGAGAGGGTGTGAAAAATATTGGCTATTACAATGGTTTGGGGCCCTCCAAATGGCAACAGTTTATGAACACATATAAGTATACCTGTTGTATTAAAGTTACACAAGAGGGGAATGATTGGGGAAAAGATGTCTAAAAAGGCTACTGAGAGGAGACAAAATTGCAAAAAAGTCTGAGAAACACTGTGCTGGGCATATTTCTCTGGCAGCATCTTTTCATCCATGAAAACATTATTTCAAACATCTCGTGTGAAATCATGGACCCCCTGGTACAGATTTGGCTCCCTCTAGAGTGTGAAACATAATTTTCCTACAAACAGAGAGTAACCAGGCATCAATATTTGATTTAATTCTTTAATGAGGGAACCAGCAGGGTGACTGGAGCGCTGGTTCAGAGTATTGGAAGGAGAAGGATTTGTGGGGTCCTTAGGGAAGTGGGGGGCCCAACCAGATGACCAAGCAGATATATGACTAACCTTCTACAGTGCAGGGAAATCAACAGCTTTGGGGGTCACATTTCTACCAGGTCCTAAAGTCAACACAACTTAATTTCTGCAGGTTAATTTCTAACGGTACAGGGCTAAAAACTATCTGCAATCTTATTGTGAATTGTTAGCCAAATACACTGTGACAGTTCCTGGGGATGTCAGGGGAGGGTCAGGCAGGCTTGTTGGGGACTGCACCAGCATGACTTAAAACCTGAGGCAATTACCCCTCTACCTTCCCGAGTTTGGTGCATGGCTTTTCTTTAACAGGAGTATGGATTTATGATTGTTCTTCCAATATCGCTAATTGAACATCTCTGTGGTGTGAATTCCTGAATAGAGGAGCTCAAATGATGTTCAGCCTTCCTAGATGAAGAATAATCCTAATTTACACATATTTATATCTCAGATTAATACTTATTTTGTGCCAGGCATTGTTCTAAGTGCTTTGCAGGTGTAAGTTCACTTTATTTGCACAATGCCATGATGTGTGTATATTAGTTTTCTCTAGAGAAACAGAATCAACGGGATGTGTGTGTGTGTGTGTGTGTGTGTGTGTATAAAGAGATTTTTTAAAGAAAGAATTGGCTCATGTGATTATGGAGGCTGGTAAACCCAGATCTGCAATGTGGGCCAGTGGGTTTGAGACTCAGCAGAGCTGGTGCAGATGAAGTCCAAAGGCAGATTCAGGGAGAGTTTTATCCTGCTCGGGGGAGGGTTTGTTTGTTTGTTCTATCCAGGCCTTCAACTGATTGGATGAGGCCTATGCACATTTACTTTAACTATTAAATTGTTAACCTCATCCAAAACCGTCCTGGCAGAAACATCCAGAATAATGTTTGACCAAAAGTTTGGGCACCCTGTGGCCCGGTCAAGTTGACATATATAATTAATTAACCATCACAGTATGGACTATTGTAATATCCATTTCTCTGAGGTGAAGACAGAGGCTCAGAGTAGGGAAGCAACAAGCCCAAGGTCACACAGCCTGTAGGCTTGGGCTCTTAACCTCTCCCTATCAGACCTCTAAAGTACACTGCAATGCTCCTGTGTGCTCAAATACTCCCAGTTTTCTTTGAGCACTTGGAGCCCCCTGCCCTTCTCAGATTGAATCCGCCTCCAGACCTAACAGCCTGTCTTTCAAAATGTTGTATCTTGCCCCCCACCCCCCTCCACCCCCGGTTCTTCCCATCCCACTAAGTGGAGCCCCCTTCCCTGGCCGGCCCTCCAGGCCCTGCACATTCTGGCCAGCCTTCGGCTCTCTCTCTCCCCTACCTCCCCTTCTCACCCTGTGTGTCCTGCTGGGTTGAGGCCATTGCCTCTGTTCCTCTTTCCTTTCCCACTTCCAACTTGCCCTCACTGGGACTTCCTCTTCCCTGAGGGCCTATATAAAAATACCTCCTGTTCATCAAGGTCTACCTACATGAAGCCTTCTTGCTTTCCTCCCTTTGGAAGAAATAAATTCTTCCTGGAAATGTGTTGAGATGCTTAGAGTCTCGATTAGAAGCAAGGATTTGGACCCACAGGGTGAGTCTTACCAGGGACAGGCCAGGGAAGAATGGGCGATGGGGTTGCGTGGGTGACAAAGAAGTAGCCACAGGCGGCTCCGTGGGAGAGGGTGAAAGGCATGAGGGGTGGGCGCCAGATGGAGGAGCGTCTGCATGGTCATTGTGCTGAGTTTATCGTGAGGAAGAAGCTTCCCCCCAATGCCCCAGGGAGCATTGATCCCCTCAGCCCATCCCAAGCCCCAGCCCGTCACCACTTCATGGAATCAAGTGTGCATCGTGCTGCACTGCGGCAGCAACCTCCTGGTTCTGGGACTGGGTTCTGCTCCTCTGGGCATTGCCCACACCCTGCTGTGCTCACACACTGTTGGGGAGGCTGGGTGTGATGGGGTGAGGGCATCGGCTGTGTGCAAGCCTGGCTTTACCATCACTGTCTTCAGCGGCTCTTAACAGACCTGAGATGTGTGCTCGGCACACAGCAGTGCCTCTGTGCGTATACGTTGGATGGGTGACTGAGAGTCAGGACAGCAGGAGACAGCATCATTTCCACACACAACACTCCCAGGGGTGTTTTTAGGAGTTCAAAAAGTGTGGGTGAGACCATATTGACTTTTTCATAGAAACTTCCCATCTTGGATACTTCTTACCAGATAGCCCTTCTCTCCAGCAACTGTAGGTTTGAGAGCAGCAGGGTTTTCTTGGGGCCCCTCCACCTTCTCCCGGCTCCCACTGACATCTTCGTTTTCATGCTGAAAATGTGACCTTCAGTGTGTGTGGTCACATACAGGGCTTAGAGTCTTCTCTGGTGAATCATGGTAGCCACCAGTATTTAGAGGTAGGTAACATCAGAGGGGCTCGGATGAAATTGTGTGCCACACAGACATACATTAAAGTACATTTATTAATGCAGGCACAAATAAATTCATACCACTCTATCTGGAGCTCAACAAAGCCCCAGTAATCTGAGCCCTAAGGTTCTCCAATCACACCACCCATGTAAGGTTTGGAGACACAGATGCAGTAATAGTGTGGAAATCACTTTCAGTTAATTTTTATATGCATCATACAATTAGAATCCTCTAACCAATGAGTGAATATAGGACCATTTAAGGAACAAGCCCCAGGTACCATTTCTATAGGGAAGGGCCGCTGGACTGGGCCTGTTCAGGTAAGGGTAGAACATCTCTGTTGTAGCAAATCCACTTTCCTGGAATGTCAAAGTTGTATTTGATCATATTTGTGCTTTGGAAAATCTGGTTCTGGCTGCTGTGTGGGGAATGAACTAGAAGGAGACCAGAACCAGTTGGGAAGTTGCTGTATTTTTATTTTTTATAATGTGTGTTTCATTTATTAATATTGCAACTTAACAAATCCTTGCTATTATTTCCCTTTTATATTGGAAGAACATTTTTTGAGCACCTGTGTGCTGTAAACACTTCTTCAGGTCAGGGCTCTTTCCCTCTGGGTCCTTGTCCTGGGTCTGGGAGAAGGGCAGGGAGCAGCGGCGTCCTGTATAGCCTGCAGGTGCTCAGTGCAGCGAGTGCGCCTGGCAGGGTCTGCAGGGAGGGCAGAGTGGAGTGGGCAGTCAGGGGATTTAGGGAAAGGCTCCAGAGAGTGAGGACCCCCGATGGCTTCTATGTGTAAATTTTGGGAGAAAGTGTCTCTTCCTGTGGGCAAATTTAAAAAGGGCAACTGCAGCCCTGGGCTATGTAACTTTGGAGCAGAAGTCACTTTTGTGCAGAAAACTTACTGCTTCCCTCAAAAGGGTCATTGTCCTGGTGAGGGCACATGGCTTAGAGCTGGCTGCACAACCCTCACATGCTGAACACCCATGGCTCGGATATACACTTTTCTCCCCGTTTCTGCCTTCCAGCTGGCCATCCATTTATGGGCAAGGTCGGCAGGCAGCTGGGACCGGCTCCTGGTTTCAGTGGGCTCACAGGCGCACTCAGGTGTCATTTTGGGTCTGTTCAGACCTTGGGGATGACTCAGTACCTTGAAGTACCTGTTCCCAAGGGAAACCAGAGGATTTGGATGATGCTGGCTCTGGCGACAGAAAGTGGGCTCCTCCCACAGCATCTTCAGTTTCATCTTTGCCAATTGCCTCCACGGGCCCATGTCATTCAGGGGCCAACTAGTAGGAGCTAGCATTCAGGGCTTTCAGCTGTTCACTGGCAATGCCATCCAAAATACCAGGAGACGGGCCAGAGGCTGAACCTGGGAGGAAGGTGGTGGTGGGCGTGGACGCTGGGAGAAGGTTTGGGTAGAATCTGGGGGGCAGGCAGGGAGGGGAGGTGGTGGAAGCTGGGAAGGTTCATTCAAATGCCAGAGTCACAAGGAACAGGCTCACCTCTGAGTTGTTCTAGGGTTGCTTGCTGAAAGGTCGCCAGCCAGGTAACTGGTAAATTACCCCTCTGTTCCCTCCCTGGGAACTTAGCAGGGACCCATGTTGCAGCCAGCCTGCCTTAGCAGAGGTTAAACTGCCCCCAGGTCTCTCTGGTGACACCGACCCAGGGGAAGCCCGCACCTGCCCCCAGGCATGCCTGCGCCTTCGGGGTCATCACGTAACAGGAGAAGGCAGCATGGCCCCTGCCTCGGCTCTCCCGCCCTCCGATGCATGCAGCTGTAATGCGCACGATGGATTATTCTTTCTGCTTGGCTGCAGGGACTTCTGGATCTACTTCCAAATATCTCTAGAAGCAACTTACTTGGGAAGGATGACTCAGCGCGCTGCAGAGAGCCTTGCTCCTCCACACCCACCTGGACCTGCTGGTGGGAAGGTGGTGTGGGGTCAGGCCCAGGTGTGAGGAAATGGCTTTAAACCTGCAGCCCCGACCGGTGAGAAGTTCAAGTGCAGTGGATGAGAACATTCCCGATAGAAAGGAAGGCCACAAGGCTGTGGCTAGTTGCTGTTTTATGGGCTATGATGCAAATCTGTGTGTGCTAGTTTGTGTGTGTTGAAATGTTTAGTTCTATGGTTATGGGAGGGAGTTTTGGAAATTGCTCACCATAGATGTCCTCTGGTCTATGCTCCCCACTTTACTGGTGGGGGATCCGGATTAGAGAGAGCAGATGATGTCCTGGGATTTCACTGCCTGGTAGCTGCTGACAGGGAATGAGAACCCAGAGACCCCCGCATTCCTGGCTGTTACCCTCAGGAGATGATGTGTGGTGGAGTTGGAGACATGTGCAAGCCTCTGAGTTCCCTGTACCTCCGTTTTCCCATCTTATAAAAAAGGATGTTGTGCTAGGGGGTCCATCACTCAGATACCAGCTCAGCACTCCACGATCCTACATTCCTTCCTGTACACATTCTGGCTTTTCCATTTTCCATGTTTCTAAAACAAGTATTTGATTGATTCCTTAAAATTAAAGTGCCAGCTAGCATTACTTCTATATGTATATTATTAAAAAAAGGATAATTTGTTGATCTGTTTCATAATGATCCATTGTATAGCAAGTCAAAAAGTTAGAACTTGCAGTGCACCCAATTAATTATGAAACTTTCAATTCAGGAAAAAACAAGTAATATTTGGGTTCCTTTCTTCCTGGAATGGAGATGTAAATATTTTGCCTGATACTCTTCAAGTTAGCATTATGCTAATAGCAGTGTAAAGTGTATCACATACACTTCACCTAAATAGGTGTATAATGTACACACCTTACACAGATAATAAAACATTCATAGCAACATGCTGACAGTCAATGCATGTTAAAAACAGTTTCACATGCAAGGCAGTCCTCAAACTCTTTTATTATGTTTTACTTCACATTTGATGACATCAGAGATTAATTGATACACACAGCATATTTTTGTAACTTGATCCAATTGTAAAGAGATCAGAAGAGATTCTGTTAGTTCCCTTGGCCACCCACTTGAGAATTTTAACAGTTCTTCCCATCAGAAGGTCTCCTTTGTGTCCATCCCGCCTGAATTTATCAGGCTGCAGGACCATCTGGGCTCTCAGCAGCTGAAGCTAATTCCGTCCCGCTCACCTGGTGGGCTGCTCGGGATGAGGAGAGTCCTTGGAGTTGCCTTCAGAGGCAGGCCTGGGTACTGCGGGATCAGCTGCAGAAGATGCTGGGAAGGTCAGCCCTGGGTACTTGGGAACAGGGTCCTTTGGACAGGGAGCAGGGGACAAGGCATGCGGTTAAATACAGATTGGTAACTAAGCATTCAAGTGACTCTACATGAGCCTGGAAGGCAAGTGCTGTGTGACCTCAGGAAGGCCCTTTCCCACTCTGTTTTAACATTTGTAGGATGAGAACTTGGACTAGCGGCTTTCTAAGACTTATTCTGCTCTGGGTGGTCTAAGTTGGTTTTGTATGATCAGGAACGGCTGCTTGGCTAAAATCGCGTCTTCATTATCTCCTAGTGTCTCTGGCTGTATTTGTGCGAGATGGGATTTTTGTCAGTTGCAAATAAAAGGGACTGTGCATGAGATATAGTGGATGAAAACTCAAGGCACAGACAGGGCATATATTTATTCAGAGTGTCTATGACACGGAAGGGAGACAGCAATGATCACAACAGGCAGGCATGCCACACTGGCATGGAGAAATCGTTTCTGTGTGTGTGCTTAGAGCGCCTCCCGCAGGCCACACAGGAAATGCTCCCTTTAATTAATGCCTCGGGTGGGGAGTTCGACGTTCTGTTGTAGAGCCTGCGGACTTTATGAATTTTATACCACGTGCAGGTATTTCCATTAACACAGGTAAAATAGTTGTAAGAGAAGACGAGCAGGGCTGTGTGCGCCCACCTGTTCCATCAGTATTGTGCACCTCACCCCATTGGAGGCGGGGACAGTGGAAGGGGGCGGCCGCCTGTGGTGACCCAGAGTGGCCACGTGGTGGCAGTGTTTCACTGTGATGAGGCTGAGCAGCCCGGCTCGGTTTTAATGAGCTGGTCAGAGGCAAATTTCTGGGCTCCGCCCTTTAGGATCAGTTTATGGGCTCAAGCGAAGATGCAAAATAGGATCCTGAGTGGAATATAATGGCTGTAGCAGTTACCCTCTGGCTCCCCCCTGTCTTCTTTCCTCTTAGAACGCCTCCCCGTTAAGAACTCCTTAGCCCCAGGCAGGGTTCAATATTGTGGAGAAGGGATTTGAGAAGATGAGGCGGTGGTTGAGAGGGTCAGCGGGGGGGGGGCGGGGGCGGGAGGGTGGTAGACAAAGAGCGAGGTGGCACCAACCAGGCAAGAGTGCCTGGGGTGGGGTGAGCCTCCCAGAACCTGAGGAAGCAGGGCTTTCACGGAGCGCCTGACTTTCCTCTCCCACCTGCGGGCCGGAGCCCCCAGGGCCCGCCCCTTCTCAGGGGCGCGGGGAAGGCAGCTTCTCTCACACAAGACTGGCAGAGCGCAAGGCTGTGAAAAGTGAGGGCAAGCCGTGGGGATGAGGACCCTGAGCAGCGTACAGCACCCTCCTCGGCCAAATTCCTCTTTGGTGAGACTTGGGGGCTGAGCCACTTGGGAGGTTCCAGGGCCACTGGGGAAATGAATCGAACACCCGATCCCAGGGCTCTGCCACGGCTCAGTCTGTTCTCTGGCCCAGGAGTCTGCGGGTTTCATAAGCTCCCGGGAGAACCCAGGGGGTCCTGGAGTCCCATGTCTAGGAAATGCTTTCTTTGGTTCCTCCCAGGGAGACATTGAGTGACCGAAGAAGTGAGGGTGCTGTGTGAAGCGCAGGGCCCTGGAATCCACTCATTGAAGCTGCCAAAGTAGGTCTGTAGTCATGTCCTCAAGATTTAGGACCTTCTTGGGCAAGTAAGCAGATCGTACACCTGCTGAGGCCTGCTTTTCTTCCCATCCAGATTTTCCCACGGACAGATCCGGGGTTCTCAGGAGGGCCTGTTGGCTGTCACTTCATAACCACGGGGTCTCAGCTTTAGATCTTAGATTCTTTTTGTTATGGAAAAAAATGTAAACATATACAAAAGTAAAGAGAATAGTATAAATTCTTATTTATCTATTACCTAGATTCAACAACTATTAAGATTTTGCTTTAGTTGTGTGACCTAATCATATTTTTTGTTGTTTTATTTTCATCTTCGATAAAATATCAAGCAAACTCCAAAAGTGCAGTCATTTCTCCCTTATATAGGGCATTTTCTCCATAATTTGCATGCCATTAACACATGTTAATAATAATTTCTAGGTATTATCAAATTCCTTGTCTGTACTCAAATTTCTTCAAAACTGTCTCAGAAATGTCTTTTTATATTTAGTCTGAAGTCTAGAGATTGGTGTTATCTCCTAATATCAGCTAATATATGCAGGTGCGGAGATACACTGATGGGGCATTTAAAATAGAGCACAACTTCTTAGCCCCAAACACGCAGGCCCATTGAAGTAGAGATCCTCACAGGTTCAGGGTCAGAGGGGCTTTGGAGATCACTTGGTACCTGCCCTCCCCAAAATCAAGGAGATATTTGATGTATCTTCAACATGATAAGGACTGTTGTACATTTAGTGCCTCCTCACACTGTTCCGGGGTTCCCCAGTGGACACAGAGGAGATTTGGAATAGAGAAGCTCATTTAACTGTCTGACCCTGAGGGAATTCCTATTTTCTCTGAGGCCAAGACCTGTAGCAATGGAAGGTAGAGGAGAAGCTTGCTTAACACACATCCGTTTAACCATTTCTCCAGCTTGGCCCACTCTGTCCACTCCATGAGCTGCAGAGTGTCCATGGCCTGCAGGCTTGGCTGCAGACACTCACGGGGCTCCCGAGGGGGCATCCAGCTGCTGAGAGGCAGGCCTTCCCACACACGGTCACATTGTCCTCCAAACCTGTGCCAACTCTCCTTGATTTTAATGCTCATTTAATTTCACCAAAAATCAATGACATATGGATGTCAAAAAGAAAAAATGTTGTTCCTACCTTCTCTGAAACAGTTTAATGCAACATAAAGACTTGGAGCAGGCAAGTTGACAAAATATACCCCCTGCTGGCTTTACTGAGATATAATTGGTGTAGAACAGTGGGTAAGTTTAGGATGTACAACAAAATGATTTGATATGTGTATGTATTGTGGAATGATCACTACAATAAAATTTACATAGTTATAATTTTTTTTGTGATGAGAACTTTTAAGATCTACTTCTTAGCAAGTTTCAAATACACAATACAGTATTATTAATATAGTCACCATGCTGCTCATTACATCCCCAGAACTTATTCATCTTATTGCTGGAAGTTTGCATCCTTTGACTAACATCTCCCCATTTCCTGTATCTCTCTGGCCCTCTGGCAACCACTATTATATTCTATGCTTCTGTGAGTTTTCTTTTTTAGATTTCACATATAAGTGAGATCATATGGTATTTGTCTCTCTCTGTCTGACTTATTCTACTCAGCATAAGGCTCTCAAGGCTCATCCAAAGGCTCACCCTTCAAGCTTGTCACAAATGGCAAGATTTCTCTTTTTAATGGCTTCATAATATTCCTTCACATATATGTACCACCTTTTCTTTATCCATTCATATGTCAATTGACACAGGGTGTCTCCATGCCTTGGCTATTGTGAATAATGCAGCAATGAACATGGGGGTGCACATATCTCTTCAAGATGGTGATTTCACTTACTTTGTATTTATACCTGGAAATGAGATTACTGGATCACATGGTAAAAACTGGCTTTTGAATTATGTACAGATGAGATAGTTGTAAAATTATAAAAATATAATTATGAAATTATGTGAACCTGGAAAAAGTCCCCAATTCACATTGTTTCTTAAGAGAGTTAAAGTTCTTGCTCCACTTTTAAGAAATGAAAACTAGAAGTCATGATCAGCACACAGAGTTTATGAAAGGCCATCTGGATCCAGCCAGCAGCTCTCTTCCAAGCAAAACCTTGTGTGGGTCAACACTGGCTTTGAGGAATGAAAGAATGTTCATATGTATTAAATTGAAATTAAATGCTTAAAGTATATATTTATCATCTTTTGCAATTCCCTGCTTTGCTTTGTTTCAATGAACTACCCATCTACAGGTGGATAGTGTTGGATATAGCATTCTGTATTAATAATAAATACTTATCTCAGAGGAAGAATATGAAGAAGAAATGAGACTACACACATTTTCCAGGCCAGTGCCTGGCACACACTAGGTCCTCAATAAATACAAAGTCTCATTATCTTCTCTTTCCTTTTCAATGGTAAGTCAACACAACTTTCCAAGACAGCTGATTCCATTTCCAAACAAACCTAGGTTGTGAGACGCTCTTCTAAAGCCTGCTTATAATTTCTCCCTGTAAGCTTTAGTTTTGTCTTCTGGGTGTGCCCAGAACCAAGGCAGTCTACGTGTCTTTGAAGAGGACCATCTTGTCTTTCCAAGAGCCTTTTCTTCTCTAGCCAGTCCTAGTTCTTTGTAACCGTCCTTGTATGATAAGTGTTTTCACTATTCCTCACTTATTACTTTATTCTTCTGCAGGCCTGCTCCACGTACCCCACGTTCTAGCCCAGATGAGTGTGCCATTCCCTGTGCTGTGCTGGGGAGCTGCTCCTCCACTTTGCTCTTATCCTGGACGTTCCCTTCCAGCAGGACCACCAGCCACTGCCTGGGTGTTAGGACTGTGCCAAATGTCGCTACTATAGGCCTTGCAGTCAACTAAAACTTATAAGTCTTTTTCTTCTAGATACTACTGTGAAGCCAGGCCTTTTCAATCCTGAAATTGTACATATGATTTTTTTTCAGCCTGTATGTAGGAATTCATTTGAAATATATTTCATCTTGTTTGTTTCAGCCTAGGTTTCTAGCTTGAGTCTTTTTCTTTTTTCTTTTTTAGGTATTTTGATGCAAGTCTTCAGCAATTGATTGTTTCCCCAGTCAAGCTGCTGGTAAATATATTGGACAGTGAAGGGATTGGAACACAGCCATGGAACACATTGTAAGAGGTCCTGCCTTCCCTCTAATTCATTTAGCACTCAATTCAACAAATATTTATTAAAATGTACATGATAGGCATTGTTCTAAATGCTGGAGATGCAGCAGTGGGCAAAACAAACAAAAATTCCATCTTTATGAAGCTTCCATGTTAGTGGACATCATTTTGGCTTGTAAGTTTACACTGATCATATATATGCCTTTGTCCTTATTTAATTAAGCTCACACTTATTCATAAGAATAATCTGTTGAGTGCTTGTTACATGTTGAGCCTTGTTTCTGGTCTTCATGCATGTAATGTAGCAGGTGGGAGCTGATGTAAGACAGATATGTTCAGGTGTCTACCCACTGGATTGGCAAAAAGCTCATTATCACTCTGTTGGGGTCCTCTCTTCTTTCTCTATCCAAGAGCCTTTTGTAACATTTTCATTCTAAAAGGAAATTTCTCCAAACTTTTCACGTGGGGAGAACTAGTATTGGTCAACCCTTTGTAGTGACAGCCCTTTGTAGTAGCTATTTGTTGCCACTCAGGGGCGCCACTGAGTACAGAATGTCTACTGGCCCTGTGACCCTGTGGTACTTGAGTGACCTGGCCAGGTTGGTGCCCTTCAAAGGGAGGCAATTCTCACTCTGGGCTGCACTCAGCAGGCTGTCTGAAGCAGTCCGTGAATGGCTCAGCAGACCTCTGGCATCTGAAACCCTGCCTTTCTTCAGTTCTGAGAACACTTTGGGGAGGTAGGTGGAAAGAAGGAGGAGCCTAGGGCTGAGATGTTTTTCCTTTGCAAGCCTCAAAATCTAAAAATGTATTCCATTCCCTTCTTGACATAATGTCAATTGATCAAAGCCTTCCCAGTACTCTTTCATCTAATGTGAAAAAAGAATTGGGCTGCTTCCTAAGGAAGGGGTTGGAGGACAAGGTGCTGATTTGGGGGTGCAGACCAGGGATTGCTCCCCATGCATGTGGCACGTTAGGGGTGGTGTTTGTGGCAGTAGTGAAGGGGGATGATGGAGATGGGGTGCTGGGGAAGAAGTTTCAAAACTTAATGTGTGAGTTGCCATCTCAGAGGCCACTTTAAATATCAGTGGAAAAAAAAGTAATCTCTGAGCTACCCCAAAACATATACATTACCTAATTTGACCCCCAGAATAACCCTTCAAGGTGGCATCACTGTAGCTGTTTCACAGATGAGGAAATAGGTTCAGCGAGGTGAAGTAAGGGAGGTGGGGCATCGGGCAGACTTCTTGCCTGAGGCACTTTCCAAACTGTAGGGCCCAAGTAGAGAGTGGCCCTTCGGAGAGCAGGACACCAAGATAGAAGGTCAAAGTTGCTAAGTCAGGCTGCTGGAACTTTCGGGTTTGGGCACCAGAAAGAAGGCAGCTGGAGAGAAATAGCCCCAGAAATCTGAGGGTTTCCTTTAGGTTCCTGGCCAAATCTTTAGCTGAATATGCACTGAATGAGACTCCGCAAAGTCAGCTGAGACCAGTTCTAGGGTACTGAGAGGTGAGTGATAACTTTAGAAGCTGGGGCATATTAGGGAGATGTTGGAGTTCTGATCCAGTCAAAGTAGAGCTGTTCACTTACATGAGACCCCAGAAATGCTCACCACAAGAGGAAGGACTATGTTCTAGGAAAATAGGATATGCCATGGGATTGAGAGTGAAGATGCCAGAGACCTGCCTTAACAAAGCCACAACCCAAGACTCAACAGGATCAAGATGACATGTCAGTAATTTATCTGCTTGTCAGAAGGAAGTGTCACTTCTTAGAGGAATAGAATGAAATTCAGTTTCTACAACATATCATTGGAAATGTTCAACCTATAATAAATGCAAGATAATGCAAAGGAAAAATATGTACACCTTCTTATGATCCGAAACCCCAAACTTTCTTTCAGTTGGCTCTTTTTCCTTGGGAGTGTTTTGGTTTGATTTAAATGATTAATAGAACATGGAATGTCTGGGCTTTAGCAGTAGGACTGGATTTCTTTAAAAAAAAATTAAGATATAATTGACATATAAGCTATTAGTTTCAGGTGTACAGCAAAATGATTCAATCTCTGTATACATTGGGGACTTATCACCACAGTAAGTCTCATTAACATCTGTCACCTTACATACTTACAAAATTTTTCTTTTCTTGTGATGAGACCTTTTAAGAATTATTCTCTTAGCAGCTTTCAGATATACAATACAGGATTATTAGCTACAGCCCCCATGCTATACATTACATCCCCATGACTTACTTATTTTATAACTGGAAATTGGTATCTTTTGACCCTTTTGACCCATTTCTCTCCCCTCCCGGGATTTGATTTCTGATTTAGAATCACAATTTGTTTGTTTCTGAATTCCTTTTAATATCTTGGCTCCTGTCTGTCCTGCCTGTTCATGGAAAAAAGAACTTGTACAGATTGATGTGCCTCCCTAACTAGACCTCAGCATTCTGTGATTCAGTTGAGAGATGACATTTTGAAACATATCTGAGATTCCTCTCTTTCTTCTTTAAAAATATTAATTGTCATTTTTTTTACCCCAGTAAGAAATTTTGGCAGATTGGGATGGAGTAGTGGAGGCAATACATGACAGGGAATTTTTATGTATTTGGAAGAATAGCCTAGATTTCACTGAACATCTGAATATCTGGATGATGGATAATAAAATAGGAAGGACTGTAAAATCTGAGCAACTATTATAAGATCTTCAGAAGAAATATCTTCTAGCTTTTTAATATATGACAAGAAGTTATAAGCATTTTCCCTAGACAGCTTCATCTTGTGTTGCATACATGACGAATTCAGTTGTTGCCCATAAAAACTGGTTTTTAAACCTTTCTGTTGTGTAAGAAACCTGAAGAAGTACAAGGAAAATGTTTTTCAGTTCTGTCTTTAGATACAGTTAGTTGATCAGTTAGCATTTTTAGTAAAAACGGTTGTTAATAAAGTTTTTCCTTTCCCTAAAATTAAAATTGCTCTCTAATCAGGAAGGAAGCAGTGGTTTCTGCTGGAGACCTTTTCATTCTGGTTGCTGTGGGACTTGGGGAGATTTACTGTTCCTGAAATAAGCACATTTATTCCATGAGGGAATAAAATCAATGTTATTAATTATTTTAAGACAGAAAACATCTTGAATCATGAAACCTTTAATTCATGGGTCTTAATCTTTCTCCTGGTTTCTAATGGCTGATAACTCATCCTGCAGAATTATGCCTCTGTGCCTTTGGAATGCTCTGTAATTAATTAATAATTTATGCTGGGTGAAGTGATATGTAGAACAGCGACGGGCATTCATTCCATGTTGGGATGGCTTTGGCTGTTTAAATGGTGAGGGAGGGTTTCCTGGTGGAGAGACTCTGGGGAGAGTGTGGCCCCGAGGCTGAAGGGCGAAGGCTCACAGGGGTGGACATGTGGGGGCTGCATCTCACAGCTGCCGGTTTGACCAGATCTCTTACACATCAGTCAGATGGTAATTTGCAGACCCCGACCATCCTTCTCTGGGTTGTGTGGACTCCAACAGGTTTCATAATTCGAATCTTTGAGAAAAGGTCTCTATTTGGATATGGGAACATTAGTATGCATTTGGGAAATAGATTTGCAACCCATGAGCAGGACTAATGAGCTTTTCTGTTCTTCTGATTCTTGGACCACTTCCATTTTAGTTCAGTAGATGAGGAATTTTTTAATGAGTTATGTGATATTTACTGAAGGTTGTGATTTTGGCAACTGCTAAATAGAAAAAAAAATTCCTCCTCCCTTACCCATCTTATTATTTGGACAGTGTTCTCAAATTATTTGCCAGGACCAGTGACACAACTGCCTTCTTGAGACAGGCTTCTGACACACTGGCCCAGATTTCCATGGCCACCAGCCAGCTTTGTGGTTAGTCTCCTCCACAGAAGCAGCAGCCTCTCAGATGGAAGAGCATTGTTCTAGAAAGGAGTGTGTAAAGATGTGGGTCAGCCAGAAGGTCACTCAGCCTAAATTCCTTAAATGGAGGGTGGTATTTTTTAGATACCAAAGTGGTTTCATTGCTTTATCAAAAATTGTGATGCTCATTAAAAATTCTATGTAATACAACAAATAACAAAAAAGATAATAAAAACCAAACCCCAAACACTCCATACCCCCCAAATCCCACCATCTATGAGCAGAGGTAACCAAGCTTTGTGCAAAATGTCTAGATAGTATTAACTATCTGTGTTTGGAAGCCCAAGGTCCTTCGTCACCACAGGTGACATTTGCAGTTGTAGCTGGAAAGCAGCCATTACGTGATATGTAAATGAAAAGGTGTGACTGTGTTTCCATAAAACTTTATTTACGGCCAGATTTGGCTGCAGGCTGTAGTTTGCTAACCCCTGAGCTCATTTATATTAGGGACGCATCACTTCCCAAATCTTTTTTTTTTTTTTTTTACCTTCTTGCTTGTGTCTTTGGGAATGAATATATCCATGGAGGAAAAAAGACAGAGCTAGGTTTATAAAAATGAAAGCTGTATTTAAAAATACATTAAGTTCAATTTTACTTGAATTTAACAGAAGAAATGAACTGAAACGAGACTGTAGGAACTACTGAACTTTAGACTCATGTTTCTTTACCACAGTGGCAACAGTTCCTAAATAGTTCCTCTGAAATTCAGGGGAGGAAAGATGATGAAAATGTGGGTCCTTTTGCTTTTGAAAGGCCAGTTTTCAATTTTGGATGGAGCAGTTGACTTCCTTCTCTGACAGATGAAGAAAAGCATGCTTCCACTTCTACTGCCTCCTGAATTCTCATTACTCATTTGATTGTTTTTAAATTGTAGAAGCTGATGATTTACATTCTGTTATGTAACCATGATTACCTTTGGGTCCTTTTCCTGGGTCACACTTTCATATGAGTGTTATGCAGCTTCTTCATTCATCCATTGACTGCTTGTATTTTGTGGTAAAGAATCTCACTTTCTCCTTCCCCCAGTAACGTGCAGGTGCTACATTCTTTCCTGTTGGGGAATGTTCATCTTGTATTCCTGCTGGAGGGAGTGCCTGGCTGTGTCTGTCGCACTTGGGGGAATCTCTGCCTGAGTGTCTTGTAGCCATTGCTCCTTTGCCTTCTCGTGTTGGATATTGTTCTTAAGAAACCTGAGCACAACTTTCTTTTCATCCCTTAGGAGAATCTCCCCTCACCTATGCCTGAAGGAATCATTCTTCATTGTTGAAATTAATCACTTCTTGAGAACGTGTCACAGGGTCAAACATTTACATTAGTTTTGTGCCTTTCCTGCTTCAGGGTGAGTTCTTCCTCTATGTCATGGAAATTTTCTTCTATTTTGTTTTTTCTATCTTTTCCATTCCATTTATTGAGCTCTTCTCAACTGTAAGGCCATGCATTACTGTCTTTGTTCCTGGATATCCTGTCAGTACTATTCTATTATTTTCTATTCTGGTTTAAAACCAGAGGACAAATCTTTGATCCAGACTGAGTCTGATATCTTTATCCAGAAGTTTCCTTATAGCCTCTGTAGGGGTTTCCTAAGCATTTTGAGAGAGAAAGCCCTGCTTTTTAATTACACTAATTTCCTTATTACAAGCCAAACTCTCTCCTGCTCTAATTGGGGTTCAAGTTCTGTGCATCTTTTTGGGGATGTTTAACCCACAATAAATCATTTTGGATTTGGCTTCTCCTGTTTCCACTCAATATTTCATTGTTTGGCTATATATAGTCTTTATATTTTAAAACTAATACAAGGCATCTGTAGGGTATAAATAGATTATATTATATTAAAGGGGAAATAAAGTGAGAGTATTGGCTTTCAAAAATTTTTATTTAATAATGAGTCATCAGGCATGTGATTGAGAGTCCTGTGTGCCCAGTGGACTTGCCAACTGGGGGGTCTGGTGATCAGGCCCCCACCTGGACCTTTCCACTGTGGGAACCTCAGGATCTGGTGTTGATATTGCTGAAGGGTCTGGTATAAGGGGGCTGGAAGCATATGGTACATGAATATTTAATATGTAGTGTATCAGAAAAGGATGTAGCATGTCCACTGAGGCTCTGGGGAATCTGGCCCAGCATCTCTGCCCAACAACCCTCTAGTGTCCCGCCAGGCAGGAGATGGCCATACCCGGTGGAACTGGATGGAGGAAGGGTCCAGGCTCCAAGTGCTCCGTGTTCAGACCGGCCCCAGACCCTGGTTTCAGGCCTCGGAGCTGGATCTCGGATCCAGATTCTCCTGGGCGTGTGTTTCTGAGGCATTTATTTCTGCTGCTCTTTGGCATCTTCCTCTCTAGGCACTGGTTTTCATCCTTTCAACTGCATTAACTCCTCACGTGTTACTTTCCATTTCCCAAAAATTTGCCCACATTGCTAGTGCTGTCCTCTGATATTATAATTAAAAAAAAAAACACTTTCTTAAATTTCTCACATCTCAGTGGCATTTGAGAAGAGTGAAGGGATATATACATTTATTCAGGCCACCATGTTGAATTAGGCCACTGTTTTTATTCTCCCTCCCAGCCCCGCCCTCCTCTTGCTTAGAATGTCTTGGAGCCTCATCTATATTTCATCACATCGTAACCATCCCTCGCAGTCCAGTGGAAATCTTTGCCTCCCCCCTCTTATTTACAGAAACTTTGATTAAGCACCAGCTGTGTGCTAGCTCAGGTCCTGCGCATTGAGGCACTGAGGTCACACTGATGAAAAGACACATAGCTCCTATTCTTGCTTCTGATGTACTATTTAATGGGGAGATTGTTCAGTGAGTAGGCATTTCTTAGGCAGTTGGATAGTGGACTTGACTGAGGGAAGTGCATGAAACACAGGGAGAGTGCCTAAGTCAGCCTGGAGGCTTCTGGAAGGAGGGGGCATTTAGGTGAACCCCAGGAAGGTGTTTCAGTTGGAGGGAGTAGCAGGAGTTAATAGGACAGCAAGAGAAAAAAAATGAATACTGGGTTATTTGACTGGTTGAATGTTACAGAATGTGAAAGTTATTTCCTTCCTTTGCACTCCCACTGTCATTTTAAAATTTATTACTTTACCATTTGTATGTGTGAAACCCAAATGTTGCCAAGTCCTCTGGTCTCTGTTTCTTTAATATTCAAGCCCAATCCTCCAAACACAGTTTCTAAGATTTACATATCCGAGAGGAAAAAGGGCTGTGTTTGTCTTGCTGACCCCAAGGATTGACCCCTTCCCTTTATTTTTTTGTCCCCTAGTACTCTACAGAGGACTGTTGTGCATTACAGGCTTCTATTGAAGGCTGAAGGAAAATAAGAGAATACAGCTCAGTCTACAAGCCCCCAAAAGTCTTTTCTTCTTCCTGGGGCCTCTGACTGCTGCAATGTTGCTGGGGGTCAGTCTCCCTTTTATGTCACTTCTCTCCATTTCTTTTCTTCTTTGAGTTCCAAGAGCCTCCTAAATTCCTTCCTTTTGAGCTTCTAGGGGAAGCACTCTAATCCCCACTAATTAATTAGGTAGCCCATTTCAGTTGCCCTCGTTGAAATTAATTGTTTCTGCCAGTGGGTTTCTATAGGATTGTCTTCCCTAATTAAGCAAATTCAAATTTCACCTACCATCTTTTGGTTCTGAACTTGCCAGGGTTCTCCACCAGATAGAAGCCCCTGAGGTTGGGGACCTTGACTCTTTCATGTTTATATAATAAAGTATAATGTTTCACTCACAGTAATTATTCAAATAAATCATGCCAATTGCATTGCCAAATACTCAGGGCTTTGCAAACATGAGATGGCATTTAATCCCTGCATGGTTTCTTCAGTCTCATGCAGGCCAGTTTGATTCTTCAGCTGTTCCGAATTCTTCCAGGCAGAGACAAATGACGGAGGTAAATGCAACACGAGACCTGAGACTTAGCATGCTGCAGGTCAGCCAAGGTGCAGCCCTGGGCTTCTTTTTTCCTGTAGTACCCACAATAGGCTCTTCTCTTACCTGTCAGGGTGGCATCAGCACTGGCCAAGAAACACCACCTGTCAAGCACCTGCAGAAATCTATGGCCTCAAGTGGGATGGCCTCAGAGTTCTGGGTACTTGTGAGGCCTGGGGAAGGGGTGGCTGATAACTGGTGTGGAAAGTCCTTTCCTCAGGGGATTGAAAGGTTATAGGACCTTCACCCATGCCTGGTTTCTCTGTGATATTTTGTTCTTGCCAATGACCTGAGGAACTTTAAAAACTGTCACTTCACTATTCATCAGTGACACCAGGACAGTTTGGCCAGTTCTATAAAGGATCCCTTTGTCAACTGGGATTAGCCAGGGCTTCTTCTCAAGGACACTAATGACAGTTTTTGGTTGTAACTCTGGTGGGTTGGAGTGGCCTCGTTGGTCATATTGATGAGTTTTCAAAGCAATAACTGCCCATCCGAAGGACATGGTAATAATAATTATTTATAGACAATCTTCTGTTAGAAATAAGCCAAATTTTATGTCATCTTTTCTCTTCCAATTAGCAGCTTTAAGCATTATGAAGAAAAGGGCTTTCTTAGAAAAATAACCAATAAATACTTGACTCTCAAGCAGTAGGAGATATCTGGGTTATTTTCTGAGTAGGCGTTTAGATTTCATAGAATCTGTAATTCTTTCCCCCTTCAAAGGCTAGGAAAACAGGACCTCTGCTTGCCCAGCCACGTGTTATGTGGTTTTCTGAGAGTGTGTTGGAGAGGTCATTGGTGACTGGGCATTCTCGTGGGAAGTAGCTGCCCATGCCTGACCTGGTCCTAGGCTAACATCTAGCAGAAAGTACTCAGGAATACTGAGTTAGTTCTGCTGCAAATGCAGGAATGTGGGGAGAGCTCCAGAGTCAGGTCTGTCCCATGCTGCCTTGGAACTGTGCCTGGTTTCCCACTGTTCTTTGGGCTGGGGAAGCTGGTTTGGATTCCCCAGATGTGTTCAGCTTTGGAGGGAGAAAACAGGTTTCTGGCTGAATTGCCACCCTTTCTAACTGAGTAACACAAATCTTCTCAATGTTGGTTTCCAGTCAAGTGATGGGACAATTTGTTCCAATTGAAAGAGTTGGCCACAAAAATATTCATTGAAACTTGTGAAAGATGGAAAGGACCATGAGTTGGGAATCTACAGTCGGAGAGAGAGACTGGGCTTAACTCTACATACAGCATGGGTAAGTGGGAACCAGAGCCAAGGAGCAGGGTAGAGGTCAGAGCATGAAAAATGACTAAGAGGAAACATTAGGAGTAGAGGGGATTCTGTCTAAACTGACCTAACAGGATTCGTGCTGAAGGCTGGCCAGGATGATCAGACATCACCTGGGGGATGGTGGCTGGTGAGGTATTCTGGTCAAATTGTCCTTGCTAAAACTAGATTTCACATGGAAGTGCACAGATAGGTCTAGGGGAACTTTCAGGAGACCGACTAAAGTTTGGTCAAGCAAAGAATTTGTGTCTGAAGCTATTTTCAGAATTATAACAATCTCTATAACTTAGAGTTCCCCTTCCATGAAATACCAGTATATAAATTTTACTGTGAAATAGCTGAGATTTCACTTCCAAGGTGGGTGTCTTTTATTTTCAGATAATTAGCAGTAGTAGGAATTGTGAAGGTAGGGAGGAATATATATATATTCCTATCAGTCAGGGCTTTGCAGAAAAATAGAACCAATTCTCTCTCTCTCAGCTTTATTTTAAGGAATAGGCTCACACCATTGTGGGGTGGGGTCTGGTAAGTTCAAAATCTGAAGTTTGCTGTCCAGTCCAATAGGCTGGAAACTCAGGCAGGAGCTGATGGCTTCAGTTTTTAGGCAGAAATTTTTTCTTCTCTGGGAGACCTCAGTTTTTGCTCTTAAAAGCTTCAACTGATTGGATAAGGCCCACCCATGTCATTGTAGGTTATCTCGTTCACTTAGACCAACTGACTGTAGGTGTTAGCCACATATGCAGAATACTTGCACAGCAACACCTTGATTGGTGTTTGGGTGAATAATGAGGTATGATAGCCCAGCCAAGCTGACACATAAAAGTAACTATTACAGTAAGTAAAGCTGGAGTTTTTGCAGTGAGGCCAAAGTAAACTGAGGGAAAAGAAAGCTGGATTTCTGAGGTAGAGATTGGTGTTGTATGGTGAGGAGGCAGGAGGAGACAGTAGTGTGTGTCTTCAGATCCATCATTCTGGGACTGGGGAGGAATGAAGAGCAACTTCCTCACTTGGAATGCATGAGTCGATTCAGGTCTTCTAAGATGTTTTTATCTGAAGCATCTCTGCATCTCTGGGACCAAGTCAGGTAGTCATTTGAGCTGGGTTTGGGTGGGTGGGTGGGGGTGGTGGCCATAGATCTTAGCTGTAAAATCTGAATGGTAGAAAGACATTTGGTTGGAAAACTAAAAATAGGTAAATCTGCCTCTTAGCCTATAGTTTATCTGTAAAGATGAAATGAATTCCCCAGCCTCCCTTTGAAATTTGAGGGAAGGGGATCTAAATAAATATCCATGGAGCCAAAAGATAAGGAATATTGTGTAGAAGCCATGACTACTAACTTAAAATGTGTAAAAATTGACATACTGTCGTGTTTTGCCAATGGGTTTCAGCCCCGGGCAAGTTCACTGTGAATTCACTGAGACTGAGGAATGACAATGGAATGCTCTTGGGGTCAAAGGATTTATAGCCAACTTTATTCCCACGGAGCAGGTCAATCACTAGAATCCCATCCACTCAGAGTGAGTCTGCATGCAGCAGGCTGGTCTCTGCCTCTGGGCCTCTCTGCCTCTACAGCCGTCTCAGTCTCTGTCCTCAGCGCTGCCGTCACTCCAGCCTCTGCTCTCCTGTGGCCTTGCAGCCTGGCAGCTGTGCAGCAGTCATGCCACCACGTTGCCCAGAGCACTGGGTGGAGCTCTTTATGCAGAGTCAATAGCAACATACTGCCCACATGTGTGTAGTGAGCTAGCTGACCAGGGCCCGGTGAGAATCTTGTCCATAGGAATCTTCGCTATATCCACATGTAGTATGCTGGTTTTATCTTTGTGTATTAGTATATATAAAAATATTTGTGAAAGCTTCACTCAGAACCTTATTCCCTCTACTGTGTTTTTCTAATAATGTTATTGTTCTATAGCTGGGAATTCTCCTACCCAGAAGATTCTCTGGGAGCCCAACCATCTAGATTTGGAAGGGATTCTGCAACTTGCTCTTACATATAAAGGCAGAGGCATTGAATTCATCATTGTGTATATGATAGAATATGTCTGATGGGATGCTGGAAAAGATTTATGCTTCAATTATTAATAAGTTAGCACTCAATACATTTTACAAAACCCTTTCCCCGTCAGTAAAAGACAACCATTTGCCTCTTCTAAACTAAGCACATCAGCTTCGGTAGTTTAAGTAGATTGGCTCAGTAGTTGCATATGTTGATCCTTCTAGCGTTCTGTGTTGTGGCTTCCCACCCCAACTGCTGAAACATTTGTGTTTTTTTTTTTTTGTCTAATATGAAGGAGAGAAATAGAATGTTTTCTTTGTTCATCTTCTTCTATAATACTTTCTGAAAATGGCCTTTCAGTCTGAAAACGTCACATACCTGGCTGTAGACAGTCACCAAGACTTGAGTTTTTGTAGTTGTAATGGGCATCAAATACCCATAAAATCTGTAAGCTGCCTTATAAAACTGCCTTGATTTCTGCTTGTGCACAGATCTTACTGTTTCAGGCACATATGTGCTTTTTGTAGACTTTTATTCTGGTTAAATTTTAAAAAGGAGCTACTTGTAATGTCTTTAACATTAACTTAAGTTGTAGCAGGCCTATAAAACAATCATTGAGATGCTATTAAAAGTATATGAATAATAAAACAGCTACCAGGAGAAAAGCTTAGAAAGAGTAACTTGGTCTTGGCAGCTCTGCCTTTTCAGAGGAACCTGGCAGTGGGGGGTGGAGGTGGGGAGGAGGTTGTACCTGAGGGGTGGCTTGGCTGTACTCTGACTATGTCCTGGGCAGTTCAGGGTTATTTGGGAACCAGGAGACCTGTACCGCCATGTGTTTTTCTTATTACGAGTAAAGGTTGTGGGACATTTTCTTGGTTGTAAATGGCCACAGAGTGAAATGCAATAATATTGCTAGGAAATCACCTCAGGCTACTTTGTTTACATGAGAAATTTATGAGGGCGAAGTTTTATGAAGTTGTTTTATTGGTAAAAGTCAAAGGCACTAATATTAAAATTCTACCAGGGCCATGTGGGGTGGAACAGCTCAGGATTTTGGGAGCATGTACCCTTCTGGATTTGAATCTCTGTTCTGCCATTTAGGAGTGTTGCAACCCTGGGCAAATTACTTAAGTTCCCTGATTTCCTGCCTTCATGAAAGGAATAAATAATAGTACCTATTGTGAAGAGTTTCTGAGAGAATTACTGGAGATAACAACATCTATACAGGACAGAGCAATCTTTGGTAACATGTCTGGTGCTTAATGATATTGGTTCCTTTTCTTCTTCTTTCAGATCATTAGTGACCTAATATGATGTCTATGATATTTATTTGGTATTACCATCAAGGAACCATCTATTTTAATAGCTGTGAAATGGAGCTGATGCTTGACATTACAGTGAGTATAAGTCCTGCACTGGTGATACAAAGTTCTAGAGGGCTACGTTGATCAAGAAGAGATTCTTAGAATTCTACCAAAACAGCTCCTTCTGTATTCCTTTTAAAAAAATATACAAACACACGATGGACATCACAGAAATACTAAGAATTATTAGAGAATACTATAAAAAATATATGCTAACTAACTGGATAACCTAGAAGAAATGGACAACTTTCTAGAAAAATATAACCTTCCAAGACTGACCAAGGAAGAAACAGAAAATCTAAATGGACCAACTTCCAGCAACGAAATTGAATCGGTAATCAAAAAACTACCCAAGAACAAAACCCCCAGATCAGAAGGATTCACTGCTGAATCTTATCAGACATTTAGAGAAGACATAATACCCATTCTCCTTAAAGTTTTCCAAAAAAGAGGAGATGAGGGAATACTCCCAAACTCATTCTATGAAGCCAACATCACTCTAATACCCAAACCAGGCAAAGATACCACAAAAAAAGAAAACTACAGACCAATATCCCTGATGAACATAGATGCAAAAATACTCAACAAAATATTAACAAACCAAATTTGAAAATACATCAAGAGGATCATACATCATGATCAAGTGGGATTCATCCCAGGGATGCAAGGATGGTACAACATTCAAAAATCCATCAACATCATCCACTATATGGATAAAAAGGACAAAAATCACATGATCATCTCCAGATGCTGAAAAAGTATTTGACAAAATTCAACACCCATTCATGATAAAAGCTCTCAACAAAATGGGTATAGAGGGCAAGTACCACAACATAATAAAGGCTATATATGAGAAACCCACATCAAACATCATACTTAACAGTGAAAAGCTGAAAGCTTTTCCTGTAAGATCAGGAACAAGAAAAGGATGCCCACTCTCCCAGCTTTTATTCAACATGGTACGGGAGGTCCTACCTATGGCAATCAGACAACACAAAGAAATAAAAGGCATCCAGATTGGCAAGGAAGAAGTCAAACTGTCGCTGTTTGCAGATGACATGATATTGTACATAAAAAAACCCTAAAGAATCTACTCCAAAACTATTAGAACTATTATTTGAATTCAGCAAAATTGCAGGATACAAAATTAATACACAGAAATCTGTTGTATTCCTATACACTAATGATGAACTAGCAGAAAGAGAAATCAAGAAAACAATTCCATTCACAATTGCATCAAAAAGAATAAAATACCTAGGAATAAACCTAACCAAGAAAGTGAAGGACCTATACCCTGGACACTACAAGACACTCTTAAGAGAAATTAAAGAGGACACTAATAAATGGAAATTCATCCCATGCTCTTGGGTAGAAAGAATTAATATTGTCAAAGTGGCAAACCTGCCTAAAGCAATCTACAGATTCAATGCAACCCCTATCAAAATACCAGCAGCATTCTTCAATGAACTGGACCAAATAGTTCTAAAATTTATATGCACCCACAAAAGACTCTGAATATCCAAAGCAATCCTGAGAAGGAAGAATAAAGCAGGGGGGATTATGCTTTCCAACTTCAAGCTCTACTACAAAGCCACAGTAATCAAGACAATTTGGTACTGGCACAAGAACAGAGCCACAGACCGTGGAACAGAATAGAGAGTCCAGGTATTAACCCAAGCATATATGGTCAATTAATATATGATAAAGGAGCCATGGACATACAATGGGGAAATGACAGCCTCTTCAACAGCTGGTGTTGGCAAAACTGGATTAACTACATAAACAAAAGTAAACGCGAAATGGATCAAAGACCTGAATATAAGTCATGAAACCATTAAACTCTTAGAAGAAAACATAGGCACAACTCTCTTGAATATAAACATGAGCAGCTTTTTCATGAACATATCTTCTCGGGCAAGGGAAACAAAAGCAGAAATGAACAAGTGGGACTACATCAAGCTAAAAAGCTTCTGTACAGCAAAGGACACCATCAGTAGAACAAAAAGGCATCTTATAGTATTGGGAGAATATATTGGGAGAATGACATATCCAACAAGGGGTTGACATCCAAAATATATAAAGAGCTTATGTGCCTCAACAAACAAAAAACAAATAATCCAATCAAAAAATGGGCAGAGGAGCTGAACAGACACTTCTCCAAAGAAGAAATTCAGATGGCCAACAGGTAAATGAAAAGATGCTCCACATCTCTAATAATCATAGAAATGCAAATTAAAACCACAATGAGATATCACCTCACACCAGTTAGGATGGCCAACATCTAAAAGACAAACAAAACAGATGCTGGTGAGGATGTGGAGAAAGCTCTTACACTGCTGGTGGGAATGTAAATTAGTTTAACCATTGTGGAAAGCAGTATGGGGGTTCCTCAAAAGACTCAAAATAGAAACACCATTTGACCCAGGAATTTCACTCCTAGGAATTTACCCTAAGGATGCAGGAACTCAGTTTCAAAAAGACATTTGCACCCCTGTGTTTATTGCAGCACTATTTACAATAGCCAAGAAATGGAAGCAACTTAAGAGTCCATCAGTAGATGAATAAAAATGTGGTACATATACACAATGGAATATTATTCAGCCATAAGAAAAAAACAAATCCTACAATTTGCAACAATATGGATGGAGCTAGACAGTATTATGCTCAGTGAAATAAGCCAGGCAGAGAAAGACAAGTACCAAATGATTTTCACTCATCTGTGGAGTATAATAACAAAGCAAAAACTGAAGGAACAAAACAGCAGCAGACTCACAGAACCCAAGAATGGCCTAACAATTACCAAAGGGAAAGGGACTGGGGAGGGTGGGTGGGAAGGGAGGGATAAGGGGTTTAAGGGCATTAGGTTTAGCACACATAGCGTTGGAGGTGGGCATGGGGAAGGCAGTATAGCACAGAGAAGACAAGTAGTGACTCTATAGCCTCTTAATACGCTGATGGACAGTGACTGTAATGGAGTATGTGGTGAGGACTTGATAATGGGGGGAATCTAGTATCCAGTGTTGCTCATGTGATTGTATATTAATGATACCATAAAAAATAATAATAATAAAAAAAGAAAGCATACCCCCAAAGACCACCTCATGACCCCCCAAATATTCCCATTTCATCTCCTCCCAAATAATCATGATCCTGGCTTCTCACACCATTAGTTAATTTTGCTTGCTTTTGAAGCTTATATAAACTGAAACATTTTATTTTGTGACTCGCTTTCACTTCACATGTCTTATAAGATTCACACATGTTGGTGCCTCTGGTGGTGTTTGATTCATATTTCTGTATTGTATTCCATTATATGAATGGATCAGCATTATTTATCTTTCTGCTGTTGATGGATATTTTGGTGGTTTCTAGTTTTGTCTATTATATTTAAAATTTTGTGCTTTAATGAACATATTATTATATTTCTTTTGGTGAACCTTTCATCAAAGGTGTATACCTTTCTGTTGGGAATATGCACTAAAGTTTGGAAATACCTTGATGTGAAAGTACTTACTTAGTAGGTAGGCAGAGACTCAATTTTAGCAGAGATTGTTAGATAGTTTTTGGAAGTGGTTGCAGCATGCAATGTACCATACTTGTACCCCTACAAGTGATGTATGAGAGTTCCAGTTGTACTATATATGTGTCACCGTAGGCATAATCAGTCTTTTTGATTTTAGTTACCCTGATGGATGGAGAAAGGTATCTTACTATGAATTTGCTTTGGGGTTTCCTGATGACTAATGAACATGAACAAACACCTTTTAACTTGTCTATTGGCTATTTGGATTTTCTCTCTTTCTCTTTCTTCCTCTCTCCCTGCATGCCCACCACCACCCTCCTTCCTTCATTCATTGGCCATCCATATTTAAGGTTTTGTGCTACTGCTCAGCTCTGTATATTAGCCTGAACTTTGGCTATTCATTAAGATTGAAAAGAACTGGTTTGGAGAGAGCAGCCCGGCATTAGGCAGAAAGCAGGGGCCTGAGAGTTGGCATATCAGGGTTCTACTCTCAGATGCTCTCCTTGTCCTTGTGAAGCTGGTCATAATGTCTTGGGTCTCGTATATTTGTTTTTTTAGTTGGTAAAATTAAAGACATTTAAAAATGACTTATAAGGGCATGTTTACCTCCAGCATTCTGTGATTGCACATATTTTAGCAGAACATCTACCATATCCTCACTGCCTTTTGAACATTCCTTCCTAAAGTGATCTGGAGTAGTGATTGTAAAAAATGGGCCCATGGATTGTTTGGGTTTGGGTATAGCTTGTCCCCTAATTTTACTGGTAAGGGAGTATTAGGAGCTGGCAGTACTAAGGAAGTTAAGGCTTTTAGGAAAATGGAGAAATCTCTCTGTCACGTGAACTGAGGCCATATAGGCTGAAGTAAAAACTGGAGATCCCTAAAGATGGTCAGAGTTGAAATCTTTCTTGAGAACCATGATTGTGTTTATTCAAGATGCACTCAAGTTTGGAAGTGTCCTGCCTCACTCCACCCTCTGCCGTATCCTACCTCTGTACATTCACAGGGCTGGAGACTCTCAAAAGAATGTGCCACTAGGGGTTGCCAGTTAAACAGCAGAAGATGAGGGGTCAGTGATGGGTTATGGGGTCACTGGGTGGCTCACAGGCTCTCCCATACTCAAGGCCCACTCACTCATTATGCTCCTTCCATCAAAGAAGTCACCAGGGCACCAGGGCTCTTAGACTGGATTCAGTCACTGTCTGACAGGACTGAATCCACTCAGATGAATTTTTTAAATATGCATAAGCTTTGTGGTTTTTTATTTTGTTACTTACAAGTATTTTACTTTACATCAAATTATCAGACCATAAAAAAATGTTAACAGGATCATTATTCTATGCTATCAATTCTGAAGATACATATAAACATACTGTACATCTACAGTGATTAATTTAACCAGTTCCCTGTGTTGACATTTAAATTATTTAGTTTTCCTGTATAGAAACCATAAACATCCTTTCAGTTAATTTTGTATGTATGAGTCTAATTTTTAAAAATCTTTTTATTATGGAAAATTTCAAACATATGTGGAAGTGCAAGGAAGTGTGTAATAAATCCACATGAATCTATTAATTAGTTTAAGAATTATCAACACATGGCCAATCTCATCTTTACCTTCCATTGTCCCCTCCCCATTTTTTGAAGCAAATCCCATATATCACATTATTTTCTCCTTAGATAACTTAGTGTGTCCTTCTAAAAGAGGAGTACTGTATAAAAATTGTGGTTGTCTCTCATGTTTGAACCCTGTGTGTATTTGTAGAAAAAAAATGGGGTGATTGTGTAACTGTGTTAGCTTTCTATTGCTATGTAGCAATTTAGGACAGTCTTAGTGGGTTAAAACATAATGCATTTATTATTTAATAGTTTTCATGGGTCAGGAATTCAGACATGGCTGAGATGTATTTCCTCTTCCAGGGTCTCACCAGGCTGCAATCCAGCTGTTGACTGGGACTATGGCCTCACCTGATGTTCAGAGTCCTCTTCTAAGCTCGGCCGGTTGTTGGAAGAATTCAGTTCCTCATGGATGCTGGACTGAGGTCCCTCGGCTCCTGGAGTCCACCTAGCTCCTGGCCAGAAGGTCCCCTCCACAGTCCCTCTCACAAGATACAGCTTCCTTTTTTGAGCCAGCAAGGAATAGAAGACTTTGGTGGTATGAGGGCCCAGTATCTAATTTTAGGACTTTCTTCTGATTAAGTCAGGCTCACCCACAATAATCTCTTTTTGACTGAATAAAATTAATGTATTTGGTGCCTTAATTACATCTGCAAACTCCCTTCAATTTTGTCATTTCTATTGGCTAGAAGCAAGACACATGTCCTACGGATACTGCAGGAGTGGAAACACGTAAAGACAGGAACAGCAATCCATAAAATAATACCCAGAATTCTATTCCATTACTAATTCAAGGCAGGAGTTGGCATTTTTTTCTGTAAAGAATCAGATAGCATATACAGGCTTTGTGGGCCAGATGATCTTTGTCTCAACTATTCAACTCTATTTACAAAAACGGGGTGGGCCGCGTTTGGTCAGTGGAATGTAGTTTCCTGATCCCTGACTTAGGATATATGACATTTGAATATCCTTTCCCTCCTTAAAAATGCACACCCATGCACTAATGCCACCATACTGTGATATTGTTTTATAACCTGCTGGGTTGGAGTGACATCTTATGGGCATTACAAACAATAGTACTGTCAAAATCTGTTCATGTATTTCTTGTAGAGGACATTGTTCATTATATCTCTCAATAATTTCTGCCATGAAATTCTACATGTAAGGCTTTCTTTGGAACTTAGCGGCAACAGAAGTTTTGCTTCCCCTGCCTAACTGATCTTTTTTTCCTATTACAAAAATTACATAATTCACAGTATTTCCCTTTTTGGTTTGGCTTCTAGGAAGCTCAGAATATAACTTGAAACTCAATTACCACAACTATGAAGACCTGACAGATTGCATATTGTGCTTATCCACCCAGGAAGATAAGAATATTGATGTTTTATCCTTGTTTTAATTTTTGGTGTCTCTCTATCTTACTATTATTTTATGGAGTGAACTTCTTTGTGGAATAACATTGAGTAAAAACATGAATTTAAGAAACTATTAAACTTGTATTAGTAACAACTCCAGATTAGAAACAGCCAAAATATCCAACAAGAGGAGAATTAATAAATTGTGGTAACATCATATGACAGCATTTCACAGCAACAAAAAAGATCAAACTACTGGTACTACAACATGGAAGACCCCCCTACGTCATGCTGAGCAGAAGCCAGACACAAAAGAGTACATGCTGCACAGGTCCATTTATACCAAGTTCAAGAACAGGCAAAACAAATCAGAGTTGGAAAGTGATTGCTCTGGAGCAGGGGTTATTTCCTGGGAAGGGGCAAAAGAAAACCTTATGGAGTGCTAGAAATGTTCTGTATTTTGAACTCAGTATCTTGTTATTGAGTGCATACACATGTAAAAAGTCACTGAGGTGTAGACTTAGGGTTAGTAGGACTTGATTCACTTTGCTGTATATACAACTTGCCCCCCAAAAGAGAACTGCTAATAATAGAGCTTCTTGCTTATTTCTTTTCCATACTGATGCCCATGTGCCTGTTGCAAAAGAACTTTAAAGTTGATGATTTGAAAAGTCCATAACTTTTTTATTTTCTAAAGTTTATAGGTTGGCAACAATCACACACTTTTATTAGACCATTGCTTTCAAATGCATAGCTGAAAAAACAGGTAAAGCCAGCTTCTCCACTACAAAGGTAGGTCACTGTCTATGGTGTGCTGTTTGTTCACTCTGTAAAGTAGCTGAGACGGTAAGGGGGTCTGGTTCCTGGGCCTCTTGCCAAGTTCAATGCCTGAAGTGTGTGCACCTTTTCTAATTTGTGCAAATACACGGATTCTAATTTGCGCTTTATAGCACAGGTCAAGTGGCTGGTCTACACAAAGGTAATACTACCTACAGAGTAATATTAATTTTTAGAACTGAGAGTGTATTTAGTGGTCTTTAGAATAGAAGCAGGTCTCTGCTTGGGTCTTTGCTACCTAAAGAATGTTTCAGAAACTAGAATAGGAAGAATCAATATCAATTCCTTCTCCTTACTTTTCAATGTACATTCTACTTAAGGATGTTAAGAATACAACCTCTAGTTGGCCTAGTAATGGCTTAATGGGGTAGAGCCATATAGAATTTGGGGGGGGATGATTTTTTGCTGACCTAAGAGATCCATACTTTTAGCTGAGTACCCTTAGAAAGACTGAGCTCCTCTTGACTTTGAAAGAGGTCAGGGTGGCCACCTCTTAGAGGAAAGCATGTGAGTGTAAGATGGGAGGAAGCACTAAGCAAATCCGTCCTAGCTGAAGCACTGACATCCAGAAAAGAACGCAACAGCAAAAATCAAAAGCAGGTTGAGATCTAAGAAGACACTTAGCATTTTTAAGTGCTAAGAGATAAATTTCAGGTTACATTATCAACCAGATATGTAGATACCATCAAGCCTATCTCTTTCCCAGGTATGTAAAACTAAAGCAAAACTATAATGAAATATTAATATTTGCTGGAGTGATGCTCAGGTTATACTGGCCTGTTCTCATTTGATATGAGAAAAGTGAGAATTATAGTTGGGGGTGAATATTCCTCCATCACAGTTAAAGAGTCTGTCCAGAAATAATAATAGTGAAAAAAAAAATCCCAACAATACATTTTGGTAAGTCCAGTTACTGCTTGCTCACATGACTCCCATTGTAGCTTAAGAAAAAAAAAAATCTGATACCTATTTTGGGTACTTTAGGTATATTTGGGTAAAATTTGCATCTCAACATATACATAATTTTCTAGACGAATCACTGTTATTACTCATAAGACTCTTGTTGCAGGAAGTTGTTTTTGTAGTGCTGTTAATTCAGCCCTTTGGCGCAGTGGAGAAATAAGTCTCTGCCCCAAATTCCAGCTATTAGGAGCATTTCCTCCTCCAGCAGAAAAATCTGAACATCCCCCTCCCCCGCACTGAGAGCGTCTTTGATTCTTGCCCCTTGAACACCCCCACAGATTCATTGATGACCTGCTGACTTAGGCTTTCCTTTGGTGGAAAGTAACGGAAACCCACTTGAAATCCAATTAAGCAGAAAAAGGAATTTACTGAGAGGATCCTAGCTGTATAGACTGGATTCAGTTTCAGATTTCTGGGGAAGAGGCTTGGTTGACCAGCTGGGGACAGAGGTCCAGCCCTGAGCCCACTGTCTGTGGCTGGGTAGCACAGTCACACAGCCCTAATGTAGCCATGGGATCTGCTCAGGGAGGGTTAATTCTCAGCAGGGAGGAAGTAGGCAAGTGCTGGGAAGATACCCCCAAAGTTGGTCGCTCTGGCCCCTCAAGAGCTGTCCATGCCCTCAACTCACCCTCCTACTTCATGGCAAATACAAAGCTGACCAGTGCCTCCTATTGGCCTATCCCTTCTTGAAACAATATTGGGCACAGCTCCTATTGGTGCTGGGCTCTTCAGATTTCTTCCTTGTTTCTTCATCACAGAAGCTCCAGGTTTAGGTTCATTCATGGCGAAGTTATTGAGCAGCAAGCCATGGGCTCGTAGCAAGCGGCCAGCCCCAGGCTGAAACCCCTTTTGATTTTTGGAAGCATTTGTTTTTCATTGCCCATGTGGTTATCTTTATCTCAAAAATACTTTCCTTCCCTAAATTTTAAATCTTGCAAAGAATGGTGAGATTTTGAAGTTATATCAAATTCAATCTTCCTTGTGGGCCTGGAATTGAAAAAAATGGTTTAAACAGAAGGGGAGGCGGTGACATGGCTCTTGAAAACAGACCGATTGCATTTAGATCGTCTGGCTCAGTGCTCTTGGGGATTTCGAGGGCACATTTTTTCACTTCTAAGCTTGAAATACAAGGACATTGACAGGGACTCTTTCTTTTTTAGTTCATAATTTTCAGTTACTTTGTTGAACTCATGAAAGAACTCCTAGGACAAGAGTTGCTTTGACACAGAGTTTAGGGGCTTTCTAAGCTCTTCATTTCTACTTTTAGGTTTAAAATGGAATTTAGATTTCTATGGCACAGTCTCTCACTTCACCCAGAGGAGCTCCCTGGCTAATGTTCATCAGACTCGTCTGGCATGGGCTCCTTCAGCCCACTTATTTAATGCTCATAGGAAGGCATAGTATTGGATGCATATGAGTTGGGAGCCCCTGGACATAAAAGGCTCGTGTCGGAGTTGAATATGTAAACATGTAGTTGCCGTACATTGTGAGAGGAACTACATGGTGGTCCTCTGAGGCTGTGACAGTAACACAGAAGGGTCCTCTTGCCACGAGGGTGGTCATGAAAAGCCTCACAGAGGATATGACACCATCTTCTGTCTTGTCCATCTCAGTGCATCCAGTCGCCAGTCGACAGTGGTTCCAGCCTCTCCTCTCTTCATCTCCTGTTGTGCTCTAACCCTGGAAACTGTCCTCTGTGGCTCAGTATGAAGAGCTCCTGGTGCCCGATGGTCCCAGGGGGCAGACTGAGGGGGAGGGATCTGCTGCCCTTGGTTCTGGTTGGGGAAGTCCAAGTGCTAGATCATAAGTTTCCCCTGCATCGTAGAACTTAAGTCTATAGACAGGGTGAGGCACAGTGATTAGCCCGATTCACTCTTACACAGCTGAGCACACAGATGGAAACAATACAAATACAGCAAAAATATCTCCACTAGACTGAAAACATGGTGTGTCGTAGCTGTGGTGAAGCCTTAATATGAAGTCTTTTTTGTCTAATCCCACCTGGTCCAAAGGTCACAAGGCCAGTCAGTTACAGCCAGAAGACCTGAAACCTGAGGGCACCAGAAGCATTTTTCTGCATTTGTAGGAAAAACTGCAGTGAAGATTAACAGCTGAATGGGCTTCTGAGCTGAGATGATCACTGTGAAGAGTCTGGCAAAACTCCCAGTCGCTGCATTTATGAGGAGAAAAGTGGAAGCTGCAAAGATAAGCTAATGTCAAAGGCAATTTATATGCTGGTGCTTTGGAAGTCTCCTGGCACCTCCCACCCTTATTTGGGTCTTAGAGAGTGGAGAGTCCTGTATGTGCCTATAGCCATACCCTTTTTTATTTAAGTCCTACCAAGCAGGCCATCAGCTAAAGCAAAGCCCACCTCATCACTGACATTGGCTATGTAGTGTAGCTATCACATTGGTTATCTTATCTCCCCAGTTCCTAGCTTCACTGGCTTTGATTCTCTTATCTTTAAAATGGGAACAATAACTTTGAAAGAATAAAGGTCATACATGGGAATTCAGAGCTTGGAGCACAGTAGATGCTCCAAACCTGGTAGCTAATGTTTTTATATCATCACACAAAAGCCAGCCCAGCACTTGTGTGGCCCACAGACTTGTGTCAGTTGGTGAGTTTGGCACCAGATCCTGAGGACATGGGATTATTGAAATTGTGATCTTTTAGACTGAAAATTTGATAGAGCAATTTAACATCTCAATCTTTTTGATAACACAATTGATCTTGTATTTGTGCCTTTTTTTAAAGAATTTTTATTTTTGTGGGAATTATTTTTATAGTATTTATAAAATTCTGAGTTCAGAACAATTTGGAAATTTAAGAAATATATTCTTTCATACAGATTATTTGAGAAGCAGTGACCTAACTCATTCTCCACCAGCTAAATTACTGAAACTCCAACCCCCAATGCCTCCTGTATCATTAGGGGACCTGCAGAGGCATCTCCTTGGTGCCCACACACTCTCCTCTTGGCCACCTTTCCCACCCTCCCCTCCACCATGCTGTTGTTACTCCTCCTGGCTAGGATGTGCCTGTTATTGTGCCTTGATGTGTTCTTTGTTTGCTGCAGCAGCTCCTCTTAGCTTTCTGTATCATCACCAGTGAAAAGCTCTTCCACCCTTAGGACTCTGTTACTTGCTCATTAAGCATAATTGCTTTGTCCCCTTCTTGGTACAGCTTCTAGAGGTAAAGCTTTTAATCAATGCATGGCAACTCCCCTTCAGTTTGGGAAACTTGACTGGTTTCCTAGCCCTGGACCAAAAGGAATTTGAATCTCACACGTTATATAGAACTCAAAGCAGTCCTCCTTGCCCTCTTCCCAGCGTCACCACTCTGGCTGTCCTCCTTAGGGTGTATCTTTCCTCCCCATTTAGCTCACTAATTCTTAGATTGCATAGTGGGCATCTCTTCTCAACTGCTGGAAGAAGGGTCTTGTCTCTGGACTCCAGTTACCAGCCTTGGTGGGGCAGGATATCACCCCTCCTATACCCCAGCCAATCTGCTGCTTATCAACAAGCCAAGGCTGGCCCTGGTTCTCACTTGATGGCTAGCTCATAAATTCACTTACACTGTAGGAGTGAATGATTGGAGTAAAAGATATAAGACTGGGGTCATTTTGGGGGCTTTCTAAGTATGTGTTGCTCATCTCTCACTGTGATAGACTGATTGCATTGCCAGACCCTGTTTTTTATATCTCCCTCTATTGAAACTGTTTAGTAGTGGCCTTTACTCTGACTCTGGGCTTGGTGACATGACTTTAGCTAATGGAACAAACAAATGATGCAGATAGAGGCTTAAAGAAGCATTTGGGAGCTTCTTTTTCCTTTCTCAGATCCTGTTAAATTTTGGGGGTAGTTTGTTACACAGAAATTGCTGACTGATATATCAGATATTTTTAATGTAAGTGAAACCAAGTTTAAATGATCGTTCATTAAGGGCAACAAAAGCTGAGCTATGGGAGGGACATGTGAGAAGTGGAGTGGGAAAAACCTTCCCCTAGGGCTGTTTTTTCTCTTGAGTGTATTGGATATTGACATTATGCATGGATTGGATACATATAAACCTCAGGGATTTAAAAAAATATATTTGGAATGAGCTCCTTCTCCCTATCTCTGGCACTTTCCCAGGTCCCTGGGCATTGGGAGGCATGGACAGATTAGTATACATTTCTCTGGCAAATGATGCATGCAGTCCATGGGATCCTAGAGCAAGATTCTACTATATTGGAAGGGCTTTCTGGATAAGAATGAGAGATCATAGTGAGTTCCATTGAATAAAGAGTGAGTTTTCTCCATTAAAATGTTGAGCTTCTTCTGAAGTATTTGTACTGGAGTGGACATCACATGCTTAGGGTTATTACATCTGTTTTAAACCTTGTCTTTATGTGAAGGAGGGCAACTTTTAAATTAAAATTAACCCCTCATTTAATTCTTTTCAGAGTGACCTAATGTTATTTCCTCATTAAGTGAACTGAATGACCTGTAGCAACACATGTGGATTTGGGAGTTGGGGTGGGAAATTGCATGAAGGCTTTTGCTGAACACCTTTAATATTCCCTAAATGGAGTGACTGGATAAATAAGCAATTTTTTGGGGGGAGAAAAATTGAGCCTCTTAGGGGAACTTGAGAGTATCTAATGAGTATATGAGTTGAGGGATATGAGGAGATTGAAGAGAATTAGGTCCAAAGAGCAAACACAAATGTAGCTGAGCTCATGGTTGGGTACTGTGTAAGTAGACATGCCAAGCTATACACCTGGAGTAAAAAAATAGAGAAGTAAACTCAGGCTAATATTTATTTTGTTACTTATGATATAATAGCTCCAATATTATTCTTTTATGTTTTAAGATTCTGAATTGCATAGTCCTGCAATTAGCTCAGGGGGCTCCTAATACCTGACTTCCTACTACTTGCTTAATTTCTTACTGCTGTCCTCATCTTCACCCAAAACAATTTTATTTTCTGATTCAAGCTGAACATACATGGCATATCCTTGTTGAATCTGTGGATTTATGTCAAGTTAATGGAAGACTGAAGAGCAGCCAGTGGATGAAAATTAATCCTGATATTCTGTAGTCAAATTACAATGTAGATATAAATGCACAATTAAAAAAATTTACTGATTAAATCTATCAGTAAATTATCCCCTTGCAAGAAGATTTTGATTCTGAAGTTGATTCTGGAATCTTTTAGCAGCTTTGGAGGTTTAATCTCTTGCCATAATGTAGTTTGTTCATTTTGGCTAAACTGATTTAGTTCTTTGAAAATACATCAAGTTTAAATGATAAATATTGAATGATCCTTTTTTGTTCTTGTTGCTATGTTGTTAAATTCTGTATGAGCTATTACTTTTAGTTCAACAATTGAGCAAATATTGAATGGAGGGCCCTGTGCCAGACCCTGGAGGGAGATTTAAGGGCAAATGTCATTTCAGTTTATGGGTATGGTTGAACATGAATAATTTATTTCTCATTTTGTTTTTGATGTTTTTAATTATTATTTTAATGTGTTCTTGGGAATAGGTACTACTTGCCATTAGTGCAAAATCCAAAAGACACAAAAAGTCAAAGGCAAAAAGTAAGACAGCCTCCCTCTTCTTATCCAGAAGGTACTCAGTTCACTTCCCTGGAGGCAACTGCTTTCTCCTTCTCAATTTGAGCCATGCATTTAAATGTGTGTGTGTGTGTGTGTGTGTGTGTGTGTTCTTACCTTTATACAAAAGGAATCATACCATATATACTGTTTTTCACCCTACTTTTTTTTCTTTAACTTAATGATATGTCTTGGAAATCTTGCCATATCTGGATATACATAAATGTCTCAATTTTTCTAACAATTGCAAAACATTTCATTGCATAATGGTGTCATACTGGACTTAACCAGCCTCTCATTGATGGCATTTAGGTTGTTTCCAGTCTTGTGCTATTATGAATAATGCTGCCATGACTTGCTTTGGAAACATATTGTTTTGCCTGCACTTATTTTACATACAATGTAATACAAACTGTATCTTTACTCCCTAAATATGTATACAAATAAAGAAAACATTGGAGTAGTCTGTCTTCAATTTAGTTTTAAAATTTTCATCTTCTCAGTTTCCCTGGAAATAAATATTTCATTGAATTGTTTTTTGTTTTTGAAATTTCTCTGAAATTTTAACTCAGGTATTTTGAAATTCTGAAGTGTCCATCTGTATCAGAGTGTGGGGATCTAACCATCTTTGTAGTCCAGTGCTTTTCAAACTATCTGTGGTAAAGAACTGGTTCTTTTTCTTTCTTTCTTTTACTGTTATTATTTAAAAAATTTCCAATACATCATAGGCCACTACTACTATATGCCTTACACCACATGTGACTCATTGAAAGAGGACATCCAAGCTGGCTTCTACCTTATTCAAAGAGACAAATTGCCAATCACGTGCTTGGATGTCATGTTAATGTTAAAGTTTCCACCCATCCACTTTTTTTTTGGTGTCATTAATCTACAATTACATGAAGAACATTATGTTTACTAGGCTTCCCCCTTCACCAAGTCCCCCCCACAAACCCCATTACAGTCACTGTCCATTAGCATAGTAAGATGCTGTAGAATCACTACTTGTCTTCTCTGTGTTGCACAGCCCTCCCCATACCCAACCCCACATTATACATGCTAATTGTAATGCCCCCTTTCTTTTTTCCTATCCTTATCCCTCCCTTCCCACCCATCCTCCCCAGTCCCTTTCCCTTTGGTAACTGTTAGTCCATTCTTGGGTTCTGTGATTCTGCTGTTGTTTTGTTCCTTCAGTTTTTGCTTTTTTTTTTTTTTTTTTTTTTTGAGAGGGCATCTCTCATATT
The DNA here is from genome assembly GCF_040802235.1 of Manis javanica. NCBI lineage: Eukaryota > Metazoa > Chordata > Mammalia > Pholidota > Manidae > Manis > Manis javanica. The sequence continues at coordinate 80,479,827 of NC_133157.1, forward strand.
TATTGATCAAATGGTTGTTAACAACAATAAAATTCAGTATAGGGGGGTCAATGCTCAATGTACAATCATTAATCCATCTCAAGCCTAATTCTCGTCAGTCTCCAATCTTCTGAAGCATAACGAACAAGTTCTTACATGGTGAACGAATTCTTACAGAGTGAATAAATTCTTACATGGTGAACAGTACAAGGGCATTCATCACAGAAACTTTCGGTTTTGATCATGCAATATGACCTATAAACCATCAGGTCAAATATGAATATTCATTTGATTTTTGTACTTGATTTATATGTTGATCCCACATTTCTCCTATTATTATTATTATTTTTATTTTTAATAAAATGCTGAAGTGGTAGGTAGATGCAAGATAAAGGTAGAAAACATAGTTTAGTGCTGTAAGAAGGCAAATGTAGATGATCAGATGATCAGGTGTGTGCCTATGGACTAAGTATTAATCCAGGCTAGACAAGGGCAGCAAGACATCCACGGATGCAGAAGATTTCTCTCAAAGCAGGGGGGGTGAGGTTCTGAGCCTCACCTCTGTTGATCCCCAAATTCTCACCTGATGGCCCCCCTGCGACTGTGCCTGTCTTAGGTTGTTCCTCCCTTGAGGAATCTTACCCGTCTCTGGCTAACCAGTCATCTTCCGGGGCCATACAGGGAAATGTAAAGTTGGTAAGTGAGAGAGAAGCCATATTGTTTGCAAAGGTTAGCTTTTTACTTCTTTGCAGATTTATGCCCTCTGGCTTCTATGCCCAGCACTTGTCTCGAGGTATCTTTACCACCTGGAGGAATTATGATACTCGGTAAATTCGATATGAGGCACGAATTCTATTTAAGGTTTGTAATTAGGAAGGAAGAAGAAAAGCTATAGATGTAGCATATGAAGGAAACTTGGGAGGATTGATTATTTCTTTGACATATCTTCTTGTATAGTACCTTAAGTATGTATAGGTTTTAAACTACTAACTAATTTGCACACACATGTTAACATTATAGGAATACGGTGACATAAACAAAGCAAATCTATAATTACCAGCCATCTCCAGTGAAGCCAAGAAAACCATTTAGGCACCCTAGGCATTTGTGAAAATTTATCTATAATATGATGGATATTTTCCAACTGTACTTGAACCATCAGACAAATTAAAGCAGCCCATTTCTGGGATCTGTTCACATCCCATATGTTCTTTTAACCATAGATAGTCTATAGTCATGAGATTTTGGGGTGCTACAACTTGCACCCCTCCCAACTCCTGGTTGAGTTCCAACAGTACAGATCCAGTCAAATTCGTTGTCTCACTGTATGCACATGCCAGCCTAGACATCTCCCTCCTCCTTCTTATGGCAAGTCCAGGAGACGGTGGGCTGGATGCAGCCACAACCGCAGCATCGTCCGGATCCCTGGGGAGGCTTTTTGATGATCATCCCCCGGCACGAGTCCTCCAGAGAGTGCTGATGCCGGAAGCTCCTCCTCATATCGTATCTTATTTCATTTTCTGTGTATCCAAGCTAGGCCTTGATCTTCTGCGTAGAAACAAACAGACCCTTTGCCCACACTTTGACATGCCCTCTATACCACTGTGCAGAACTCATTGGAGGTCAGCACACAGTAACTGCTTTTTTTTTTTTTTTTTTTTTAATTAAGAGAAAGGAATATTATCAGAAAAGAGTACCTCCATAGCTGATCATCTGACACCCTTTAAGTGATCAACATTAAGGATATTTAAAGCATGCGTTGATCTTTGATTTACCAATAGTTTTATCCTGTTAACGAGTAATCCCCTTTTCTTTCTTTCTTTCTTTCTTTTTTTTTTTTTTTTTAATTTTTAATCTACCCTTACATGAAGAATACTATGTTTACTATGCTCTCCCCTATATCAGGTCCCCCCTAACAACCCCATTACGGTTACTGTCCATCAGCTTAGCAAAATGTGGTAGAGTCACTACTTGTCCTCTCTGTGTTGTGCAGCCCACCCTCCCCTTTCTCCCTCCCCCCATGCATGCTAATCTTAATACCCCCCTTCTTCTTCCCCCCCGTTATCCCTCCCTGCCCACCCATCCTCCCCAGTTCCTTTCCCTTTGGTACCTGTTAGTCCATTTTTGGGTTCTGTAATTCTGCTGCTGTTTTGTTCCTTCAGTTTTTCCTTTGTTCCTATACTCCTCAGATGAGTGAAATCATTTGGTATTTCTCTTTCTCTGCTTGGCTTATTTCACTGAGCATAATACTCTCCAGCTCCATCCATGTTGCTGCAAATGGTTGGATTTTTCCACTTCTTATGGCTGAGTAGTATTCCATTGTGTATATGTACCACATCTTCTTTATCCATTCATCTACAGATGGACATTTAGGTTGCTTCCAATTCTTGGCTATTGTAAATAGTGCTGCGATAAACATAGGAGTGCATCTGTCTTTCTCAAACTTGATTGCTGCGTTCTTAGGGTAAATTCCTAGGAGTGGAATTCCTGGGTCAAATGGTAGGTCTGTTTTGAGCATTTTGATGCACCTCCATACTGCTTTCCACAATGGTTGAACTAATTTACATTCCCACCAGCAGTGTAGGAGGGTTCCCCTTTCTCCACAGCCTCGCCAACATTTGTTGTTGTTTGTCTTTTGGATGGCAGCTATCCTTACTGGTGTGAGGTGATACCTCATTGTAGTTTTAATTTGCATTTCTCTGATAATTAGCGATGTGGAGCATCTTTTCATGTGTCTCTTGGCCATCTGTATTTCTTTTTTGGAGAACTGTCTGTTCAGTTCCTCTGCCCATTTTTTAATTGGGTTATTTGTTTTTTGTTTGTTGAGGCGTGTGAGCTCTTTATATATTCTGGACGTCAAGCCTTTATCAGATCTGTCATTTTCAAATATATTCTCCCATACTGTAGGGTTCCTTTTTGTTCTATTGATGGTGTCTTTCGCTGTACAGAAGCTTTTCAGCTTAATGTAGTCCCACTTGCTCATTTTTGCTGTTGTTTTCCTTGCCCGGGGAGATATGTTCAAGAAGAGATCACTCATGTTTATGTCTAAGAGGTTTTTGCCTATGTTTTTTTCCAAGAGTTTAATGGTTTCGTGACTTACATTCAGGTCTTTGATCCATTTTGAGTTTACCTTTGTATATGGGGTTAGACAATGGTCCAGTTTCATTCTCCTACATGTAGCTGTCCAGTTTTGCCAGCACCATCTGTTGAAGAGACTGTCATTTTGCCATTGTATGTCCATGGCTCCTTTATCAAATATTAATTGACCATATATGTTTGGGTTAATTTCTGGGGTCTCTAATCTGTTCCACTGGTCTGTGGCTCTGTTCTTGTGCCAGTACCAAATTGTCTTGATTACTATGGCTTTGTAGTAGAGCTTGAAGTTGGGGAGTGAGATCCCCCCTACTTTATTCTTCTTTTTCAGGATTGCTTTGGCTATTCGGGGTCTTTGGTGTTTCCATATGAATTTTTGAATTATTTGTTCCAATTCATTGAAGAATGTTGCTGGTAATTTGAGAGGGATTGCATCAAATCTGTATATTGCTTTCGGCAGGATGGCCATTTTGACGATATTAATTCTTCCTAGCCATGAGCATGGGATGAGTTTCCATTTATTAGTGTCCCCTTTAATTTCTCTTAAGAGTGACTTGTAGTTTTCAGAGTATAAGTCTTTCACTTCCTTGGTTAGGTTTATTCCTAGGTATTTTATTCTTTTTGATGCAATGGTGAATGGAATTGTTTTCCTGATTTCTCTTTCTATTGATTCGTTGTTAGTGTATAGGAAAGCTACAGATTTCTGTGTGTTGATTTTGTATCCTGCAACTTTGCTGTATTCCGATATCAGTTCTAGTAGTTTTGGAGTGGAGTCTTTAGGGTTTTTTATGTACAGTATCATATCATCTGCAAATAGTGACAGTTTAACTTCTTCTTTACCAATCTGGATTCCTTGTATTTCTTTGTTTTGTCTGATTGCCGTGGCTAGGACCTCCAGTACTATGTTGAATAACAGTGGGGAGAGTGGGCATCCCTGTCTGGTTCCCGATCTCAGTGGAAATGCTTTCAGCTTCTCGCTGTTCAGTATAATGCTGGCTGTGGGTTTATCATATATGGCCTTTATTATGTTGAGGTACTTGCCCTCTATTCCCATTTTGCGGAGAGTTTTTATCATGAATGGATGTTGAATTTTGTCAAATGCTTTTTCAGCATCTATGGAGATGATCATGTGGTTTTTGTCTTTCTTTTTGTTGATGTGGTGGATGATGTTGATGGATTTTCGAATGTTGTACCATCCTTGCATCCCTGGGATGAACCCCACTTGGTCATGGTGTATGATCCTTTTGATATACTGTTGAATTCTGTTTGCTAATATTTTATTGAGTATTTTTGCATCTACATTCATCAGGGATATTGGTCTGTAATTTTCTTTTTTGGTGGGGTCTTTTCCTGGTTTTGGTATTAGGGTGATGTTGGCTTCATAGAATGAGTTTGGGAGTATTCCCTCTTCTTCTATTTTGTGGAACACTTTAAGGAGAATGGGTATTATGTCTTCTCTGTGTGTCTGATAAAATTCCGAGGTAAATCCGTCCGGCCCCGGGGTTTTGTTCTTGGGTAGTTTTTTGATTACTGTTTCAATTTCTTTGCTCGTAATTGGTTTGTTGAACTTTTGTGTTTCTTCCTTGGTCAGTCTTGGGAGGTTGTATTTTTCTAGGAAGTTGTCCATTTCTTCTAGGTTTTCCAGCTTGTTGGCATATAGGTTTTCATAGTAGTCTTTAATAATTCTTTGTATTTCTGTGGAGTCTGTCGTGATTTTTCCATTCTCATTTCTGATTATGTTGATTTGTGTTGACTCTCTTTTTCTCTTAATAAGTTGGGCTAGAGGCTTATCTATTTTGTTTATTTTCTCAAAGAACCAGCTCTTGGTTTCGTTGATTTTTGCTATTGTTTTATTCTTCTCAATTTTGTTTATTTCTTCTCTGATCTTTATTATGTCCCTCCTTCTGCTGACTTTAGGCCTCATTTGTTCTTCTTTTTCCAGTTTTAATAATTGTGATGTTAGACTATTCATTTGGGATTGTTCTTCCTTCTTCAAGTGTGCCTGGATTGCTATATACTTTCCTCTTAAGACTGCTTTCGCTGCATCCCACAGAAGTTGGGGCTTAGTGTTGTTGTTGTCATTTGTTTCTATATATTCCTTGATCTCTATTTTGATTTGTTCATTGATCCATTGATTATTTAGTAGCATGTTGTTAAGCCTCCATGTGTTTGTGAGCCTTTTTGTTTTCTTTGTAGAATTTATTTCTACTTTCATACCTTTGTGGTCTGAAAAATTGGTTGGTAGAATTTCAATATTGTGGAATTTACTGAGGCTCTTTTTGTGAGCTAGTATGTGGTCTATTCTGGAGAATGTTCCATGTGCACTTGAGAAGAATGTATATCCTGTTGCTTTTGGATGTAAAGTTCTATAGATGTCTATTAGGTCCATCTGTTCTAGTGTGTTGTTCAGTGCCTGTGTGTCTTTACTTATTTTCTGCCCGGTGGATCTATCCTTTGGGGTGAGTGGTGTGTTGAAGTCTCCTACAATGAATGCATTGCAGTCTATTTCCCTCTTTAGTTCTGTTAGTATTTGCTTCACATATGCTGGTGCTCCTGTATTGGGTGCATATATATTTAGAATGGTTATATCCTCTTGTTGGACTAAGCCCTTTATCATTATGTAGTGGCCTTCTTTATCTCTTGTTACTTTCTTTGTTTTGAAGTCTATTTTGTCTGATATTAGTACTGCAACCCCTGCTTTCTTCTCACTGTTGTTTGCCTGAAATATGTTTTTCCATCCCTTGACTTTTAGTCTATGCTTATCTTTGGGTTTAAGGTGAGTTTCTTGTAAGCAGCATATAGATGGGTCTTGCTTTTTTATCCATTCTATTACTCTATGTCTTTTGATTGGTGCATTAAGTCCATTTACATTTAGGGTGACTATTGAAAGATATGTACTTATTGCCATTGCAGGCTTTAGATTCGTGGTTACCAAAGGTTCAAGGTTAGCTTCTTTAGTATCTTACTGCCTAACTTAGCTCGCTTATTGAGCTGTTATATACACTGTCTGGAGAGTCTTTTCTTCTCTCCCTTCTTATTCCTCCTCCTCCATTCTCCATATGTTGTGTGTTTTGTTCTGTGCTCTTTTTAGGGGTGCTCCCATCTAGAGCAGTCCCTGTAGGATGCCCTGTAGAGGTGGTTTGTGGGAAGCAAATTCCCTCAGCTTTTGCTTGTCTGGGAATTGTTTGATCCCACCATCATATTTAAATGATAGTCGTGCTGGATACAGTATCCTTGGTTCAAGGCCCTTCTGTTTCATTGCATTAAGTATATCATGCCATTCTCTTCTGGCCTGTAGGGTTTCTGTTGAGAAGTCTGATGTTAGCCTGATTGGTTTTCCTTTATAGGTGACCTTTTTCTCTCTAGCTGCCTTTAAAACTCTTTCCTTGTCCTTGATCCTTGCCATTTTAATTATTATGTGTCTTGGTGTTGTCCTCCTTGGATCCTTTCTGTTGGGGGTTCTGTATAATTCCATGGTCTGTTCAATTATTTCCTCCCCCAGTTTGGGGAAGTTTTCAGCAATTATTTCTTCAAAGACACTTTCTATCCCTTTTCCTCTTTCTTCCTCTTCTGGTATCCCTATAATACGAATGTTTTTCCTTTTGTATTGGTCACATATTTCTCTTAGTGTTGTTTCATTCCTGGAGATCCTTTTATCTCTCTCTCTGTCAGCTTCTATACGTTCCTGTTCTCTGGCTTCTATTCCTTCAATGGCCTCTTGCATCTTATCCATTCTGCTTATAAATCCTTCCAGGGATTGTTTCACTTCTGTGATCTCTTTCCTGACATCTGTGATCTCCTTCCGGACTTCATCCCACTGCTCTTGCATTTTTCTCTGCATCTCATCCCACTGCTCTTGCATTTTTCTCTGCATCTCATCCCATTGCTCTTGCATTTTTTTCTGCATCTCTGTCAGCATGTTCATGATTTTTATTTTGAATTCTTTTTCAGGAGGACTAGTTAGGTCTGTCTCCTTCTCAGGTGTTGTCTCTGTGATCTTTGTCTGCCTGTAGTTTTGCCTTTTCATGGTGATAGAGATAGTTTGCAGAGCTGGTACAAGTGACCGCTGGAAGAGCTTCCCTTCTTGTTGGTTTGTAGCCTTTTTCTGGGAGAATAGCGACCTCTAGTGGCTTGTGCTGGGCAGCTGTGCGCAGACAGGGCTTCTGCTTCCTGCCCAGTTGCTTTGGGGTTTATCTCCGCTGTTGCTGTGGGCTTGGCCTGGCTGGGGCTGTTCCTCCAAAATGGTGGAGCCCCGTTGGAGGGGGAGCAGCCAGGAGACTATTTATCTCCGTAAGGGGCCTCTGTGCTCCCTGCTGCCCAGGGGGTTAGAGTGCTCAGAGATCCCCAGATTTCCTGCTTCTGGTCTAAGTGACCTGTCCTGCCCCTTTAAGATTTCCAAAAAGCACTCCCCTTCACAAGGCGCTGGGTTCTTGCAGGTGTGGATGTGGTCTGGATGTTGTCCTGTGTCCTGTGGTCTCTATTTTAGGAAGATTTTTCTTTGTTATATTTTCATAGCTCTATGTGTTTTTGGGAGGAGATTTCCACTGCTCTACTCACGCCGCCATCTTGGCTCCGCCCTCCTTTTGCTTTGTTTTTATACTCCACAGATGAGTGAAATCATTTGGTACTTGTCTTTCTCTGCCTGGCTTATTTCACTGAGCATAATACCCTCTAGCTCCATCCATGTTGTTGCAAATGGTAGGATTTGTTTTCTTCTTGTGGCATAATAGTCCATTGTGTATATGTACTACATCTTCTTTATCCATTCATCTACTGATGGACATTTAGGTTGCTTCCATTTCTTGGCTATTGTAAATAGTGCTGCGATAAACATAGGGATGCATCTGTCTTTTTCAAACTGGGCTGCTGTATTCTTAGGGTAAATTTGTAGAAGTGGAATTCCTGGGTCAAATGGTATTTTTATTTTGAGCTTTTTGAGGAAGCTCCATATTGCTTTCCACAATGGCTGAACTAATTTACATTCCCACCAACAGTGTAGGAGGGTTCCCCTTTCTCCACAACCTTGCCAACATGTGTTGTTGTTTGTCTTTTGGATGGTGGTGATCCTTACTGGTGTGGGGTGAAATCTCATTGTGATTTTAATTTGCATTTCTCTGATGACTAGCCATGTGAGCATCTTTTCATGTGTCTCTTTGCCATCTGAATTTCTTCTTTGGAGAACTGTCTGTTCAGATCCTGTGCCCATTTTTTAATTAGATTATTTGCTTTTTGTTTGTTGAGGTGCATGTGCTCCTTATATATTTTGGATGTCAACCCTTTATCGGATTTGTCATTTATGAATATATTCTCCCATACTGTAGGATGCATTTTTGTCTACTGATGGTATCCTTTGCTGTACAGAAAGTTTTCAGCTTGATATAGTCCCACTTGTTCATTTTTGCCTTTGTTTCCCTTGCCCAGGAAGATATGTTCATGAAGAAGTCGCTCATGTTTATGTCCAAGAGATTTTTGCCTATGTTTTTTTCTAAGAGTTTTATGGTTTTATAACTTACATTCAGGTCTTTGATCCATTTCAAATTTACTTTTGTGTATGGGGTTAGACAATGATCCAGTTTCATTCTCTTACATGTAGCTGTCCAGTTTTGCCAGTACCACCTGTTGAAGAGGCTGTCATTTCTCCATTGTATGTCCATGGCTCCTTATCATATATTAATTGACCATATATGTTTGGGCTAATGTCTGGAGTCTCTATTCTGTTCAACTGGTCTGTGGGTTTGTTCTTGTGCCAGTACCAAATTGTCTTGATTACTGTGGCTTTGTAGTAGAGCTTGAAGTTGGGGAATGAGATCCCCCCACTTTATTCTTTCTTCTCAGGATTGCTTTGGCTATTCGAGGTCTTTGGTGTTTCCATATGAATTTTTGAATTATTTGTTCCAGTTCATTGAAGAATGCTGTTGGTAATTTGATAGGGATTGCATTGAATCTGTATATTGCTTTGGGCAGGATGGCCATTTTGACTATATTAATTCTTCCTAGCCAAGAGCATGGGATGAGTTTCCATTTGTTACTGTCTTCTTTAATTTCTCTTAAGAGTGTCCTGTAGTTTTCAGGGTATAGGTCTTTCACTTCCTTGGTTAGGTTTATTCTTAGGTATTTTATTCTTTTTGATGCTATTGTGAATGGAATTGTTTTCTTGATTTCTATTTGTATTAGTTCATTGTTACTGTATAGGAAAGCCACAGATTTCTGTGTGTTAATTTTGTATCCTGCAACTTTGCTGAATTCTGATATTAGTTCTAGTAGTTTTGGAGTGGAATCTTTAGGGTTTCTTATGTACAATATCATGTCATCAGCAAATAGTGACAGTTTAACTTCTTCTTTACCAGTCTGGATTCCTTGTATTTCTTTGTTTTGTCTAATTGCCATGGCTAGGACCTCCAGTACTATGTTGAATAACAGTGGGGAGAGTGGGCATCCCTGTCTTGTTGCCCATCCATTCACTTATAATTTCCTATTGATGTACACTTTGTAACACTGTTGTTGGATCCAAGATTCAGTTCCTCCAAATCATGATCTATCTCATCCTCTAGTAAAAATACATTGTTTTGATGGAAGAATATCTTCTTTGAATTTTCAACAATTTGAATAAAGAACAAATTCTATTGTTAGTGTCTTAAATGCATTCTTTCCTGGGCAAGAACATCCTTGAAAAATTATGTTCAATGGAAAAAGTCATAGCAGCCAAATATGTATTCATAATGATGATTATTAAGCTCTCATATTCCATCTTTAAACAAACTCAGAGTCATGATTGGTCATGGAAAAATGTATCACCTTAACTGGAGTAAATTGCAGATCACTAGGGACTCCACTGAGAATATACAAATAATGGCCTTTTGAAAAATCCCAGGGACTCTTTTGTGAGAAGAGAAAGACTGAAGGACTTGCTTTTCTAATTTTAAAACCATTTCTTATTGACGTTTTGAAAAAAGAGACTCAAAATACTCCTAAGCAATTGATCTCTTTATATACAAGAGCTGAGACCTTTGCCAGGAAGTTCTCAGGGGTGCCTCCATCACAGCAGTGACCCAGCAGGTCCTGAGTTTCTGTAGCAAGTGAAAATAGTGTGAAAGACTCAAGCACTGACTGTGCAGAGTGGCGATCTCTTGGTCAACTGGGATCCAAACTTGAGGAGGAAAAAAGCAAACTTTTCTTAAGTGGAAACACCACCAGGTGAAAAAGATTCTCCCCTTTAATGTCCACCTAATTTATAGCCTTTTTCAGAGCATGAGACAAAGAGAAAAGTTAATAAATCAATAAAACTGTAGTTTTTAACATATGGAGGCTGAGTGCTGTTTTTTTCTTTCCCCACTTCGAGGCCAAAGACCAAGTTTCCACAATTTTCTGACATTCCTGCCTCCACCTCCATGAAAGAGTGACTCTTTGCCACTTGACTTCCCACACAAAACTGCTTAGTGGGAGTCCCCCATACAGAGAGGTTGGGAGCTGGAATCTATGTATGTACAATTATTTCAGACTTCTGAATGTATACTCCTCTGAAGGACATTTCTTAAAGGGAAATACTTTTTTTTTAAGGAATTCAAAAACATTGTATAAGATCCAATGTTGAGAAAAATAGGGAAGATGGGGTTGGGGAGGAAATTATGCCTTTTTGAGAGGCATAAGTAAATCAAAAACATGTCTCCCATAGAATTCCATGGAGGCCACGAAACATGGGCTGTAGAGAGGAAGTGAGTTCTAGGAGTGAAAAATCACCTGTGTTATTGAGTCAGTGGCTGGGGTGCGGAAAGGCACAGGCTGCTGGTAATTGCCCAGTAGCCTGTCCACAGCTGGGCGTTGGAGCAGCATGAAGGACTCTGCCCCAGGATCAGTCTGTTTGCTGGAGCCTCTGCTCTGCATTCCTAGCACCTAGGACAGTGCGGCTCATAAGAGGCACTCATGACTTTTGAATGAAGAGTCATCTGTCTTCTCTTGCCTTTTCTCCTACCATTTGACACAATGGATGGAAAGCTCACCCGTTATTTGCTGCTTGTGTCCACTGTGGTGGTGACTCTGACTCTATGTCTCCTCTTGCTCCTTCCGTCAAGTGTTAGGGCTGCATCTCCAGCTGCTTGCCAGGCATTTGTATTAGGATATTTTACTATTGAATCAAACTCAATATTTCTAAAGGAATCAGCCCTGCCTCTTCAAATTCTTTTGATGATGTATCACTGTCCTAGTTATGCAAATCTGAAATTTTTGAAATGGATGACTCTCTGAATCCAGCTAGTCACTGAATCCCTGAAGATGGCTATCTTCCATCCTCCCCTCTAGGGTTTCCTTTTTGCTGTACTAGTTAATTCTCTTAGCTCCTCATTCTAAAATTCTTGCCATAGCTTCTTCCCAGTCCTTCCCACATTTTGATGCCAAATTTACCTTCCTTAGTGTTGACATCATAGTACTCACCTGCTCTAAATCCATTGTCAAAATGTTCTACAGTATTGCATTAACTTTTCTTTTCTGCTGGCTTTCAAATTCCTCTACTTATTATTTCCCAAAATATAGTCACCTTCCATTCTAGGCAGATTTACTTCCTCATTGACCATTTTGATATTGTAATTTATAATAAGAAATATATATTTGGTCTTGGGACCCTGTTCGTGGCACATAGCTCCTAAAATCCTTGGGATTTCCTAAGTGATGAGAGTGATAAACATGTATTTTTGTTTTGTTCATGAGGAGACTTTTGGCAAGCATCTGAGGGTAGGGGCTGGTTGTCAGGGGGACAAATTGTGTGACTGGAAGGTTGGAAGATGCAGTCTCACTTCCTGATCTTCAGGGAGGGGTGAGTGTCTTGAGGCGACTCAATCTCCAATGACCAATGATTTCATCAATGTTATCTGTGCAATGAAACTTCCATACAAACCCAAAAAGGTGGGGTTCAGGCAGCTTCTGGGTTGATGAACATGTGGAAGTGTTGGGAGAGAGATGTGCCTAGAGAGGTCATGTTAGTTTTGCACCCCTTTCCCCATACCTTGCCTCATGCATCTTTCCACCTGGATGTTCCTTTTACAATAAACCACTAATCCAGTAAGTAAAATTTTCCTCTGAGGTCTATGAGCTACTCTAGCAAATTAATGGAACCCAAGGAGGGCGTTTTGGGCACTTCCAATCTATAGCTGATTGGTCAGAAGCACAGGTGACAACCTGGACTTGAGACTGACATTGGAGGCGAGGGCAGTCTTGCAGGACTGAACTCTTAACCTGTAGGGTCTGACACTAGCTCCTGGTAGATAGTGTCAGAATTGAGTTGAATTGTAGGACACCCAGCTGGTGCTGGAGCATTGCTTGTTGGGGTGGGGACTCCCCCCTTCCCTTTTGCATATACGGAATTGAGTGCAGAACCCTCTTAACCACCCAGCAGAACTTCCCCTGGTTCTGCCATTACTCATATTATTTTCCTCACTTCATTTCTCACCCATCACATACATTCAAAAGACACACATCCTCAAAATCCAGTTCAGATTCTTCTTCCTCTAGGAGACCTTGTTCTCCACTCCATCCCTCCATGTTTCCCTCTTCTTGTGGGGGTGTTCAGAGGTGAGACAAGGACAGTGAGGGAAACTGAGATGGTTACAGAAGCCACAGCATTGACCAGCATTTGCTGGGACTTTAAGGTATCACGTCATGCTCCCTTTCACATTTATTTTTTCAAGCACGAGTCAAAGGACTTAGAAATGTTTGGTTCAACCAAAAGATGGCTTTGTCTGGGGACATAAAAGTTCTTCTTAGTTTTTCTGAGGACTATTGCACAGAGAAATTCTTGTTCTGGTCTCTTCAGAACCGTAGTCCTATGTGAAAGCAGGATTTGCTGAGTTAAGTCACCAAATGGCAGCAACTTCAGGTAAATGCAATGGGATGTCCAGTGAGGCGGGATTTCTTTTTTTTTTTTTTTGAAAAAACTTGACACAGGGAACTTTTCAAAGCAATTTAAAGCTGTCAGTGTTGAAAGGTGGACCTGAGATAGACCCAGTGGCAGGAAAGGTCATCAGCAAGTCAGCTAAAATAAACTCAGTGTGAGGATCAAAAAGGATGAGGTTGGAGATACCCTTGCACAGTATGACCTGATCAGAGGGAACAGTGCTTTTGAGACCATGAGTGGTGGTAGGCTGGACCTACCCTGCCCCGGCCATTCTGCTATCAGGCTTGTGCCCATGGGATTGGAAAAGCTGTAGCTTCATTTTGGTGGGTGCCCCTTGGCTCCCCTCTGCACACTGAGCTGAGATCTATGCCAGTGGGGGGTGATGAGCAGAGCTGATGATACCATGCAGGTGGCAATGGTGGTGAGTAAATTCCTTTACAGACTTCCTGAGTATCAATTGTCAGCAGTGCTGGATCCAGAATTTCCACATGAAGGGGCTTGGAGTAGCCATTTCACTGAAAGGTGGAGGGTGTGGGGGACTGAATAGGACCTTATGTGATATTAAGAAAATGTCAGTAGTCCAAATCAAAGCATGGGGTATGGATAGAGATTATGGGACCACCCAATATCTCCCATCCCACTTCCTAAGGCCTCCATGACTGGAAAAATAATGTCCTGGTTGGCAGAAACAACCAGAGCATGATCTTTGGCTATGACCATCACTCCTGGTCTGGTCAGGGTAATACTCCCACCTTCAGAGGTGCTGTCCTGGTTATGGTAAACTAAGCTGCTGTAGCAAATTAGACTCTGAATGATAGCTCAAATGCTAAAGAAGTTTATTTCTTGCTCATGTAGCAGTCTAAAGTGGCTGTTCCTGGTTAGCACATGTCTCTTCTTCATGCAGGGGAGCAGAAATCAAAGTGTCTTTCATCTAGACCCTGGGAGACATTTACATTTAGGCAGAAAAAGGAACAAAGGAAAAGCACCTTCTCTATAAGGCCTGACTGGAAATGGTTCACATTATTTCTGCTCATATTCCATTGAGTCTTAGGTGCACTTAAATGCAAAGGAGTCTGAGAAATGTAGTTTAGTCCTATGTCTGTACTGTCCTGTTAGTAAGGAAGGAGAGAATGTGTTCGCTCACATGGCTAGCAGTGTTTGCCCCAGGTGCTATCTGGGTGCTGGTTGCAGCAGAAAGATGGGAACACAGGGACTATAGTCACTTGAGAGAATGGTGTTCCCAGGGAAAGAGCTGGTCCAGCTGGGCTTATGGGATTTCCAGTGTTGTGTGGTACATTCCTAGGGGACTGAAATACAGTGAAGATAGTCTACACTCTGAAGCTGGACAATCCAGTTATTTAAGAAACACTTTGCTAACAATTAGCACTCTTAGAAATGGACTCTGGGTGTCTTTGGGAGGTGTGGGGTTCTCTGTAACTGGAGATATGAAATATGTGGATGCAGCCAAGCTCAGACTGGTTGGACATGAAGACTTCTGAGGTTCACTGAGTACTAACTCTCTGATCCTGTAATTCTGGATACTTATAAATATAAAGTAATTCGCACTTACCATTATAATGGTAAAAGATGGAAAAAGGGGCTTCGAGCCAAGGTGTGCAGGTGGCCTCTTGGAGCTGGAAAAGGTAAGGAAATGGATTGTTCCTGAGCTTCCAGAATTAAGGCAGCTGTGCCAACATCTTGATTTTAGTGCATAAGAACCACTTCAGACTTCTGATTTCCAAAACTCTTAACATAATACATTTGCATTGTCTGAAGCCACCAGGTTTGTGGTAATTTACTACAGCAGCAGTGGGAAACTAGTACAGACTTTGATTCATTCTAGAACTAAAATATTATGATTCTCTGTTCATGTATATTAGTCTCATGTCTTTAACTAGAATAAAACTTTGAAGGCAAGGACTATTTCTGAGTTAATCCTCATTATCTCCAGAATGTAACTAAAGAAGCTCAATGATTATTGTTGATTTTTCAGCCTTATTGAATTATAATCACCAAATGAAATTATAAGATATTTAAATGATTTTATACACATATATATTGTGAAAGTGTCCTTCCCTAACTAGACCTGGTTAATTAACATTACCATCCATCACCTTTTTTTTTTTGATGGAAATATTAAAGTTCTGCTTTCCAGTAGATTTCAATTATAGAATACAGTGCTGTCAACTATAGTCACTGTGTTTTATATTAGATCCTTGGACCTAATTCATCTTATAGTTGAATGTGAACCTTTACCAGCCTCTCCTATTTTCCTCATCCCTCCCCCAGGCCCTGGCAACCACTTCTAGCTCTCTTGTTTCTATGAGTTAAACTTTTTTAAAAAGTTAATTTTTATAGAGTTTCTGGGGGAAGCAGAGAAGCCATGGTGAATCTCAAGATTTCTCAGGGGCTCGGATGCTGCGTCAGGAGCAGAGGGCTCTCTGGATTTCACCTGCTGCTCTCACGGGTGGTCAGCTCCTACATCCCCTTGCCCACATCACTTGGGGCCTCACCTCGGTAGGCTCACCTCTGCCCTCTTCTCCAGAGCTGGTTCTGACTCTTGGCGGGAGGGGTCTCTGAGTCTCTGCCCAATGTGGAGGGTACCACCATAAGTCACCCTTGCCGTAAGTGTGGCTCTGACATGACAGCCAGATGCTTGCCTCTGTGGTATGATAAAAACATCTGGTATTTGTCCCCTGTTTCTGACACACAGCTCCTAAAACCCTCGGCATCTCCTGAGTGATGAGTGTCTTTGGTGTGTTGATGTGATGGCTCTTGGCTGAGAGGTTGCTGGCTCCAGCATGGGGACTGGCTGCCAGAGAAGCCAGTCATCATCTGAATCTTGGAACTTGCAGCACCCCCCCTCCCGGACTCCAGGGAAAGGAGAGACATGGAGATCGGATTAGTCACCAGTGGCCATGATCATGCTTTAGCTCTGGGGTAGGTGGGGAGAAAGGTGTTCCTGGCACAGAGTGAATCCCTACGAAACCAGTGAAACCAAAATAAGTTAAGGGAAAGGTAGGTTAAACAGTTTTTTTATTGCTCACATCTTGCTTGAATTTGCTAGCTAAGCCTGGACCTGGCTGTTTCCTCCAGCTGCTGCCCACACTTGGCTGCCATGGTGCCCACTCTACTTCCCCCCTGTCCCTTCTGGGAGGAACTCCGTTGGTGGGTCCTTGGTGACTGGCAGATGCCAGACCAATTATGTACCAGGAATGGAGGGGAGGAGAGAATGGCCATCTTTCTCTCCACCCCTTGCCCCAGATCATCAGAAAGCTCTTCAGTGGTAAACATCTATTGATATGTAAATGAACTAAGGCTATGTGGGAGATTCTGGAAATTCTGCAGTCTACCCCCCACACGCCTACATAATGAAACCTCCACACACACAGAAAAACCCACTTAAACATGGAATTTGGGGAGCTTCTGAGTTGGTAAACATGTCCATGTGCTAGTAGAATGGCACATCCCAACTCCTTAGGGACAGAGGCTTCTGTGCTTAGGACTTTTCTGGACCTTGTCCTAGTACCTCAGCATCTGAATGTTCATTTATACTTCTATATATAAACTATAATAGTAAGTACAGCATTTCCCCAAGTTCTGTGAGTTGTTCTAGCAAATTATCAAAACTGAGGGTCAGGGGATTGCAGGAACCTGTGACTTTTTAGCCAAGATAGACAGAAGTGTGGGTAACCTGGGGATCTGATACCTGTGACTGGTTTCTGAAGTTGGGGCAGTCTTGTGGGACTGAGCCCTTAATGTGTGGGGTCTAACAGTAACTCTGGGAAGTGTCAGAATTGAATTGAATTAAAAGACACCCATTTGGTGTTGGGGAATTGGAGAATTAGTTGACCCGAGGCAAAACCTCAAAACCCTCTACCCCTAGACACAGTTTCCACTCTGAGCTCCAGTTCTGATGCCTAAACCTCTTGCCCAAGTCTAGGTCTTGTTAACTTGTCCAGCTTCTAGCCTCTGCATGCCTGAGCTTCTGCTTTTCTCTTACCAAATCCCCTAGGATCAGAGGTCTTGGCTTTGACCATCAGCCCAGTGGCTGGGTCCCTGTTGCCTAGTGACAGTCATCCCTGAGCATGACTTCTGGCTTGTCTCCAAGCACTGTTCGCTATCTAATTTCACATCAACAGGACGCCTTTCCCCTCCATTAGAATTACTTCATGCTGCCTGCTTTATCACCTCTCTACTGCTCTGCACCCAATAGTACACTCAGTTTCCCAGAGAGGACTTTAGCATCTGTAGAAGGCCTGCCCCAGAGGAGCCTAGCACTGTGCAGGGCAAGGTCAGCTCCTGGTTCTGGACTGGACCCTAACACCATGTCCTGAGGCATCATAGCCAACAAGGCTATGACTCGCTGCATTCTGAGAAATGATGTCAGCAGTGAACTTGGCCATCCCAGGACTAATTAAATTAAATTGTTCTGAGCCAGGGCTTGGCATGTGTTCTAGCTTTGAGGTCATAGAACTGTCATTGCAAGCCCAAGGTATGGGCAGAAAGGGACAGGAAGTCAGAAGAAAGATAAGGACATTAAAGGGAAGAAGGATGGAACAAGTGTCCACATTGAAAGGAGGGCTACAATCTGGACTTCTGGTTCTTCCATGGGACCTATTTTACTAGACACCAAACTGACCAACAAGCTGTCATTGGAACAGGAGCACCACATGTTTGACCACAGGCAAAGTGCTGCTCTCCAAAAGCAAGAACAGATGCATATATGGAATCTAGTGGCCGTTTCAGCAATCAGAGTGGAGAGAAGAAGGTATTTGTCTTTCAACGAACCTGAGTTTGCCTCTCAGCTCTGTTCATTTCAAGTTGAATAAGCTACCAGACCTTCAAAGCCTTAGTTTTCTCATTTCTAATGTGAGGATAACAACACCAATTCTAATGAGGTAGTGCATTCAAAACACCCAGTGACATGCTAGGCATATACAGCAGGTGCTCCATAGGTGGTGACTCTGTGCTCCTTCCTTGTCAGTATTTCCTATCACAGCATGAGGACAGAACAGTCTTTGTAGCTTTGCAGAACCACCTGCTGCTTTTCCTGCAAGCTGCCCAGTGTACAGGTATCCCAAGGTCAGCCTGTGTGCAGCAGCTATGATTGACTCAATTGCTTAAATGTCTCTTAAAGAGAGCAGTTGCATACAAATGTGCCCATCAGTGTGGGTGGGCATGTCTAGGTATCTATCATCAGGGACATTGTCATTGGAACTGCTGGGAAAACAGAAGCAAGCAAGCCCCACCCACTGCCCCTCGCCCTCCTAATCCCAGGGAACCTCCCTGGAAATGGAGTGGGTCTTTACAAGAAGAGTAGGTATTGCACAGGTGCCTGATGACATAGCAGCCTTTTTCTTGCACACATGTGCCCATTACTATCCAACAAATATTTATTGGGCTTCTGCTACACGCCAACCACTGTGTGAAGCATGCAATGCTGAGTGAGGCACATGCCATTCTCTCCTCTTACAGAGAAAACACAGAAAGCAGAAAAAATGGTCTGTCTACATATTAAAATCTAGAGTCAGGTGAAGAGCTTTCAGATATAGAGTGAAAAATAGATAATTGTTTGTAAATTAAGCACTTTGTTTTGCTATTTGCTAACAGAGTATACCTTTTTCAAAATTCATTTTCCCACCACAAAACTTGCGATCAAAAGTAATTTGCTTTCAAGGAAAACGAGCAACTTCCAAATGTGAGAACTTGTATGTTCTGGTTTAGAGAGACCTGCTATGCAAATGTGTAGGTCAGCTGCAGAAGAGCATTGCCGAGGGCTGAGGAGTGTTGCTCCCTTATAGCTGAACTAGACTTTGAACTTTTGGCCTTTTTGTGCCAAGGGAAGTAAAGTAATATCTCCACTGTCAATCAGAGGAGCTTTGTTTAATGGCTAAAACACAGATGTGGGATTTAGGTCTCAGAATTCTTGACTTTTCTCTGCCAAGGACCCAGTGTGGGGCTTAAGTCAACCTCACCCTGCCTCAGTTCCCCCTTCCTGTAAAAGCAGAGAGCCAAACAAGGATCTGAGAGTCAGAAACATGTATTCGATCTTGGCTCTACCCTGTAGAGTTGAGAGGACTCTGATTTTTGGAAACTGTTTCTTTCTGAATTGCTAAGGTCTTTCTATTAGAGTTTACAGTCTTTGAAATCAGAAACAGGACTTGTCTCTTCAGCTCTTTGTGGAATAAGCCCCTAAGGTAGAATAAGCTTGTTGAATGAATGAATGAACCGCAACACTGAAGTTTAACCTCAGCGATTTTAAGAGCCCGGAGCCCATGGCGCCACACCTGCATGCCAATGTCTTCACAAGCACAGCCTGGGTCCTCACAGTGATGGGCATGTCATGAGTTTGGTGTTTCCTTGGAAGAAAATTCATGGCAGTTCTTGTTTATTTCATATGGATTATCTTCTCTCAAAGGCCACTTCCCAGAATGGCTTCCTTCATCTTGTGGACCCCACCCCACTCCTGGACCTCACTAGGTAAACATCTCCAGGTGTGTTTTCTCTGCCAAAAGACTGAGCTGGACTTGAAATCTGCTTTGCCACTGGCCATCTGTGTGACTTTGGGTGAGCTACTGTATACCTTAGAATCTCAGTTTTTCCATCTGCCCTATGGAGAGGGGAGGGGAAGGGAGGGGAGGAGATTCCTGTATTGCTTCTGTCTCTCCCATGTCAGGCTACTAGTGAGGACCAAATAAAAAGAGATTTTTTTGTGTGAAAAAGTTGGAAAACTCAGAAGTGGCTATAGGCATCCAAGGTGGAATTCTTGTAATTGTCACTTATCAGCATCATCAACTTGGAGAATGGTGTTTGTCTTCCCAGCCATGTCACAGATGCACACTGGTGCTATACAATGACATGCAAAGAAGCAGAGAATAAAAAATGCTGCAAGTCATTGGTGACTACCTCACCATGTCTAGAGACTGCTTCCGTGCTCCTTGATATTTTATTGACCTATTTGGTCCCAGGTGGCAGGAAGGCAACTGTGGAATTGCAGAACATCCAAAGTGAACCATTTTATATTCATTCATTTGTTCATTTTTGCATCCAGCATGTAACTATTGAACATCAACTGTATACAAAGATGAATCAAACATAGGTCTGCTCTTGCAAGTCTTTCAGAATGGTAAAATAAATAGTGCTGCTTTCTTAAAACCAATAATACAAAATAGAAAATGATGGACATTACTAAGAGAGACATAGTTCAATGCTGTGGCTGGACTAAGGAAGGAGAGAGAATTTATCACTAAGAGGTAGGAAGGATTATGGTAAGAAAAAGTTTCTAACTGAGCCTTGGAGAATGGGGAGTATTTGAACTTACAGAATGAGGCTGGGGAGGGAGGGCATGCAGGCAGGGGAACGGCCTGAGTAAAGACAGACACTTTCTCAGAGGCAGAGGTTCCTCTTGTGACTTTGAAGTCCCCTTAACCCCTAGAGTAGGTTGTGCCCCCTGGCTTGCAGATTGCTTTATTTCTTCTTTCTGTTTTTAATTTTTTCCTTTGATCATTCTTCAGTTTCTAAAAATAACCTGTTATCTCACCACGCCGTAGATCTGAGCACGAGAGTGCCATGGCCCTACTCGTGTTAACACTAGCTCCATATTACACAAGAAGTCCATCAGAAATTCTCCTTCTGGAGTGTGAGGTTCACTTCAAAGCCCTTTTCTGTTGATCAAACCTTGGGAGGTGTCATGTCCAATCATCACTTCTCAGTTACTAGGTTCCCCTGCTTACTGTGAGATCAAAGGTAGCTCCACCACACAAGTGAAATGAAGTTCATTGCCTATAGGTAGCTGATGTGGAGCAGAATTAAATTAAGAAGGGCAAGAAGCTGTTAGCTCAGGGTGTGGGAAGAATCCTCAAATTGTCTGAAATATCAAGGAAAAGTGGAAAACCAAGCATTGGCCACCACAGCATGCCAGATGGTCAACTTTGCTTTTGTTTGAGAAACTATCGTTTTCATGAGTCATTGTACTGGAAGCCAGGACCAGCCTCCTAAGTTAGGTTTCCTCCTCCAGCCACAATGAAGTAGAAAAATAAGCAGAGTAGGCATTCCTTGATTCCTATCTGGGTATATGTCAATTTATTAAGTTGGGCTACCTAAGAGTATAAGACTATTTTTTGATTTAGGATTTTCATGGGCTGCTAAAGGTAAGAAATTGGGCTCAGTGTGGAGGTGTTAACTTTTTATTTTGCCAGTAAGGACATTAGAATAAAAGGACCTTGACAACTCCAAACTGATTGTCATTATCTTAAAAAGCAATAGAATTTTATGCCAATTACTGGGAAGGGTATAATTTCAGAATAAAGGGCAGTCATTCCTAGAGAAGCACAGTTGTTAGTCTTCCACTCAGGCTGTTGCCTTAAAATGTTTCAAACTGCCTCACTGGTAAGCCCAGGTCGTGGGCTGGCCTTTGGGGATCCCATGTAGTACATGAGAACTGACTTCATTAGTCTGTTTGGGATCCTGAATAGGTTGAAGAATTTTATGGGCACATGGATGGTTTTGAATACAGTCACATCAGTCCCTACGAGGTGTATTTTGTACTTGATTCATATTTCCTGGCACTGGGTGAGATGATGGTGTGGCCAATTCACTTTTATTCTGACTCATTTGTGGGAAGGGAAATTTAATTCTCTGGGAACCCTTGTTTGTAGCAGTGTTAAATCATCTGTCTGCTGTTTAATGATTTATATACACAGTGCAAAATGGTCCCAGAATTGCCTTCCTAATTACCTTACCCCTCCTTCATTCCATTCCATGTTGAAGAAATAATTTAGTCTTGTGCTTTGGGGAATCCACCCAAGACCCTAGTCTTTAGCTTACTCATTGCTTATATGTATTTTTATACTCCGTTGATATTGGGATTTTAGATGAGTACAAAGACTTCTGGAGAATGCTTAGAAAGGTACTATGTGGTATTTAGTGCTGTTATCGTGCTGAACTGCTTTGCCTTCTTAACTCAGCAATTAGTCTCCTCCCAAACTTGATGCACCCTCTTTGGATTGCAAATTGTGCTCCTCTGGTTTATTTTGCTGCAGTTCGTATACTTAATGTAGATGGGCCTTTGGTGCTCACTAAAACAGAGACTTTTATTTGAAGGGCTGCTCCTACGTTATGCTGATGGTACCTCGTATATTACACTTCTTTAGGCAGGGCATCTATAATTCAGTGTAGTGCTCCTATTCATGTAATGTTTCAGCATTTGCAGGGCTTATTGGTAATTGACAGTATACAATGGGAACCATAAATCAGATGGGCCAGGCCCAGTCCTTTACAGTCAGTTTCTCTGTCTACCAGAAATGAAAGCTAAAAATCAGTGACTGCCATTAACTGGGAGCTTTTCAGATCATAAAGTCAGAGAAAGCACATTTGTTGGCCTTTATTATTAATACATTTGGAGAGGCTGTTTAAAATAGATATCTCTGGTTGGTAAGGAGACATGAAAATAAATGGTTCCCTCTTATTATTTTTTTTTTAAGTTATTGCAGTTCATTTCAAAGGAATGACTTACTTTGACAAAGTGAGTGAACTTGATTTGTACTACATATAATAGGCCAAATGATATAGGAGACCTCAGATCGCATGATGTGGTATATATGTCACAGAGCTAGCAAAATTAGGATTTATTTTCTTGAAATGCAAATCTGCAACCGGGTGGCTCAAGAATCATAACATAATGGGGCATTTTGCAAAACACAATAGCATGCCTGGAACACTCTTATGAATGTTACATTGCCTAGGGATGGTTCTGGGAATGGGTTTTTCTGAAAGGACATACTTGAGGTTTCCATTGTTGATTATGAGTATCCCACCTTAGCTCTAAACTGGGCATTGTCTCTTCATAATAATTCCTCCTGACTTTGGGAGAGAGATGTAGGGGTCAAAAGTTTGCAGGGGGAAATGCTTAGCGGAGTCTTGTTTGGTGCTTGAAAACTCTGGTGCTGTGAGATATAAATCCTTAGGAAGCTAGGTTAGATGGAATTACAATGTATGAGCTCTAGAGGCACGTTGACGTCTGGGTACAATCTGCTGGCTCTGCCATTGTGCACCAGTTACATGACCTTGGGCAGGCTGCAGCATGTCTCAGAACCTCAGTTTCCTTGTCTCCAAAATGGGGAGGAAATTCCTGCCTTGTAAGGAGGATGTTTTGAAGAGTAGATGATTTGATACAGCAAAACACTTGGGTAAGTGTTAATTTTAGTTTTTTCTCCCCTGTATTTCTGGAGAAGAAGCAGAGTCATCAGGCAGCTTCTAGCTCTATTGAATCAGAAATCTCTCAGCATCCTTGAAGAGCAAGTGTGGTGGTCACAAGTTAAAGGTAGAACCTTGTCCTCTGCATCTAGAAAGAAAGCAGAGCAACTTAATTAGGGCAATGGTTGACAAAGCTGTCTTTTTAATATCAAGCTTGAGTCAAACCATTTGTACATATGAGTAAGAATGAAATAAATTCTACAGGTAAACTTGATTTTTCGTATCTTTTTTTTTTTTTAGGTCAGAGGTACTTTCTTATGCTGATGTATGAAAACAAATCATGGAATCTTACTTAAGCTAATAAGGCCTGTCTTTGGCAATAAAAATGTAAACTGAATCTTTACTTGGAAGTGTGTAAATGGGACTTCAGGTGTGTAGTCTTGACCTGTACCATGGGATGATAAGGACTATTGTTTTCCACGCCCTTAGTGCCTGGCAAGAGCAGCAAGCTTTGGCTCCATTATTCTGACCTTTTCATTCACTCAGATCTTACACTTTGTTCTTTGCTCTGAAACTGCTCTGGTCTGAATGCTTGTGTCTCCTCAAATTCGTATGTTGGAATCCTAACCCCCAGAGGTGATGGTATTAGGAGGGGGGGCCATTGGCCATATTGGGAGTTTCCTAAATTGTGAGGGTGGGGCCCTCATGAATGGGATTAGTACCTTTATAAAAGAGTCCCCAGAGAGCCAGCCCACCCCGTCCACTATGTGGGGACACAGAGACGTCAGCAATGTGTAACCTGGATGACCACGCTGGCACCTGGTCTCAGACTTTCATCCTCCAGAACTGTGAGAAATCAAGTTCTGTTGTTTATAAGCCACCTAGCCTGTGGTACTTTGTTATAGCAGCCAGAATAGACTAAGACCAAAACTGCAGAAATTGTGGTTATCACCAACTGATAATATTCCCGGTCTATGTAATGCGATACAATGTGATAAAAAACAAAACAACCACCTGGCAAAGCCCTGACTTAAGAATTCTATCCTGGTAGTTACCTAGAAGAGTACAAAAAACTGACACAGGGAAAATTTTCCTGGGCAGAATTAACCACCCCAAATATAAAAAGCAATGATGAAAGCTGCATGTGGTAATTTTTTTTTCTATTGGTGGAAAAATCAAATATTTGTGAAAAAAGTTAGATCTGAAAAGCTTGAGCTAGAAAAATTGGATTGGGCAGAAATATTGGCCATGGAAAAACAAGATGAAATAGCAACCAACACCTCACAAGGGCAAGTGCTGAATTCTGTAAAAGTTGGTATGGATGTAACACTAATTCATGAACTAAATTCATACTGTGCATTTGAGAAGGAAAACAATTAATCCCAAGGAAAACAAGGTCAGTAAAATTGAAAAAGATAGGGAAAACAATTGGATATCATTTAATGAATTTAATGAACTGAGGAATTAAATTCACTTAATGGAGTTGGCTTCTGAAAATACCTCTTTACAAAAAAGTATTAATGTGGTCCAGGCCTCCCCTCTGTCCAGAAGGCTCTGGTGGTGGTGCATCAGCTCACGTCGCAAGTCCTGGCTGTGGTCTTGCCCTCCACAGCCTGGACCTTGGCCCCTGTGGCCCGTCCCCACCCAGCCCTGAGCCCTGGGCTCCAGTTGCATGGATCTCCATGCTGCTCTGCTAGGCATGTATTCCCCGGGCACTGGTCCCTGCCTTTTCCTCTGCCTGGAATGGTCTTCCTGCAGGTAGCATAACACCTAGCTCACTCGGCCACTTCCTGGTGGCCTCTGACTTAGTTGTCACTCCTCGGGGAGAACTTGGACTGCCCTCCTCACTTTTTACCCTCTTACCCTGCTTTTTTTGCTCTCATGTGCTTCTTATTCCCTGGTATTAGTGTATCTATTTATTTGTCTACTTATTCAGCCAGACTGTGAGCTCCAAAGGGTTTGGTTCACTGCTTAGGACCTCAAAGAAAGCTTGGCCTGCAGGAGGCTCAACAAATACTGGTGGAACAAATTCTGCATTTAAATGTTTGTGTTCATTAACACAGGCCCAACACTCTCCCTGGACCAGACCCCAGGGTCTGGATTGCCATTGAGTCAACAGTGTAAGAGAAAAGTGACAGGACTGGACCTGGCCAGTGCAGTGTGAGCAGAAGGGACGCCTTTGAGAGCTCCCTTCTCCCTGCGGTGGTGAACAGCAGCACTCCAGGCAGTGGCGGCTTCGCCAGCTTCGGCCCTTGGGTGAGGATGGCAAGGACTGGCACTCTCCCGACAGCCTGGGTTGGCCATGGAGCATGAGGCGGGACTTTACCTTTGTGGTTTGGGCCCCGGAGAGTTTAGGGTTGTTTGTTACCTACATGACTAATACAACAAGTTAGGCATTTTATCTCCTTTAGTTTTTACCTTGTCCATACAGAGCAGTTATTATTATTCCTACTTAGCTCTATGAAAGTTGATCTCACACAGGTTAAGTAATTTGCCAAAAGTCACATAGCTACTAAGTGGCAGAGTCGAAATTCAAATCCAATTCTGACTGATTATATGGTCTAAATTCTTAAATATAGGCTTGTCCAATTTCTCAGCACATTGGGGAAAAAGTGACAGTCCAAACGGGCAAAGGCAGTTATGAGAGCTGCAATGGCTTCATTCAAAACTAAAGAACCATTGAAATCCTTTTAAAAGTAAGTGACATATCAGTGACTTTGAGAGAGCATCAGAATTGTAGGCATCGCATTTTCTCTGTCAGCACATACAATGAATCAAATATTAGAGCCCACCCAAAGGTAATTTAGGTTTGATGACTTTGAAAGGGGGCTGAAATAGTTCCCACTTCATAAGATTTTACTTATTCCGCCTAGCTCTACTTAGGAATTTCAAAAACCCGGTGGCTTAACCTACAAACAAAAACAGACAAATTGAAAAAATAAACCAATAAACTTATTTTAGGTGACTGAGCACATTTTTTCCCTATGTACAAATTTAGAGGAAGCCAGAACTCTCTGAAGGTCATGGGAGGGCATAGACCAGGGCAAAGGGCAGCAGGAATGTGGCTTCAGGGTTCAGAGCCTGTAATAGGGTAAACCCACCCAACAAACTGAAATTCAGCAGGGAGATGGTGTGGATGGGGTGACAGGTAACCTCCTAACTCCCATGACTGACACCCCCTTTCTTTAAACCAGGCAGGAGTTAGGTCTGTTGTCATGGCTGGGTTCTGTTCTTGCAATGGCTTCCCATATTTCTTTCTAGATCAGTTATGATTTGAATCCAATCTCCAAGTTAGGGGAGAGGGCTGCATACTATTTACTCCACATTAGACTATCCAGGCTAGCAGAGTTCTTCAGACATGAAGAGAACTACTTTCATGAATCTGGGATGGTACAGTCATTTCATTTATAGAAAAAAAAGTGCTGTAATGGATCTAGTTCAGAACAGCAGCCATAACGTGTGTATGAATGTAAACATCTACCTAGACACACACACACACACACACACACAGAATATGTATAATAAAGTCTACTGAAGATGAATTACTAAGTCCCTTCTTGTGGCACCATGTGGTTTGACCATGACTGTGAGCAAGTTGACATGTGGATGCTTTTTATTTTACCCATGTCTCAGAGCAGAGTAGGTCAAGGGACAGTCAGAGTCTCCCAGATAAGGAACAGAACATGGCCCTTTACAGACTTGTCTCTCTGCAATGAATCTCACCTTCATTAACACAGGGACTCCCACAAACTAGGCTTATAGATCCATTTCTCTCTCAGGTTGAACCTGCAAAATTTAGGTTGGTTTTTCAGCTACAGACTCCTACCTCTCCTTTGAACCTAAAGAGGTCTGCTAGGAAGCGGGCTGCCTAGCATGGCTCTGGACTCAGGAAAGACCATCTACTGAGAGTCCTAAAAAATATATATGAGATAAACTGGGATTCCAGAGAGTTCTGTTGGATGCCATGAGCACCAAAGAGAAAAGTTCGAATCTTTTTGCTAAGAAATCTCATTCTAAAGAAGCTGGGTAAAGGGAGCCACGAGGGCAAAAGCAATTGTGACACTAATGAAAAGCCAGGAGAGGAGAGAATCAATAATCCCATGTGTGGCTCTGAGCAATGTTCTCTGTGGTCAGGACTCAGGCAGCTTTGTCAAGAGTGTGTCTGTGGTGTAAGTGTGTGAAGCCACACACGAATGCTGCAGATGGTGGCTGGAATCTAGTAGAGACAGTGGCAGAGACATTGGTAAACTTCTTGCCAAACTGTGTGTAACTAGAAGAGTCACATCAAGGGGATGTGCCTGGGGAGGGGCAGGTGGTGGCTTTGATTTGAAGGGGCAAAGGGGCTGAGGCTAGGAGGAAGTGACAGTCCTGAAGCCTTGAGGGGACTATAGGACTTTAATGACCCAATGGAAAGCATTGTGGGTTGAATGGTGTACCCCCCAGGGACATGTTCAAGTCCTCACCCCTAGTGCCTATGAATGTGACTTTATTTGGAAATGAGGTCTTTGCAGATGTAATCAGGATGAGATCACACTGGATTCGTGTGGGCCCTCATTCAGCCACTGGTGTCCTTATGGAAAGAGGAAAGAGTCAGGGGACGGCGGAGGCATGTTAGAATGATGTAGCTGCAAACCAAGAATATTCAGGATTTCCAGCCACCACCAGTCCCTAGGAAGAGCATGAAAGGAGTTTTCCCTAGAAGCTTCAGGGAGAGGATTCACCTACCTATACCTTGATTTCAGATGCTTGGCCTCCAGAATTGTGAGTGTGTGAATTTCTCCACTCCATTTGTGGTTTTGGTGTGTCAGCCCCAGGAAAACAAGACAGGATGCAAAGGGCCATCAGCTTCAGCCTCAGGGCAGTGGAGAAAGGTGAGCAGAACTTGGATACAGGGGGTCAGAGAAGACTTAGGTTCTGGGAGGTGAGACAGCCTGTTGACAGTGGCACTGAGAGATACTGGGAGGGGGTGGCCTGTTGTTTCTCTTTGATTTCTCATTCAGTGGTTCTAGGGGGAGGAATTTTGGCTGTTGCAGGAGCAGTTAACATGCAGGTATTTGAGTGAGGCCAGAATTTCGCAGTCTCTAACCTCTGGCACTCTTTGTGACAGATCACATTTTCCGAAGGTGGCCACAGTAGCTCCTGTACCCCTTGCTCTTTGGAACCTTGCTGCTCCCCCATCATACAGTGAGGTCTAACTCCCCTCACCCTGAATCTAGGCAAGCTTATGACTCCATTGTAACTAATAGAATGTGATTTCAAAGTTAGGTAAAGAAAAGCAACCCTGCTTATGTCTGTGCCCAGGGAATGGAGACTTGTTTTGGAGCCTGGAATCCTCTTAGAAGTAGTCCAGCTGTTGTGTAGCTGCCATGTTGTGAGGAAGCTCAAACTAGCCCATGCGGAGATACCACATGGACAAGCCCCAAAGCTCCATGCATATGGGAGGGATGCTGGGCCATTTCCTGGCTGCTCCTGGCCCATCTCAACACAGCATACACTGTTCCAGTTCCAGCCACCATCCGATCTGGAGCCCAGTCCTCTGGCCATGCTCTTCCTGAATTTCTGACAGACACAGACTGTGAGCAATCATAAAATAATTGTTTAAAGCCACCAAGTTTGAGGTTGCCTTATTAGGTGGCAAGAGTAACTGGAACCTCTTCAAACCTTTGCTCAGGGCCAGTTCCCCCATGAAGCCTTCTCTGACTCTAGATGCCATGACCCTGTCCCTTGACACTCCCCCTTCCCACACAGCTAGTTGTGGTTCCAGATCTTAGCACTTCCCTCCATTCAGGGTTCAGTTTTGCTGTCACCAGTCTCTTCTTTGCAGATTTTCCCTAATTCCTTTGCAAAATTCTTTCCCCCCTTCTACTTCTAATCCTGCAGGCCACACCACCTCAGCTTTCTCAGTAACAGAAGGACCACCTTTCACCTTCCTTAGAAGGCAGGATTTGAGCTCCAGTGATGCTGATGAAGTTTTTAATATAACTAAAAAAATTCGTTTTAGTTAATCATGAATTCCTAATGGATAAACACATCTGTCTCAACCACTGCAGGCTGTGTCTTATTTATCTTTGTACCCCCAGGTTAGTTCACTGCTTGATGGAGAAAAAGCTTTCAATGGATAGGTGGATGGATGGATAGATGGATGGGTAAATGGATGAATGGGGAGGGAAGGTTGGAAAATATAAAGTGGAATTTGAAAAACTGTGGCCTATATGCTGCCATTTCCCAATTCTATGCCCCTGGAAAACTAACAGATTCTAGCCCTCTTTCTGGGGACTGGAGTGGCTGCCTCATGCTGTTTTTGAGCAGCAAATAGAAACTAGCAGTCAATCATATTTTTTACTCAAGAGGACTAAAAGCATAAAGACTCTTTTTATAAATGTCAATTTATTAAAAATATTGTTAAAATAGAAGTCAAAATTCTGTATACAACTGCTTCCTGACTTTCTTCTAAAGAAGAAAACTTTAAGCTAAATTCATTAAACCCATATACAGATTACTGGGCTTTTCATATGCATGAATTTCACATTAAGAAGGAAATATCTTGTCACACTATGGCCTTTGCAGTTGACTGGAGTGTGGTGAAGTGTTTAAGTAAAGAATCCATCTCAAAAGGGGAGCAAACAATAAAGCAAAGTGTGGGATTCTAAAAGCCAATATTGTCAATAATGCTGGATCGTTTACAGCCAATCATTTACCAGGATGACAGAACCAATGGAGAGAGGAAGTTACCCACCCGCCCACATAATTGCACCAATTGCTAGAATCAGTTAATAGGCCATAAAAAAAATCAATCCAAGAGAAGCATAGAGACACGTCAGGGTAGGTCTTTGCTATTATTGGCCTTCATTCACAGCCACATTGGAGCAACTTACTCTTTATTAGCGGGATGACCTTTCTGACAAATTATCCTGTCAGTCTCCACTTTTGGGTCTCCTTTTATTGAGAGTGTTTTCTTATCTCTGTCGACTGTGTTTTGATTTTTGTAGCACTGTGCCTGGTTTCTCTGGAAAAGGAGAAGAGGTTTGAAGAGAAGAAAAGAACCTTTTATGCATGGACCAGTGCCGGGTGGTGGGGTGTCTGAGTCCTGATGTCCATCTGATCCCCCCAGCCCCATGGGGTAGTTGCAATTGCTACTTCCATTTCTACAGAGGAGGAAACTGATGTTCAGAGAGGTTAAGTGACTCATTATACAACTAGAGAGGGATTCAAATTCAGGTTTGCCTGTCTGGGCCAAAAGCCATGCTTTTTCTGTTGAACAAGTCTCTGATTTCTTATCCAAAACGTTTGGAGACTGATGTGCTTTAAAATTCAGTAAGGGGACATGATGCATATCCCATATATTACTTAATACTCCCAGTGGGGTCAGGAGCAGCACCCTGTAATCAAACCCATTAATATTTTAGCAGGGAAACATATAACACTGAAACTAAATAGTATAAATAAAAAGTAAAATTGCCTCATTTTTTAGGTTGCCAAATGATTTTGCACTTATCTTATGAAATTTTTGATTTTCAGAGCTTTGGGATTTCACAATTCTGGTTAAGGGCTTGTGTGTATCTGTATCAATCTGCCTCCCAGGAGAGTTTGCACATTCTTGTCTTTGTTCTCAGGGACATCTGAAATGGAACAAGCTAGAGTTAAAAATCAAAAGCAAAAATAAAAGCCTGATGCTGTAGCCAGTGGACAAATGTTTACACACCTGGCATTTAAGAAATGAAAGTGGCTTTAAGGACAAATTGGTGGCAGAACCATAATAGTCCTTCATAAGCCTTCCAAATACAGAGAAGTGGGAAGACCAGGGATCTCCTGTGGTCTTCACGAGCTAATAGCATCCAGGGCCCATTGAATTGTAATTCTAAACTGCAGTCCATGCAGCACAGCCATTTGGACCGCCTAGGAAACTGAGACTGCTTCTATTTTCAGTTCCTCACCCCCACCCCGCCTTACAGATATCTCCTCTGAGGATTGATGGGCGTATCACAGAGCCACTGGTATTTGCCCCAAGTAATTGGATTGACCCTTTGAAGAAAAGGTTAGTTCATATAAAATGAAATTTTCAAGTGGAGGGCCAGATTTCATCCTGGAACATCTGTAATTTACTTGGAGGATGGGTTTTCAGCCCTTGTTCTATTATTTCATGGTTCTCCATCGTACTAGATACACTTGCCCCTCCCCCAACCCCCAGCCCACATCAGGAGCTCCATCTCTTTTTTGTTGGTGTCATTTGACCACCTTCCCTGCCACCCTGAAGCCACAGACTGCTGAGCCAAGCTGGACCAATGTCATTTTTCTTTTGGATTATAATTATAAGACAAAGGAACAATCAGGTGGTTAAGGACTCTCGGGTCACAGTGGGTTAGGCTTGAGTCATGGCCTCAAGACTGTGCCCTTGCATTGCTGTCACCCTGGCATGCTGCAAAGAAACAGAACCTAAGAAGCCGATTTTCATAGAAGAGACTTTAATGAAGTCCAATCCAGAAACAAGTGGAGAGGGAGAGAGAGAGAGATTGAGTATTAAGGCTTGGTCAGGGCTTGGTTTACTGGTATTCTTTTATTAGCCTGGGTTCTTCAGAGAAACAGAGCCAATAAAGTAAACTGGCTTATTTATTATAAGGAAAGTAGTTACTATATATTTGATTGTGGAGGCTGAGAAGTCCAAAATCTGCAGCCAGTCTGCTGGAGACCCAGGACAGTCAATGGTGCAGTGCTAGTCTGAGCCCAGAGCCTTGTGACCCAAGAGAGCCGATGGTGTGAGTTACAGTCCGAGTCTGAGTCTGAAAGCAGGAGAAGACGGACGTCTCAGCTCAGAGGCAGTCAGACAGCAAGAATTCTTTCTTATCCTTCCTTTTAGTCTATTCAGGCCTTCCATGCATTGGCTGAGGGCCCCCACTCCCACATTGGGGAGGGAAGTCTGCTTTACTCAGCCACCTGTCTGACTGAGCATCTCATCCTGGAGCACCCTCACAGATGCATCCACAAATAATGTTAGGCCAAATCTGGGCAACCCAGGGCCCACGAAGTTAACACATAAAATTAAACATCAAAATCCTTGTAATAAATCTTCCTCGGCAGGGTGCACCAAATTTACATAAACAATCCAGAGACCAGGGATTTGCAGGAGCCAGAGGATGAAAGGTTCTGGGAATCATGTGTCACAGTCCTTGGACATCCTTCCTGGGGAAGCTGCTGAAGAACTTGCCGAGGTGGCTGCTGCCTCAGAGGCCCCTCTCTCCAACTGTGCTCCCTTCCCAGCCAGGTCCCTCCCTCTGCAGAAAGCTCCACGGTGGAGTGGGACTCCTTTCCTTTCATACATTTTAAAATGAGGTTGGATCAGATGAATGTTCCCAAAAGTGTAGTGTATGTACTACTGTTAGTATGCAAGGTGATTTTAGAATGCATTGAATAAATACTTCTTTTATCATTTGGGTATTTTCATGTGCGTTAGACAAACCTGTAATTTATACATTATATTAGTCATGGTGGGTTAGGCCATGCTGTGTAACAAACCAGCTATTATGCATTTAAAGATGATCTCAGCAGGTCTGGGTGATCAAACCCTAAAATTCCAAAGATAGGTTTTGTTCCTTACCCAGTTCCTGGAAGATAACCTCTAAGCTCTCGAAACAATCTGCCTGTTAAGAGTGTCTTTGTTACCTGATATTTTGTGTCACATTTGATCATTTATGTTAACAGTGTGTGATTTTGGGGTCTTGGGCCACACAGCATCAGTCTGACCTCTGGAGGGGATGGAACTAAGGTCAGTCACATGGGCACTTAGCCATGCCTACGTGATTGACCCCCAGTAAAAATCCTGGACACTGAGATGGATGAGTTACTCTAGTTGACAGTACTTCCTGCATGTTGTCACACATCGTTGCTGGGAAAATGAAGTGCTTTCCACAGCTTCAACTGGGATAGGATAACCAGAGGCTTTTGCCTGTTCTTTTCTGGATCTTAGTCTTTATCCCACACATTAAATCCCTGGCTGCATGGATATTAATGCTTAAGGCAAAGTCAGTTTTACAAAAGTATAAAAAGTGTATTGGTTTCAAGAAAGATGCTATAAAAGAAGAAGTGCAGATGGTATACAATATAATAACAATCCTCAAGTCATGGGTGAATAACTGGAGTTGGGATACCACTGGCCCAGATAATTGCCATGGGACACCTTGGTTGCAACATATTCCTATGATGATTCCAACTTATGGGCCATCCTTTCCTGGTACCAAAAGTTTACAATATTAAGACTCTGAAATTTTAAGTCAATCTCTTGAAATCTAGGATAGGAAAAACTAATGGTTGGGAAACTTTGTTTTTTAATATTCTACTATGTCAAATGAACATTTAGTAGATGATTTTCATTCAAAACTTCCTTCTTAGGAGTGACTAATACACTTCTTTTCCAGCCTAAGTGTATTATTTTTCTCTTCTTAAAGGAAGTTCTCTTCTGGCTTACTACAGAATATTCCCATTAAAACTTCTGGCTCACTCCTGGTGTATGATTTAAATGGCTTAGTGAACATTTTCTTGTCAAAAGTAAAGCAGAATGTTTGAAGCCTGGGGAAAACCTTTGACAGCTGACACATTTTCTGAATGCAGTGACCTTATCAAAAACATCTTTCTAGGTAAACTTTAGTTCACCTGGTGAAGCTAAAATAGAACAAGGACAAACAATACAACAAATAAAATGATATTAACAGGAAAACTGTACTAGAAAATTAGTATTCTACACTGACAACAGTTACCTTGCCTGCAATAACTTTTTTGTAAGATAGCAAAATCATATAAATACATCCAGGCTTCTAAAAGTCCCATAAAAGTCTGAGTTTAAACAATTCTAGAATTTTGGAATCTGTGGAATTCAAGAGGAAACTTCTTCATCCCTCTGCCTTTTCCAGGGATGCTTGAAAATAACCCGGATTTTAGAAGGTCTTGAGCATTTGTGAAAGAGGGCAATAGGAATAGCATTGTCAACTGTTGCTTTTTTGATTAACATGAGTGTCTACTTGAAATGTGCTAAGGTTGGGAGTTGGGAACCGTGGCCTCTGGGTTGATGGGGTGGTGAGGGCCCCTGAAGAGCAGAGACTCATCATCTCACATTGCCCCATGATCACTCACAGAGTTTGCTGACATCTTAGTCATGTGCCTGTTATTGTTTCTCTGCCTGCTTTGTTGTTTCTCACAACTGCAGGCTGCTCTGAGCAGAGGCCATAGGGTGAGGTTAAGAACGACAGGATGCCCCGAGCTCCACCCCTCCTCCAGGCCCTGTGCCTGGGGCTGCCTCTGCTCCCACCTCTGCATCCTCACCATGCCAGCTGCATGGAGGAGGTGGCCAAGGCTGAAGGAGGGGAAGCATTGCCCTAAGTTTCTGACCCAGGGTACATGCTCTTCTTGGCTACACTTCACAGAGCCTCCAGGGCCTTCCCCTGCCATGTGCTTCTCTTCCTGTTTTGACTGAAAGGTTTAGACTTTGCTTTTAAGGCTTCCAGTTTGGGGTCTTCCTATTATTGCTCCAGGTGCCACAGTCACACCTGTTGCTGCACCCTGAGACTCAGCAGTTCTTTGCGGGCTCAAACCCCAGTGTGACTGGGACGGAAGGGGAAAAGCAGGGATGGGCAGGTATGGTAGGAAGGAGGGAGTGCTGGTTGCTCCCTTTCCCTCTTTCTTCCCCAGTCTGATGTACGCACGGGCTTCTGCTGGCTGCCACTTAAATAACGTGTGTTTTACATTCCCACTCTTTCATTTCATTTTTCAGGTAGGCGACATGTTTGTATGGTTCAAGCATAAAAAAGTATAAA
This sequence comes from Manis javanica, assembly GCF_040802235.1. Classification (NCBI taxonomy): domain Eukaryota; kingdom Metazoa; phylum Chordata; class Mammalia; order Pholidota; family Manidae; genus Manis; species Manis javanica. The sequence continues at coordinate 80,514,780 of NC_133157.1, forward strand.
AGGGTACCCAAGGAGGAATCTCCCTTCCACCCTGTCCTGCCCCCATCCCAACCCCCATCCCCCTGCATCCCACCCCAGGGTAGCCACTAGCACAGTTACTTCCAGATTGGTTGCATGTGCATCCATAAAAATACAAGCAAATCCTATACATACCTATGTCCACCTTTTTTACAGAAACGGAGTGTTCTATACTGCACTGTTGACTTAATCCTGCACTTTTAATTTAATGAGCTTTTCATGAGATAAAGAATGTCTGACAGCTATCCAGAGAATTTGCACAATTACTCAGTGAATTTACAAAGCAGTGAAGCTGAGGAATGTCCACGAGTGCAGACTGGTAAGAATGTGTTGAATTTCTTTCTTTCCTATTTCTTTGGTTCTTTCCCTCACTCTCTCCCTCCCTCTCTTCCTCCTTCACCCTCTCTCTTTATTTTGAGTTAGGTAAATGCTCTAATGTTTGCTACTATCTTGATGAGCCCAGACATTGTTGATCTCGACCTTTGTTGCCTAGAGCATGTGGCTGTCACCGAGCAACTCCCCCAAGTTTAGTCTTAAGGCACAGTCCTCCTCCCGCCAACCAGGCGGCTCTCTGCTGGCAGATTGTCTTCATCAAAATGGGCGGATAGGCTCTTGTCAGTGTTAGTGAGAGATTCAAAGTAAACTTTGCCCCTTGGAATGACTCTGCCTATCAAGCGTAATTGTGTTTGCTAAATACTCAGCAAATAGTCAAACTATTTCTGCTTCACTGCTCTCGGGAACCGAAGCTTCTGTGGTGCCAGTTCAGAGGGACTCTTTGAACTGCCCTTGTCAAAACACCGCATGGGGATTCTCCTGCCATGCCAGCAGTACCCGACTTGGCCAATTCTTACTCAATATCTTAATAAACATGTTGAGGGAAGATCACCTGGTTAGTTTGTGGGCTAGATGAAGTTAGGAACTTGAATGTAGGAACATGATCAATGCAGAAAGGTGAGGGCGAGGGTACAAACTCTCTCCCTGGATTCTGCAAACAGGGCAACGCCCTTGTCTCGGCCCGAGGACTGGTTCCAGCTGTTCAGTATGTGCCGGACCGCTGACTCCTCAGGGCTTGGGGAATTAATCTTCTCTTTGTCTAACCATTTGAAAATACTGTGGCAATAATGGGAACAAACTCCTCAGATGGCTTAACTTTTCCACAGTGGCTCTTCAGCCTCCCTCCCATAGACAGGGCCCGTCGTGGGCCTCAGGAAGTGTCACAGCCATTTGTGCTGAGACTGTTATGGCTTAAAGGGAGATGTGGGTGCCCAGTCTCTTCCTGGCCTGAAGCCTGTATGTCCCTGTGCGATTTCCAGCTCTGGATGGTTATGAGTGAACGTGGGTCGGCCTTTGGCTTTCAATACATTATCCAGGATTTATCCCTTTCCACACAGATGTGACACTTTGAACAGTACCTTGACAAGAGTGGGCTTCTCCATGAAGTGGTTCTCCTCATGTGGGACTTATACAGTTAGGTTTGCCCATGAGGCAGAGATTGTGGTTAATAGCACAGCTGGTGATGGTGAGAAAAATGGTAACCCCTAGGATTTTCTCTGGAACCCCCTGGAGATGTGTGTGTATAGCCCTATAACTCACCCAGGGGTGATGCATCGCAGTGGTGGATAGATTTCATGCTACACAGCCTAGAACAGAGATAGAGCTAATGAGAGGGAAGCCGATTTGCACCTGAACAAAGGCAGATAGTGACCATCAGCTGTACGGTGGGCTCTGTCCCTGTGCACATGTGGGAACTGTCAGGCAATCAGGCCTCCCTGCCTGAATGTGGAGGATTTGGGGCTGGTTTAGTTTTGCCCCAGAGAGAAAGGAAAAGGCGTTTTTCTCATGAGGTCAGGCTTTGGGTCTGGGTGGAGAATGCGGAAGATCTGTATTCTTTCTCTGTGGGGGGAATACCATTGCTTGGACTCCCAGGGGTCTAAGAATAATAATTTGTTCTCTTTGCTCTGCTTCCTGCTTGTGATCAGAAGGGCCCAGGGACAGTGAGGACTGTGGGCCTAGGGCCTATCTTTTCAAGGCGAGTATGGTATTTTTCCTTTGGGCTGCCCATTTCCTGGTGCTTTTCCCACTTTCTGGAATTTTTGCTCCATCACCAGCCCTCCCCTCCCCCCATTGTGCCTGATGACTTTGCGCCTTCAGGAAGCTCAGGGATCCCATTTTCCCTGCTATTTTGGCAGCTTGTAGGCAGTCCTGTCCCACAGCTGCTTCTCTCTTCCTTCTGTGCCCCAACCCTCACTGGGGTGTCAGGGGCCTCACTGGGGTGCAGACTTTTGAGTCCATGCGAGGTGGCAGTCCGATGGCAGATGCCCACATGAAGCTGGGGTGCAGCATGTTAGACTAGAAGGAGAGCTGGATTTGGAGCCAGACAGGCTGGACTTGAGTGCTGGCTTCCCCACCTGCTGGGAGTAGACCTTGGGCAGCTCAGGATCTCAGGGCTTCTGTCTGAGGTGGGAGAGCAACGCCCACCTGCTAGGCTCAGCCTGGCACATTCAATGAAAGCAATGTTCGTGTACCACCAAGCACAAAGGAATCTTAGTTTCTTTTTCCTTCTCTTTCCTCTTATGCATCCCTTCTGGTCTTTGTTATCATGTTTCCATCTGCCTTCTCCACACTCAGGACTTTACACCTGGACTCCAGTCCCATTTTCTGTCTTTAGAATGTGCTGCTCCTTTTCCTGAGAGCTGTGACCCACCCGTCCTTACAATTTACCCAAGCTGTGGTGTAACCTGAGTATTAGGAGTTAGCACATACATTAGAAAGTCTCCTGTAGACATTTTGCTTCACGCAGTGATGGTGAGCCCATTTGGCTCCAGGTGGGCGTTGGTTGCTATCAGGCCCTGTAAAGTGAGGCGTGGCTTGTGAACACAAGTAGGGGTACACTGGTGAGCAGCATCACGGACTTAACTGAGCTGGCAGGTCACACTCTGTCCTGGATGGTCGCAGGACAGGGAGGTGATAGGAAGCACAAATGAATTTCAGGCTGTGCAGCTAGTGATGGCTTTGGGTATAGGGCCTGGGGATGCACTGAACTGATCACCTTGTCGTCTCTCTGGTTCGTTGTGCCCAAGATCTGTAGCCTCCACTTAGAGAAATTTGTGTTGCAGTCTGACAGGCAGATGCTTGGACAATACTGGGTCTTTGTGTATAGTCTAGAACATGCATTCTCAGGAGGGGTGGTACTGCCCCCCTAGGGTATTAAAATTGCTTCTTTAGGAATGAAAACATTCTCTTGTCAAACACTGCAAGGGAAGTATAGCACAGAGAAGACAAGTAATGACTCTATAGCATCTTACTATGCTGATGGACAGTGACTGTAATGGGGTATGTGGTGGGGACTTGATAATGGGGGGAATCTAGTAACAACAATGTTGCTCATGTAATTGTAGACTAATGATAAAAAAAATACACTGCATGGGGTATGCATACAATACAATATATCTGTGATGTATTCTGTAAGGGATATTTAGGAGGAAAATGTCTAGAAAGTCTCCTTAAGGGGGAAATCATGAAAAAAAAAAAAGAGAAACACTGGTTGAAGGCAGTGGTTCTCAACTTCAGCTGCACACAGAATTACTGGAGGAGCTTTAGAAATCCCGAAGCCTGGGTGATACCCCAGACCAATCAAGTCAGAATCTTTGGTCTCAGGCGTCAGTATTTTTAAAACACTCCAGATATTCCAACATGCAGCCAAGTCTGACACCCCCTGCTCTGGGCCCTGGTACTCAAAAGCTCATCGGCCCCCCTCATGCCACCTGGGAGCTTGTGCGAAATGAGGACTCAGACCTTTAGGGGGCTCTAGTGCTCACTAATGTTTGAGAAGCCCTTGGATAAATATTTACCACTAAGGAAACCTCTGCGCATGCAGAAAAAAACTTCAGTGCGACTGCATTCATCCAGTGTCAGCGTGTTCCCAGCTGTTTGTTTCAGGAGCACATTGTTGGCCTTTGGAATGAGAGGTCTGGTGCCCCGGTGCAGCCCAGGCCTGCACTGGGGCCCTGATGTGTTGTCTCAGAAACCCAGCAGACAGCTCATTCCCAGGAAGCAGACCAGGGTGAGCAACGGGGCCAAGGGCAGTCAGCTGGGAGTACGTGACGCAGGGTCTCATGATTAAACCAATTACCTTAGAGTTGGTATTTCCTGGGCAAGAGGAAGATGCAGGGCAAGTGATGTTTCTGGCAAGATGGAACCTGGTGAGTCTATAGAATGAACAAGGACAGAGAAAAGATTGGGAAGTTGGTACAACCTCTGGAACTTATTCAAGTATCCGTGTGAGGCCTGCTGTTCATTCCTTTGTTCATTCATGTATTCGTTCACATAACAGGCATTTACGGAGTGGTCACTACTTGGGCTGGACCTGGAGTAATTGTCATGGGCAGGAAAGGAGGACGAACATGGCAGACCTGGAGGGGAGAGCTTTGGAAGTCATCATCCGACGACATACATGTTAGGAATTGGCTGATATACTAATCTGGTTAACTTAAAAATGCTGGCTTGTTTATTGAAAGCTACAGATGCATGGTCCTTTTAAAATCTAGGGCTTACATAATGGTTTTGTAAATGTATGACTTAGAAAATAAGTGAAGAGTTTAATATCATCCATGTTAATTTTACCAAGGAAAAAAATCTTTTCTGGAGTGTTTTCCTTTCCTGATTTAGATGGGCATAGGTTTGAATTCAGTTGTCCCAAACTTTCTTTGCTCGTTGCCACAAACTATTCCTTGATGACTTATGAAACGTTATTAGAGGGACATAAAACCAGTGAGTCTATAACTATCTGGACTGTCACGTTGTGAGCAGATATATTACTGAGCCAAGCTGTCCACTTCTTGGGTTTCCACCTCTATTTCCCTATCACAGGGATAATTATGCTTAATTGTAGTTTCATAATTTAACCAATCTAAGGTTACCAGAATAAAGAATTTAAAGCTATTATATGGCTAATGGTTTAGACGTTTTCATATCTCTGTCTTTAGGGTGATAAATATATAATGTGCTTAACTCTTCCACCAGCATTAACTTCTCACATTTACAATGTTGAATTAAACAATTTAGTGTCGTTGACAGTGTAATAGATTTTGTTTAATAGGCAATGTCTAAACCTGGACCTAATTCACCTCATTTTAGTTAATGTAATTTTTCCCACAAGGGGTGTTTGATGTAAATCTATCACACATGTATGGATCTGTGTAACCTCATAACAACCCCTCTAAGGTTACGTAAGAATCACTCTTATTCCCATTTCGTCCCTGATGGTAAAGGTGACATGGAATGGTAAGAATGATGCAAAATGAGTTAAGGGTATTTCACTCATTTGTTCCTTTAATTTTAGAAAGGAATGTACATTCCACCTTCATAAAGAAACACACTGTGGACCTTCAGTGCTGATATTAGGAATCATCTTTAATTATTTTATTGTGCCATATCATAAAATGCTTCTTAAATTTTCTTCTGAGCATCACTATGAGATTGGTCGAGTTTTTCTCCCTGCTCTTTTCCAACCAAATGCTGAAAGCCCAGAAAGAGTGGCCAAGAGGAACCTGGCCGGGGCCCTCATCAGCTGGACAGTCCACTCCTCTGGGTTTCCTGTGGTGAGTACAGAGCAGCCACTCTGTGGTCACATCACTTGGGTTTTGGAACCAGCTCCACCACTCACTGTTTGCTTCATTCATTCATTTGCTTGATAAAAACACATATTTTGAGCACCATATTCCGGGAGTGGTGACCTAAATACATAGTATTTATTGACCTTGCAGAGTCTATAATTACCTCTAATAGATATAAATCAAATTGATGCAACCCTTATTCCTTATCTTTCAAATGGGATAATACTACCAAACTCCTGGGCTTTAGGTGAGGGGTAAATGAGCTGGCAATTACTCAATAAATAGTGGCTATTTCTGAGCCTTTAATAGGAACTATTTAGCAACATATAGATAAACATTCCTCCTAATATAGGATGTGATGGTCCTTCCTACTTTTGGGCCACAAGAAACAGTGATGGTAGTTTAAGGATAAGAAGAGAAAGGTGTTTCCTGAGATAAGGGAACTTTATCTCATTCTGTAAACTCCCTGGAGCATCTTGGGAACACTGTCCCCAGAAAAGGCATCCAACAAACTTCTACTGATGAAGAATTTCATTCTTGCAATGGTGAATACATTGGGGACCCAATAAGAAACTTTGAATTTGTAGATAAATTCACTCCCTAAGGGTTTGGTGAACTAAAAGCTATATAGGATGGCTGAGATTACTGTTTGGTACATATTTTTATTTGATTGGCAAAGTTGGCAGGTAAAAAGAAGGCAAAGTATGTTGGGCTGGTATCAGGAGATGAGGTTGGAAAGGTGGGCAGGTGCAGGGCCATGGAAGGCCTTGAATGACATGCAGAGAGTCACTGAAGAGTATTGAGCAGGGGAAGGACCTGATCAGAGTTGTGTTTTAGAAGCAGCTCTTTAGATGTCGTAGAAGGAGGGCCTGGGACAGGCAGAGGTAGAGGAACAAGGGTGGTGATAGAAGAAAAACAGCTCAGGTGAGCAGAAATGAACTCACATAGGAGCAGAGAGGTGGGAGAGAAGGGGCAGACATTGGAGAAATGATGAAGTGGAAACTTAGGGCTTGGTGGCTGATTTTTGTGTGTATGTGGGGGGTAATGAGAGGCTCAACTCTGGCGACTTCCAGATTCCCCTTCTAAATAGGTAGATAACAGATTGGATTCTATCAGTTTGAAGACTGAGGTAGAGCAAGTTCTGAGAGAAAGATGATAAACTGAGTTTGGTGTGCCTTTGGGATCCTGCCATCAACAGGCTGTTGATGTGTATGTGGGAGGGACAACGCTCTTTGAGAACAGGTGTGCCAAAAGAGAAGAAACACAGGTAAATAAAGAACCCCAGGGTACAACACATTTAAGGGGTGGACAAAGGAGGTGGAGGCAGAAGAGGAACTGACAGGAAGCTGTGTTTCTCCTCTGGCGTCCCCAGGCGTGGTGAGCAGTACTCTGTCATCCAAGCCAGAAAGCCAGGAGTCATCCTCGACTTCACCTTTTCCCACATCCCATCAAACCCAGATCTTGTGAATTCCACCTCATTCATTATCTGAATCCATTTCTCTTTTCCATCCCACTGACAACTTTAGTTCATCTTACGTAAGTCAGTGGGAGATAGAGTCTGGTATTCTCCATTTCTAACAAGCAGAATCTTCCCCCCAACAGTATCTAATTAGGAAAGGTTTAGGGTAGTTGCTTGGTAGTGTGTGTGTGTGTGGGATCCCAGCATCCTGATGGTCCACATGATAAATGAATTAGATTTGGTCTTTAGCAAGTGTTAACCACATTCCCTTTTAGCTGGTTTAGTGGCTTGGTGTTAGGGATGCTGAGTCACTGACTCAATTGGCCTAGTTTGCCTACTGGACAGACTGAATGTAATCCATCCCTGGGGTGGTGAAATTGTTCTCAGCACAGATAGGAGAGTGATTTGTAAAAGTAAGCCATTTTTCCTTTAATGGGCTGCACAAATGAAAGGCATACCAATAGCTTCACAGAAGAGTTTGCTGAGGTTGCATGTATTATACATGTTTATGTTACAAGGATTTATGATTTTAATGCATAGCTTTGAGCTGACTACTTGAAGAAATCCCACAGGGATTATTATGGCAGCAATCAACCTCTTGCATGAAACCAGCTGCATTCCCATCTACGTATATCCAGAAGTGGGGTTGCTGAATCATACTGTAGTTCTCTTTTTAAGTTTTCTAGGAAATTCCATACTGTTTTTCATTAAGGCTTTAGCAATTTACATGTGACCCACAGTGTACAAGGGTTCCCTCTTCTCCACATCATCACCAACATTTTCTATCATTTGTCTTTTTGATAATGGCCATCCTGACAGGTGTGAGGTGGTGTCTCATTGTGGTTTTGATTCCCATTTCCTTGATGAGTATTGAAGCTGAGCATCTTTTCACATACCTGTCAACCATTTGTATATCTTTTTAAAAAATCTGTCTATTCATGTCCTTTGCCCAGTTTTTAGTAGGGCTATTTGGTTTTTGGCTGTTGAGTTTTAGAAATTCCTTATATATTTTGGATATTAGCCTTTTGTTAGGTATATGGTTTGCAAATTATTTCTCCCATTTTGTAAAGGTTGCCTTTTTGTTTTGTTGGTTCCTTTGCTGTACAGAAGCTTCTCAGCTTGATGTTCACTTGTTTCTTTTTGATTTTTTGCCTGGGATTTTGGTGATATATCCAAAAAATCATTGCTGAGACCAAGGAGCTTTTCCCCTATGTTTTCTTCTAGGAATCTTGTAGTTTCAAGTCATCACTAGGGTTTTGATTTGCATTTCCTCATGACTAATGATGCTGAGCATCTTTTCATTATGTATTGGCAACTGGCTTGTCTTCTTTGAAAATATCTGTTCAAATATTTTATACATCAAAATAAATTAGACTGTATGTCTTATTATTAATGAATTGTGATACAGATATTCATATTTGTATATTCACCCAATATTGATATATGAAGTATTTTCTCTGATTCTCTGACTTGCCCTTATATTTTCTTTATTTTTATTTTATTTCCATAGAGCAGAAGTTTTATGTTTTGATAAAGTATAACTTACCAATATTTTCTTTTATGATTTGTGCCTTTTCTTATTTAGGAAATCTTTGTCTACCCTAAATTTGAAGATACTGTCTTATGTCTTCTTCTAGAACTTTTATAGTTTTAGGCTTTAGTTTCAATCTGTGACTCCTATCAACTTGATTTTTTGTGTGTGCTTAAGGCAAGAGTTGAGACTTTTTTCTCAAATGAATATCTGGTTGTTCTAGCCTACAGTATTGCTTTTTAAAGTGCTTTTTAAGAGGATTTTTTTATAATGACCTTCAATCCTTGCAATTGTGAGGTCATATAATTACTAAATCTGTATTAATCATTTGCTTCCTGTGAAAGAGAAAATGCATTGCATTCAGTAGATCTTCTTTTCATAATCTTCTTTCCTGAACATGCGGAATACCAAGACCACACTCCCTAGCCTCTTCTGTTGGGCAATTCTGGCCAATTAAATAAGAGTGGAAAAACATGTATTACTTTTATTTGAGGTAGTGAGAAGCCCCTGCATGACATTCCACTCTCCTCCCCCTGTGTTGGCCACGCAAAGCCTTGTGGTGGAGGGTGGAGCCACAGATTAAATCTCAGTCACCACTCGAAGGACACACAGGCCCACAGTGGCATTTATATGAGCGACAAGAAAATGTTTAGGTTTTAAGACTCTGAGAGTTTAGGATTAATGTAATTGCAGCATGGCCTACACTATACCGAGTGATATAATTTGTAAGGACTAGAGCAAAAGGGCTGTAACCATCTTTTTTTTTGTCTGAAGGATGATTTAGGGGGAAAAGCCTCAGAACATATTTGGGACTAAATCATTTGACTATATATATAAAATTGTAAATCTTAATGCTTTAAGGGTGCAAGACTGTAGCTACAGGATGAAAATATATTGGTGCTGTGCCTAAATCCAGGACCTAAGATCTGACCTTCATATCAGTTAATACTGCCTTTTCACACATTACATTTCCTGTAACAGAGGATGTTCATAGGGGACCCAGGCCTCAAGTATTTCCTGGATATCAAAGAGCACTGCTGGAAGAAATCCTACAGAGGGTTCCTATAGCTCCTGAAATATATATCCTGAGTTCTTGATCTGGTACATTGTAAAATTGGAGGTTTTCATGGCCTCCTTCTTGGGTTCAATTAATTTGCTAGAGTGGTTTATAGACCGCAAGCATTTTACTTACTGAATTACCACTTTGTTATAAAAGGATGTAACTCAGGACTAGCCAGTTGGAAGAGACTCACAGGCAAAGTATAGGGAAAGAGAGTGGAGATGCCATGTTCTCTGTGTCTCTCTCCCAGTCTCCACATGTTCCCCAACCTAGAAGCTCCCCAAACCCTCCCCTTTTGGGTTTTTATGGGGGCTTCATTGCATAGATGCTATAGACTGAATCACTGGCCAATGGTGGCTGACCTCAATCTCCAGGCCTTCATCCCTGTCCCCTTCCAGAGGCTGGGGGATGGGATTGAAAGTTCCAATGTTCTTATTGCGCTTGTTCTCCCTGGTACCAGCCCCCATTCTTAGTGGCCTGGGGGCTTTTCAAAAGTCCCCTCAATGATAGAACAAAAAACAGCTTGTGGTGCTCATCACTCAGGAAATTCCAAGGGTTTTGAGGGCTTTGTTCCAGTAACAGGATGAGGACCAAACATATATTTCTTATAAATAACAGTATCTCATGTGGCATCTTCAGCTTTGGTATCAGGGGGATGCTGGATTCATACAATGAATTTGGAAGTGTTTTATTTTCTTCTATTTTTTTTTTGGAGTTGCTTAAGAAGGATTTGTATTAATTCTTCTTAAATGTATAGTAGAATTCACCTGTGAAGCCATCTGGTTCCCAACTTATCATTGGGAGGTTTCTGATTACTGTTTCAAGCTCCTTATTTGTTAGTGGTCTGTTCAGGCTTTCTATTTCTTCCTGATTCAGTGTTGGTAGGTTGTGTGTTTCTAGGAATTTACCCATTTCTTCTATGTTGTATAATTTTTGGTGTATAATTGTTCATAATCACTTACCATCTTTTTAACTTCTGTGGCATCAGTTGTAGTATCTCCCTTTCCTTATGGATTTTATTTATTTGAGTCTTCTCTTGTTTTTTCTTAGTCTAGCTAAGGATTTGTCATTTTCTGTTTTTAAAAATCAACTCTTTGTTTCACTGATTTTTTTCTATTGTATTTCTATTCTCCATTTAATTTATTTCTGCTCTAATCTTTATTATCTCTTCTAACTTTGGGCTTATTTTGTTCTTTTATAATTCTTTGCGGTATAAAGTTAAATTGTTTATTTGAGATCTTTCTTCCTTTTTAATGAAGGCATTCATCACTATAATGTCCCTCTTGCACTGCTTTCACTGTATTCCATACATTTTGGTGTATTAAGTTTTTATTTTCATTTGTCTTGAGATATTTTCTAATTCCTCTTTTGTTCTCTTCTTTGGCCCAATGGTTGTTCAAGTATGTATTGTGTTTAATTTCCATATATTTGAATTTTCCTCAGTTTTTTTTTTGCCTTTTTTCTGGTTGTTTTTCCCAGGTGGTTCACCTGTGCCAACACCCCAATGTTCTGCATGACAGGAGACAGAAGTAGGTTTCTTGGACATGCCCTGAGATGCTGGAGAAGATTAACATTTACCTCATTTTTCTCTTTCCCCCGCTGGAGAAATCATGAGTAGAGGGTGTCCTTAGGGCTGCATTGTGCTGTTCTGGGGGAGGGATGATGTGAACAAAGTGAAAGTCCTTTTTTATTAATGTGGTTTTTATCAGTTTTTGGGCTCCACTGGGATGCTCTAACCTTTCCTATGGTTCTAGAATCCTCCCAAAGGCATTCTTGACTGAGGATAGTTGCTAAATTGGTGTTTCTCTAGTGGGGAATAGGGCTGGGGACCTTTTGTTTTGCCATCTTGCTCATGTCACACCCTCCTGGTTTTAATTTCTCCAGCCCTTGCAATAGACATACATGCATGAAAAAGTCTGCTCATTTTAAGTGCAGTTTGATGAGTTTTGACAAATATATGCAGTCAGGCAAACACCATCATAATCAAGTTCCCCTGTGCCCCTTGGCAATCAGCTCAACCCCTGCACCCCTGGCCTTAGGCAACCACTGACTTGCCTTCCTTAGCTCTATTTCATTTCAATAGTTTGAAAGCACCCAACTTCTGGTATCAAATCTCTTTCTGCTTGAAATAGCTAATGTGGTTCTATTTCCCTGATTGAACCCTGCCTGGTACAGGGGACTTTGTTATGGAAACCAGACTCCTGTATATTACCCCCAATTTATTCCAAATGGGTAAATGGTAACAGTCATGCAATTACAGGGAAGTTGTTACACACCAAATACAGTGAACCCTCTGATTCTGGGGACCAGAGGCTTCCATTTTTGATGCTTTAAAGCATCCTCTCATAATCTAAGCTTATCATGAGATTGGGGTACTGTATCTATCATGATGGGTCAGACTGTGATGGTGTGATTCAACTCTGGGGGTGGGCAGGACCTTTTGCTCAGGGTGACACTATGTTTCATTGTTCTTTCGGTCTGTGGTGGCTGCTGGTGGGAGATCACAAGACCTGAGAGGACTGTGGCATGGAGGCAGGGAAGTGCTCTCCACACTTCTCTTTATTATAGGACACTTAAGTTAAGAGAAATAAAGCATGTGAAAGACCAACATAGGAAGCAGATAAAGATAAAGATGCTTTGGTTGAATTCAAGGGGTGAGTGGTCAGAGTTTGAACTGCTGTGTGTAAAACAGACAGAGCTGGTCCAAATGCTGGCTACCATTTTCTTACTCTGAGGGCTTGGGCAAGTCACTTTACCTCCCTGACTCTCAGCTGATGCTTTTATAATGGGGCAAAATTGTACCTCTTCTTTCTGGAAACACATGTAAAGCTGTTAGCATGGCCCTTGAAACATAATAGGAACCTTTAAAATGGTACCTCTTATTTATCATTTATTATTACTTATTTTATTGTTGATTTATTTTTTCTTATTAGTGATTGTATTATTTGTTATTGTATTTTATTGTTATTTATTATCATTTATTATTATAATTAATTTTTGTAGTAATACAAATTATCATCATCATAATTTATTATTATTAGGGGCTAGGTTAGTTTAGCCCCTAGGTCATCAGGAATCAGCTAAGCCTGGTAAGGGAGGACAACAGAATCTGGGACTCTAGTAGTTAACCATACCCTCATCAATGTTCCATAAAAACCAACCCAAGACAAGTGACTAAGGCAGCAATCATTCATTCTGCTTGGATCTGCAGTCAGTTGAGCTGAGCCTGGCTGAAGTCTGCTTCTGGTGTCTCTCATCCTTCTCTTGGTACTCGCAGTTTGACTCTTTGGGGACCAGTGGGCTAGCCTGGCCATGTTCTTCTCCCTGCAACAGCAGGTGCACAAGTAGGCAAGCCCCCTTAAGGGAGCATTTGATCATGTCATGCCCACTAACTTTCCTTTGTCCAAACAAATCACATGCCTGGACTCAAAGTTGAAGATCAGGGAAATACACTTCTTGTCTTCACTGGGAAGAACTTCAAAGACACATGGCAAACAGTGTGAATACAGGGTGGGGTGAATGATGCACTCTCATTCAGGGACCATTTGTTTTAAGATGCTGGGAGAGGGAGAGGATCTCATGAGGAAGGCCTGAGAAGGAGTAGACAGAGACGTCAGAGGGAAGTCAAGATACTGCTGAGTCAGGGATGTGGATGGAGAAGGGACATGCAAGGAGTGTCGTTGCTGTACAGAGGACCCACAGGCTGTGGCCAGAGGAAAGGCTTTGTCAGAGGGGAGGTCATTAATAACCTTGAGAGACCACCTAAACAAATAGGTCACTCAATTAATCTTTTAATTGCCAGGCTGTGCTGGCTGGCCTGCTCCCATCCAGAAATAAATGGGGAGGGGGGTGTTTATTGCCTTGTTTCCTTCATCAAAAGGAAACAAAGACAACTTTGTCAAGTAATAGTATTGGCTCTTTATTAAGTATTTTTGTGTGCATTTTTAATGCATATGTATTTTTATTTGTGTGTGTAAACTATAGTTAGCACAATAAGCAATACTAAGCAATGAGGAAGGGGAAAAGTAGTATTTACTTCCTTAGGTTGGGTTTAGGCATGTGCATATGCATAAAGTGAAACTACACTGAATCCAAGTTTAATTAAGCTGAAAAATTAAGGAAACACCATTGTTGATTAACTCAGTGAGGAAGCCCAGCACCCACATCATGCCTAAAGTTATTACCCAGGACCAACTGCCAAGTGGTGTGGTTTCCATCACAGAGCACAACATACCAGGATTGTGAGGATTTGGTGATCAGAGGGAGCCAATCAAGGGAAAATTTTGTGATTTCATGCTCACAGCCTCTTAAATTAAAACCATAGTTGGTAATCACATGGCTACTTTTCTTTGTAGTCCCCGGACCAGAAGGATTTTTTCCTACTTTGATGTAGGACTGACTTGGGAATGTATATCTGCTTATGGGATTTTGTGGCTTTGCTTTCAGAAGAAAAAAATAAATCTTTTTTTGGCTAGATTAGAGAAGTCTCAATAAGACCTTAAGAGGTCTTGGAACCCCATTTTTCTATTTTCTTAGGGACTCCTTGAGTCGCCATAAAATTTGCATTTTCACATCTTGAGTGACTTGCACAACTTTTATCAGTCAGAATGGTAGAAATCATTCACTGGAATACAAATAAATGGAAGGGGAGACATAGGGAAGTAAACAGCACGCATTATAAAACACACACAACTGGGTAGTAAGACAGTGTGCTCTCTGGCTGGAAGAGCTCACAGTATGGACACCAGCCACCACTGGCCAAGAGCGTCAGTCGGGCCCACATCACATCAGTTCATTGATGAGAGCAACAGGCAGCATACAGGCAGAAACAAATGATGTGTTGCAGTGGGCTGAATTTTATATTATACACACACATGGATATAATATACAATATGTATATACATATAAATATATTAAAAAATGTATGCCTTTTAATACATCATACAGACTTTGTTCAAAAAAGAAACTATCTCAAGGACAAATAGCATTTGGGTATGCAGACCATCAGGGTAGGTAGATGTAGCTACCCCCACTTAGGATACTGCAATTTTGCATTTTTAACAGGCTTTTGTAACTAATTCTAAATTCTTGACTGCTGTGCTGTTCAAGAAAACCATTTGCAGAGAAGCTTGTAGAAGCACCCAAACAAGGAGCATTTTCAGTAGGGCAAGTGCACTGGGCGGTAACAAACTGGGAACAAACTAATGAAGAGGTTAGCCTCATTTATGTTGGTAAGATGGCTTCGGGGCAGGGGGATTTAAAGCAAGAGAGCAACGGTCACGATTTTCTGTTTTACACAGATCCACATAGGAAGTACAAGTACCATTTGTGATGGTGAATGCAAATATGCCTCTGTCCCTTAAAATTTTTTTTTTCTATTTTCATTTAGTTTTGTTTGCTTACTGGTTAAAAACAATCATGTCAGAAAGCTATGGAGACAATACAAAATGAAAGCAGTTAGTGAATATGCTGCAAAAAGCTGCTCAGTCTTTCCTTCAAATCCATTTGCTATTATTAGACTTCTGTTTTTTGACAGGATTCACATTAGAATGAGGGTGTTTTTGGTGGCTAAATGTTGGAGAGTAATGAATGGATTTGGGAAGCTGTCAGTCATGGTTTCCTTCCCAGTTCCTCTGTATTCCTGGCTCTGCCTCCATTGTCCCAAGTAGTTTATGTTCCTCGTTTCTGTAAATACACAGTTTAAAATCCACATACTTCCCTCTATTTTTATACTAACGAGGCATTATAAACACAGCCAGTACACCGACCCAGGGCAGGCGTTCCACTCCAATGCCATCCTTGCTTGGGCCACTGTGTATCTCGGGAGCCGTGTGACCCCACAGGGCTGCGGACCCCAGTCTGAGGAGCCTGGGCTGGCAGCAGCGACCTCAGACAGCACCCTTTGCAGGTGATCTTTCCTTAGGTTTTTGTTTTCTTTGGTTTTAGAGTAAACCGTTGCTTTGAAAAATTCGAACTCCGTCTTAGCCGAATTAAAGAGAAGGGGTCTGCGGCTCCCGAGTAGTCAGGAAGTGCAGTGCAAGGGCAGAGGGGCGTGGCCCTGCAAATGCCCGGCTTAGAGGAGGGAGCTTGGGTGGACCGAGCAGCAGCAGAAGGGAGCTGGCAGCCCTGGGGAGAGCCAGTGTCCCCACCCTTCCTTTCATGCGGGTTCCTCTCCCAGTTGGTATTTTAATGATGATCACTTCATTTGGTTTTTTAAAAAAGCCATTCTTCTTCGGATCCAAGGAGGATTATGAAATTTCTGTATTGCAGCCCATTCATTCAGGCCAATGAGGCGAGTTGCCGTTACTTTAGGGAAAATCATATTTGCAGCATTTCCTGTTAAAACTTCATTCCTTCTGTTCCTAGATACAGAAGGAATGAAGTTTTAACAGGCATGAAGTTTGCTTGTCCATAAAGTAGGATATTTAAAAAGTTAAAAACACAATTTCCATAAGAATATATAGGAAGCATATGTAAAAGATTTAACTAACTCATGAGGGCACCAGATCTAATTAATAAATAATCATAATGATGGAAAGCAGATAGATACAAAGGCAGATGTGAGAAACTTTTGTCTTTACTGATTTCTATGTCAATATTTACATGCATGACTTTGTATCCATATCTGTATCTACGATATACATGTATACATATGTAGTAAGTGGGAAAAAGATTACTGGGGTAGCATCAGGCAAAGTTATCACAAAACTAGTGAATATCCTTCAGGGCCATAAACTGGAAGTGATGAGGTTATGGTCTCCACCAGACAGAAACTGCCCTTTACCAATCTACAAGTTAACATCTAACTTCACCCAGTCTGGGACTCTATCTTAGTAAATGGGGTGTCAAGGTTACATGCCCTAGAAGAGGGTTAGCAAAGGGTGTTTGGATGTTCCTGTAGCCTAGGATAATAACTATATTCTCTCATTTAGCATTGCCTGTGTCTGTTTGCACACTATTGTGTCAGACTGAATAGTTGTGACAGAGACCATATGGCCTGCAAATCCAAAAATATTTACTACTTGGCCCTTTACAGAAAATTTTCAGACCCCTGGTCTGGAAGTGGAGTCAGCTGACCCTTAAATAGGCTAGTTAAGAAATGTTCCAGATTGAGTCTAAAGACTTTATTTTCAAGTTTTGGATAATGTTTCTCAATAATATTATGTACATGTACATAGATGTGTGTTTTATCTTAAAAAAAAGCTAATCTGTCAAAATGATTTTTTAAAATAAAAGAAGTCAGCGCTTCTAGCTAATTCCTGTTGTTCTTCAGCAGTGACTTGCTCCAAGAAGTAGTCCCTGACCTTCAGTTCCCCCATCTCGAGCTGGGGTGCCCAGGCTGGATCAGATGCCCAGCTCAGCTCCCAGTGTTTATCTCTGTCTTAACACTCTCCCTCTTTATTGTTTATCTGTGTGCCCCTCATAACTGGTGTAACTGGCAGGGTCCAGTGCAAAATGAGAACACAGGGCTCTTATTAAAAAGTTATTTAGACTTTTAAGACAGTGACGGGAGTGTTAAACGAATGCAGCATGTGATGACTGCCCATGTGTGGTGCACCCATGACACCACCCTGGCCCACGCACTGGGAGTTGATCTCCTTATTACATTCACCTTTGTAACCCAAGCACACAGAATTGCTGACACATAGTAGGCACTGGACAAATATATTTGTGGAATGTTATTCATTATTTAACAGGTTCTGAAAAAAGTGAATCCTTTGATGATTTCAATTTTGGAAACTCTATTTTTGGAAACACATCTGTTGTACAACATACTTATGTGCACATATTTCAAGGTGAAAGCAGGCTGTATTGTGTCCTCTATTCCATGTATTGCATGGGGCTGCTCACTTGCCTTCACTCCTTTTCCTTTCAGTTCCACAGGCCTTGGTAATCACAACTGTCCTGTCTTCCAGTTGGCTGCTTCTTTCTTCTGCTTGCTCAGATCTGCTGCTGAACCCCTCTGTTGCCATTAGTCTTCGGGGTGAGCATGACTTTTCTCCTCTGGTGATATTTTTGGTTGTGTACCTTGTGCCTTCCTAGTCATGTTCTCCCCAGTCCCTTTGCTAGACACACTACCTCCTCCAGGCCCTCTGCCTGCGTCTCATAACTCCTGCTTCTGCACAGCACAGGCCAATCCCTGGTCCCTCCCCGGCTACTCAGAAACTACCTTCCTCCTCCTGGAATGGACTCTGCGAGCTTCTCAGTAGGATGGTATTCCCACTCAGCAGGTGGGGAAGGAGACCCAGCTTCCTTACATGAAATTTGTTAAATATCAAAGCTGTGTGTCTCAGTTCCATGTTTTAGAGGCCTTGGTGGAATGCCATTTGGGGTGTTTACAGTTTTGACTTTCTTTCCTCACCCACATGCTCACACACCCACATAAAATTTAGACACAGATTAAGGTTTGGAGACACATCTTTGTAACACAATGCTAGGCTTTTCTGCCAGCTCAAGGTTGTCTCATTATCCCTTTCTTAAGAGTCTTTTCCCATAAAATTTTTTAGGCCTTCATGGAATAGACTTTTCTGGGAGGCCACGCTCTGCTGGTTTATCAGACAGGCTCAGACAGTTCTCCCTGACTTGAAACATGCCCATTATACCTTCCCTGTTGCCCCATCCACCTTAGCTCCTGGAATATCTAAGGACATACTTTCTTTTCCCTTAATTTCCATTGAACTTTATTCAGACCATATGGAAGAATCAATAACTCATTTGCAGTGGAGGGCCTGTTTGTATTGTAAATAGCTCAACTTATTTAACATGTTTTATTTATTCAAGGTGTCCTATAGTTGTCATGTTTGCTCAGAGACCATAGTTAGGAACATAGTAGAGCTGTGTATGCATATTTGTCATGTCCTGACGGGTCACCTTGGCCAGAAGCAGAGGGAACAGCAGATCATGTTTAGACAAAAATTTGGTTCCAGGTCATCACCCACACAGTTGCAGGGAAAATAAGCCCCAAAATAAGTACAAATAGGGTGTGAGTTTTAATCCATGATGATTAATCTACCAATTTTACATTTAGAAGTAAAAAAATACATCATATCAAAAATAAACTTTAGTTTAAACCTCTGACAGGCTTTTCAAAAGACCTTTGAGATGAAAAGTTAACAATTCCATCTTAAGTCCAACACTGTTAGCGGTATTTATATGGCATTTTCCATGTGCCAGGTGCTGTTTAAAGCACCTTATAAATATAAACTCAACTGAACACACAGAACAGCCCTTTGGTGCAGGTACTTCAGGTATTTTTCCCTAATCATCTAGACAGGGCTTTTCAGCTCTTTTGCAAATATGCACTGTTATTTAGAGAAATGGGTCATAACATTGATTTTTATATTAATATATGTATATAATTTCAAAACATGCCTGCAGGTCATGATTTTATCTATTGGAATCAGCAAATTAATGCAATGTTCCTCTAATCATAATTTGCAAGCCCAGTGGATTCTTTGTATTATATTTCTTGTAAGTGTCTTAGAAGATTTAAAGAATTAAATAATTTTACATTTGTCTCAGAGAGGAGATATATAAGGATAGTCTATCATTTTGTCAAATAAACTGACCTAATAAAGATTGACAGCATCAAGTAAATATGTAATTGGAAAGGCAGTAGAATCAGCATGGTGACTTTCAGCTAGTTGACCTCTCAAAAACTGTTCATGTGCCTTGGGTGGTTGAGAGATGCTAGCCATACCACACATTCATACATTATTCAAACATCATTCCTTGTATATAGTTAATGGTATGGGCATGCGAATAGCCTAGATTTTCTGGTATGCTATCTATGCTTCCCTCATATATACCCCTGATTGTCCAGCCCCACGTCCTCATTTTTGTTTCAGAAACTATGTCATTATATGATAGAACAAGTGTCCATAAACACTATTAGGTGTCAGTGTAATTAGGCAAACTCAATTTTTTCCCCCAGTAGTCAGTACGTTGTACTAATTTTTTAAAAACATGAAACATGAATGTAACTCTTGTTTTGAAGCCTAAGTCACAATATATAAAATACTTAGGGTCAGTGTTTCTGAAATAGGACCCTAAGGGGTGCCAGAAGATGTTCATTGGTAAGGAAAGATGGACAATGGTGAGCAGAGATGAGCAGTTACATGCTTCATGTTCTTGAAGTTTCTCAGAACTCAAGGAGCATGTACGGGGTTGCTTTTGTTTTTAAAAGAGAATTTGTCCCCCTTTTCAGCTTTGCTTCTTATCATCTTTTTGGAGAGCAGATATCTTTGGCAATCTCACAAGTATGCCTTCTTCAAGATAAAAAATTAAAGTGCCACAAAGAACAAAAATGAGCCCAGGACCAGACACATGCTAGAAGCCATTGGACACATTCATTTTCAATTTTTCTTCTTGGTAAGCCTGGTAGTATAAGTATATATTGATGTTTTTGCATATTTTGCACATTATCAAGAATAACTGGACAGTAACTGGTGGGTGTAGGGGGTGGCAGGTGGAGGTGGGGTTTGCATGCTGACTGCACCTGATCATCAGCCTTGTCCCCTGCCTGTTATTTTACAACTCACAAACATCTGAGAGGGGAGAGGTAGGAATCAGGGAGCCGCTGGGTAAGTACTTTCCCTTCAAGTAGGCCTTTTCAGTAACTGTAAACTAATAAGTGAAGAAGGTCATTGCTACACCCTGAAATGATCCTTGCTTTTGGAAGCAGGGAGACTGTGAGCCATGTGGAGAATAAGAACTTAACAACAAACACAGAACACTTCCAAGTGCCACACACATGTACCATCCCTGACAGCAAGCTGTTTAGCGTGGGGTCCAGTTTCATTATCTTTATTTTACAGATCAGGAAATGGAAACACTTGAGCTAAAATAACTGGCCGGAGGTGTGCAACTATGGTGACAGAGCTGGATGGGAGAGCACAGAAGTCTGGCTTCAGCGTCTGTGTGATAAACTTCTCATGGAGTATCTGCCCCAGAGCAGGAAGCCACTGGGCGATGCTTCTCTGGGCTTCCTCCTGCACCTGTGTGGGACACAGGTCCCAGATCACTTTCCTATAGGTGAGCCAGGAGTGACAGCGGTCTTAAATGTTGTTAGCGGGATTGGATGGGAAGATATCTACTGGATGTCTGCACAGACATGCTGCTCAGTGAAAAAGAAAAAGGGAAAAAAAGTCTATGGGCTGAATAAATTCTGTAGCAAAATTCAAAAGTTTATAAATCTAGAATTTCTTTGCATAGTTAAACTTTGGCTTCCTTCTTTTTATTTATGTACCTTGCAGTTTTCTAATCCCTAAAGTAAAAAAAAATGTTCATTGCTCATAAAAAAAATCAGAAAAAAACATAAAGAAGAAAGTGAAAATTCCCTGTAATCCTACAACTGAGAAAACAGCTATGAAAATTTCACTGACTATCCCCTTGGACTTTTTTCCTGTGCATTTGTAGGGTAAATACATATATACATACATTTGTAGGATAGACACACACACACGCACACACAGCTAGATTAAAGTTTGGGGGACAATGGACTGGGCTCTACAAATCCTGTTTACCTGTGTTTTTCACTTAACACAATGTAGACGTTTTCACCTGTCAGTAGATCTAGTTCCATATCTTCATGTTTTATCATTACAAAGTGCTTCATTGTGTGTATGCTTCATAATTTACTTTAAAGTTCCACTACTGAATGACACTTAGGGTTATTTATTGCTATTATAAATAAGCCTGGGATGATTAAAGGTACATCTATGTATTACTGTTTATTTCCTTAGAGTAAATTCCTGGAAATGAAATTCTTTGATCAGAGAGAATCTGGTTTAAGGATTTTAATATATTATGTCAATTTCCATCTCTCTCCTTCCCCACCTCCACCAACACCCTGAAAACGATACTTTTTTCTTTTTAACTTTTGTCATCTTGGTAAGAGGCTGTTTCTTGCATACTTTTCAACAGTGGGTTTAATAACATTGGGTTTTTGTTTAGATTGGGTATTTCAATCATCACCAGTGTGGTAAGTAAAAAAAAAACCCAGTAAATAAAAATAATAAAATGCTATTTCATTTTAATTTGCAATTCCTTGTTTACTACTGAAGTTCACTTTTCTTAGGTCTGGGTACTAGTCACTTGTATATCTTTGGAGAAGTGGGTGATCACACCCATTTCTATTTTCCTTTTATTTTTGACTGTAAGTGCTTTTTACATATTAAGAACATGAACTCCTTGTCATAGATGTTAAAACTGCTTTTCGCATTGCTTGTCTTTGACTTTATGATTTTTCTAACCATACAAACATTTCGATTCTGTCTGTCTTCCTTATTGGTTCTGCATTTGATTTTTAGCATATGAAGATCTTCTCCACATTAAGATTATAGAAGCATTTGCTTATATTAATTTTACCTTAAACTTTTTCTCTTCCTGTAATTCATTTTGGTATATGACATGACCGACTGATCTAGCTAGTGGTCCAATTAGTTTTTTACTAATTAATCTATATTTTCTAGTGCTTCAAAAATATTTAGTGTTTTTAGTGGGGATAGAAAATCAAGATGTACTTTTCAGGTGAAAATGAAGTCAGGGACCTTTCATAGCACATGAACCACATGCTGTTTTCCCAGCAGCAGTGCTGAATTCCTGTTCTTCTCAGCACTGTTACCAATGCCTCCTTTCTTTAAGATCTGGAAAAGTTTTCTTTGACCAATGCCTTGATACGGGCTTTGGAAACACCATGCTTCGTCTAACAATTACACAGACAAGCCCTTGGCACCAGTGAAAAAATGAAGAAAGCAGGAAACTGTTCTTCTGAGTCTCATAAAAATGAAGGAACCAGCCAAATAACTGGCCGACAGACAAACTGAAAATCCTTCTAGGAAGGTGAGGTGATCAGAATATGGGGAGGGACCGAGGCTCTCTTTGTGCCACATCGCTGCACCCGCCTCACTAAGTATCACAGCAACAAGCTGAGGGGGGATCTCAGTGTGCCACACAGCTCATGTCAAGTTCAGGATGTCTGGAAATATCAAACTTGGAAGGAGATCACACAAATTCCTGCCTGATATGATGGAGGGGCAGCGCTTATTTTGTCAGGAAACTCTCTTTTATATCTAGCTGACTTATGCTCATTGAAGTGAGTTTGGTCCCCTCTGGAAACTGGTGCCTGCAGCTTGTTCTTCTCCACACTGCAAACTGTGAGATATCAGAACACGCCCTCTAACTTCTCATCTTTCACGAGTGAAGCCTCTTTTTATTTGGATGAAGTGACCTCATGATCTGAACTGATTATAAAAATGAACATGAGAAGGACAAACAGGATGTGCCATCAGATTTTCCAGAGGCTTTCATAAAATCTTTTCCTTCCTTTCAAATCAGAGAATAATGAAAAACACAGAATGTGCCATACTTTTTTCTTGTCTCTGTTTAATATAAGACCTTGCTGATTAAGTAAATTCTATTCTAAATTCTGTTTGCAAAAGAATGCAGATTTATCTCTACTTGGTATTCATTTATGCAGTTATTAATTCAATTAATGTTTATTGAGCACATATTTCATGAAAGGACTGAAATCTACATTTGATTTTTTGCCTGGTACTGTGATGGGTGCTTTTAAGATACTTCCTCATTTAATCTGCATGAGAATTTTGTGAGAGAGGTATTTTCACCCATATAACATGTGAAGAAACTAAGGTTCAGAGAGGTTAAGTGCCTTGTCCAAGGACACTCAGCAGGTGTATGTTGAACCTGGGATTTAAATGTATGTCTCTCAGAGTTCATGGGCTACTTGTTCTTTCTACTCTAGCAGTGATTCTTCTTGTTTTGAAAATCGTTTTCTTATTTCTCTCTAATTTAATTGCTTTGTTTTTGGAGAGCATAGCCTATGTGATATCTAGTCTTTGAATTTGTTGAGGCTTCCTCTGTGATCTGGTACATGGTCTGTTTCTATAAATATTCTATGTTTACTTGAAGAGATTGTATATTCTCTGCCAGTGGAGGGCTTCATATATCCATTAGATAAGCTTGTTAACTTGGTTGTTAAATCTATTTCATTAACCTTTGGTCTGCTTGATCTGTCCATTTCTGGTAGATGTTAAAGTCATGATTGGATATTTGCCAAATTCTTCTTGTCATCATTCTGTTAGTTTTGCTTTATATATATAATTTTGGCTCTGCAGTTAGTTGCATACAAGTTATGATTCTTTTATTTTCCTGATAGATTGTTCTAGTCATTATTATGTAGGGTTTCAGATTATCTTTCTTAATGCTTTTTGACCCTAATGCTTTGGTATGCCAGTTTTGTTTTGGCTAGATATTTGCCTCATATCTATCTATCTATCTATCTATCTATCATCTATTATCATCTATCTCTATCTATCTATCTATCTATCTATCATGTATCTATCATTTATCTATCTATCTGATGATAAGCATGTGAGATGAGATGATAGAAAAATATATATTCTATTAAAAGTATATATCTGTATATATAATATATAATAATACATATATGTTTCTTTCTAGCACCTTATTTTATGTCTTTCTGTGTAAGTTCATTTTAGGTATGCTTTTTGTAACCAGCACAGATGTTTTATTTTTAATGCATTCAGATGGATGCTGTGTTTCAATAGCATCTCATTGCAAACCCTGCCAAGGCTGGGCTTATTTTTTGCCATCTTATTTCATGCTCTTTCATATTCTTTTACTTTGTTCCTTTTGTCTCCTTCCCTGCATCTGATGGGCTGATAAACTGCCCTCTTATTCCCTATTGACTCTGCTGCTGGTTTGGAAGCTAAAGATTGCATTTCCTTTCATTTTGTGGATATCCTTAACATCTGAACATATGTATTTAATGGTATAGCTTTCTAACAAGATATCAAGTTTTGTCCTATTTCTATACCCCTGCTAGAGGTGCCATGAATCTTCATGTGCTGGAAAAACTCAGTGACTGTCAGTCAGCCCATCTTGTTATTTTGTCTAACACTTTGGTTTTACCTTTCGTACCATCTCTATTTACCCATCTATCTACAGGTCCACCCCTGAGGCCATCTCTCTGTTCATGTATGATTTCTCTTGCCACCTGTTGCCTGCTGCTTTGCCAAGGCTCTTTGTCTGCTCACCAGTTTGTACATCTCTTCTGTTTCTGGTCCACGGACATGTTTGTCTTGGGTTGGAATCTAGGCTGTGAGTTCTTTGTTCTCCTTTAAAAAAAAAAAGAAAATCTATAACTGTTATATGTATTTGGAATAATAGGGGTGTGTCACAACTTGAAGGTACAGAGCTGTGCCGGCTGGAATTCTCTAGCATAGTTTTTAAAGCATGCTAAATGGTCCTTGTAGGCTTGGGAGGAGCTCTCGGATGGAAAGTGCAAGTCTTTTATTGCCGTTATTTGTTTTTCTAATATGTGAATGACTCCCAATTCTACAGACATTTAGTTTAGCCAAGGGCTGTTAGTTCTCAGGGTAGCCCTTAGCGCACACCACTCCTTTGTAAAGATTACAAGGCACCCAGGTGCTGCGGCCCTGAAGCCTGCATTTGGAGGACAGATCGCATTTCCCACCCTGCTCTCCGCCTCTGCCGGTGCCCTTGTGCAGCGTGTAAACCATATCCCCCCATACAGTGGCTCTGTTTACCTGTAACCTCACAAAGTGAATTATTAAGGGTTACTAATAGGTGGTGTTTAAAACTACACTTGGCATGTTGTTACAACTTACTGACAGCACTTCAGGAGTTCTCACCCAAAAGCCTGGTTGCTCTGCATGAATGCAGAGTTCTACCTGTTTCAGTGCGCGCACTGATAGACAGGATTCCCCTGGCGCTTGGGCTCTGGTCAGAGAACTTTGATATTTCTTGCAAGAGCTTATACTCTGTGTTTTAGGCAGGACCCTGGAAGGAGTCCAGATCTTTTATCATAACTTATATCCCTTCACGTTATACACTAAAAGTGAAGCATCAGAACAACTTCAATATTTTGGAAGCTAATAACAGTCAATAATCAAGAGGATGCAGGACACCAAGAGCTGTTAACAGAGGTGTGCTGGTAAGGGTCTAACAAGTGGCTTTCTGAAACAGAAAAAGTCCTGACTTATGGTATTTAACAGTTTCTGTAGTGTAAATACTTCCACTATGGCAGAATTCAAGCTACCCTTGTGCTGATATCACTGAGCATGGAGCTGGGAAGAGATACATACAAAATTGTCTCCAGCACACAACTGGGCCACATTATACTAGCACCACATAAAGTAGAACATTGATACCTGTATTCCAGTTATTAGTGATAATTCTGTAACTGGATCTTCAAAGTTCAAAGAATAATCAGTCCTCCAAATTATCTGGCAGGCAAGCAACAGCCAGAAACTTGAAGTTTTGTGCTGAGCATTGACTAGCCCCAGATAGTCAACAGCTGAAGGTGAGAAAAGATATGAGTGGCACGTGACAAAACCTGTCTGTGAATTCTTTTATCCACAGTCTGCAAGGTGAGCAGCTCCTATTCTGGGGATATTATTGTGAAGAGGATATCTCATTTGCATTTAGAAAGCTGTAAGTGGTTTTCAAAGATATTATTGTGAGCCTGTGCATGTTTTCCATCTTCCCAACATGCACTGACCTTTTCCCATTGGAGTTTTGGTCATCTTACCTCCACTTGGCATTTGTTTGCCTCTCAAGAACTGCTCTGTCAACCAATTATCTTCCATTTGGATGGGCCATATATTTGCTGTCATGCTTGGTCTTGTAATCTAGTTTAGATACTTTGGACTCACGGCTACTGTACCTTATCAATTCTTTTTGGAGTTATGATGGAATGATGTTTTATTTTTTTCTTCTCTTTTGGGAATGTCGTAACATTTTCCTGAACATTGCATTATGTCATTGACAGTACTTTGTGTTATTTAACAAAGTGGCAGACTTGGAATATGCCATTTACTCCACTCAGTTTTACATTTCTAGCAAAAACATGGAGAAAGACAAATGTGAAACCCTTTTCTCCACCCCTGCTTTCCTTTAGAATGTTTGGCTTTTTATTTGAAAGAGGTAGGTTAACTGATAGACATGTATTTAACTGAATATATTTGTGAGCTCAGCTTTTACAATTTTATCTTGAATATTTTAATAAGTCTTTTGCACAACTCTCTCTTTTCCCCTCCCCATTTTAACAGATTTCCACAGTGACTATGCCGGGGTGGTTGATATTTTTTCCGTATGTTGCAGTGTTCCAGAATGAATTATGCTAAAATTGTAAATATGGAATTTGCCCTCAAGCAAAGGTAAACCAGTTCCTCAGTAGCAATGTTTTGTTTAGTTTTCAGTGTTGACAGATGACACACGTTTTCATTCATTCCATGTACCACACTTCATAGAATACTCATATTGGAACAAACATCAGAATCTATGTCAACATTTTTCCAAGTGGTGATTCTCAAAACATTCACCTAGAGATGTTAAAAGCTCTAGACAGAAAAATGTGTTCCATGATCAAATAAGTTTGGAAAATGCAGCATACTCTATTTTCTCTTGACAATTTACAATAATTATTTACCTATTAAAGTCAGTGGTCTGTTAAAGAAAAAAACAACTAACAAAGTTACATACAGACACAAACACAGATGCTATTTGTTTAACCCCATGTTCACCAAATATTTTGAGAAGAATTTTTTTTCATACCATATTTCTGAATACTGTTTGAAAGGATGTTTTTGGAAATACCAGTTTGGTAAATTTGCCCTAAACCTCTTGGCTAATTATGACCGTATGTAGACTTTTCTAGGTTTCATTGTTGTATTCATGATGAGAATATGCAGCAGTTTTTACACTGTTTAAGCAACAGGACTTAAAAAGAAATCAAAACAAAGTTCATTCTAAGATTGAACAAAATTATTCTCGGATTCATCCATGAACGCTTTGGCAAATGTAGTTGAACTTGAGTATGACCATGTTTCAGTACATACAAATTGAGAGCATTTTGCCTCTTATAAAACATTTCATGCATATGCTAGGAGAGAAAGTTTTGCATATATAATTATTTCATAATTAGTAAGACTTATGGCAATCTGCCAGTAAATTGTGCCTTTGTTACTGTATATTATTGGGTATCAATGAAGTTGTTAACATGGCAACTTCATATATGTATCTATTTAGTGTTTTAGAGAAGACTTAGTTGAATGGTTGTAATTTATGAATAAACACTTCACAAGGCTAGAAACATCTTTACCTAAGTGCTAAAATTCGCTTGTAATCCTTGTCTCAAAAAAATAAATCAAAAGATTACAGCCTACAGAATAGCTAAAGCCAAAAGAAATATCACTTCAGCTAATTTAATTATTAAAGCACAAGATGGCTATTTAAAGAAGATTTTGATAGTATAGAAAAGTAGACAGAAAAAAAAATCCACCCACAGTTTTAACACCTAAGCACAAACATTATCAATATTTTGGGAATATTTCCTTTTAATTTCTGTGCATTAGTTTTTATTTGTTTATCATTTTATTTTGTTTTTAAACAGAGTACAGAGGGATGTTTACTGTGAAGGAAAAAATTTGCAAAAAAATCCTATCTAAGGCCTGGCCTGGGGAACCCCACAGGCTTTTGTTAATTTTGCAAAAGTAAGATCAATTGAAATTCTAAGACTGCTGCCTTTTTCCACATAGATTTCCATTTATCATGCTTTCTCTCATACTAGGTGGGCTCATTTCATTGAGGCTAGGTGGGATATGTTTAAATGGTTCAGTCTTTTGTAGAAGTGACATCCAGAAATACCTTTCTCTGCTGCCCTGTCTAGTATATTTACTCCATGTTGGAGGACCAGAAATGATATCATAATATGCACATGTCCTTATGGTGCCTGGCACAACAAAGGTGTCAGTAAAAGAGGAGACACAAAGTTTGATATTTTTGGAGCCAAAAATTAGTGTGTGGGTAAGTCTTCTAATCAGCAGACATCAACAACTGTAAGCACATGATTGGATTCTGATACCTAACAAGAGGAAGTTCTCTCTTTACAGAGATACATGCAATAATGCAGTGCTTGCAATTACATTGTATAGCTTTGGAAGTGATATATTTTAGTTTTATACTTTAGTGATTATCTTTAGAAGACTTAACCTATATCCTTCACTTTAGAAGTCTGATTAATCAATATCTTGATCTTCGAAGTACAAGAACCTATGACACTTTGATCTACATACTCCCTGCCCATCATCCATGTTATTTTTGTTCCAACTTGTTCCATGTATTTGGTCCACATATTTTGTAGTTTCAGTTTGTTTTTAATACCCATGCTTGGGATTACCATCATCATTTGTTAAATTATAAATATATCTTTGCAATATATTTCTCTTAAGAATGCTTCTTGTATCCCCATTTCTTTCTTTTATTTTTTTATATTAATTAATTAATTTTTATATTAATTAATTTATATTAATTAATTAATTTATTTGATATACAGTCTTATATTAGTTTCAAGTATATCCCCATTTCTTTCTCAGCTCAAGTTCCTTTTTGCAGAGGTCTCCTTTAGTAATCTTTCATCCTGGGTCCAGGGGTAGTGAATTCCCTTGATATTTCTGAAAATATTTTTATTTTCTGATAGAATTGTAGTTGAGCAGGTATTTTCCTTTAGTTCTGTTAAGATATACTCAATTATTTTCTGTTCTCTGTGGCTGCTTGATGAGAAGCCTGAGGTCAGTCTGATTTTTTCTCAATTATTTTTTCCCTTTGGAAGTTTCTAAGATTTAAAAATATATATATAAGTTTTGTGATTTACCTACGATGTGTTTATGTGTGGATTTGTGTTTGTTTACCTGCTTGGGATTTATAATGCATTAAAAATTTTTATTTCATATTTCAATCTAATAGACTTTAGAGCAGTTTTAGATTTACAGAAAAATTGCATAGATAATACAGAGTTCTGCTATACCAATCTCTTCTTCTCTCATAGTTTTCCTTATTGTTAACATCTTGCAATAGTGTGATACAGTTGCTACAATGGATGAACCAATATTGACACATTATTATTAACTAAAATCCATTGTTTACATTAATGCTGATCTTTTGTGTTGTACAGTTCTATGGGTTTTGATAAATGTGTGAAATATCGTGTATCCACCATTACACTAAAAGTCCTTTGTGCTTCACCTATTCATCTCTCTCTCCTTTCAAACCCCTGATAATCACTGATCTTTTCCTGTCTCTAGTTTTCCCTTTTCCAGAGTATCATACAGTTACTATCATGCAGTACATAGCCTTTTCAGACCAGCTTTTTTCACTCAGCTATATGCATTTAAGATCCTTCCATGTCTTTCTGTAGTTTAATATCTCATTTTTAAAAAGTACGGAATGATATTCCATTGTCTGGAAGTACCAGAGTTTGTTTATCCATTCACCTGGACCTCTTGGTTGCTTTCAAGTTTTGGCACTTATGACTAAAGCCACTATAAGCATTTGCAAGCAAATTTTTTTGTGTATGAGTTTTCAGTTAATTTGGGTAAATGCCTAGGAATACAGTTGCTGGATTATATGGTAAAATTATGTTTAGCTCTGTAAGAAACTGTTAAACTGTCTTCCAAAGTAGCTGTACCATTTGCATTACCAACAACAATCAATGAGAGTTCCTGTAGCTCCACATTTTCATCACCACTGGTGTTGTCAAATTTAGGATTTTAGTCATTTTAAGAGTGTCATCTGTAGTGGTATCTCATTGTTTTAGTTTGTCGTTCCCTGATTACAAATAATGATGAACATGTTTTCAAGTGCTTATTTGCCATCTATATATCTTCTTTTGTGAGATGTCTATTCAGATTTTTTGCCCACTTTAAAATTAGAATTTTTTATGTTTATTATTGTTGAGTTTTAAGAGGTCCTTGTATATTTTTTATACAAGTCCTTTATCAGACATTTGCAAATACTTTATGTCTGCAGCTTATTTTTGATTCTCTTAACAGTGTCTTGTGAAGATCAGATGTTTTTAATTTTAATAAGGTCAAATTTAGCACATTTTTCTTTCATGGGTTGTGCTTTTAAAATTGTATGTGAAAACTCATCACCAAACCAAAGGTCACCTAGATTTTCTTCCATGTTTTCTTCTAGAAGTTTTATAGTATTATGTTTTATATTTGGGCAGTGATCCATTTTGAGACAATTATTGCGAAAGATATAAGATCTGTGTTTGAATTCTTATTGTTGTTGTTGGTATATAAGGGAATCCAGTCTTTCCAGTGCCATTTATTGAAAATATTATCCTTTCTTCATGGAACTGTCTTTGCTTATGTGGTAAAATGAGTTGACTATATCTGTGTAGGTGTGTTTCTAGACTCTCTATTGTGATCCATTTTTCTATATTTTATTTTTCTTTCACCAGTAATAGTACTGTCTTAATTACTGTAGTTTTATAGTATGTCTAGAAATTGGGTTGTGTCAGTCTTCTGACTTTGTACTTCATCAGTATTGTGTTGTCTATTCTGAGTCTTTTGACTTTCCATATAAACTTTAAGAATCAGTTTGTTTATATCTACAAAATAGCTTGCTTAGATTTGGTTATGATTGCAACTGAATCTATAGATCAAGGAATTTGGTATAATAATAAGTCTTTCAATTCATGATACAGAATATCTTTTCTTTATTTAAATCTTATTTGATTTCTTTGATTAAAGTATTTTAGCTTTCTGTTTACAGATCCTGTACATGTACTTTTTTTAGATTTATACCTGACTTCTGTTTTTTTCTTTCTTTCTTTTTTACTGCCTTCAGATTTCTCCCTCTCTTCCTCCCTCTCTTCCTCTCTCTCTCTCTCTCTCTCTCTCTCTCTCATTTTCTTCTCTCCTTTCTTTCTTTAAAAACATA
The DNA here is from genome assembly GCF_040802235.1 of Manis javanica. Lineage (NCBI taxonomy): Eukaryota > Metazoa > Chordata > Mammalia > Pholidota > Manidae > Manis > Manis javanica. The sequence goes on from NC_133157.1 coordinate 80,546,258, forward strand.
GTATTGTTTTTAATTTCAAGTTCCAATTGATCATTGCTGGTGTAGAATAAAACATCTGAATTTTGCATATTAATCTTTTATAGGTTTTCTGCAACTTTGTTATAAACAATCATTATTAATTCTAGGGATTGATTTTGCTAATTCTTTAGATTATCCATACATGTATTCATGCATTTAGTGACCAAAGACCATTTTATTTCTTCCTTCCCAATCTTTAGATCTTTATTTCCTTTTCTTGTCTATTGTACTAGCTAAGACTGCCAGTATGATGTTGAATAAGAGTGATGAGAGGAGACATCTCTATCACATGTTTTCAGTCTTAGGGAGAAAGAATCATCTTCTCACCATCAAGTACAATTTTTTGCTGTAGGTTTTTCTAGATGTTCTTTGTCAAGTTAAGGAAGTTCTTTATTAGTAGTTTGCTGAGTTTCTTAGAAAATTTATTTTTTATCATGAATAGGTGTTGGAATTGTCAAATCTTTTATCTGCCACAATTGACATGATGGTATGAGTTTTTTCCTTTAGTATATTGCTGTGGTTACATTAATGTGTTTACATTAATTGGCCTTGTATAACAGAATAAATTCCATTTGATCATTGTACATAATTCTTTTTATATATTGTTGGATTTAATTTACTACATTTTGTTGAGGTTTTTTGCATATATGTTCATGGGAGGTATTGGTTTCTAGCTTTCTTTTCCTTGAATATCTTTGGTAATGCTGGCTTCATAGAATGAGTCTTCTATACTCTGATAGAGATTGTGGAGAATTGATATAATTTTCCCTTAAATATTTGGTAGAATTCACCAGTGAACCTATCTGGGTCTTGTGCATTCTGTTTTGTATGGTTATTAATTATTGATTCAGTCTCTTTATAGATATAGGCATATTCAGATTGTCAGTTTCTTCCTGTTTGAGTTGTTCAAGGAATTCATCCATTTCATCTAAGTTACCAAATTTACAAATATAGAGTTGTTCATAATATTCCTTTATTATTTTTTTAGTGCCTATGGGATCAATGACTTTTCTTTCATTTCTGATATTAATAATTTGTGTCTTCTCCCTCTTCTTTTTCTTGGTTAACCTGGACAGAGATTTTTCAATTTTATTGATCATTTTAAGAAACCAGATTTTATTTCATTGATTTTTCTCAATTTCCTTTTTTCAATTTCATTAACTTCTAGTTTATATTATTTCTTTTCCTCTGCTTGGTTTAAGGTTAAACTGTTCTTTTTTTTCAAGTTTATTAAGATGGAACCTTAGATTATTGATTTTGAGATTTTTCTCTTTATGCATTTCATACTAGAAATTTTGGCATTGCTTTTGCTGCATTCCTTAAACTTTGCAAGTTGTATTTTCATTTTCATTTAGTTCAAAATATTAAAAAATTTTTGAGATTTCTTCTTTGACCCATATGTTATTTAATAGCATTTTGGTTAATTTTCAAATATTTATTCTCCAAAGATGATTTCCATCTATCTTCTTGTTACTAATTTTTTGTTTAATTCCATTGTGGTCTGAGAATATGCTTTGTATGATTTCTATTCTTTCAAATGTGCTCAAGTGTCTTTTGTGGCCCAGAATGTGCTCTATTAGCATGAATGTTCCATGTGCTTTTGAGAATGTGTATTCTGCTTTGTTGGATGAAATATTTTATAATGTCAGTTAGAACCAGCTGATTGATGGTACTCTTCAGGTCAACTATGTCCTTACTGATTTACTGCCTACTTGATCTATCAATTACTGAAAGAGGGATGTTGTAGTCTCCAAAGTGGATTTGTTTGTTTGTTTATTTCTCCTTACAGTTCTATCAGTTTTTGCTTCATGTATTGTGATGCCCTGTTGTTAAATGCATACACTTTAAGGATTGTTATGTGTTTTTGGAGGATTGATCCCTTTATTATTATGCAATGCTCCTTTTTATCCCTGATAATTTTCTTTTCTTCTGGTCTGCTTTACCTGAAATCAATGTAAATTAATTTCAGCATTCTGAAATCAATCTCCAGCTTTCTTTCACTTAGTATTAACATGGTATACTTCTCTGTACCCCTTTAGTTTTAACTTGTTGGTCTTTATATTGAAAGTGGGTTTCTTGTAGACAACATATAGTAGAGGCTTGTTTTTTGATCTACTCTCACAGTCTCTGTCTTTTAATTGATTTATTTAGACCATTGATGTTTAAAGTGATTACTGATACAGATGGATTAATATCTTCAGTGTTTGTAACTGTTGTGTTTTACCTGTTCTTATTTCTTTTTTAATCTTTCTTTTTCTGTCTTCTGTGCTTTTAACTGATCATTTTATGTGATTTCATTCTTTTCTAGCATGATAATTATACTTGTTAAAAATTTTTAAAAATTCGTTTCCCAATAATTGCAATATGTATTTCCAACTAAGTTAAGTCTATTTTCAAGTAACACTGTACCACTCTATAGTTAGTGCAGATAGTTAGTAACAGAGTATTTCCCATTCTCCCCTTCCATCCCTTATAGCATTTCTGTCATTCATTTCATTTACGCATAAGCTATATGTTGTTGCTCTTATAATTTTGAACAAACTGTTATTTACTAGATCAAGTAAGAATATGAAAGATGTAACATTTCATTAATTTCATTTATTTATTCTCTGGTACTCCTTTCTTATATAGATCCATGTTTCTGACTTACATAATTTCCTTCTCTGTTAAGAGCATTAAACATTTGTTGTAGGCCAAGGTTTGCTGGTGATTAATTCCTTGCTTTTGACTGAAAAACTCCTCATTTTCATTTACTTTTAAAGGATATTTTCACTGGATACAGAATTCATGTTGGCGGTTTTCTCCTACCCTCTCAACACTTCAAATATTTTACCTCACTCTCTTCTTGCTCACATGGTTTCTGAAGAGAAGTCTGATATAATTTTTATTCTTGTTCCTTTATAGGTGAAGTGTGTTTTTTATCCAACTGCTTTCAAGATATTCCCTTTTTCTTTGGTTTTCTGCAAGTTGGGTATAATATATCTAGGTGTAGACTTGTTTTGACATCTAACCTGTTTGGTATTTTTTGAACTTCTTCTATCTTTGGTTTTGTGTCTGTCACTAAATTTGGAAAATTCTCAGCCATTATTATTTCAAATATTACTTCTGTTCTGCTGTCTCTTTTTCTCCTCTTAGTATTCCAAAATCACGTATGTTTCTCCTTTTGAAATTATCCCACAGTTCTTGGATATTCTGTTCTGTTTTTTCATTCTTTTTGTCCTCTGTGCAGTTCAGTTTGAGAATTTTCTATTGACGTCTTTAAATGGGATTCTTTCCTTGAACTGTGTCCTATCTACAGATGAGCCCACCAAAGACTTTCTTCATTTTTATTATCATGTCTTTGATTACTATAATTCATTTTAAATTATGTCTTAGAGTTTTCATCTCTCTGCTTACATTACATATGTTCTTGCATATTGCCAACTTTTTCCTTTAGAATCCTAAAAATATTTATCATAGTTTTTAAAAATTCCTAATTTGATAAATTCCATAATCTCTGCCATATCTGAATATCATTCTGATGTTTCATTTGTTTTTTCAGACTCTATTTTTTCTTGCCTTCTAGCATAACTTGTAATTTTTGGTTTGAATCTGGGTATCATGAATTGAGTGATAGAACAGAGAGGTAAATAGGACTTCAGTGTGAGCTTTTATGTCAATATTTAGTAGTAGTCCTCATTGATATGGCTTACCAGTTTATCATATTTCAAGTTTCTATATATACTTGATTTGTTTCTGGTATCCTTTTTTGCTTCATTAGATATTTATCTCTGTGTCAATAACACACTTAAAAATTACTATATCTAGTAAGGCCAACACTCCCACCTAATTTTTCTTATTCAGTAGTGGCTTGGCTATTCTTGCCCTTCACTGCCAGGGTTAATTCATGTTTGTTATCCTCTTTGAGATTCAAAGAGCCTTTCAATTTTGGAAGACTGTTTTATTTAATTCTGGAAAATCTTCTACCATTATTTTTTGAATATTTCCTCATCATTTTTCCCCCAACTTTACTCCATATTTTATTAATTAGATTATTATTTCTATATTACCATTCTTGTTAATATTTCTATTGTGAAATGTAATGATAATTTTCACATATTTGTAGACTTATAGGAGACTTGTATTTTATTTTTGAATTTTTTCCTGCTTAATTTTGGATTGTTTTCTTCAGGATACAGTGGCTGCTCTTATTTAACCATCTTTTATAATTAACACTTGCCTTTTAGTCATTTTAAAAAAGACTATATTCCTTTCCAATATACTCAAATTTTCTAAAACATCTAAATGTTCATAAGTTTTTTTCAATAATTTCTGTTTCTAATATGGCCTTCACGTTTTTTGTGTTGTATTTCATTTCATGTCCTTTAAAAACAAAACATTTTCTCTTTGTCCCTTATGAGCCCTTATATTTCTTCCTCCTTCCCCATCACTCTGAAGTCATATTTCATTTGATCTCTTTAATTTTCCTGAAGATGTTTGATCATAATCTCAGAATGATTATGGCATTTTTCTGATATGTATTCTTCATCTACCTTGTTTCATTATGTTCCTTTCCTCTTGCTTTTTTGTAGAATATTCATGTAAGTTCCATGGTAGTGTCCATCACTGAACAGTGGAAGTCTTCCTGGACTAGCTGTTTGTAAAACAAAAGCATAGGGATAAGCTGGGATATACTAGGATAACAGGAAAATTTGCTATGTTGCTCTGGATACCATGCCATTGTACTCTGACTGGTTGGTGTGATTCTTTGCCTGGCTGGGGGAAATCACTCTGACTCCTTGCTCACAGGTTCCTGTTTGGCAATTTAAACATTACTTATCTTCAGGTAATCAGTGCTGCAGCTCTGCATGCCATCCAGGTTTATTCTAAACTCAGTCTCACTGATAGCCTGTTTCTTGCAAAAATAAGTTCTATGTGTGAAACACACCTGGTTTGCCCACATACTGTGACCTGCTTCTTCAAGTAAGGCACCTCATTTTACCCCTCTGGTGGGCCATCTAGATAATGTGGAGAACATGTTATCTCAGGTCTGTAGAGCCCAGACTTCTGAGTCTTCCCTTCCCTGGGCACAGTTTTCAGTGCATTCAGATGAAAGTGGAACACTTCATAAATTGAGGTTCAAGGATGAGGTGTTTCCTAGTGTTCCTTGTTATTTTTGGTTAGTTTAGAGGAGAAGAGGGAATATAGATTTCTTTCCTGTAGTATCTCAAATAAGAAATGAACATAACACTATGGTTGATGAGAAAAGATAGTCAAGTTTGCCAGCCATCACATCCACATTATTACATAGGTTAACCTATCACAGTACTTAAGTAACCAGATGCACCTCTTGTGTTCTTTTTAATCACCTTAGAGCTTAGATTTCTTTTTCTTCTAATTAAATCTTGCAAGCCAAAAAACTAACATTAAAGTTGATCAGCAAAGCTAATGCTTTAATGTGTGTCTAATGCCTAAGTCAGAAATGGCTCCCGACAGTAGATGTAAATGTTGCTTTGTCTACTCCATCTTATCAATTCCCTTGCTTTTATTCAGAAAAGATTTTTTTTTTACTCCAAGGAAAATATTCAACTGTAAACATTCAAAAAATTTTTTCTTGGACTTACATGGAAAGAAACTGTTAGACTAAGACCTAAATTTTGTCTAAATAATAAAAACTGACAAGGAGCACTTGCCTTTGATACTACCCTATTGGTCTATTTAAACCATTGACCTGAAAGTAAGTGATTCTAAATGTGTATCTCTTTACTAATCGTCTGAACCATCCCGGCTCTAGGGAATTAAACAATCTAAAAGTAGCACATTTTATAATAGTCCCTGGGATTTTCACTGATACTCCCACATGATCAATTCATGGTTGTCACCTTGTGTAAGTTGATCAACCTACCAGGGCCGTGCACTATTGTAATTACATTTCTTTTTGACAAGGATGCATTAAGTGTGACAATACGGGAACCCCTTTCAACTTGCATTAATTCAATATAAATCCAAAGCTTGCAGATTCAGCAGGATGGTCTATCGTGGCTTAATTGGAATTGCTGGTCAAGCACATTGATTCTGCTTCACTCAGGTAAAGATGAAAGTACCTGCAACAATAGCTATTACATTTGAAGGTCATTGAATTGTAAGGAGGCAAGAGGAGCAAGATTGTAAGACACATACACAACGTAATGGAATTTCTACTGGGTATCTGGGAAGCCTTGAGTGACACAATATCAATTGACCTTGAGATTTCATATTTTTATGACTCACAGCATTTGCTTTTATGTTCCAGAGAAATGTAATGATGTTTTAAAGGGAGATTAAAGTAGCCAGTTTTAATCTCTGGGAACCTTACACCTGACATGATTTATTTGCAGACTTCATGACAATATGAAAAACGAAGACCCTAGTTAATTTTGGATACATGTGACACAAGGGTAAAAGCACTCTTTCATTAGCCTCCTCTTGATCTCAGGTGCACATGTAAGAGGCTGTTAGCTCCAAATTCTTCATTTCCAACCTCTACATACTGGATGCTGCACTGCCCTGACATGTCCCCTAGCACAGTCTCAGGAAATGGCTCATCATGCACCCATCCGCCTGCTTGACCATCCAGTTTTTACCCTTTGCACAGTTCAAATAGGCCTCTATGAGCACTCTCAGTGGAACACCAAGTTTAAGTACCAAAGCTGTACTTTAGTTATTTAAGGAAGGAAGAGAACTTCAGCTATTTCAAATTTTAGAATCCAGCTTGGGCAAAAAGAGAATTGTCACATTGTCTATCGTGTGATCTTTCTTCTGCAAAAATAACATCAGTTACAGAGGAACATGGAATGTCCAGCAACGTAAAATAAAGACTGGAAAATTAAGACCAGAAGCATCAGATTACAAACATTTTACCAAAATCCATTAGCCTGTAGAGAGCTCTTTGTGGAGTTGGAATATGAGTCTTCGCTTTCCTTTCTGCCTCATACATTAATGCTGATCTCACACCCTTGTTGCTCCACTGTGGCCAAGGACAGTGTAATCAGACAGTTCCCATTGCCAGAGCATTTGAAAAGACAAGTAGAAACTAGCTTCAGCATATTTAACTAGTTTCTGCCCCACCCCTTCTGACCCTCAAGGGTAACACTAGCCTCTTACAGTTCATCCTCTGGGGGCTGGCTTATGTTTGTCCCCTTCTCTTTGGCAGTGACTTTAAATACCAAGTTCTTATTACAATCCGCAGACTTAAAATTAAGTTCTCATCGCGACTTCTCAGGGCACACTTAAGAGGCGCTATTTATCCCCAGCCAAATCAACTGTTTTCCCAAGTGACCCATTCCTGGAAATGTTACTGTTCCTAATAACCATCTTAAATACGTGTTTTCATTTAATCTCTCCTTTTACCTCCATTTCACATGTGTTGCTGCATGTCACGCAGTTTCTACAGGGATCTGCCATTACATCATTGTGGGAAGTATGAAATGGGGTTTGTTTTAATTAAAAAACTACTTTTACTCAGATGGTGGCCGGGCTCGGAAATGTTCTCTGTTGCCCTGGGGGTTTTCAGCCAAGGCTAATGTTTGTGTGCGTGCATGTGCGTGTGTATTTTTTGGGGGGGGGGTGTTGGGGGGGAACAGACTCTTATTTTGTGAGAGAATCCATTGCCTTTTTGTCATCATGCAACACAAACTGGTTTAGGCAAATGAAGGCAGAGCGGGAAGAAGAAATTTCCTTAGGTGCTTTCTGCATGGAAAGCCGAAGCAAAGCTATCCATCGGGGTACAACAGGCAAGGATGCAGCAGAGTGCCTTCTGCATGCCCCTCTGAGCAGCACACAGGAGTCTAGGAGCTGCATTTGAAAGACAGAAATCCAAGGACAAGGGACCGCAGCTTCCACTTGGAAGCTTCCATAAACTGTAAGAACGAATAGGGGCATTTTGTAATACTTTATAACGACGGATCCTTTGGTGCTGATACCAGGTTTTATTACTCCTGTTTTATGTCCTACGAGCAGTAACAGACATTTTTCTTTTCTGTACAGCACTGTGCACCACTGACCTAGACCAGAAGCAGCTCTGCACTGGCATTCAAACGTCATTCTCCCTCTCAACTGCGGGAATGCTTTGGTTCCTATTATATTTCTGACCTTTCATATTCTTGGTGGTGCATCTGCTAAAACTCAAGCCAGGTGTGTGAACATGGTTGAAAAGACCTATACGGGACCAGTGACACCTCCCCACAGAGCAGGATGGTCCCCTCCCGAGATGCCCCACTGTCAGTGGGACTGCTACTGACTTGCTTTCCCAACTGAGAGGGTGGATCATATGACCCTTTGGGACTTTTTGTCCTGGTCACTTTTTAGCTAACCACACACATCACCTGATCTCTGGCTGGGGTCCAGGACTGAGGACAGAGATGCTCTGTGTAGATTTTTCCACAGTAGACATTTGCACTCAGCTGTGGGAATAAAATAAGCATGGCCACCATTTTTCCTATTACAATGGGGTTATCTGGGCATAAAATTTAGAAACAAGCATGGGATTCTAGCATGGGCTGGGCAGCTTCAAAACACATTCTCTGTCCTGTACCAGACACCAAGAACTGCATCCTTTCTGTGCTTTGAAAGCTTCTGCATTGTGTGCTCAGCTATACTGCTGCATCTACAGATTGCCATCTCTGAGAAGCAGCCCCATGAACTTGAGGATGGTGGCAATCCCAAGTGAAGCATGTAAGTCAGTGGTAGAGGCAGATGACTGTGAGATCCTTTATTTTGCTTAGAAAACAAAGAAACAAACAAAAATGATGAAGATTTAATATAATGCCCCCTCCTGCCCCCAACTTCTTGCAAATTCATGGTGCTGAATAAACTATATCCATGTATTGGTCCTTTTAGAGGCAGAATAGTTTTGAATGAATCTGCTTGGAAAAATATGTATTTGGTGAAGAAAAAGGTAGTCTGAGTTTTAGGAGCAGTGATACTCATTTACATTAATTATGGAAAGTGAAAATTGAACATGCCATGTAACATAACCACAGTCAGGACCAGAGAGATGATCTCTCAAGGTCTTTCCAGCTCTCAGATCTATACAAAAATGAATTTGATTTTTAGGTTATTTCCTCTCATTTCTTGTTATATATTCTTCCCTCCCTCTTCTTTAGACCAGGAGAAGTATTTCAACAGGAGATAGTTATGGAAAGTTATACAACAAATGAGTGCCCTAAGAAGGGCTTTGGAAGAAAAGAAAAGAAAATGGACACTATCCCAAGGGCCAGAAAAATCACAGACAGTTGTCATTAAGCACCTACCATGACTCAACTTCATCCTTCCTCCCTGCAGGGCTCTGAGAGGCTAAGTAAATGGCAGAGCTTAGATTTGAACCAAAGAGCCACTGTCCTTCAACCCCGTTTGGGCCACTGTCCCACACTATGTGGCTGCAGGTGGGAGCTCTGACCTCATGGATGAGGCACGTGAGTCTCCAAGAGCAAATGGACCTTCGCAAGAAGGCACAAGCTAATTTTCCATGGCCTTGAATTAAAAATAATACCTGGGCAGAAATTATGCCTTGCTCTCATCCCCTTCTTCTTCTTTTTCTTCTTTTTTTTTTTTTAGATAATTGGATGGAAGAACAGAGAAGAGAAGATGAATGGGGGCCTATGGTGCTAAAACAGGATGTTAAAATGGGCATTTTGACTAGAGCCCCAAGGTATAAATATAAGACACCAACTGGGGCACTAGACCAAGAAAAGCATGTTCAAAGCAGGTACTGGGAACCCATCAGAGCTCCCCAGTCCCCCGTGCAATGGTGATGAAAAGAGGGATTCTAAAGAGAATTTCTCTGGTGCGACTCACCCGGATGCTGTGAGTTCCAGGGCCACCCCCAAGAGGAAGGGTGGGGGGTGCTGCTCCCTCACCTGGGGCAAGAGGAAGGGCTTGAGTTCACTCGGCCAGCATAATATTGGTCCCCAGCACCCAGGCAGAGGAGTGTCTGATTCATACCTGAAGACACGTAAAGCCTGCCTCCTGCTCTGGTGGAGGGTGTGAAGAAGGGCTGCTCCTGCCCTGGCCATGTCCTCCCAGAATTCCTGGAGGCAAAGAATGAGTAAATGTCTCCAGGATCAGAGGCAGCTACACCAGAGTAAGGGCTGGCATTTTCAACCTTGTCCAAGAGGGGCCATTGTAAATGTGAACAGACTATATTAGTTGATTCAGATGGGGGGTCATATACATTCACTCAACTAGAGACATTTCAAGTTGTATGCTTATGTGTATGTTATACCTTAATAAAAAATCCTGCTTTTGAGAAAAAAGTGAAGAAGCCTCATTTGTGAGAAGTGAAGTGTTGCTAGATTCCTTTGGGTACGGAAAGAGTCAGCAAAAAGTTGGAGGAGAACGCATCAACCACGCCATGGGAAATTTTGGGGGACTGGTCCTCAGCAACCAGGGAGGTTTCAAAGGCCTCATGGAATCTGAGAGAGGCACAGCAATCTTTAAACACAGTCAGGGCCCAGGGAGCCCACGGCCTGCTCCCACAGGAACACTCCTCCTTCCCTGCTTGCCCTTTGGTGCTGGATGAATAGGAAACCAGGGTTAGCAAGCTGGGGAAAAGGGCCTGGGAGGGACAGAAGAATGTGACAGTCCTGCCCTCCCTCATTGTCTGTGGCTTTCTTTTTTTAACAGCATGTTCCAACTAGGGAAAGGTGGCTCCCTAAAACGCTGAATGAAGCTGGAAGCTTTTACTAGTACATGTGTTTGGAATTCTAAGTATAAATAGAATCTGTGTTTTGCAACTCAAAGGACTCTAAGACTTTCTATTACCTAAGCGTGATCAAAAAGTCAAGTTTTCATCCAGGGGTGGGGGTAAAAATGGCCCTACTGAGCAAGTTAAAGGACAATAGGAGAAGAAAATAAAGTCGCTTTATATTATACCCAAGATGTCCATTTTACTGGTTGCTGTAGTTTGAAAGGAAGACTGTTACATTACCCCAGAGTAGAAGCCAATCACTGTAAATGCAGCACTCTCCCACAGAGATATAATACAAGCCATATATGTTATTTAAAATTTTCTGATTGCCACATTAAAAAAGGAAAATAAACAGGTAAAATTAATTTAGTGATGTTTTTACTTAACCTTTGATGTGCAATCAATATAAAAAGTTTTAGTGAGATATTTTACATTCCTATTTTACTTTTATACTAACTCTTGGAAATCTGTGTGCATTTTACACCTTTAGTGCATCTCAGTTTGGATTAGCTGCTCTAAAAGCACCCAACAGGCACATGTGGCTAATGGTTGCCACATTTGACAGTGTAGTTGTAAGGTCCTTGATAGGGTGGAAAGGATCTCAGACAATGATCAGACTCCATGCTTGAGGGATGAGGATAACAGAGTGTCCCCAAAGTGAGTAAGAGGATAATTTAAAATTCTGTTTTCATATATGTCGGGTATGATGAAGAAACATCTGGAAAGCAGAGAAGAAATGGGCAGTAGAGGAGAGCCGGAAGGGTCCTGCATGGACTGTGATTCCACCACCCATGTTGCCACTGGAAACTGACCTGCACCAGTCAGGAAGAGTGCAGACTGAGAGGACACCTGGACCAAGGGAGTAAAAATAAATTCAACATGTTTTTCTGAAATAATAACTACTGTATTTAAGTATGCATGAAAATGAGCATAATATGCCCCCATAAGGGGCCGTTCCTGGTCTTTGCACAAACCAGCATGCTTGTCTGAAATAGTAAGTTTCACACAGTGTGCTTAGCACCCTAGGCAAGGTAAGTATTGCTGTTGTTCTGGTTTTGTGCAGAAGAGGCCAGTGAGACTTCAGTAAGAGGAACCACACAATCAATGTCTTGCTGTAGAATGTTGTCACTGGGGGAACCCTGGAAACCAGTGCGTAGAAAGTCTCCCTTCACAGAAGAGGAATCTGCTGCCGAAAGGAGAAGCAAGTTGTTCAAAGGCACATGTATAACTGGAGAGAGGTCCTCTGGGTCTAAACCCAGAGCTTCTTCCTGAATAGCGAGCACAGCATGATCTCAGGAGCACCAAAGTAGGCCTCCTGTCTCTTCAAAGAACCTGCTATAGAGCAGAAATAATGATGAGTTTTTAAAAAATATGAAAAGCCTATAAAGGCATGGAGAGTGACAGGTCTTCTTGCAATGGTGCCTTGGCTGTGAGTGATGTCAGGAGATCTGTCACACGTAAACCAAGGCCACGGGATGTCTCTGATGAAGTGCTGGGGCGAGCGTGAGGAGTGGGTCCTAGCAGTGCTGGCAGGAAAAGTGGAAGGTTGCAGGAGAGCAGGAAGGTCATCAGAACTGGAGGCTGAGAACACTGACCATTTGTAAAGGGCATCGAGAAAGGTAGGGGTGTGGTAGCAGAGAAATGGAGAGGGTGCGGAAGGAGCTTTGTAACAAGGAGTTAGACTAAGGGAAAAGTCAAAAAGAAAAAAAAAGCAGCAAAATGATTGGTCTGGAATAGATGTCCAATAATTAACAAATGCAGTTTAGAACTGTAGTTTTTGAATATAAGGAATTCAGAGAGTTTGTAGACCAGCTCCATCCAATAGATATATGATGGAAGCCACACACATAATTTCAAATTTTCTAGTAGCTACATTTAAAAAATAAAAAGAAACAGGTGAAGTTAATTTTAACAGTATATTTTATTTGAACCAATATATCTAAAATATTAACATTTCAACAAGTAATCAGTGTAAAAGTATTAATGAGGTACTTCACCTTCCTTTCTCATACCATTTCTCCAAAACCTGTTGCGCATTTTGCATTACCAGCTCGTCTCAATTTGGACTGGTCACATTTCAAGTACTCAACAGCCATATGTCGTTGGTTTCTATTATATTGGACAGTTTAGTTCTAGACAGCTTCCTGCTGCATTTTCACCTTTTTTATCCTTTGTTTAACAAACTTTAATAAGCATGCGATTTTTATGTGAAATTTCAAAACAAGCAACACTAAAAAATAAATCATTGCTTAGAGATGTGTAAGGGCTGATCAAGTTAGAGTGAAATGCAGGATGACTATCAAAAAAGTAAAGATAATAGTTCCTTTATTCCATGAGAAATACATGACAGAATTATAAAAAGTAAGCAAAGGAGAAAGAAATTAAAATCTACCTAAATCTCAAATGAGGACTGTAATTTCTTTTCTCTTCTTTTTGATCTTTTAAAGAGGGAGAATCTGGAACTGAATGAGAGCATGGATGTGTCATGGGTGGGGCAGGGTAGAGCCTGCTACATCGTGAGCCTTGGTTGCTGCCTGCTGAATGGAGTTTCCAAAGTCCGGCTCTTGACTACATAGAGGTTTCTGGCAAAAGGAAGAGGGAGCATTTGAAACATCAGGCGAAGGCAGATGATGTTGGACACTCAGCCAAGCCTGCTAAAGCCTAGGAGAGGACACCCTAAAAGATGAGAAAGCAATTAAGGACATTGACTTTTTATCTCTTTAAGAGATGAACTTAAACAATTTACTGGAATCTGTAAAAGAATTTACTAGAAGAAAAACGCACACAAGCCAATAATGTCATAAAACCATTAGGTGTGCAGGTTTCTGGAAGAGCGGCTCTAAGTGCACGGTCTACGTTCAGTTTGCGCCAGCATCTTGGAATGGGAAGAACTTTGGAATGACAAGTTAGATTGAAAAGCTGTTAAAAGCCAGAAAATAATGAGTGTCCAATCCATAAATGGAAAATTGTCAGTCCCTTATGTCTTCACATGACTTGGTTTGATGGTAATTCAAGCAAAACTTCTGAGTTTTCAACCAGCCCTTAATGGCAAGGAAAATGAACCATTCAGAGAAAAGGAGTTGTAAGAGGAATAATGTACTTCAGTTTAGTGTCTGCAGAGAGTAAATTTGGATAATAAAATTTATTTAAGAGGAGAGGATATCTGAACAAAGAGATGGTGAGTAGCTGCAGCTGTGAAACCTGGCTTGTGGTTTTGCAAGTGAAATCTCCTTATTTGTGACTATGATCTTCAATGACCTTCCTCTGACCACTGGACTGGAATGTGTATCACACTTAACAAAAACTCGCCCACAAGGTTAAGGCAGACCCCATTTATCACCTGCTTCTGCTATCCAGCCCACCATGCTCAGTCTAGGGTTTGTCTCAGTGTTGTTAGTTCAATAAGAGACTAGGAGACTAGGAGAGCTGTTTTAAAGCTGGGGTTTCCAGGGCTTTCCTTTCTTCCTGCTGAGGTCTGGGAACCCCCATCAAGTCTAAATGGCAGCTGGAAGTTGTCAGTTACATTAGGGAAAGAGTCAGAGAAACACATAATGTGTAAAAGCCACTGTGGCATGGAGGCACATGGATCTCCTCCATTTCCAGCTCCAACACTGTGGGAACCCTGCTGTTAGGCCATAAAAACAACTGTGAACATCAAGCCTCGGGATGCAGATGTGCATCGCCAGCTCACAGTGATCTTAGCAACGCAGGCTTTTGATATCTTGGGAAGTGGGTCTTGCTGAGCAGTTTTGAGTGCTACCCCAAGTAGATCAGAGGGCTGTTTTCTTCTCCATTTATCTCAATGCAGCCTTGACCGCATAGCTGGGGATTGTTAGAACCTCAGAAATTAAGCGTGCTCCATTAAGTGTGCCAAGGCTCTGCTCTGTTTATCCTCCCCCTACTGGCCATCCCAGCTTTTATTTCTGCCCATGTGGATGGGCTGCTGCAAAGATACTCAGGGTTTTCGGAAAACCAAGTCAAGGGCTCTGATCTTGTCTGGGCTCAAAAGTCAGATGTACTTGTTTGCTGCAAAGGTATGGTTTCCAGGAAACCAAGCCTAGGTTCTAATCTTGACTGTGCCACGGCTGACTGGAATGACCTTGAGGAAGTCCTGTCACTTTTCAGGGGTTCAGAGAGACCGGGATGAGCTAGTGCTAATGGCTTTAGAACTGGACTCCATGGAGTCTGCTCAGAGGCTGTGAAAAGTGGAGATAGGGGCAGGGAGAGAAGGTCTCTAGCATCTTCCACCTGTCCCAGTTGGGATATGTCCACTATTACCTATTGACTGTTCTGCATACTGGGATCCCCTAAAAGCTTTTATTTTAAAAAGGGTTACATGGCTTAAAAAATTTTAAAGCCACTTAATTCGATGGTCTCTCACCTACAAAATTCTGATTTTGTGATTTTTTGTGTTAGATTTCAGACATAAATGGATGAAAGTATCAACTGGTTTTTTAGTTTAGTGTTTGTGGATGGCTGATGCAGCAGATTCCTTACTGACTTTTGTATTCTTCTATGGAGTATATTAAAGACAGCATAATAATATATAATAATAAATAATGACTTTTTGTTATTTATTCTACAGGGATGGCTGCTGCCTTGATTATAGCAGTGGCTGCCAATTCACTAATGGCTGGGACATATAATTAGAACTGGAAAATCTGGTTCTAGTGATGACTCTGCCACTAATCATAGCCTTCAACATATATATGCTTCACTGTCTTGGGAGGCAGGCAGAATATTGTGTAATTAGGAGGTTGAGGTGTGGAGTCAGAGTGCTTGGGTTCAAATCCCAGCTCCACCACTTACTAGCTAAACGTTTTTGGGTAAGTTATCTTATGTCTCTGCACTTCAGTTGTATCATCTCTAAAGCGGGAATAATTATACTATCGACTTCTTTGGGCTGTTATGAGTGTTAAATAAGCTAATTCATATTTTTTCCTAGTGTATAATATGCAGGGGTTCAACTGGGTGATGGATGAAAGTATCAACTGGTTTTTTAGTTTAGTGTGCATTCTTGGGGTCCACCATATGCCTGGCACACAGAAGGTACTCAGTATATGCTTGCTGATTGGTCGCATTCTCCCCATAGGAATTGTGTAAGAACTTATTTACTCGACATCTGTCTTTAATATACTCCACAGAAGAATACAAAAGTCAATAAGGAATCTGCTGCATCAGCCATCCACAATTACCTCATGGAATTAAAAATATCCAGAGTGTTAAGATGAATAAATTAAGGACATCAACCATTTATGGAGAACTAGTTCCTGTAGTCAAAGCCCAGTCAGGAAACGGAAGTAGCTCAAGCCAAAAGTTCAGCAGAGGCCACTGAACACAGGGAACTACTTACAAAGGGTCCAGGAGAGCTAGAAAGCCGGGAGCAGAGGGTGAGGCAGCCCAGAGATTAGCCACTGCCGCACCTGGGGAGGCGGAGGAAAAACCAAGGGATGGTGCTGTCCCAGCCCGGTGCAGAGCACCCAGCGGCAGCTGGCAGCCGGCGCTGTGCAGGCTTGGGCTGTCCTCATACACTAGCTACTGGCAGACTGGCAGGCTGAACAGACAGCTCCCCCTCCTGACTCCCACCTCTGCCTCCATTTGGACTGATCCTTGTAGAAATCTGCTGGTGAAGGAGGATGAGAATTGTGGTTTGCAGAGGTGTATGCCAGGACTGTGAATGGATCTGAGGGCAAACTGGCCTAGCACTGCTGCCAGGCACATCCTAAATGAGGTGCCTGCAAACCATGTCCCAGGGTCAAACCCAGCCCACTGCCCGTTTCTGTAAGTACAGCTTTATTGGGAGCACAGCCCCAGCCGCTCATGGATGCATTGCCTGTGGTTGCTTTTCCTGCCACACTGACGGTGTTGAGTTGCTGTGAAAGAGACCACATGACTGACAAAGCCTAAAACATTTCTTATCTGGCCTTTTACAGAAAAGTCATGGACCCTTTTTCTAGATTACACCTGATCTGGCAGCCACCTGCTGGATAAGTATTTCTACCTACTTTCACAGATGGGGAAGCAGGCTCAGAAAACTCGCCTGAGGACAAGCATCCCAGGCCTGAATGACACTTGGACTTGGCCTTCCTCTGGTCTGTCACCAAACTTCAAGTGTGTTCATTGTACCTGTAGTCTCCGAACCCAAAGAGATCACTGCCACAGGTGCCCCTCAGGCCCACTGAGTTACCCCCAGCTCCCGATCATCTGTAGAAGCAGGCCTCAGTTTGGTATCTCTCCATGGCTGCCCCTCTCTGCCTCACCATCAAGTTCACAGTAGCTGAGGAGTTGGGGTTGTGCCAGTTAGAATGGGCCTGGGGTCATTTCACAGGAGAGAATCAGAGCTGTTCTGGGGCTTGAAGCTCTGCATTTGCTAGACTTTCCTTTCCAGGAAGGCAGCCAGCCCTTCAGAGGCTCTCTCTTGCCCACTTTCCTGTTCTGCACAGTCATCACAACTAAGCAGGAAGAGCAAGAGATTTGGGAGAATGTCTCTGACATAACGGAAATCAATGTTAAAACAAGATTTGCTTTATAGAATTTACAACATATCAGCTCTTTAGGAATGCTTGTCTTATAAAGCTAAGTACACCTGTCTGATAAAAAAAAAAGCCCTCAAAATGGAATATTATTGCCAACATTTTTCTGCATCGCTTAGAGATTCAACTTGGGTCTGAGTCAAGCTGTATTGTCTTCACACACAACAGTGGAAGAAGCTCCTGATACATATGTGAATTTATATCTGCTGGGAATTCCAAGTGATTGTGGGGTAGACCCTGCTTGCATTTGCTGTGCCCACAGAGATGGCAAGAAATTGCATCTCTGGGAAGAATATAACAGGGTAAACTGAATGCATGTGAGATTAATGGAATTGGGATTTACACATGATGACACACAAGAAGGGCAGAGCCCCACTGTGCTATTATTTGACTTAGTGTTTCACCAACACAGTATTTTTATAATGTGATGAGTGTGCTCTCTTGTGTCCATGAAAATAATACTCCTGACTCACTCCTCATCGGATAACTGACACCAGCTGTGTTTCTGAAGCCATGATGAGGTTCTGCTGGCCACCCAAACCCTCCTCCACCCTATTTCACTCCCTTCTCTGACATGAGAGGCTTGGCATGACTTAGCCTACTTCTGAGAGCTGGCACAGGGCTGTGGCCATAGGAAGGAAGTTAGAAGAGGCATGGAAACAGGCTCTCCCCTCAAGCCTCCAGAGGGAGCACAGGCCTGCTGGCACCGTGACCTTAGCCCAGTGAAGCTGGGTTTGGACTTCTGGCCTCCAGAACTGTAAGAGAACAAATGAGTGCGGTTTTAAGCCACCAAGTCTGTGGTATCTGTTACAGCAGCCACAGGAAACGAATTCAGTCTCCCACCACAGTTGTGGTATGTAAGAATTGTGCTTGAGGAACGATGCCAAGTAGAAAGTCAGAACGTTGTGTGCACCGTGAGGGGCAGGATCTGGGTGAGTTAGGGTGTGAGTGACTTTGGGGCTGTGTTCAGTAACTCTGAGAATAAACCCACTCACTCTCCCAGGCTGAGGCAGATTTAGGAGGGTGCTCCCAGCACTGGCCCTTAGTCTCTGGCCTAGTCCTCCACCACCCCTGCGTCCCAGCCCCTGCCGTGCTGCTTGGCCATCCAGATCTGCCATCCAGCCCACCTGATTCACAGCCGTGTCACTCATGTCAACCTGGCTTTGCTGATGCTGGAAGAGACTGTCCCTCCCAGGGTTAGTTAACGCCTAGAGACAGCAAACAATGCACCAGGAGAGTGCTTTTTAGGTGCAAACCAACAAATCTGAAGTCCGTACCCCAGTCGCCTCCTTTGTCAGGCCCTCACTCTCAGGCACCTGGCTCCCTGCCCTTTGCACCCCAGGGTCAGGTATGAGACAACTTGGGACAGCCCTGCACTCCAGATCCCACTGAAATTATTCAAATTACCTAACTGAAGCCTGCTTACCCCGTCCTGCCCTCTCCTCCCTGCGGAAACCACAATAAGGGCTCTTGTTCGCCACCTCCCCTCACTCCGTCTGCCTCCTGAGCAATCCTGGTGCTCCTCCACGTGGCCCTGCCTGGCTCTGTGTGTCCTTCCTCTTGCGAACTGTGAGCACCAACCTAACATTTCCATTGCAGTCATCTCCCAACATGTTGGGCTCAGCATACCTGAATAATAATAAAAAAATCTATGTTTTGAAAGATGTGTGCCCATACTGAACCCTGGGCTGGGGTGGCCTAGGAGATCCAGGTTATGTAAGTCAAGCTCTTAGCCCCACGAAGAGCAAGTGGAAGGGCTCTGGAAACACCTGACCTCATTCCTCCCTTCCTTCCCCTTCCTTGACTGTGACCTCATTGACTTGCTCTAGATGCTCTAATCTTTCCCAGCAGCCTCATTGCTTACCTCTCAGTTTATGCTGGCATTGTTCCTCTTCCCAGAGAGCTGCCTAAGCACTCCTCTCCTCCTGCTGTCCCACTTTGACAGGCTGTGGGTGAGGTCACAGTGTGGCTGCTGCACCAGCATTTGCCTTGCTCAAGCAGTGCTGTCAGAGCCTGGGCTCATGCTCTTTCCACCCCGTCAATACCCTGATCCTGGAAGCAGCGTGTTCCTCCTCTTGAACTTGGTGCAGACATTGCGCAGATGAGCTCTTCCAGGCCAATGTACAGCCCCTTCCTGGAGCAGCTCTATGGGTGACTCTCCAGTTTTCCTATGTTCATCATCTATTCTTACTTCATATCCCCATCCCCCCGGCTCAGTCTAGAACTTACCTCTAGGGTTTGTCACTTCTCATTCGCTCCTGCTCCAGAAAGGTACTCTAGAGAGACGATTGTCTTAGGTGGTCTCCCCTAAAAGCAGAGCCTGGGACAGGCGGTTTATATGGCAGTAGTTCCTAGAAGCTGAAGTGTGGGGTGGAATGGAGGAGGAGCAGAAGCCAATGGAGAATGTGCAACTGAGCCAGTCACCACGGTGGCAACTGAGCCTCAGTTCCCTGGGCACCTCTGAGGAACTGCCTAGAATGCACCTTGGAATCATCCTGCTGAATGTTAAGAGCCTAGGATATTTATCTACCAACCCCTGTGACCCAGTGGTAGAGGGCTGCCCTGGGCATGTTGACTCCTCCCTGTTTCTAGGATGAGCCTCGACCTGGGTTGAGTTGTCCTCCAGGGCTTCAGAGAGAGGCTGGAGGCGGAAGAACAGGGAGGCACTGAGATGAAACTCTTGAGACAGGAAGTTGGCAGCATTCATAGAGCTTCTGCCTCAGGTATGCCAAAATCAGATAGGCTTATAGAAAATGTTCTGCACAAGGTGACATTTAAATCAGTCAACAGTATTTTTAGAGAAGGATTTGGAAGGCAGAGCTTAAAATGGATGACCTAAACTTATAGTTTCAAAATCACCTGTAGGTTTTGCATGCCTCTGTCATTCTTGTTCCTCCTACATACAGGAGAGGACGTGACCTGCTTACCACCAGTGACTCCTTTGGGATGGATGATGAATACTTTATTGGTTACTTACACTCCCTTTGCCTGAATAGCCTTGCATCATTCCCTCTTTAATTTGATCAATAAATTAATTAATGTAGTCATTCCCAAAATGAGACTGGTTAATGTTTTGAGATGTGAATGCATGTGATCTCTCTCCTTTGCTTTTCTCTTATCCTAGCAGGTCTTGGCTATACTTTACTGTCTCAAAAAGATTCTGCTTAGGGCTGAGAGCAGTGGAAGCGAGCAAGGAATTCTGACTTTTGTTTTCGAGAGGTTTAGCCGGGGAGGCAAAAAGGTCATGATCTAGACAGTGTGTCTTTGAGAAGCCCCTCACTCCCAGAAGGGAAGGAGACAGCCCTTGGCTGAGGGGGAGAAAGAAGTGAGAGAGGGAACTAGAGTCCCGGGGGAGTGTGGATCCAGGCCTTGCTCTCTGTAAGGCTACACAGGGAGCAAGTCTCCAGAGCAGAATGGCTGGCTGACAACACCTAATTCCTATGTCCCAAGTCAGGCACACAAGTACCAGAAGAGGCTGTAGTCAGAGACAATGGATATCTTAGCAGCAACCAGGGCAGAGAGGGGATGGAGTCCTGTACCCATAGGACTTGGACTTATTTTATACATAGTACAAGGTCTTGGATTATAATAAACTCCTTCAGGAAGGGAAAGGAAAATGAAGAAGTGAGGGTAAGTTTCTTGCCAGCTTGGTGAAGGGGGTCCTTGAAGTTGGTAATTGAATTGATTTATTTAAAATAAGGACTTTTTGGACTTGGATGCAGGTACCACACAAACATTCATTGAGTGTTTACTGTGCGGCAGGCATCATGCTTGACAATAATAATATAAGCATGACTGAGACACAGCACCTTGTTTCAAAGGTGCACACATCCCACCAAGGAGGCAGACATACAAGGTGATGGCGATTCAAATATACATGTAATATGTATGTATAATAATAGATATCTCCTGGTTATGGAGCCTAAGCGGGGGAAAGGGGGAGAGTTAAGAGGAGGGTTCTTGAAAGGATGATGTTTAAAACTGAGCCTTAAAAGGTGAGTAGCAGTCGTCCCTCTGGAGGATGGATGGAAGGTGGAAGTCTGCACAGGCAGGGAGAAGTGAGCTCTGGCTGTGTGCTTGTTCTCTACTGCTGTATCACAAATTACCACAAATGTAGCACCTTAAAATAACACACATGTTTGCTATCTCACCAGTTAGGACGCTGGGCACAGCTCAGCGGGATTCTCTGCTTCAGGTTGTCATCCTGCTTCGAAACATAAGAATGTCTATGGTTCAGTAGTGAGACTACAGTTAAGAAAAAAATCTCCTATAATACATCATCTCTGCAACCCATTTTGATAAATATGCTGGTTAATTTACTCCTCTCCTCACCACCCCCTTCCCCAATGGAAACTATTGTTCAATGTCACTGTTTTGGAAAGAGGTAAACTTGTACTGAAATGCATGATGCTGACCTTGGAGACTGCATTTTCATTCATTTCTACTTTCCATGAGTTTTTAAACATTTCCATCTGAACAGGAATCATGTGAACATGAGGTTGACACTCTCCTAAGAAGTGGCCAATGCCAACAATAGCCCAGGGAGGCTGGATTTGATGATTTGCACATCTTGAGAAACTGCTGGAATTTCCAAGTGAGGCACTAGAACCAAGAGGGTCCAGACTCCCGGATTTACCTGGAGCTTAGTTATAACCTGTTAAGCATACTGATTCTGAAGAGACTCAATAGCATCATAGGTTCTTATTTTCTTAGCATCTTTCAATTCATCTGCCTGGAGCTAGCCTTGCAATCCAGGGCTCCCAGTAAGATTCAATGTGGTATCATAATCTTGGGCCCAATTATCTTAATGTGGGATTTACACAGTGCTAAAAAGAAGAGGGCTGGGGTCACTGCTCTTCTGGAGCTGTTTCCTTTAGAATTGCCCTGAAGCGTCTATGTACATTTTCTGGCCCTAGAAGTTGCTGGGTTTTCTTGTCTTGAAAGTTATATTCTGAAAGAGGACCTGGAGACTTAGCTATCTAGCGACAACTACTTTGCATGCAGTCTGAAAAACTTCAAAGAAATAAATTCTACAAACAAGGCCATGAGTCTACTGTAATCTAAGATGCCTGGTAGAAGTAAATATCCATTTCTGGGCTCACATAGCTTCATCTCAGGTCTCAAAGAATTCACATACATATATTTGAGGAACCTGAGCTCAAAGAAACAAAGCATTATGAATAAAATTAGAAACCAAGATTATGGGACACAACAGGTAAAGGAAGTATAATTGATATTTTTTCACAAATACTACATCCTCTAAGTGTCAGGTACTGACTATTTTAGGTACTGGAGATACAAAAAATAAAAAAATCTCAGAAAGTATATCTACTTTTAGATATTTATATTCAAGTTAGATATATCAGCTATGTGGTCTTTGAAGGTAAAAGGAGCTACAGAGAAAAATAAAGCAGGGAGTGGGTATAAGAAGTATATGTGAGAAGACGACATTGGAACAGAAACATGAAGTGAGGAAGTAAGGCATGTGCCTTTCTTGGAGTCAGGCAGGAATGTCCTACCTGCTGAGACATCAGTCAGAGCAAACACTTAGAGGTGCCGTTATGCTTAGCATAGAAGGGAGGTCAGGATGCCTGAGCTGGAGTCAAGTGGGAAAGGTGGAATATAAGGTCAGAGAGAATGGAAAGAAGTTAAAAAGGAGGAATAAAAAATGATTATGTAAAAAAAGAGACTATTAAAATCCCTAGGCAGATATGCAGCTGAGACAAATGAAACTTCCAAGGCTGAAAAATATCACAGCTGATATTTAAGAGGCATTGGATAGTTTAATAATCGATAAGAAATGGATGAAGAGAGAATAAGTGAACTGAGAGACAGAGTTGAAAGAATTCTATAGAATAGAGCCAAAAAAGACAAAGGGATGGAAAATATGCCAGGCCTGTCTCCTGCACCTGTCCCTGAACCATCGCTGTGCTGGGCACTTGGGCAGAACCATCCAGGGACTGAGCTGGGAGCTGGGGTGGGGACAATCCATCCCTCCCTTCTCCTCAGAGGGTGGTCTGAGTGCTGGGGAGCTGACCCTGATGCCCACCACTCTGCAGAGGTTGAAGGAACTTCTGTTACACTGTGGAGCAAAGCCTTCCACAGAGTCCTGCAGCTCTTAGCACAGTCTGTGGTGGTGCTTGAGGCCAGGGTTGGAGCAGCCCAGCCCGGGCAGCAGGACCCACATAGTAATGTGTTGTGACCTCCACTGGTGCTGGGCCTGTTTGCCTCATATCCTTCCTCTGTCCTTCTCCGGTTCTGCATCGCAAGGGGTCAGGCTTCCACCTGCATTTCGTAGGCCCCGAGGTCAGCTGGCTGCTAGCTGGGTTTTGCCAATGGGAGGCACAGGCAGACCACAGGAGGGCAGGAAAGGGAGAAGCCAATTGTCCCCATGCTGTGCCCCAAACAGTGTCCAGAAGTGGGAACGTCTCCTCTGAGTGCGTGGCTCCGAATCCCTCTGGATGGGCCTGGTGTGGCTCTAGAATCCTCCCAACCTCTCTGCTCCATCCACGTACTTCCCTCTGTCCCTCCAGCCACGGTGTGGTCGCCGGTCTCTGGGCTGCACCACCATCTCCCATGTGGTTTCTCCACTCTCCCATTTATGTCTGTGCCATATGTCACCAGGTCTCGGGGCTACATTTCCTCTGGCTTATATACTTAGTGAGTTTTCCTTTTCCTGGTTGTGCCAAATCCAAGCCTTGCATTCCTTTCCAACCGAGGGTGGCCTGGGGAAGCAAGGGTTACATGCTGAACCGAATTCAGCTGAGACCTCCAGGGTGTTACTGACCCTACTCCAATACTTCAGTAAGCAGCTCTGTTTGAAATTAAAACACATGTCCTTTCTTCTTTCCCTCCATCTCTGGAGTCAGGGGCTGAGGGAATGGTGTCCTTGGGGATGAAGTATTGGGATGGTCAATAACAGTAATGACAACTGATGGAACGTTTAGGCTGGATTTACAAGCAGTACTGGATCTACATTAGTGCGGTAGGTTTTAAAATAACATCCATGCATTAGATGATATCCAGATTTAATGGAAAAATAATGACTGCATTAAATCAGGTTTTATTGTGATGGAGGGTTTTAATTTGGCAGGACCACTTTCGTTTTGTGATCTAGAAAGGGCTCAGCTGAGGAAGGTGGGGCTTCCATGCTGATTCCTGACCTATATCTGCTCTGCACTCACCCAGAAATGATCGCACCTTTTAAACAGGTTGACCTTTTTCTTTCCATTCTTTTTTCCCTCAGACATTGGTTTTCACTTCTTAAAACCTTACAGATTAATTTAAAAGTAATAAAAACTAAACAGAAGTCATTGTTCTTCCCTTCTTTATGAAATGCAGTTTCCATAGTGGGTTTTTTTTAAAAGAGGAAATGCATCATTAAAGTTGTTGCATTATTTATCAGAGAAGCTAATGAAATCATAACTACAGTAACTGAATACACAGTACAATGCTGGTTTGAAACACTGTCTATAAAACCCCAGTTAATCACTGTGGGACCAGTGCCTTTCATCCTTCAGCTCATGAAAACAAACGCATTGCAGTCTTTGTGTAGAGGCCTCAAAATTCTCAACTCTTACCAAGGTAAGAAAGCCGCAGGTCCAGGGTGACAACAAAATTTCTCAGAGTTTGCTAGCAGAGGCAGGGCCCACAGTAGATTTTAATGGGACCTCAAAAACTGCTTAGAAGGTTGTCGCCTTTCTCGCTTGTCTCTTGCTGCAATGCTACCTGTTAAGTTATTGATCTTTCCACCTGCGTAGGTCAGTTGTTGTCACAGGGATAAAAGCTGTAACTGTGGAGAGAGAGGAAACTGGGGCAAACACACAGACTGCTCCAGAATTTTGCAAAGGGGGAAGTGGAAGTGAGGGATTTAAGCGACTTGCTGAGAGCAAAGTGAAAACCCAGATCCTTGGCCGGTCCTCCCTGCCTTCCTCATGGTGATGTGGAGTGTCTGCGGCCTGGGCTTGGAAGTCCCGGAAAGGGACAGGAGTTGCTAAGCTAAAGGGAGCCTAAGGAGAAGATCGTCTCATGGGCCAGCAGGGAGCCCACATTCCCTATCTCCATGCCGATACCCCACCACCTCCCTTGTCCTCCCATCCGCTGCCCTGCATCTGTGCTTCACTCATCGTCTCTTCCCCAATATCTCCTCACAGCGAGGAGCATGAGGCATGGCAGGGCTTTTCTGGCCAGGCGAGCAAACCCCAAGCATCTGCGGAGACCCCTCGGGGGTTCTCTGGTACCCCACTGAGGCCAGCTTCGGTAGCCTTCGCGGGGAGTGGGCTGGAGTCTCGTTGCTCCTTATCTGGAATTAGTGGTGGTTTATAGAGGTGACAGAAACAAGTTTAAACCACTGACATTTCCTTATTCCATCTGAAATGTCTGGAATGTCAGACTACCATGCACTCAGTCCTACATAATCACATCACCTTTGTTTACTCTGTTCTTAGCTCCTTGCTTACTCCTCCAGTCCGTTCTTGACCTTTGGGATTGTACACCAAGTAACTCTGCCAGTTATTCTGCCACCCTGTTTCCCTCCTTCAGGCTCCCCTGCTTATGACTTTGTGTGGTCCTTGGGTGGACATCTGACCCTAGCTGAGCCAAGGAGAATCTTCCCAGGTCATTTGGACCTGGGGCTCATTTTAGAATCCTTCTCTTTCCAGGTGGTGAATGAACTGTAGATATAACATTTGGGAGTGGTTGGAGATCTTGTCTAGAAAGTCAACGAAAGGAAAAAGAATGATGCTGATCTGTGCAGGCAACTAGAGCTGGGTGGTGCTCAGAGTGTGCTTGGTTTCCTTGCTCCTGAGGCCCAGCTGCAAACACCTATCATGAGTGTAGCCTGGGGGTGTGATTTCCCCTGAATTCTGAATGGAGAGCCAGTACATCTCCCTTTATGCTCTGGATCTAACTGAATATCTGTCACTGCAACCACCAAGGGCCCTAACATTACATCTCTATCAGTTCATTGATTGCTTCATTCATTCAGGGGTGTATGTTTGCACGTTCAGAAATTTTTGTAAGTGCCACAAAGTGTCACGCTTTTACGGGCTCTCCCTTCCTGATGCTCCCATTATCCATCCTTCCACCCACCCTCTTCCTCTGTATGGTGTAGTTTTTTGACATCAGATAGGGAAAAATGATTTTTAATAGCTATTTTATTTAGATAGATTGACAAGAAAATTGGTGAGAAGGTTCTGTATGGCAGCCCTTAGGAGGTAGAAGTCTGCTATGGCTCTGTGAACATGTGATTAAGTAATGTGATCAAGCTTCAGGGCATACCTATTACTGTGTAGAAGCTATCAAAGAAAGAGAAAACCTTGTTCTTGAAATGCTTTCAGGGAAAGAAGTGGGAAAGGATCAAGACAGATGTGAAGTACTTGCAAATAAGGAGGAGAGGTGTAGGTCACAGGCAATGCTTTGGACTGCCTACTGTGTAAGGAATGCTGGCCTGATCTTGCCTGCTAAGATCAATTTGCACTTTTATAGCAGTTCTCACTCATCAAGGTATATGACAATATTAGGTTACCATGGCTCACCATCCCTTGGATATCAGAGATTTAGAATAGGGAATACCCAGGAACCAGAAGGGATAGGAAACGTACTTTAAAAGACATTGCAGGGGTGTTAGGTAAGTAGAATGTAATTACCTGTGCTGGAATGGGGCCACAATACCAGAAATGAATGAGCTATCAGACTTAGGATCCAAGGTATGATCATAAAAATCTGTCAGCTCAGAGACAATGGAGTATTGACATTAGTTTCATTACTTATTTTGCCATGTTTATTTCTTGTATTATTATGCTCAAAAAAAGTTTTTAAAAAAAATTTCTCAACATATCTCTTTCTAGGCTAGATGCTTCCTGCAAAGCCTATGTCCGATCCATCTCTCCTGCATCATCTGCAGACATCTTTCCTCTGGCTTGTAACTCCTGACCTTTCCCTCCTGCGCTGCCCTGAGCCTGTGTAAGTGACGAGCAAGGGAATCTGTCCCCGGTGGCCCTTCAGAGAAGACAGACGACAGTACATTCTGCTTTGCCTTCTCCCCATTTCCCTCCTTCCCTCACTTCCGACTTTGACTTCTCACAACTTTTCCAGGTGCTGCCTTGTCCCACAACATCTTTTCCCATCTCTCTGATTTTCGCAGTTCAACAATCTCTGAAGACTGGAGAGGTGCAGGTTGACCAGGAAGGCCAGTTCCCACTGGATTACACTCAGGCCCAGTCCTCTAAGTAAATCTAAGCAAAGTGGATACAAACTTCACAATTCTCAAGTTAAGGTGTGAAAAATGGAGGATTTTTCTTTTACCTTTTTTTTTTTAATACCAATACTTCTTTCCTTGGCTCTCCATTTTTCTTGATATAGAAAATGGGATCTCATCATTTTCAGGAAAAATTGCTCAACTCTAATGATTTCTCAATCATTTTTGGTTTAGCATTCAGCTACATTTGGAATTTTTTTCTTATTTAATAAACTTCATTGCCCCTCAGGCTGGCGTTAAGCTTCAGATAGGGTGCTGTTTGGTCAAATGTCATTCAGCTGCTCCTCGGCCTCTGCCTGGTGTTGTTCTCTGCTCCAGCCCTTGAGATATGTCTTGTGTTATCTGGTCATTAAAAACGGCCACTTCTGCCTAGTGGCCTGCTGAGCTGAAGAGTCTTCTGCTTATCAGATCCTTGGTGGGTAGTTGAAAGGGAGAGGACTCTATTTCTGACTCACATATCTAGTTTCTAATTCTCTTTTTTTATGTTGGAAACCCTTTTGAGCATAAAGGTTCCTAGCTTTTGAGCAAAGGAAGCTTTACACTCAAGAATTGGATGTCTTGTTCTCTTTTCTTTCTGACGCTTTAAGCCTTCCTTCTACCACCCCTTGAAAAATTACAGGTAAGTGTTTGCAGCCCAATGAGGTGATGATAAAGGGGAAAAGGAAAGACCATCCTAGTTAATATCTCAAAGTATCATCTCTCCAAATAAGCCAAATTCTTTGATTGCATGTGTTTTGAATGTAAAGTGAAAAACTAAGAACTTGTTAGAAATCTTTTGTTTTAGTCAAAGCTTTTGAAAAGGCACAGTATACAACTTCCCATTTTCTTATAAGAACCATTAGGATGTGTGGGTAGGGGATAAGGTGGATAAGCTGAAGTTACCCAGGATATGTTGATAGCAGAATTCTCAGAAATCAGAGTTTTTCCTTAGTTACAAGCAGAAAACCTCATTTCATTCATTACTAGTCCATTATCACAAGTGAAATGTTGGACCGAGAAGACAAAGTTAACAAAATGGAAAGTTACAAGATTTGATGGTGGCTTATTTGAAAGAGAGGTCCAGAGGCCACCCATGCTAGGAAAAAATATATCAAATTTACTCTCATGATAATGACACGATTAGGTAGAAATGTATGAGATTGTTTTCACCAACCAGGGAAGGAGAAAAAATCTATCTCTAGTGCTAACATTTATATTTATCTGTGTGCTTATATCTTTCAGTCTCTTGTCATGATACTAGAGGATTCTAACTCCTGTTGCTACTCAGGTGGTGCATTGGAACTTGGTTCTTGCTCCTAGAAAACTTTGTCTGACACATTGAATTTTGAATTTCAGCACTTTTTTTGAAATTAACAGCTTAATATCTTCTGTTGGCTGAAATATCTTTGTCTCGCACAATGACCATCTCTTTAGTTTTGTAGCCCATGTAGTCAGAACAAAACTCTCACTGCTTAGCACTAAGATAGAGGGAGTAGATTACGTTTACAGACAAAAAGAACGGTAAATACTAAATGGCTGTGGTGTGGGTGAGGGGAAGAAAGGTGGGGATCGTGGGTAAATCAGTGGAAGTGAGGCGGTGCCAACAAGACATCTATTGAATGACCTGGACATGAGATCAGAGGTGAAATTCTTTATGAGACTTTTTTTTTACAAACTGCATACCAAGTAGTAAATTGCTTTTGGAAACTCTGTTAACACATCTGGTCTCCAAATTAGTAAAGGCATACTGATTTACTGTACTATCATCTTAGCATCTAATGTACCAGGATGATTATATTGTACAAGAATGCATCATGTTCCAAATTGCCAAGCCCCAGTGCTGCCAGATATTCAAGGACAAGCAATAGCGAAATTCTCATTTATGGGCAACAGAAGCTGACCCTGGATGACTTAAAAAGGAGAAAAAGGGTATGTGAATTCACAGTTATGATGAGAAGATTGGAGAACAGATTGAGAAGGTGGTCAGGTGCCAAGGGATGGTGGCCAGAATCAGCCAGGATCATACCTAGGGACAGCCTGGTAGGGACAGTACTGCCACCACCTGCAGACACTTGACATTTCCCTTGCCCACCTATCACTCTGAACCTTGTGCCTATCAGAGCCACTGGAATGAGTCTCTACTGCTCTTACTTCTCTGCCACTCACCCCAAAGTTCAAGTCCTAGGAGGGAGCAGTCAATGGCTGATAGGACATTTGATACCCTAGTTCCTATTAAGTGAGCCAGGTGACTATCTGCCTTTGTACCTTCTGTGGTAACAGGTGGGTCTTTCCTCCCAGGAAGATTCACACAGTTGGGAATCCCCTAAACATAGGAAGCTGCTTCAGATGCCTGGCAGACAGAAAATGATGAATGACAACAGGATGTTCCACAGGAAAAGTTCCACAGTCAATTAATTTTGGGAAATGCCAGGTTTCATGGATTTCTTTCCTATAGGGCTTTTAATATGATTGCACGCGTGGTGAATCTCCAGAAGGGATTATAAGACCCCCTCCCCCTTTAGCATCCCATGTGAGTGCTCCATGAAATGCATTTCATGAACCATTACTTACAGCAACAAGCAACACTGTGTTTTCTCACACTTAACCTTGCAGACCAGTCTCTTTACTGACACGGGCTGTATTTCTTGGCATGCAAGTTAAAACTGCAGTTTTGGAAACTTTTAGGCTGCCCTGCTGCCTCATGGTTGGTAAATTTTTCACAGTGAAGGTAAACAACTATTCTATGTTAGTAACGCCTCCTTTTTGGGTGCACAGGCTTGGTTTAGTCTTCCACATGTATCTCTGCCATGCACTTTTCCTTACTGAAGCATCTCTGTTTGTTCTTGGCACATTGTCCAGCTTTTCTGGAGCAGTTAATGCCACTTTAGAAAATGTTTATGAGAGTAAATTATGTCTGAGAGATCCTGGCTCTACATATAGCAGAGGTGGAAGCTGCCAAGAATCAAATTCTCTGATAACTCAAAACAAATGTCCTGCTTATTTTTGTAGCAGAACAATGTAAGAACATGTAATTCAACAACCAAACAACGAATGACCTTTAAGCCATATTCAGCCTAGGAAATTACACCTATCTGTATTCATCGATGATGTCTAAACTTTAGGTCAGTGTCATATTTTATTTGAAGAGTGATAAGCTGAAGATCATATTTTCACAAGCAGATCCAAGCCTTAGCTCTGTGGGCACTGGAGGTAAATACAAGTTAGGTTTTTGATGTAAATCAACACTGAAAGTTGAGTTTTTAAAAATTCCATCATTAAATGCATCTTTTTATTTTGAAACTCCATACTTCTTACTTTCTTATTGCCTTTCAACTTTTATAAAATACAAAGATAACATTATGAGATAGAACCATTCATTCAAAAATATTTATTTGGGGTCTACCATGGGAAAGGCCTTATATTAGGGAGGCGATAAAATAGTGAATAAGACATAGTTAATGCCTCTAAGAACTTACACTTAAACTGTGAATTTGTGTATTTGTATAGGAGACTCTTTTTTAAAGGCCTACTATAATCAAGGCACTGTGCTAGATGCTCAGGATGAAGCATTGAATGGGAAAACAAAGGTTTCTATTCTTTGGAACATAGATGCAATGGAGGAGACTGACATTAAAGTACATACAACATAATTACTCTCTTTTTTTATAGGCTTTTAGATAACACATTTAAATGATATCAGACAGTACTTGTGTTTCTCTGTTTGATTTATTTCCCTTAGCATAATGCCCTCAAGGCCCATCCATATCACAAAAGGCAGGATTTCCTTCTTCTTCTTCTTTGTGGCTGAATAGTATTTTACTGTGTTTGCACCACATTCTTCTTTACCTATTTGTTGACAGAAACTTAGGTTGTTTTCATAACCTGGCTGCTGTGAATAATGCCACATTGCATATGCAAGTGCAGATATCACTTCAAGATCCTGATTTCATTTACTTTGGATAAATACCCAGAAGTGAGAATAATGTATCATATGGTAGTTCTATTTTTAATTTTGGGGGGAACTCTATACTGTTTTCTATGATGACTCCACCAATTTACAATCACACCAACGGTGCAGAACGGTACCCTTTTTCCCACATCCTCACCTTGTTATCTCTTATCTTTTTTTTAAATTTTGTATCATTAATCTATAATTACATGAGAAACATTATGTTTGCTAGACTCCCCCCATCACCAAGTCCCCCCAACATACCCCATTACAGTCACTGTCCATAAGCATAGTAAGATGCTGGAGAATGACGACTTGTCTTCTCTGTGTTGTACAGCCCTCCCTGTGCCACCCTCCACATAATACATGCTAATCATAGTGCCCCCTTATTCCCCCCCACTCTTACCCCTCTCTTCCCCCCATCCTCCCCAGTATCTTTCCCTTTCGTAACTGTTAGTCCATTCTTGGGTTCTGTGAGTCTGCTGCTGTTTTGCTCCTTCAGTTTTTTTCCTTGTTCTTATATTCCACAGATGAGTGAAATCATTTGGTACTTGTCTTTCTCTGCCTGGCTTATTTCATTGAGCATAGTACCTTCTATCTCCATCCATGTTGTTGCAAATGGTAGGATTTGTTTTCTTCTTATGGCTGAATAATATTCCATGTGTATATGTACCACATTTTTATCCATTCATCTACTGATGGACACTTAGGTTGCTTCCATTTCTTGTCTATTGGAAACAGTGCTGCTATAAACATAGGGGTGCATCTGTCTTTTTCAAACTGGGCTGCTGCATTCTTAGGGTAAATTCCTAGAAGTGGAATTCCTGGGTCAAATGGTATTTCTATTTTGAGATTTTTGAGGAACCTCCATACTGCTTTCCACAATGGTTAAATTAGTTTACATTCCCACCAGCAGTGCAGGAAGGTTCCCCTTTCTCCACAACCTCACCAACATTTGTTGTTTGTCTTTTGGATGGTAGCCATCCTTACTGGTATGAGGTGATATCTCATTGTGGTTTTAATTTGCATTTCTCTGATGACTAGCGATGTGGAGCATCTTTCCATGTGTCTGTTTGCCATCTGAATTTCTTCTTTGGAGAAGTGTCTGTTCAGATTCTGTGCCCACTTTTTAATTGGATTATTTGCTTTTTGTTTGTTGAGGTGGGTGAGCTCAATATGTATTTTGGATGTCAACCCTTTATCGGATCTATCATTTATGAATATATTCTCCCATATTGTAGGATGCCTTTTTGTTCTATTGATGGTGTCCCTTGCTGCACAGAAGCTTTTCAGCTTGATATAGTCCCACTTGTTCATTTTTGCTTTTGTTTCCCTTGCCTGGGGAGATATGTTCATGAAGAAGTCGCTCATGTTTATGTCCAAGAGATTTTTGCCTATGGTTTTTTCTAAGAGTTTTATGGTTTCATGACTTACATTCAGGTCTTTAATCCATTTCAAATCTACTTTTGTGTATGGGGTTAGAAAATGATCCAGTTTCATTCAAGAGAATGTAGCTGTCCAGTTTTGCCAACACCAGCTGTTGAAGAGGCTGTCATTTCCCCATTGTATGTCCATGGCTCCTTTGTCATATATTAATTGGCCATATATGCTTGGGTTAATATCTGGACTCTGTTCTGTTCCACTGATCTGTAGGTCTGTTGTCTTAATTACTGTGGCTTTGTAGTAGAGCTTGAAGTTGGGAAGCGTGATCCCCCCTGCTTTATTCTTCCTTCTCAGGATTGCTTTGGCTATTCGAGGTCTTTTGTGGTTCCATATGAATTTTAAAACTACTTGTTCCAGTTCATTGAAGAATGCTGTTGGTATTTTGATAGGGATTACATTGAATCTGTATATTGCTTTAGGCAGGATGGCCATTTTGACAATATTAATTCTTCTTAGCCAAGAGCATGGGATGAGTTTCCATTTGTTAGTGTCCTCTCTAATTTCTCTTAAGAGTGTCTTGTAGTTTTCAGGGTACTTCCTTGGTTAGGTTTATTCCTAGGTATTTTATTCTTTTTGCTGCAATTGTGAATGGAATTGTTTTCCTGATTTCCCTTTCTGCTAGTTCATCATTAGTGCCACAGATTTCTGTGTGCTAATTTTGTATCCTGCAACTTTCCTAAATTCAGATATTTGTCCTAGTAATTTTGGAGTGGAGTCTTTAGGGTTTTTTTATGTACAATATCATGTCATCTGCAAATAGTGACAGTTTAACTTCTTCTTTACCAATCTGAATGCCTTGAATTTCTTTGTTTTGTCTGACTGCCATGGCTAGGACCTCCAGTACTATGTTGAATAAAAGTGGGGAGAGTGTGCATCCCTGTCTTGTTCCAGAACTTAGAGGAAAAGCTTTCAGCTTTTCACTGTTAAGTGTGATGTTCGCTGTGGGTTTGTCATATATGGCCTTTATTATGTTGAGGTACTTGCCCTCTGTACCCATTTTGTTGAGACTTTTTATCATGAATGGATGTTGAATTTTGTCAAATGCCTTTTCAGCGTCTATGGAGATGATCATGTGGTTTTTGTCCTTTTTGTTTACGTGGCGGATGATGTTGATGGATTTTCGAATGTTGTACCATCCTTGCATCCCTGAGAAGAATCCCACTTGATCATGGTGTATGATTCTCTTGATGTATTTTTGAATTTGGTTTGCTAATATTTTGTTGAGTATTTTTGCACTATGTTCATCAGGGATATTGGTCTGTAATTTTCTTTTTTGTTGGGGTCTTTTCCTGGTTTTCTTATTAGAGTGATGTTGGCTTCATAGAATGAGTTTGGAAATATTCCCTCCTCTTCTCTTTTCTGGGAAACTTTAAGGAGAATGGGTATTATGTCTTCTCTGTATGTTGGATAAAATTCAGTGGTGGATCCATCTGGCCTGGGTTTTTTTCTTGGGTAGTTTTTTGATTACCAATTCAATTTCATTGCTGGCAATTGGTCTGTTTAGATTTTATGTTTCTTCCTTGGTCAGTCTTGGAAGGTTGTATTTTTCTAGGAAGTTGTCCATTTCTTCTAGGTTTTCTTAGCATATAGGTTTTCATAGTATTCTCTAGTAATTCTTTGTATTTCTGTGGGGTCCTTTGTTATTTTTCTTTCTCATTTCTGAATCTGTTGATGTGTGTTGATTCTCTTTTTCTCTTAATTAGTCTGGCTAGGGGTTTGTCTATTTTGTTTATTTTCTCAAAGAACCAGCTCTTGGTTTCATTGATTTTTTTCTATTGCCTTATTCTTCTCAATTTTGTTTATTTCTTCTCTGATCTTTATTATGTCCCTCCTTCTGCTGACTTTGGGTCTCATTTGTTCTTTCTTTTCCAATTTCAATAATTGTGACTTTAGACTATTCATTTGGGATTGTTCTTCCTTCTTTAAATATGCTTGGATTGCTACATACTTTCCTCTTAGTCTTCGCTGCATCCCACAGAAGTTGGGGCTTTGTGCTGTTGTTGTCATTTGTCTCCATATACTGCTTGATCTCTGTTTTAATTTGGTCATTGATCTGTTGAGTATTTAGGAGCATGTTGTTAAGCCTCCATGTGTTTGTGAGCCTTTTTATTTTCTTTGTACAGTTTATTTCTAGTTTTATATCTTTGTGGTCTGAGAAGTTGGTTGGTAGAATTTCAGTCTTTTTTAATTTACTGAGGCTCTTTTTGTGGCCTAGTATGTGGTCTATTCTGGAAAATGTTCCATGTGCAGTTGAGAAGAATGTGTATCCTGTTGCTTTTGGGTGTAGAGTTCTGTAGATGTCTGTTAGGTCCATCTGTTCTAGTGTTGTTCAGTGCCTCTGTGTCCTTACTTATTTTCTGTCTGGTGGATCTGTCCTTTGGAGTGAGTGGTGTGTTGAAGTCTCCTAAAATAAATGCGTTGCCTTTTATTTCCTCCTTTAATTCTGTTAGTATTTGTTTCACATATGTTGGTGCTCCTATACTGGTTGCATATATATTTATAATGGTTATATCCTCTTGTTGGACTGAGCACTTTATCATTGTGTAATATTCTTCTTTATCTCTTGTTACTTTCTTTCTTTTGAAGTCTATTTTGTCTGGTACAAGTACTGCAACACCTGCTTTTTTTCTCCCTATTGTTTGAATGAAATATCTTTTCTATCCCTTGACTTTTAGTCTGTGTATATCTTTGGGTTTGAGGTGAGTCTCTTGTAAGCACCATATAGATGTGTCTTGCTTTTTTATCCATTCTTTTACTTTATGTCTTTTGATTGATGCATTCAGTCCATTTACATTTAAGGTGATTATTGAAAAATACGTACTTATTGCCATTGCAGGCTTTAGACTCATGGTTTCCAAAGGTTCAAGGGTAGCTTCTTTACTATCTAACCATCTAACTTAACTCACTTATTAAGCTATTATAAACACAGTCTGATGATTTTTTATTTTTCTCCCTTCTTATTCCTCCTCCTCCATTCTTTATATGTTAGTTGTTTTATTCTGTTCTCTTTTGTGTTTCCTTTGACTGTGATTTTACTTTTCCATTTCTCTAATATCCAGCACACCATGCAATTTGTGTCTGCGCTCCTGGTGTGGATAAGTAGGGCTGGTTATTTAGCAGTCCTGAGCTTCTACTCTCTCCCCACTTCAACTCCTTTCCTCCTGCTGGGGAGCTGAGGTGAGGGGAGCGCTTGGGTCCTGCCGGGCCGTGGCTTGTATCTTACCCCTTTTGTGAGATGCTGAGTTCTTGCAGATGTAGATGTAGCCTTGCTGTTGTACTGTATCCTCTGGTCTCTCTTTTAGGAATAGTTGTATTTGTTGTATTTTCAAAAATATATATGGTTTTGGGAGATTTCTGCTGCCCTACTCACGCCGCCATCTTGGCTCCTCCTCCTCTCTTATCTTTTTGATGCTAGCTCTGCTAACAGGTGTGAGATGATACTTCATTGCTGTTGTCATCCCCATTTCCCTGATGGTAAGTGATGTTAAACTCTTCATTACATACTTGTTGGCCATCTGGACAATGTGCCAAGAACAAACGGAGATGCTTCAGTAAGGAAAAGTGCACAGTAGTGATATATGTGGAAGACTAAGAGAATTTGGAGAAATGTGTATTCAGTTCCTCTGTCCATTTTTAATTGATTTTAATTTTGCTATCAAGGTATATGAATTCTTTGTATTTTTTGGATATTGCTTCGATTTTGCAAATATTTTCTCTCATTCTATAGGTTGCCTCTTCACTTTGTTGATTATTTCTTTTGCTCTGCAGAAGCTTTGTAGTTTGATGTAGTCCCACTCACTAATTTTTGCTTTGTTTCTAGTGTTTTTGGTGTCATATCCAACACAATTGTCACCAAGACCCATGCCAAGGAGATTTTCCTGTATTATTTTTTTCTAGGAGTTACATGGTTGCAGTTCTCATGCTTAAGTGTCTAATCCATTTTGAGGAATTTTAGTGGTTAGTGTAAGACAGTGGTGTTATCCAGGTTCCCCACTGAATATTCTCAACTCCCTTATCAAATTTTGGTTGAACATATATTCAAGGTTGTATTTCAGGGCTTTTGATTGTGTTCCATTGGTGTCTATTTCTATGCCAATACCATACTTTTTTGGTTACTATAGCTTTGCTATTGAATTTAGTTTGCTTACATTTTGTTGAGAATTTGTGCATCTATATCATCAGGGATATTAGTCTCTGGGTTTGTTTTTTTTCCCCGAAATGTCCTTTTCTGGCTTATACTAGAGTAATGCTGGCCTTACAAAATGATTTTAGGATTGTTCCCTCCTCTTCAGTTTTTTGGAAGAATTTGAGAAGGTTGATAATAATTCTTTAAGTGTTTGATAGAATTCACCAGTGAAACCATCTGGTACTGGAATTTACTTTGTTGAGAGGTTTTTGATTACTGATTTAATCTCCTTACTCATTATTAGTCCATTTGGATTTTTAAATCCACCTATTTCTTCTGGGTTTGCACATAATTGTTTATAGTAGTCTTGTATGATTCTTTGTACTTTTGTGATATCAATTTAATATCTCCTTTCATTTCTGATTTTTAAAATTTATGTCCTCTCTCTTTTTGCTTAGTCTAGCTAAAGGTTTATCAATTTTGTTTATATTTTTTAAAAAGTTCTTAGTTTTGTTATCATCCCCACAGAGAAGCCATGGTTAGCCATCCTTTCCTTCTGTTATCATCCATCAGAGCTCTTTTGTACTTCCCTCATGCCATTAATGACAACCCTCAAATATATTCACTCACTTACCATCTGTCTTGCCTGCTAGAATGCAAATTCCATGGGGGAGGGGTTTTGTGCATTGCCCTTCTGTATTCTCAGTATAGATTTGGATGAAAAGGGGGTATTGAGTGTGCTAAATAGGCAGGAGAGGGGAATTTAGATGTGAAATGAGGGCAGAATCCTGATACACTCTTTGTGGGAAAATATGGCTCACTTTGGGTGCCAGATAATTCCTGAGCTCCTCAGAAAAACAAGAACATGGAAAACAACACCCAAGTCTTTTTATAGCCTTTGAAAATTTGAAACCCCTCTGCTGAGATTCTTCTTGCAATAAAGTAATGCAAATATTTGGGATATTCAAAGGGTGAATATTTACAATGTTTAAAATACCTTTCTAATTACCATTTTATGAGACATATTTAGTTTCATGTGCAACTTTTTCACATATCTTTTAGTTAATGCCTTAAATAACTCTTCCATTTAACTTAGCTCTGATAGCAGTGCTAATTAACACTGACTCTAAAATTAGGTTTTTACTGAACATTGTAAAGTTGAGGTTATTACATCCTGGTCTTTAGGGTCCATTAGGAAACAAGGGGTTCCTCCCATCCATGGTTGCAGCTTTCTGTTCTTCTATGATGGAAATAACTTCCTGTGACTCTGCTTCTGGGTGTGGCTCAACTCTTGGACTTTGGGTTTCGAATGCTGGGGAGAGAAGGTGAGTTTTATTCTCAAGATCAGAGACACTATTCTATGTCTAAAGTAATTCTGCCACAGTGTGGGAAATGTTGTCTAAGTCTTAGACTATCTTGTAAATGCTACAAATATATAGACTCTTGCTGGGAAGCAGACCCTAAACAGCCAAAATATTTGTTGATTAAGCCCACAGACTGTAGAGCCAAATAGCCTGGATTTGAATCTCGGCTTTTCTATTTGCTGGCAAAGTGATGCTGCAAATTACTCAATCTCTCTCTGCCCTGATTTCCCCATCTGAAAAAGGGATCTGATAATGACTGTACCTACTCAAGGGAGCTTGTATTGTGAGGATTAAATGAGATACACAAAGTCCTTAGAAAGGTATCTGGCACATAATGAGTACTTAGTAACTGTTATAGATTATTGTGGTTGCTGTTGCTGTGGGCTGAGTATACAGGGATCTTTGTCCCTACACAGCCTGTTTCACTCATTAAGACACATGTTTTGGTAATAAGCATTCAGATTTTACCCTATCTCTGCTGGTCTGTCTGATTCTCTTTTTTTCTCCTCTGACCAGTTGTTTGGCTTACCTTCATTTGGGTTCCACTCTCTGCTCCTGACTGATAACTTTGTTTGCCTGGCTTCCTGGACCATGACCTTGAGTGATCTTTCTGGGATATTACTTTATATATCACAGGTAAGAGGCACAGCACTTCCAAACGGTCCATGGTCTTCTGGGGCCACCAGGGCAGGAGAGCCTCCCTGGGTGGTGAGCAGTGGTGATGGAGGACCTTTGCTCTCTGCCCTAATAGTGGGCTTTAGTAAGTTTCTAAATCTTTATCACTGAACTGAAATAAAATGACAGTCATATATCATGTGTCAGGGTGGGCAAGAACATGGCCTCAACTAGATAGGACACAAGCCATCCAGGTGGTTATCAAAAGGTGGAAAGGGGATGATGTTTGTTTTCAACACAGCCCCTTATGGGCCTGCACCCTTCTCTCTCTCCAAGTGTCACTGTTGACAGTGTTTGGGTGGTGGCCTCGTTTGGGGCTGACTCTTAGATTCTTACACATAATTTGAACCAGATGCAAGTATGGATTCTTTGCCGCTAGTTGAACATATAGCAAATGACCCCATATCCACACAGCATTGCTATCAATCAAAAAAATAATCAGGCATTTCCTGGTGCACTGGCAGCGGATAATTTATCTGGTCTTCTCCCAGCCTGTTCTTCAGGCCTTTGCTGTTGAGATGGACTTCATTGTTTTTGCTTTCTTTTTTGTTTTATTAAGGTATCATTGATATACACTCTTATGAGGTTTCACAAGAAAAACAATGTGGTTACTACATTCACCCATATTAAGTCCCCCTCCATACCCCATTGCAGTCACTGTCCATCACTGTAGTAAGATGCCACAGAGTCACTACTTGTCTTCTCGGTACTACACTCCCTTCCCTGTGACCTCCCCCACACCATGCATACTAATCATAATAACCCTCAACCCCCTTCTCCCTCCCTCCCCACCCACCTTTCCCCACCCCTCCCCTTTGGTAACCACTTAGTCCCTTCTTGGAGTCTGTGAGTCTGCTGCTGTTTTGTTCCTTCAGTTTTGCTTCGTTGTTATACTCCATAAATGAGGGAGATCATTTGGTATTTGTCTTTCTCTACCTGATTTATTTCACTGAGCATAATATCCTCTAGCTCCATCCATGTTGTTGCAAATGGTAAGATTTGTTTCTTTCTAATGGCTAAATAGTATTCCATTGTGTATATGTACCACTCTTCTTTATCCATTCATCTACTGATGGACACTTAGGCTGCTTCCATATCTTGGCTATTGTAAATAGTGCTGCAATAAACATAGGGGCACAGATGTCTTTTTGAATCTGAGAACTTGTTTTCTTTGGGTAAAGTCCTAGGAGTGGAATTTCTGGGTCAAATGGTATTTCTATTTTTAGTTTTTTGAGGAACCTCTATATTGCTTTCCATAATGGTTGAACTAATTTACATTCCCACCAACAGTGTAGGAGGGTTCCCCTTTCTCTGCAACCTCACCAGCATTTGTTGTTCCTAGTCTTTTTGATGTTGGCCATCCTAACTGGTGTGAGGTGATATCTCATTGTAGTTTTAATTTGCATTTCCCTGATAATTAGTGATGTGGAGCATCTTTTCATGTGCCTGATGGCCATCTGAATTTTTTCTTTGGAGAATTGTCTGTTCATATCTTCTTCCCATTTTTTAATCGGGTTATTTGTTTTTTTTGGTGTTTAGGCATGTGAGTTCTTGATATATTTTGGATGTTAACCCTTGTCAGATATGTCATTTACAAATATATTCTCCCATACTGAAGGATGCCTTTTTGTTTTGCTGATGGTGTCCTTTGCTGTACAGAAGCTTTCTAGTCTGATGTAGTATCATTTGTTCATTTTTGCTTTTGTTTCCCTTACCTGAGGAGATGAGTTCAGGAAAAAGTTGCTCATGTTTATATTCAAGAGATTTTAGCCTATGTTTTCTTCTAAAAGTCTTATGGTTTCATGACTTACATTGAGGTCTTTGATCCATTTTGAATTTACTTTTGTGTATGGGGTTAGACAATAATCCAGTTTCATTCTCTTACATGTAGCTGTCCAGTTTTGCCAACACCACCTGTTGAAAAGGCTGTTATTTCCCCATTGTGTATCCATGGCTCCTTTATCATATATTAATTGACCATATATGCTTGGGTGTATATCTCTGGGCTCTCTAGTCTGTTCCATTGGTCTATGGGTCTGTTCTTGTGCCAATACCAAATTGTCTTAATTACTGTGGCTTTGTAGTAGAGCTTAAAGTGGGGGAGCATAATCTCCCCCATTTTATTCTCCCTTTTCAGGATTGCTTTGGCTATTTGGGGTCTTTTGTCTTCATTGTTTTTCAGTGATCTCCAAGCATCCTCATTCTGTCCTGTGTTTCCATTTAAAACTTCACATTTTTTACAGGAAAATAGCCCTCAACTGATCATTTTGTCAGCATCTGACATGAGGCATGGCTGGTGAAACACTAACAGCCGAAACTCCTGAGAAGTTTCTCATATGGAATTTGCTGTGTGTTGTGGTTACCAGGAGAGTGGGTGGGCTGCTCTCCTTCAACAAACATGATGCCCAGTGTTGGGGATGTGCTATGGATGAAGAATTGCTTAGACTCTGAGTTTTCTAAGAAACAGCTACATGTGCATATGGATGTATGAGGGTAAGAGGGTGAGTGTCAGCCTCAGGCTCCACACAACACGTTCAGATGATGAATTCCTGGTTAGTTTTCTAACTCTGGCTCTGTGAAAGCTTGAAGCTGCCACTGTTCTTTTAAAAATTTCCTGGCAGTCCTGGAAGCCAAGAAAGTGTTGCTTTCAAACAAGAATTTTTGTGTTTGTATCACTGAATCCTTTATTTAATTATAATATAACATTGTTTAAATTAAGTTTCCTTTGGAAAAAAATAAGGGTTTAAATGAAGGGAAAAACATTATGTCAAACTACACAAAGTTTTGAAAGACTGACAATTTTGTTTTTACAAAAAAAAAAAATTCTAAAGCCTTTATGAAACCCTCTTCACCCTGGTTGCTTTGCTCACACTCTGACCTTCCACTGAGAGCAGTTCTCTGCCCTTTTGTGTGAGTAAGTGTAAGAGAGAGGTATTTTCATAAAGAGAAGCCAGGCTTCAAATCAGGGCCCTACAGGGATCTGATGAGCCTTTTTAGGAGCATTAGAATTGACTGTTTAACTATAATCATAGGATGTCAATTTCCTTACTTTAAAAATGCCAGTTTTAGCTGGATATAGTAAGCACATCTTCTTGGTCCAGTTAGCTGTAGCCCATGAAATGATGACAAAACAGACCAGCATTCAAGAGGTGGTGGCTGTAAGTACACTTTGTTAGCCCAATTCCATCCTCCCTCCTCTCTTTCTCCCTCCCTCTCTCCTTTCCTTTTTTGTTGGAAGTCTTCCTCAGGATGGAAAGAATTGGTAGACTTGCTAGTAGGTTTGGGGAGTAAAAGAAAAAAAGGCCCATCATATATGTCAATTGTA
Organism: Manis javanica; assembly: GCF_040802235.1. NCBI lineage: Eukaryota > Metazoa > Chordata > Mammalia > Pholidota > Manidae > Manis > Manis javanica. The sequence continues at coordinate 80,588,633 of NC_133157.1, forward strand.
TCAGTTTAAAAAAAAAAAGAAAAGGAAAATTGCTTTCTTTTACTTTCAGAATACTTCTGACACCGGATGTGTGGTTTTTCCGACACTAAGCAATGCTCCAGTTCTTGATGGGCACCAACTGGGTGTCCTACATTTGACCTCAATTCTGACATGAACTTCTGGACCAGCACAGACCCCGCAGGTTAAAGGCTCGGTCCTGCAAGACTGTCCTCCCTTCAGACACAAGTGGTAGGTTGTCACTTGTACTTCTGATTAACTGGTTCTAAATCAGTCCCCATGACCTCCTCCTCAGGTGTGGTAATTTTCTAGAACTGCTTATAAAACTGAAGGGGGCATTCATTTACATTTATTGTAAAGGATGTTACAAAGGATACAGATGAACAGCCAGATGAGGTGGTTCACAGGGCAAGGGATGGGGAAGGGGCACCAAGCTCCCATGCCCTCTCCAGGCATGCCACACTCCCAGCACCTCCATGTATTCATCACCCTGCCAATTCTCTGAACCCCAGAGCTTAGGAATTTTTTTCTGGAGGCCTCATCACTTAATCTCAATTGATTACTAACTCCCTCTCCAGGCCCTCTCCCCTCCTAGGAGCATGGGAGGCATGGAGTTTACAGTTCTACTCTTCTAATCATATTTGGTCTTTCTGGTGACCAGCCCCCATCCAGGGGCCATTCAGGAGCTCACCAACAGTTGCCTCATTAGAACAAAAGACATTGGTTTCATCAGGAAATTACAAGGGCTTTGAAAGCTGCCAGGATCTGGGCACAGAGATCAATGTATATATTTCCTGAGATGTCACAGGGAGATGGAGGGTTAAACTTGATTTTAACAATCCTTTTTGTCCCAAGTAAAGTAAAGGTGTGGCAATTAGAAATGTGTCACAAGGCAGAGAAAATACTGCAAGATACAGTGGAGAGCAAGGGAGAACAGATTTCAACTGGAAGAACCAGGGAAGACTTCTTTTAAAAGGTAATAATTAACCCCTAGTCTGTAAGTTAAAACCTAGTCTGTAGAATTTGAACATGTACAATCGAACTGTTCCTGGGACTGAGTCAGGGGCCAGTCTCAGGCACACAGAGGAGGCACGAGAGAGAGAGAGAGAGAGAGAGAGAGATGGGAGCGGCCGCCCAGGTGGACCACATGTTGGTGTGGAGAGGAAAAACTGGGTGGCAGGGACATCTGGGGACAGATGATGCCAGGCCTTGGCTGTCTGGTGAAGGAGTTGAAGCACCATGAATACCAGGGCAGTAGTTTGGGTAACTTCAGGCAAATTTGAGAAGGGAATTCTTGTTGTTAGCTAACTTGACCAAGCCTTTCATCTCCATCTTGTGAAGAACCAGAAGTGCCTCCTCAGGCAGTCTTGCTGTAGCCGTCTTCGTATTATGTTCTACCAGATTCTTTTCCTTGCAAGAGACAAGATCTTTGCTTCTTGTTCTGCGACTGTCACATTTCCATTGTTTTTAAGGAATACACAGCTCTTGGTGGCCGAGAGTCTGTCGCCTGCCAGGCGCCTTGGTGAATTTGTGACATGTCTTATGTCTTTTAAGTCTCTCCAAAACCTAATGTGTTTTCCTTACTTTTCAGACAAGAAAACTGAGTCCCACTGTGGTCCCATGGGACTTAGGACTGTGGGCCTTGAAGTGGCAGAAAAATGATTTGCTCACATTGTATTCCCCTCATTTTTCTGTCAAAGTACTCAGATTTTAACATTGATAAATCACAGTAACTGGCAACAGATGTGCTCAACATATCCCATACATTAACCCACAAAAACAACATAAGGAAAAGTCTGTTGCTAACCCCATTTTACAAATGAGGAAACTGCCCTAAAGTCTCATACAATTCGCCCAAGGTCACAAAGCTACCAGGTGGCAAAAGCTAGGATTTGAACCCAGGCTCAACATACATGATTTTAACTGCTCTGTTATCAATTATTTGCCTGTTAGTACAGGAACCAGGGTTTAGCATAGTGCTGGTAATATGATCACTTCCATGTTTTTTATTGTTTTGTGAATGAAATTAAGCAAATGAATGAGCGGATGAAATAAAGAATGAATGAGTGAGCCATGAGGATGAGCTCAAGTCTTAGTTCTATACTTTCTCCTAGATGCTGTGCTAGGATTTTGGTGAGCTGCCACCAAGGGAATGGACGATGTGATCTGGCTGTGACTGTGAGGTTCAGAGAGTTGGGCTCCCCATAGGTACAGAAATGGGAACAACTGCTAACCGCCAAACATTTCAGTCAATTGTGCTTTGTCCAGGGGATAAATTTTTGATACCATTTCTGACTGCTGAACTAGGATGTAGCGTGCTTGAATAGTAATCATTCAGTAAGAATAACATGAAAACAATCACAAATACATAGGGATATTTTGATAGTTCTTTTTCTAACCAAACCTTACTTCTATTACCACTGACATTTTTAAAAATGGAAAAAGAATCATCTTAGATATATAGAAAACCTTCAAAGACAACACAGGGTATTTCTATATATGCTCACCAGACTTCCCTGTCGCCAACGTCTTAGATTACTGTGGCACATCTGTCATAGTAAGGAACCAACATTGGTAAGTGCCTTAATATTAACTCAACTCCACACTTTATTCAGATTTCACTAGCTTTTCCCCAATGTCCACTTCAATTCCAGGATCCCACCCAGATGCTGTATTATATTTAGTTGTCGTATCTCCTTAGGTTCCTCCGGCCTGCGACAATTTCTTGGACTTACCTTATTTTTCATGACCTTGACAACATTGAGTACTGGTTGGGTATCCTGTAGAATATTCCTCAGTTTGGGTCTGTCTGATGAGTTTCTCATAGTTGGCCTGGGGTTGTGGGTTTTGGGGGGAAGACCATAGACACGAAGCACCACTCTTACTGTGCCATATCAAGACTACCGCTAAATTTTTAAAGCTAAATCTGTAATTCTTCTGTTTTTGGTGTCAGTAACTCCATTATTTTCTTCCTTGACAGTTGCTGATGGCCTTGCTGATTCTCATGGGAGAGAGCAAGCTTTCTGCTGGCTTACCAGGTCTTAGTTAAGTCTTAATAGCAATTTTGTAAGGGGTTCTGCTTTCCCAGCTTTACCTACCATCGGTGAGACAATCTTGGTTGAACTCGTTGTGTAGGTTTCACCAGGCTGAGACACAGCGCACTTTTTTTATGACTGCTGACAGATAAACAGAGGCATTCTGAGGTCTTAAAGGTGCAGCTGTCACCCACTAATCATGTGGATGGGGTTGCTGAAGCTGAGCCTACAAGGCCAGAGCCATAAGAGAAAAATATAAATATGTGTCCACCACCATCCTTTTCATAGGTGGACCCTAATTTCCATGTCAGCTTATTTTTTTAGAATATAAAACCACTAGTTAAAGATAATCTTTGTATTGTCCTTGTTTGGAGGCATATTTGACATTCCCTATTCCCTGAGCACAAAACCAGCCACAGTCACAGGTATGTCCTCATCCAAAGCTCCCCATCTCTTTTTCTGACAGGGTCCTTGCCTGAGAACCGACATCCATTATCTACATTTGAAAGTACTTTGCTGGTGGGTTTCCACCATGCTTTATCTATACGTGCTAAGCATGCAATGGTTACAAATTTCAGGGAAGCCAGAGAGCCTTGGATAAACTGAAGGCCTTAAGGCAATTCCAAAATGACAACAATCCTTACTGCACTTCAGGAGGCCTCAGGGAACAGATTTATTCTGGATTTTGCTTCACAATTTTATTTTGCTTTATCTCCTTTCTTTATTATTTTGGGTATATGTCTCTCTGCATTTTTAGACAGAACAGCACTCTGACAAAGCAAGTTAGCATCACACTGTTTATCGTAGATCTCAGCTTAAGGTATAGATGTTTTGGTCCAGTTAATAATAAACCATTCTTCAATCTATTTTTAATTGTAGTTCATGAACTAATGGGAAGATATAGCAACTTTTTGAGTATGTTGTTAGGGAAGATATAGAGAGAGAGGATGCTCATAGGAAGGTAGCTGGTTCTGGTTAAGGCCTAGGCCAGCTTTAAGACATTGCCATGCAAATGTCTATGTTCCTTTTCCCCGTTATCATTCCCAGTCTTGACTCTCACCACTTCCCCTACCATCCTCTTGATTCCTTTTCTTGGTGTGGACCCTGCTGTAGTCTGGCTGGCATCTACATATTCCTTTTGAATGACAGGCCTCAAAGTGCTGGGTCCCCCACATCTCTTGCCCGGCTGCCCTTGTTGGGCCCCTGAGGACTTCAAGCTTAGTATTAATCCAAACTTTCAGGTCAAGTGATGTCTACCTTCCAAGGTGGGAATTGCTTGCTTTGATTCCTGGAAATGCTTATGAACATATTCCATGTACAGGGAAATGGGCCTGTGGATGGGAGCCATGCAATTCAGACCTCAGCCTAACCAGACCCATGCTTCCGCTGGTACCTGTGTCTGAGCAGGCAGAAGGCCAGGCAGGCTGGGGCAGAGGCGCTGGGGCAGTGGCAGATTTCTGCCAGTGGACTAGTGTGTCCTACCTACTTCTGACAGGAAGGGCCACACAAAGCCCTTTGGTTCACTTAACTTTGTGAACCACGTTAACCACATACACCATCCCAAGTCTGGCTTCTGATTATTATATGCAGTTGCCAAATGTGATTGAGAATAGGAAGTGGTGGTGATGATATGATAATGCTAATGAGATGACCATACTACTAATAACAACGTATACTCAGTACTTAAGTGGCAGGGATTGTGCTGAGCATTTGTAAACATCTCACTTAATCCCTACAATAATTCTACCACAGTCGACTTTTGCTATTTTCATTTTGTATTACAAAACTAAGGTTGGTTCAGAGAAATTAAATAACTTGTCTAAGATCACACAGCTAGAAAGAGGAGAGGCTAGGTTTCAAACCATTTTGGTGTGAGCTGTAAGCCTCTCTAAATAATGCTGCTGTATTAAGTTAAACCAAAAATATCTAATGTCCAGGTGTCCAGGTGTTAAGGGATATGAGTGTGTGTATGTGTGCATGCATGTATCTTTGCTTCATGTATGTATATATGTATATTGCTTGTGTATGCAAGTGTCTGCTTATGTGTGTATGTTTATCTGTGCTGCACATTTACATCTGTATATGCTTTTGTGGCAATGTCTGTATGCATGTGTTTGTCACGTTTTTGTGTTTACATATGTGTGTATGTATGGACATGTATGCATGAGTGCATGTGTGACAATGCAGGTGAGAAAGGACCTTGGCAAAGATTAAAGCTTGATATGTAAATCACGTGCATATGTATAAATATATATATTTTTTAAATAGAAAATGGCACTAGGGCATGCTAAGACATAGTCCTGATTACATGGCTGAGTCTTGTTGCAGAGCCAGCAGGAGTGAGGCACATGGTGTGGGTTCTGTGCTGCTGCCCAGGAGCCACACACCACCATTTCATATGGGCCTTGGCTACATTTTTTTAGGTTGTGCAAGTTTGCTTATTTTGGTACATTGTGCATTTATTGAGTTAAATTCAAATGAGCTGTTTGATTTTTATTTTGATTCCTCTCTTTTTCACTTACTCTTTTGCAGGACTGCCCTGGTAAACACAGCCCGACCTCGAGAGCTATGTGAGGTCACAATAGTGGGGAGTCATCATGACTCCACTGTGGGTCTAGGAAATGTCAAGAGACAGAAACCTAAGAATACTCTTCATTTTCTTAAGCTGGTAAAATGCAATTGTAACATGACTCATGGCTGCATGGGTTCGTGCCCTTGTGTGCATGTGTGTAGATCAGGGGTTCTTCAATATTTCATCAAAATATTGTAACGTCAAAATACCATGGGTGCTGGGGCATGCATATCAGTTCAGAGGCTCTTTGCAGCAGGTTAAAAATATTACTAGATGGGTACCAAGGCTGGAGAGTGATGGGAGTGGTAGGCCTGGACAGGGTGAGTATTTTATCACTGGCATGGTTTAGAATTGCTGGCGCTTAGTGATAATAAAAATCAGATGGGATTTTAGTTGGCTTTATTACTGTTTTTAAATTCTCTGCAGACTATGCACTCCCTTACTGCTTACTGACCCCACTGCTCCCCTTACTTATGCCACTGCAAAACATCCAGCTAAACAAATGAGGAAAACTGATGTGTAAATCACGTGCACACATTTTTCTAGGACATGCTCAGCCGTAGTCCTGATTACCTGGCTTGAGGTCCTGTTGCCGAGCCCACAGGCGTGAGGCAAGCAGCATGAGAGCTGCACCCCTGCCCAGTAGCCATGCACCACTATGGAGCAGCATGTGCTAAGCACAGAGTTTGGAAGGAATATGAGATGGCAAAGAGTCTGATACAGCTGGAGAAGATAGTGCAGGAGATTGGGTTAAGGTAGGACTGTGGACGGCCTCAAATGCTGAGTTTAAAGTTAAAATTTCATTTTATTGTGAAATGAAGTCTAGCATCAGACGGTTTCAGGGTTGCCTTGGCAGCTTAATGATATTGACGAGGATCTAGGATCTTTTTCTTTCTTGCCTCCTTCTCAACATCCTGAATATGCCATCAGACTTGCCTTTAATGGCCCAAGATGGAATTAGCAGAGGTAAAACAATGTCTGGCCCAAGAAGAGGGGTGTTTCTTCTTAATGTCTCTTTTAAATAGGGAGAACAGAGGTCCAGGAAGCCACTCCAGAAAAGTTTCCCACAGGTCCCATTGACCAGGATTAGGTCACATGACCCTGAACTAGTTTAGGGGTTGGCAAACGATAGCCTACTAAACAGGCCATCCACCTATTTTTGTTCAGCCCACAAGCTGAGAATGGTTTTTACATTTTTAAATAGGTGAAAAAAATAAAAATCAAAATAATATTTCATGACATGGAAATTAAATGCAATTCAAATTTCAATGTCCATAAATTAAGTGTTAATAGAATACAAGCCATGCCCAATTATTATGCATTGACTAGGGCTGTTTTTGTGCTACAGTGGCAGAATTTGAATGTCCCACAAAGTTGAAATGCCATCTGGCTCTTTACAATAAGAGTTTGTGGACCCTTGAAGTAGCTGAATAGTGGCTGAGAGTTTCTAATATTTTTAGCCTCTATGGTGGGCTGTTTGGAGATTAGGTGATTTAGCTAAAGCCACTCAGCAAGTGTCACAGATTCGGAGGACAGATGTGTTTGGTTTCTCATTCCTTCCTCTATGCTTGCCATCAACAGAATCTTGAGCATGAAGTGGACATGTTCTACAGAACAGCATGTGCAAAGCATGGAGTTTGGAAGGTATATGGGACGGCAAAGAGTCTGATGTAGCTGGAAAAAGATACTGCAGGAGATTAGATTAAGATTGGATTATGGAAGGCCTCAAATACTGAGTTTACTTTATTCTGTTGAAATGGAAGGTTTTTGAGGAAAAGATGAGTTGTTCTGATATTATAACTTTAATGAAGATGTAACAGGTGGGTCAAATGTCTGATATGACACAGTTGATTTTTAATACAGGCTTTCATCTTATACCAAAATTATAAAGGGTTCCCACCAATCTTGGTAGAGCCCAGAGGGGTGCAGTGTGGCAAAATGAGCTTGATGGTGTTTGTCTTCACAGACATATTTTTTAATAGAGTAAACATTAGAAGTGAGAAGACTGCATGTAAAAATATGGATTTCTAGCATCTCTCAAATAAACTGACAACTCGTCCCACATTTCCACATGACAAAAATTGGCTGGGGTTGAGTTGCGACTGATGTTTTTAGATTCTTTGTATTTATATTCTTTACCGCTGCTTATTATTCTCTTGACATTGAGGTCAAGTGTGGGTTGCTACTGTCACTGCTGTGTCAGTTAGGGTAACACTAGATGTATATTAAGTTGTATATTAAGATGTATATTAAGATGTATATTAAGTTACCCATGTAACAATTCAATGTGGTTGACTGGTGTGTGGGAAAGAGGGTAGAGAAGGGTCAGTTTTTTCATTTTCTTGGCACAGAAGTAACATAAAATAAGTGCTTGTGACAATTGGACTTTTGACCTCTGGCTTGTGGTTAATACATTGTTTTAGAACAACAATTTAATGAATATAAAGGGTTCCATTGTGGACATTCTGCTGAATTTAATTGGAGACTGGAATCATTTGATGTTTCCCTCACTCACACACCAGAAGCCTGCAGTATTTGGGACTGCCAACATAGATGCATATTGGGACTACACACAGCTGCCTCATGTGGTTTGGCCTTCCTAATAGCATGGCAGCCTCAGGAGAGTCAGACTTCTTGTATGGTGGCTCCAGACTCCAGGAGCACGTACTTTTAGCAAACAAGGTAGGATTTCTATAACCTTTAGTGTCCTAGCCTTGGAAGTTACATAGCCACACCTCTACAGTACAGTATTGGTCAAACAGTTATGAGTCAACCTTCATTCAAGAGGAGAGTACTAGAGCCCCACCTCTTGATGGGAAGAATGTAAAAAAACTTGAGGTCATGTTGAAAACTGATAAAGGCACAATAATTGACATCCTTGTGCATAGAATATAAAGGAGGTCATTCAGCTAAGGGAATAAAGTTTCATCAGAAGCTCTGAATATCTCTAACTTGTGATTTCTGAAATCATCACTCACCATCCTAGGGAAATAAAGTGAATGAGGGAAATTCTAATTGTTCAAAATTGTGAGATATGTTATATATCTCAGGTGATCCATTTAAAAGCCTATGTTTTTCTTCTTTTGAATTTTAATGTACTTGATTTTGAGTCAATACAGATTCCTTGCTAGTCTGACATGTGAATTCTGTCTGCACTAGCTCTCAAAATGTGGTTAAGGTTTCAAGCCTGGTGTCGACTAACCAGTCCATCTGAAATAGGATTCATAATTGTGGGTATACTTGGGTCTAGATAAGGGTCATCATTTCTGGTTCACAGATAAAATTCAAGGGGATCCCAATTTTGGATGGGAATAATAGCATGTTTACTTTCACTAACCTATAACTGAAATATAGCATTTCCTTCAATTAAGAATGTAGGCAGTGAATTCCATTAATATTAGCAGTACCTATGACTTCGGAATGTTGCTAGCAAAACAAATCAGTGATACTTTTCACATATTATTACAGCTGTTTCAGGGACCTTGAAGTTCTGTGTGTGTTCATCATTCCTTTGAAATTACGGTGGTTAATAGACATGCTAACCTGACGTGACCACAGTCCTCCTGTCTACAGACACAAGTCCAACAAAGCTGGACAGTCATCCAAGCAACTCTGCCCACAGTTGTTATTCAGCCACCAGCCCATGAAGTCCTGCCTTACCACCTTGTCACAGTCACATATGTTGCTTTGTAGTTGTTGAATGACTGAAACATAGAAGGAGGTAAGTTACTTTTATTTTTGGTAACATTTTGCAAAACTGGACAGTCCAGGTGTGAATTTGTAACCCTCTTTTTCTAGAATTTTGGAGGTGGCCGTGGGTGAGGATTCAGGTGGAGCTGATAGACGAAGAACGTGTGGGCACAGGAACTTGAAGGTGTGTGGTACAAGCCCTGGTAACACTTTCGTTAGGAAGTTTAGGGTTCCACCCTAAGGGCAGTGTTGTGGAAAGGAAGAGGTTTTAAAAAATTATTGTTTTGGCTGATATATAATATATGTGATATATAACATCTGATAAGTGATAAATGCACATATTGTACAGAATTTAAAGGATACAAAAAGAATTCAGTAAAAGGTACTCTTATTACTTGCATGTAACTACAGCCTTCAGCCACCCACTTTCTTTCTCCAGTGACAAGTGCTGTTAGGATTTTGGGTGTAACCCTCCCTCTATTGAATTTGTATGCAACCAACGTGTTCATAATACAACTGTTTATAATACAGTATTGTTGTCTATAATCACTATGCTGGGCATTAGATCTCCAGGACTCATTTATTTACTAGTTGTAAGTTTGCACCCATAAATGTTTCCCCATTACCCCAGCCCCTTCCCCTGGTAACCACCATTCTGCTCTCTGCTTCTGAGAGTTCGGTGTTTTTCAATTCCACATGTAAGTGATATCATAGCATTTATGAGATAAATTAGACAGAGAAAGACAAATACTATATATCACTTATATGTGAAATCTACCAATCCCACTTTATAGACAAAGATGCAGAGGTCCAAGCTATTAAGAACCTTGCCCCAAGGTTCTACAATATTGAGTAGGGTGGATAGGATTTGAAGCTGGGAAATATGATTCTAGAGCCCACGATCTTAACCACTGCATTGCTCCACCTCTCTAAGCAATACAATCAAATGGATTCTCTTGCCTTGTACTGCATCAGTTTCCTGTCTTATAAAATTCCATGTAATAAAGACTATATGGAAATGGCTGAAGTAAAAGTAACTCTCCATCTTTCCCATAAGGAAACTAATGTTAACAGTTTGGTGGATATCTTTCCAGTCTTTTGTCCATGTAATTTAATGGGCTCACATGTTCCATATTTTACCAATTGACTTGCTTTCTGATCTGGAGATCTTCTCATATCAGCATATAAAAATCTATTACATTCTATTTTTTTAAATAGCAATATAAAATTTCTTTGTATGGGTGTACCATAATATATGTAATCACTCCCCTGTTGATGTATGTTTGAATTATTTCCAGTTTTCACATTACAAACAAAGCAGCCAAGCACATTTCAGTTCATGTTCCTTGGGCACACGTGTATTTTTCTCTAGGATAGGCTGGTAGCAATGAAACTGTTGTAAGTGCGGATTTGCGGAAATCCTGAACTTTTGCCAAACTGCTTTCCTTTACACAGAAAAGGCTTTAAAGTTTATACCTCTTCCTACGTGAGACTGCTTGTTTCTTTACAGCATCTTCAACATTTGAGATCATCAATAATTTTATTTTTTGCTAAGCTGATGGCAAAATATTGATATTTGGTTGTGCATATGCATTTCTTTTATTATTAATAAGGTTCACTCTCTTTTTATTGACATTTCACCATCTGCTTATTGACATTTGTAATTCCTCTGCAAATTGCCTGTTCATAGCTTTTGCTCATTTAACTATTGAGATATGAGCCTCTTACAGATTTTTAGTAAGATTTATATTATTTTGGATAATATTCTTTTGTTTAGTACATTGTGTATACTTTCCTCCAATGTGTTCCTTGTCTTTCAATTTTATTTGTGGTGTCCTCTGTCATAAATAGTCAAATCTGTCAGTCTCATAGAGGATATTTCAAGTAGCATCTCAAACCCACCGTGTCTAAAACTGCATTTCTCACCATCCTCCAGTTACATTCACGTACTGACCATATAGCCATTCACTTATGCAACAAATACTGTGATGTTTAAGGGACACTTGAGTTTTGTTTTTGTTTTCTTTTTTATCATGAGGGTGGCTGGCAAACTTCATGGGCAATGATTTTAAAATGTTTTTAAAAGCAAGAGAGAAGTTCAAAGAGATCTTTTTAAATGCAATTATCATACCCTCAACTTAGAAGCAGAAAACAATAGATTAAAATTGTATCTTTGCAAGTTCCTGCACTAAAACATTTTTATAAATTACTGAGTGTGTTGCTTCAGGGCAGGCTTCTTAACCCTGATATTGTCCAACTTTATTTGGTTCTCTTTAGCTCACTAATCTCCAAACCAGACCTCTTTTCAGCCCACAGAGACACCATTTTTTATTGTGAACATAATAAGAGTAGAAAGTATGTGCAAGGAATGGTGCAACCTTTTGCCTGAACCCCAGAGCAGGTGTTCCCTCCCTGTGATAGAAACAGGCCCTGAGTCCTCCCCATGCTGGGATGGGAGTTGAGCAACAAACTTAGGGGAAACTATCAGTTGACAAATGGAGTTTCTTTCCTCCTTCTTGGGATTCTTCTATATGCTTCCTTCTCCTCCTGGCCTTCCCTTTGGTCCTGTCAAGAAAGGATGCACATTGCTTTATGTTCATTCCTTGACCTCCCCAGTTTCCACGACTGTCCTCTGGGATCTCCCAAGAACTTCACATTGCACAACCCTCCACGGCATGGACCCTGGATTGACTCAGACTTGCGAATTTCCCTTCCTGAAACCTTAGGGTGCCATACGGTCCCCCAGCTGATTTCATAAATTTGGTGTCACGTTGTAAATCAAGCAGCTGCAGAGTGACCAGAACATCTGCTTGGTCTTGCTATTCTCTTCACACCAAAGGAAACTAACTCTAAAGGGCTCAGTAAAATGTGCACTCTGCCAGTAAGTGCCTGCATTATTCTTCCCAGGCATGGATCAGACATACCAGGATCTTTTGCTTCCTAAAAATAACATACACACACTCATGGAATTCTGCCTAAAGGATTAGGGAGAAGGAAAAGCAAATGAATAAGCACTACCCTGCAGTTTACTAGGATCTCCGTTCATCTTTAGCAATTTAAAGATGTTGGAAGCAGTAACAGAAATAAACAGCTAAAGAGGATGCAAGACAGGAATTTTTATTTATAACCACTAGGTTGTGCATGGGAGGCCATTTTCTTTAATAAGATTTTACCCATTTCCCTTTCTCATAGACTAGTGTATTAGGTTAGGCTATGCTGTGTTAACAAACAACCTCTCTCCCTAATGTCAGTGGCTTCACACCACAAAGGTTTATTTATGGCTCATGCAAACCTGACTGGGAACAGACAACCCTCCTGGTCACTTGGCCTCCATGCTCGAGGAGAGGAATGGAGTGCCAGAGAGCTGCATATAGTTCTGGAAGTGGCACATGGTACTTCTGCTTACTGTTAGAACTAGCTGCATGGCCACACACCCTACGAGGAGGTTACAGAAGAACACATGGATATTTGGTGAGTAGTAACTGAATCTGACACCCCAAGCTGTATTTGAGGCAGCCACAATAAAGGTAACAATTGCTCCTAGTTTTTACATAATTCTTAACTTTTGACTTAGCAACTCTCTTCCTCTTCCTCCTTTCTTTTCACTTCTACTACCAATAGCCACACCAGTATGCTAAAATCTCATCATAAGTAAAAGAAGTCAATATGACTTACAAATGTGTGTATGTAGCAGAATATCTATGGATTACATATAACTTTATGTAAGTAAAGTTATCCTAATCTGAAATACAGAGTTTGTAACCAAAGGTTCCCAGCCAAGCTGATTTCTAGCCCTGTAAACAATTTGCGCAGTAAAGCATTTGGCCAGCAGTTCAAATTCATTCTCACTGTACTCCCTTCCTGAGCCACACAGGAAATTGCTTGGGACACTTGTGAAACAGATTCCTGGGTCCCCTGCTAAATCCACTTCAACCAGAATTTCACTGGGTAGGGCTCATTCTGAAAGAGCCCCACAGAGATCCCAATAAACACTGAAATTTGAGAAAGATGAACTTGTATTAATTCTCTGAAGAGTATTTGCATATTTTAAAAAGACAACCGAAGAAGAAAATGTTCCACATGAAAGAATGATTTACTAAAAGTTGAAATTCAAACACCAGTCAGGGAGTGCTCTTTGGATGAAGGCATTCATCCACTGGGTCATACAAATATGTTTGCTTATTCAGCTACATACAGTGGGCAATTAAGATTTTTCTTGTACTATTTTGTTGGTTTTTTAAAAACCTTCTTCAGACATTCTATTGTTTATTTTTGTTGCAATGACTGGGTCTCCCTCACAAAGGTTAGTTTCCTATAAGGGGTTTTCATTTTTGGTTGTGAACTCATCTTCAGTAGGGGCTGTTTTTTCCCCAATGAGGATCTAATCCCTGGAATGTGCAAGCATCCCTATAGAGTGGCTTTTGCTTGGTTCTACCAGGTGGGTTTTACTTGCTTAGGACCATTTCTCTGGGACTGGCATCACAGCATCATGTAGGGTGGTATAGTTGGGATCCCTAACTTACACATGACCCAGACATGTAGCTTTTAGTTCTGTCCATCCAATGCCGGTGCGCAGAGATATGCTTCCTTGACACTCAGTAGGCCCAACTATAGTGTTGCTGTGTTTTTTTTTTCTAGAGCCCTCTTCTCAAAGCAAATAGCCCTTCTAGGGTCCGGATCAAGCCTTAGCCTTTCAGAATGCCTGTCTTCTGATACCCTTAACCCCCTTCCTTTGGCAGCCACAGTATCATCTCTAAGATTGAGCTCTGTAGCCTTTAATTTCGTCTTTTATTTCCTGATATCTGAGGATAATGAAAACTTTATTTTGAAGTCAGCTTAAAGTGTTTTATGAAATGATCATATTTTATCCACTGTGTGTTTGGAGTCTGGTTGCTGAAAGGGCATAGATTCTGCAGTGCTTCAGGCTACCATCTTCCCTGTTTTTTTGGGGCGGGAGCATCTTCCTTTGCAGTCAGTTGTGTTCATTTGTTTGTGCCATCGCTGCTGTTCTGTTTGGTGAATTCTCTTTGTGCTTGAACAATATTTGATGTTCACAAGATCCTATGTGAAACAGACCACAACTCATGTGCTCCCATGGAACTTAGTTCGTTTTCCTAATGTAATTGTTATCATGCTATATTGTGGTCAGTCTGGACAGCTTTGCCTTTCATACCATAGGCTTCTGGGACCAGTGACCAGATTTTACTAATCTTTTTATCTCTGGTGCTGGCCAAGTGCCTGGCACATAGGGCTGGACAGAAAATGTTTGCATTATTGGCTGTTATGCAGGTAGCCTTGGCAACGATGGTGGCAGCAATCATGGTGATGATGGTGACAATGTGCGCTGCCACACAGAATCCTGGGCCTGGTGTGAACGGTCAGCACATCCTTCTCAGTTTACGGGATTTTTAAGTGTTGTTAATGGCTGTTAACTAGTCTGTGTAGATTAACACCTGCTCCCTGCCTAGATGCACACAGAGCCATTAGTTGCAGAGAAGAGTCTCCCTGAGGGATTGGGAATACATAAAAATCCATGGAGGGATTTGTCTCCTCGTCCTCAGGGGTGGCCTCAGGTCCCAAGCACATGCCCAGAGGCCATCTGCCACATGCTCTGCTGGCCCACCTGCCTCCCCCTGGCCCTCTTTGTTTCTTTCCCTTCCTCCCTCCTTCGCTCTCCCTTTGACCTCTTTAGGTGAAAGGGCTTAGCTGAGTTAAAACAGTAATTTGTCAATAAATACTTGTTGAGTGAAATTTTCAAATTATATTAAAAGGAAAAAATACTGTCTATCGCACTTTTTCATACAGAGGTAGACTTTTATGTATAAAGTAATGATAATGGTTGACATTTACTGAGCACATCTTTTTCCGTTTTCCATCAGGTATCCATTGCTAAGCATTTTATACCTGTAGACTCCCTTCATGTCAGGAATCACCTGTGAGATGAGGAGTACGACACATATGTTGAATTCTGCTCTTCCAAAGCAGACAGAGATCCATCTCAGGTCACACTCCCCATAAATGGCAGACCTGAGCTTTGAGTCCAGGGTGTCCAGCTATAAAGCCTGGTCTTGCTCCTGTGACATACTTCACGCAGTACTCATCTGCTGAAAAAGTCGCACAGTTGAGATCCTTTTATTTTATTCAAGAGCAATATAGAAAGATAAAAGTGTCCGGCCTATCGTTCCCTTCCTGGCTGGCAGATTCAGGAAGGAGGTGGGGAACCAAAGCAGTTAAGTTTTTATATGGCAAGACTGAGTCTGACAGCTTAGGTCAAATAAAGATTTTAAAATAGTATAAAAACAGTAATATTAATACTGTTAATAATATTATATACTAATAATATTAATAATATAATAATAATAACATGAATACTGTTAAAGAGAGATAAGGTAATAGACTGAAAAAAAGAGAATTCAAATTAAGTTTCCTCAGTGATCCAAAATCAATGCTGAGATACAAGCAAATCTATTTTATAGTTTAAAAGAAAGAAAGAAAAAGAGAAAATGTTAACCTTCATACAGGCTCTGGAGAAGCTGGCAGCCTCTGTGACTGAGACGTCTAGCACCACGAGAAGTTTGGCTAAGGCAGCACTTTCAGTACAAGATGCTGCTTACCCATTCTGCCTGCTGTGGGGACCAGGATTTAGACTATAATTATTCATGTGTAGGGTGCATTGGACCGTATATCTATTCATTACAGTGTCTCGTGACTTTACGTTAATACAGATTAGATAGAGGACATGAGCAGGCTCTGGGAAATTTCTCTGTAAAAATGCTAACATGCTTTCTTTGTCCCTTCTGGCTTATCTCGTTCCTGTTGACAGGAATTTAAATAATGGTCGGGGATCCAGCTGCTCTCTTGGACCCTGAAGTGGACCGCGGTGGAGCAAAAAAGAGTGAGCCCAGCTCCTGTCCTCGGGAGAACAGTAGTGGTCCTGAGACGCTTTGGTTTAGACAAGAAAAAAAGTCCTTTTAGCTTATTTCAGTTATTGCTAATTTGGCTTTTACCCCACTTCACAGCCAAACCTAGCTGTAGTTGATCCACCCAGTACCATGTGACTCCCAGTGGACATTACACAGTGTGAGTTGGAGACAAGCAAAGCCTGCTCAGTGATTCAATCGTTTTGCAGCTAGCAGGCCCGACCAGAGAAATCCTGCCTGGACACTGGCAGGAGGGCTCACTCTGCCTGGACACTCTCCCCAGGTTCCTTGCCTAGCTGACTCCTTTTCATTGTGATAGGGATGAGGGGGAAGACTGACACTTCTCTTCAATCTGTTTTATGCCTTTACTGTTTTGATCCAAGAATGCTAGGTTCCAGATTATTCCATCCCATGTTGTGTAAGGTAAGAATTGGGTGGGGCTTATCCCTCATGTTACAGCAGAAAACTTGAAGGGTCTGGGTGATGCTGGTGAGCTTGAGTCTATTTTTTTCCCCTCTGAAGGGAGAAGCTGTAGTAGATGAAGATAATGAAGATGGTGGGGACAAGATGGAGGCTCTGGGACAAAGTCCACTTTGCTTGTTTGAACAAGCAGGTTTCCCCTCTAGACAAGCCCAGTCTAAGTGTATCTAGGATAGAAGCTAAGGACACTTCTAAGAGTGAATGGGATTAAAGTCTATGAACATGTCAGGAACAGGGAAATTACTTGCACTGTCATAAAATTGCAAAATGCAATGAGACGGCATTGACACTGAAGGATTTACAGTTACTTGCCCTTGTAGTGAGGGGCCTCATAGCCACTTCTCCAGGCCGGCAGGTGGCCACTTTCTTCTCATGAATGTGATGCTCTCTCTTTTGAATTGGCTCTGAAACAACTCCTACTGAGAAGCTGAGACTGCACTTGAAAAAATGTTTCTAATTTTTGGAGCATGACAATACACTGTGAGAATCTTGAATTGATGTCCTAACTTGGGCAACTTTTTACTGCTCTGGCTTTGCAGTATTGGTTGTATGAAGGCTTCACTTAAGGATTGCACTTGGGGAGAAATGACTGGCAAGTACATGCTTCATTATGTCTTTTTGCACAGCATAAACAAATTTTAAAAGTAGTACATGCCTTAATGATTTGGGATATGTGGGGAACATCATGCATAATTATATTCATAGTAACAGCAGCGCTGACTATATGCTGGATACTTTCTAAGCACCTTGTCATACATTAACTCACCTAATCCAACAATCCCCAAAGGTAAGTGCTATCATTATCCTTATTCCAATTTTAAAATGAGGCAAAGGCACAAAGAGTTTAATTTGTTCAAGGTCTTACAGTTAATATAGGCAGAGTTGGGATTTGAACCAGGGAGTGGATCTCCAGAGTCCAAGCTCTTAACTATTACACAGACCATCTCTTGACATTAAATAAAACACACACACAGATTACCCATCCTCAGATTCCCAGCAAAGCATTCTTTTTAATAGTTATGGCAGCAATTTATGCACAATTTTAGATAGTCACAAATATTAAGAATTATCCTTATTCTCTAAAATTAGAGTTGACACCCTCTGCAGTGCTGGCCAATTAAATGAACCTTTCCAAGCCTTGGTTTTCTTAGTCTAGAATTGGAATAATAATTCCTTTTTCACAGGGCTGTTAGGGACATCAGTGAGAGTAATATATAAATTGCGTTTACTACACAGGACTCTCCTGTTTGTCAGTGAAGGAAAACACAACTTAAATTGATTTAAGCAAAGAAGTGGGGATTTTTTGCTTTTGTAATTGAAAAGGGAATCATCAGGCTGGATTCAGAGCTGTATAGAGTGCTTTCAGATGCTTCTCTGTGTTGTTGCTGGTCACTTACTTTTCGGTTCCATTTTTCTCTCCTTTATGTTGGCTTCATTCTCAGGTTTCCTGTGAGAGCAAAACAGCTCTAACCCTGTAACTTTTCAGATTCAAATCCATCTGCAAAGCTAGGGCTGTGGGATTAGCAGGGATGAGACCTGATCACCTCTGATTAGCTCAGGCTGAGCCATGTGCCTGTCCTCCAGCCTATCTGGGG
Organism: Manis javanica; assembly: GCF_040802235.1. Lineage (NCBI taxonomy): Eukaryota > Metazoa > Chordata > Mammalia > Pholidota > Manidae > Manis > Manis javanica. The sequence goes on from NC_133157.1 coordinate 80,606,922, forward strand.
AAATTGCTTGCCTTTATTGGCCAGGCATGAGTCCATGCTGGTGTTTGGGGAAGTCAGTATTGGCAGAAGCACGAGAGCTAAGAGCAGGGGACCTGTGTCTCCCTGGAAACAAAATTAGGATGCTTATCCTTATGGAGATATTCTTAAGTGGATGCAGAGCACCAGAAGCAACTGTCCATTTCAATTTCTGGCCCATGTGAGGAACTTAACAAATGCAGGATCCAGACCTGCTGTTGTACTGGGACTCATATGATGCCATTGTCCAACATCTTTCTTAGGATCCTGTCAACTAGAATGGCATTTGAGGATGTTGTCTTTATAGGGTTACAGATGTTATCATTAGAACTGCAAAAAAGCATATTCTTACCTTGCTTTTTATTCAACATTTCCTTCCACTCCTATTCAGCATTCCCCCAGTGACCCTAAAGGCGTCCACATCCTTTCTTCTGATTTTAAGATCAGAGATCAAGTGGTAGATAATGTGCCTACCCTATCTTATCAGGCAGTCTGCCAACAAACCATCACTGAAGTACCAGCATTGGAGAACATGAGCCAGTATAGAACTTGGGGGGGAATTGTTGCTGTGGGGATACATCAGGAAGCCAACCTTTCCTCCTTATCTTTACAGTAATTCATCACTTTAATCATTCGGTGTTAATCATTTGTTATTCATTTAACACATACTTATTAAGCACCTGTGCTGTGTCCAGTTCTATGTTAAGTACTGGAACTGCAGGAGATTCAAGAACTCCTTTTTTTAAAAAAGTTGGTTTATTTTATCCTCTTTACTTCTTCCCATCCCTGGAAGAGCTGGTGTCTAAGTTGAGTCCTAACCGGGCCAGAGGGTTTCCCACCATAACTGTCTGCCTTTACACGTGGTGCTCTTCAAGTCCCACATTTCTAAAGGGAGGCTGCAGGGTCTTCCGTGGAACTGGGGAGGAGAGGATGAGCAGGCGGGCACTCCTCTCTTATGACGTCAAGAATGTTATTAAAGAAAGGAGTGCACTCACGCACACAGGTGTTGGAATCAGATAGGTCTAATCTTCAGCTCTGCCACTGCCTATGTAAGTATGTGACCTTGAGCAGGTGAGGTAATCTCTGCGCATCCATTTTCTCAATTAAAATGAAGAGGGTCATAAATACCTTATATACTATTTCTTAGAACTTCATAGAACATGGTAGGATGCAATGAGATGAGTTACTTGAAAAGTATTTGGCACATAGTAGGAACTTAGTAAGAGTTTATTTTCATCCTACTGTCCCTTCCTCATCTTCCTTCCACAGCCTGCTTTTCCCTCACTTCTAAACTCACTTGGGGGTGGCTGGTGCTGACCTAGACGTGAACAAAAGACATTGATCCAAGATGTGGTAGTATCTCCCCTTCTACATTATTGTTGTCTGCCTGTGTTTGAGCCCTAAGGACAAGCGAGTGCCCATCAGGAGATGCCAACTGGGGTGACCTTGCTTAGCAGTGTAAACTAGGGTGCCCTGGCTGCCTCCTGAGGAGCTGGCTTCCTGGGCACATCAGCATGCTGGCTCCCACAGTGAGCCTGGGCAAGGGAGCAGGGGAAATGCTTCTCTTTTCAGTTATTTGCACAGAAAACTTACTGCAGATACCATCCTAATGTGAAGAGGGGAACTGCTGTCTAGTACAGTCAGAAACTCTGAGTGGCCAGTTAACAGGTGCAGAGCTCCAACTAGTTTAAGCACAGTGAGAGATTAATTGGTTAAGCACTCCCAAAGCTGAGTGGCTTCAGATATGCCATATTTAGTTACTCAAACAGTGGCTTTAGAGTCTGTCTCTCGACCTCAGCTCTGCTTTTCCAGGCAGGTCCTTCTATTGTTGTGCCAGGAGAGACACAATTCTAGGATTATTTTCTACCAGCCTTATAACCACAGCAAAAGGAGAGCCTCCCTTTTCTGCTGGTTCCAGCAAGAATTCCAGGACCGAGTCTCATCAATCTGTTGAGTCGTCTGCCCATCCATAGAACCATAACTGCGGGCAGAGGGGGCAAATTATCTGATTGGCCAGGTCTCTTCCTTGATGGGGTAGTGGACCAAGGAGGGGCAAAAAGTGGTTCCAAAAGTAAATCGAGGCGTCAACACCAGAAGAAGGAATCAGAGTAGGCAAAAACAACTGGCATTTTCTCCAGGCTCAGTACTTCTGTGCCTTTTCTTATAAAATATCAAGACTTTACAAAGAAAGTCTGTGTTACAAGCTAGCAAATGGTTACAAGATCTTTGCAGGCCCATGAAAAATCTGATTACAAGCTATTTTCCCTATCAAACTACACAGTAATAAAAAGAATGAATTGAAGGTAAGTTTTTACTTCACCAGTGCAGTTGTGAAATTCTCTGGATAGACTTTTATTTCCATCCCCCAAAATTACCTAACTGGCGATCACAGAAAAATACCACGAAGCTGTGTGTGGTGGTTGGTTCTGTGTGATTTGGCTTGACTCTAACACCTAATTACATGTGTTTGTGTCTAATATAGACATATATAAATATGCCTTTCTACATATATTGATATTCAAATATGTATATATGTCTTTGTATATATAGATAGAGATACATCTTCTGCTGGTCCTGTTTCTCTGGTAGACTGATACACCCTGGAATGTCAATATACGGTGCACAGGGGAAAGTGTCATTGAACATAACGTCAGTGAGATTTTAAGTAAAAGTTCAGGCAGAATCCCATTCCCCTTCAGTGTACAAGTTATGTAATTGGACTGACCCTGTAGTGGAGTTGTCTTATTAACACATTTTCCCAGCCATGGTACCACTTTTTGTGGGTCTTTAAAAAACAAAGTGTCACTGTAATACTGGAAATAAATACCTGATAATACTTGGAATATAGCACTTTTCTACTGAGGAATTTAAACTACTTCACACACATTATCTCATGAATCCACATGTGATGGTAATGAGGTAGGTGGCAAATATATGCAACCCTACTTTATAGACTGAAATGGGGACACAATGAATGTGACTTGACCCAGAATTCACTAAGGGAGTAGGAAATAAAAAGAAGCCTTGTAGGCTTTGGGCCAGTGTTCAGCCCATTCAAAGTATGCTCTCCCTGTCCCCTGTATGGCAATCGCCTGGGACCATTAAAATGAAGATTCCTGGGCCCCACCCTAGACATACTGGATCAGAATTCTGGCAAGTGGGTCAAAGAGCTTGCCCTTGTGGCGTGTTCCTTGGGTGGGTCTCGGCACATTAACTGAGTAGTTTGAGAACTACTCTTTGGGTGTAGTTTTCATTTCCACCTTGTCTATACCATCACTGTTTGGCTTCGTGGTATATAAATTGAAAAGTTTAGGGACTGGCTTTCCTAGTCCAAGTAGGAAAGAAAATCTAAGAGAAATAATACTGGTTTAATTTTTTTTTTAAAGCAGAGGTTTAAGTGCTTCTCATTATTTTCAAAGAACTGTTTAAAGAAAATGAAGCCATCTATGAGTTGCTGATGGCTGTATTCTATCAACTTCCGACCAGCATTTATTGGTATTTGTATAATGTGTTTTGTCTTTTTAGCCCTCATGCTCACCTGAGAGACCTCTCCTGCTGCCTCTCAGAGGTTATCTGGGTGCTGTAACCAAACAAATGCACATGGCGTTTATAAGCCATGGACAATTTTGCTAGTGGAGAATTGGCAGAAATTACACAGTGGCTCTTAAGCTGTCTAAGACCAGGAAATGTCTGACAGGTGAATTCACTTTGGCAAAGTCATTTGATCGCTGGCCAGAGACACTCAACTGGCGGTGATGTAAGCATTGAGCTTGGGGGGAATTGTTGCATTGATCAGTGCACAGCTTTAATGTCCTTATCCTTTGTCATTATTTTCTTTTTAAAAAAGCTGACAAAAGGAGGTCTTGGTATAGCAGAAGTTCTTAAAAGCAAGAGGAGCTTATAATTCTAGAAAAAAGGTGTTTGAACGTACAAGAGAATCTGGAATTCTACTGCACATGCTATCAGTGTTCATAGGAAGCCTTTTTAAGCCCTTAAGATCTAAAAGGGAAGAGCCACTTATACTGCTGGGGACTGGGTTTATCCTGCAAATTAGCACCCACCCCACTCACCAGCTCTCAGTTAGGGCGTCCTTAAGGTTGCCAGGCAGGTGAAGGAAAGGATGAATGGAGGGTGGGAACTCTCCACCACTATGGACAAAACCCCATTTAGCAGGAAATGACTCACGAACCTTTTCTACATAAAGGTCCCAAATTATAAATGTAGGGTCAGTCCCTGGAATCCCATTTCATACCTTCTGCCCAGGCAGGATTCCAAAATAGATCATAAAAATAAAACTGAAACTTACATATATGCTTTCACTAGTATTTCAATACGGACACTCAAACTACACAATGTGAAAGCTCAGTTATTATTATGAAAAACGACACAATGCAAATGCTTATTTGTGCAGAAATGTTCAAATAATTTATGGAATATTCATCCAGTGGAGTTCATGTAGCTGGCAATCAGATGAAGTATATCTATATGAATGGACACAGAAAATAATATCTAGCATGTACTTTTGAAGCAAATTACCAAAAAGTATAGTCTGATTCTATTTTGTAAAATAATAACAACCATCCATATTGGTGTAAGCATAGGGAGAAAACCTGAAGTCACCTGATGGTTAGGAGGTTTGAGACTACAGGAGAGACTAGCTTTCTACATTATGCATTTCTGTTGCATTTCCTATAAAGAAGACAATTACTTTCTTAACTGGAGTAAATTTTAAATGTTTAAAAAATGCAACACTGAAAAATTCTGTTGGAGGGATTTTTCTACATGGGTTAGACCAGTTGAGGTTCTTATAATACTGGTCCAAGGAAGTTTGGACAGAAGATGCTGTACTAGTTTGGCTCTCAATGAAGCAGGTGCTGAGATGAATTAGGAGTGCAGAAGGTTTATGGGGGTGTAACACATGTGAGAGGAAAAGGGAGGAAGCAGAGCTGGGTGGAAGAAGCCATCAGACCCCAGTGCAGACAGGACATCTCAGCCAGTCCACTGGAAAGCACCAGGCGCCCCTCTCAGACAAGTCACATGCTGGGGCTTGTACTGAGCCAGTGCACCACTGTTTTGCCCAGTAGCTGCCTGGGGCTGCCTCTGAGGAGGGTGACTGGGCAGACAAGCTGAAGAGAGCCCTGCAAGAATGCATACCTGGTGGCTGTCTGCTAACCAGGCTCTGGAAGCCACGGGGTTAGTGCTTTCTTGAATGGGGCTCTGAGTTAAGCCTTGTGCTTCTGCACAGTGCTATTTTCCCTTTTCCGTGTGCAGGCTTATGTGTTTCCTGCAAAGATGGTTTTTGAGTAAGATCTTCAACTTTCCTTAGGCTACAATACTTAAAAAAAAAAATTGAATATAGTTGACAGACAATATTGATTTCAGATGTACAACACAGTGACTCAACAATTATATGTTTACAAAATGCACCCCATGATAAATGTGCTTATTATCTCTCACCACTGAGTTACTACCATTATTGACTATGTTCCCTGTTCTATGTATAATACTTTGTATTCATCCCATCTCCGGTTCAGCTACATTTTGAAAATATAGTGTAAGAAGTGGCTTGTTGTATGTGAAAGTTATAAAGGATAGAGTTTTTATAGTAGATACATAGATATCATTGAAAAATAAAATTCAACTGAGTACATTTGAAAGGTCTTAATGGCTTTATTCAATGATTCATGAACCAGCCAACATCCTATCTAGCAGAGAGAAAGGAGTTCCAAAGGGCTGTACAAAGCAAGCGATTCATAGGTCGAGGAAGGGGGAGTAAGGAAGCTGTACTAGGCAAAAAGCAGATTGGTTATTGCAAGATTACTCTCCTCACAGAGGATGGCAAGGATTTATCAGGCAGGTTGCTTACTAATTACTGCTTATCAGATGATTATTGATTGATTGTTTTAAGATTCCATTTTTTGGAGAGGGAAACTATTATTAAGTCTCAGTTTGGTGACATAGTGCTTAGCATAAGTGACTCCAGTTTGGACCTGTAGTCTTGTTTATAACAATATATGCCTGTTTACTTTTGTGAATTCTCCAAATGATTTCAGAGAAGGTCTTGGGAAATATCAATGGCAAACACTTAAGTATATAAATACTTAATGTTCATTCACATGGCATCCTTGCAACAGACCTCTGAGGAAGTTACTATAATTATCCTTGTTTCATAGATGAGGAAACTAAAGCACAGAGTGGTTAAGTCACCTTCTCCAGGTCATTCAGTAACTGGTGGAGTCAGAATTCAAACCCAAGGAGTCTGGCTTCAGAGTATATTGGTAAATACCATAAAACCATCTTTTCAGTCAACTAAGTATGTTAATCACAAAGTGGGGATGTAGTGTGTCCAGAGGAAAAGAAGTATGTGTGTAACCGGTAAGAACTCTCCACCAAGACAGGCAGGCGCCTAGATGATACACAAGGAATGGGCTTGGGGGCCTCACTTGGGGGCCCAACACAGGCAGGGTTGGTTATGCATTGCTTCCAGTCACTCTTTATGTGATAGACCTTCCCATTCAGCAGACAGGCACTTGAATTAGCTGCCTCCAAATGGAGCAGCTTCACCCTGGAATACGAATGGATAGCTTTCCCCTTGGAACTAGTGAGAAGGCCTTTTTCTGCTCATGTGCTGAGAAGGCCCTTAGATCTACCACAGAAATCTATGAGGTTATGTGTTGTTTCCATACCCTTCCCCATCTCCTTTGGCAATTGTTCTCTGAATAGAAGTATGGTGCATAAAAAACAACCTTTTCAAAGCCTTGCCTTTTGTCTGTATTCCTAAGCAGTCTTGGGGCAAAAATTCTATTTCAAAGAAAATTATTGAGAGTCTTAATTACAGTTATTGAAATTCAGCCAAGCACTCTATATTGCTCCAATTATGAACAGTGTTCTTAAATAGGGTCAATTTGCTGAAAATTATTAAAAATTCAATGTACTTGAAAGCCTCAGAAGTCCTTGAAAGGCAAATGTTAGGAAGAGTTGTTTCCATGACAACATCTCCTCATCTTCATTGATCCCTTGCTCCCATTTTCCAGGAGATAAACACCTGTTTGAGCAGCAACCTTCTTTAATAATTTCAATGAACTTTTCGGGAAAACATGTTGATCATTCTCTGGTAGTGGCTAGAATTTCTCCTAAATCCTGACATGATGCCACCCAGTCCTTTCCCAAGGAAATCAAACTGTGCTTTGCCAGAACAGGAAACATTCTCCTGATTTTTACCTTTTCCAAAAGATTTAAAGAGTGGAAGTGTCTCTGCAGCAATGCTTACTTGGCTCAGAGATAAGTAGATATGCGAGGTCAGACCACATCACATGCAATAAAATATTTCTCCTTTTCACAGGTTAGCTTATCAACTCACAACCTAGCCCACCATTAAAAAAATAAATTCTTGTGGATTTCATTGACTGAGTGTCAGTCTATTGGTTAACCCAATTTATTGATTTTAGTGGTCAAATCATTAGGAAATTGTAAATTCATGTTTGGGCTCTCATATTTCACAGGAAAGAGAAGCCATGGAAAAAGTCATGTCATAATCACAAGTTGAGAGATTGACTATATTAGAAAAGTGGTTAAATAATTTCAGTAATAATAATTACATTCAGTAATAATAGCTACAATAAGTTTGCATCATAATCTTTGTGCTTGAATAGCAGGGTATGATACAAGCCAACACAATTAACATATACAGCAAAAATAATAATAAGAAAAAAACATGGAAAGGAAGAAACCAAGATTCATTATCCTAAGCCAAATAATTTGTATTTATAGAATTCAATTACTATACTATGAACCCTAGTATAGAAAATGCCTATTAGACTAGTTTTTTATGCTCTTCCACAGGTATCTCAAGGAGGAAATGTACTCCAAAGAAAAACTCAGAACTCAGTGAGGACATGTGCCTTAGTCTGGAAAACCAAAGGGTGGCCATTTATACCTGATGCCTAATTTGAAAAAAAAATTCTAAGTGCCTTGCAGTTAATCTTTGAAAAGAGAATAAGAGAAAGAAGAAAGTGGGACAGGAAAACAGAGAGAGAAAGGGGAAGAAACTGAAACTTCTTTTTATTCAAAACATGTTAAAAACAAAAAATTTGTTTGAAGTGAAAGTGATAATGTTTTCATTACTGGTGAATCTTGGGCTATTCCTACGGGGGTGGTGAGATACTAGCGGCAGAGTTTGCTGGTCCCATTTCACACCCTTTAGCAAACATCTTTTCTCTGACAGAGCAGCTGTTATTTCATTTTGCATAAGGCTGACTCAGCTGGCAGATGTGAAGTTCAGACAACTTTGGTATTAACTGAGGCAAGAGGTGAGAGAATAACACAGGGAAAACTTTTATACCAAAAACTGAAATATAGAAATTTAATCTGAATCAAAATCTGAGATACTAAAATATAAACTAAAAACTGAAGTAGAAATAATAGTTTATAAAGGCTTTGAGAATATATCATGTCCATGACTGGTTAGCCAGAGACGGGTAAGATTCCTCAAGGGAGGAACAACCTAAGACAGGCACAGTCGCAGGGGGGCCATCAGGTGAGAAATTGGGGATCAACAGAGGTGAGGCTTAGTGTCGCGCGCCCCGTCCTCGCCAGCAAGAACAGCACGCAACAACAGCAGGATTCTTCTGCAGAAAGCTTTATTCTTCAGCTCTTTGTGAAACAAATGAGTTGGGCAGGACCCAGAGGGGAAGGAGAGGCTTGCTTATATAGTTCTCATGCTCTGACCTGGTTGGTGCGGCTCCATATGCCTTATTAGCATAACAATTTGGTGGGTCTCATTGGTCCTTATGCCAAGGCGCAATTAGCATGTAGTTTAGTGGTATGGGATGATTTGTCATTAGGAAGTTCGGGGCCTTCCGGCTGCCCTGCATTGGGCGCTATTTTCTGAGCGCGGCTGCCAACATCTCCCCCTTTTTTGTCTAACAGAAGCTCAAGGCGGAACTTGCCAGCAGAGGCGGAGACAGAGGCCTGACCTCCATCATACTTCCTGATGCCCCCTTTTTGGAGAGGGGTTCTGGGCATCTACCCCTATGCAGTCAGGCATGCCTCTCAGAGGGGTCCAAGACCTCTTGCAGTGCTTTGCCTCGCATCCTCTGGCTGGCGTTGGGACCGCTTGGTACAAAGGGTTTGGACCTTTTTTCTCAACCCTCTTGCACCATGAGCTTCTTAAAGAAAGCTGTGATTAAGCATTGAGGTACTCGGGCCTGGTGCAGTGCCACATGGGCTCAGGGTGCAAGAGCTACCTCAAGCTAAAGCTGAGCTTCCTTCTTAAGCATATTGAGCCACACTTGGGGAGAGGCGCCAACGTCTATCGCCATTAGGGCTTGAGCAAGGATCACCTTGTCCTGCTCATGTTGGTTGCGGAGTCTGCATAACAACCAGAGTAAGAGCATGAGACCTCCAAGCAGGAACACGCCCATCCTAGCCATGCCCGCCCACTCCTTGACGTGGGAGAGAGCTCTGAGGAACCAGGAAGAGAGTCCTTCCGCTACGGAGATATCTAGACGGGTGGAGTTGATGTGGATAATTTCTCGCCGCAGCTCTTCTAGTGTCCCATCGAAGTCTTGGGACCAGTTTCCTGAAAGATACTGGGACAGGTCTCGTGACAGATTAGCTGCCCGTGTAAAATTTTCATATTGAATGCTAGTGATGCAGAGGGCACAATATTTCCGCTCACATCCCAATTGGGCCATTTGCCAGAGCACCTCCATTTGTTCCTCCCCGAGATCTATGCGTTGATTGAGGATCATTATTCCTCCTTTCAGTTTGCCATCAAGTGTGGACTGTTGGTCCAGGGCAGAAGCTACTGAGGCTGCAAGGTTATTGAGCTCTATAGCCGATTTGTTGGAGGTGTCTAAAGCTATACCAGCGGCGGTGGCTGCGACCGCGGTCGCGGAGATCAGGAGCACTATGGCGTCTGTAACGCCGAAATCGCGCCTTTCTCGAAACAGAGTCATGGTGTTAGGGGCGTCTACGGGAACAGGGACCCAACGGGGGATGCGGACTACCAAAGCATTGGTAAAGTTACGCGCATCCCAACACTGAGACAGAAAGCAGGTTTCATTGGAGCAGGAGTCAAAGCTACTATTGGATAAGATAAACAGAAATGGGGGGTATACGCATACTGGGGAAGGTGGAAAAAGGGAATTAGGTGACTCTGGACCTGATTTTGCTGAACACGTGTAGTTCTCGTTGTTATGGGTCATGGTCATGTTCCAGTGTGTGCGCGTGTGGTTGTTCTCACACCAAAAGGTGATATTTTTTACACCGATTCCCCCACCCTGGAGGGCGGAAAAGGGGGAGAGGTCGGTACACGAGCCATTGACTCCACACAGCATCCATTTATGGAAGGGGTTCATGCTCAGCTGCTGACGAAACTCGCCTTCGAGCACCTTTACTGGCCACCAAGCCTCATTGGCTGGCCGTCCCTCCATATCTGGGGAGATGGTAAACTCCTGCCTCTCAGTTGCCCACGTTACTACAGTTGACTGACAGTCAGTCCAGGGCCACAGCTCTCCCTCATAGTCGCCCACACAATGGGAGGCATATTTGGGTTGACGAGGCCTGTCGGTGGAATTGTTCCTGGGAGAGTGTACAAATGTGCCATTGATCCAGAGAACCATCTGGTGGATAGTCATGTTCTTATAGGGCGGGCTCCCTTCCTTATTAGGCCCTTCAAATTTAGCTGACATAACGGGGAGGCCACTGGCCTCTAGAATTATGTCACTGAACCATCCGTATTTCCTCCGTTTCAGGGAGATACAGCCAGCTAGATTCTGAGTGGTGAAGCATAATGACCCATTAGTTACGAAGGATCGTTTTTCTCCCAACGGGGCTGTTAGGGTGTCCTTTTCTAGGTAGGGCAAGTTCATACTAGAGTTGGTGGTGAAAAAGCGGGGAAAAACGGCTGCATTGAAACGGACAGGCATAGGCTTAGGAAAGGCAGACAGGATTCCCCATCTCAATACTCCCTGAGTCGGGGTCTCCAGTGTCAGGAGCAGGGTCAGGAGGTACAGCGAAGTCATCGCCTTTGTTTAGGACTTTCCTCGTTAGGCACTCCGGGATCCAGAAGGGATTTTCTTCACCCTGGGGGAAAACACACACAGCTCCCCTGGATCTGATTATGATTGGATCCGGGCCCTTCCATTGGTTAGATAACACGTCCTTCCATTTTACTAGTTCTTGTGGGTCTTTTGGCCACTGATTATGGCGATCCGCTGCTGTATGGCCTTGAGCATCCAGATTCAAAAAATTTATAGTGAAAAGTGCTAGGGCTATGGCAGTTTTTGGTGTAGGGGGTATATCTTCAATTCCCCCTTTTTGTTTAAGTAAATAGGATTTGAGCGTGCGGTTCACGTGTTCCACAATCCCTTGACCCTGTGGGTTGTAGGGAAGGCCAGTGATGTGTTTGATCCCCATACGTTGACAAAATTGAGCAAATTTTGTAGAGGTATAGGCTGGGCCATTGTCTGTTTTCAGAATCTGTGGTAACCCCCATGCGCTCCAAGCTTCAAGGCAGTGCTGGATGACATGGGAAGCTTTCTCTCCTGACAATGGGGAGGCAAAGATGACTCCTGAACAAGTATCCACGGATACGTGTACGTATTTAAGTTTCCCAAAAGGTGAAAAATGTGTCACATCCATTTGCCAAACTTGTAAAGGACTAATACCTCTGGGGTTGATCCCAGCATGAGGTGTGGGAAGGAAGCTGCAGCAATGTTGGCAGCTAAGGACAATGTTCCTAGCTTCGGCCCTGGTTATGCTAAACCGCTTGCGCAGCGTTTCGGCAGTGACATGAAATTGTGTGTGGAATTTTGAAGCTGTGGTGATAGGGTCTAGCAGGGGAAAAGCTATGCTTCTGGTTGCGAGGTCTGCCAGGTGGTTGCCTTGAGTCATAGGCCCGGGAAGGCCTGAATGTGCTCTGATATGAGTTATATACAAAGGAGATTGTCTATGAAGTAGTGCTGATTGTATCTGTTTGAACCAAGTGGCTACTGGGCTGGACGCTTTGATTAGCCCGGCCACTTCTAGAGATTTGACTGCATTAACTACATAACAGGAGTCAGACACAATATTTAAAGGTTCAGGAAAGATTTGTAGGACCTCTAAGACTATGCGACATTCCACTATTTGTGGAGTGTCAGGCGTGTAGCCTTTTGTCACAACTTTGCCATCATGGACATAGGCACCTGTGCCTGTCTTAGACCCGTCCGTGTAAACTGTTTTTCCATGAGGCAGGCAGCGGGGTTAGGCTAGTGACCCGAGGGAATACTAGGAGATGATTTTTGGCGAAGTTGATGAGGGGATGTTTAGGGAAATGATTATCAAAGGTTCCTGAGAAACTGTAAGCAAGTATGGCCCAATCATCGTTCATAGCACATAATACTTGTATCTGTTCTACGCTGTAAGGGGTTATAATTTTAGCTGGAGCCTCTCCGAAATGTGTCATGGAGGTTTTTACTCCTCTCAAAGCAAGTTTGGCCACAGCTGCCGGATAGTACTCTATTGTCCTAGCCTGAGAGGCTTGGGGATGGATCCAGATCAGTGGGCCGTGCTGCCATAAGACTGCTGTTGGCAGCTCTGGGGTGGGAAGGACACACAACTCAAAGGGTTCATTCAATTGAACCCTATTTAGCTGTGCTGTCATCAAAGCCTGTTCCACTTTGCGAATGGCTTGTAATGCCTCAGGTGTGAGGGAGCGCGGTGACGTTAGTTGTGGGTCTCCTTCTAGGATCTTAAATAGTGGAGTCAATTCAGTGGTGGGTATCTTTAAGTATGGGCGCAACCAATTAATATCCCCTAGGAGTTTTTGGAAGTCATTCAAATTTCGCAACTGATTATGTCTTATCTCAAGCTTTTGGGGGCAAATTACATCTGTGTAAATGGTTGCTCCTAGGAATTTGCTAACACTAGATTTTTGGACCTTCTCGCTTGCTATATTCAGTCTCCAATTTTCTAGGGATCTAGTGAGATCTATATATGCTTCTTCTATTTCCGCTGGTTGTGGGGAGCAAAGAAGGATGTCATCCATGTAATGGATGATCTTTAGCGTGGGATAGGTCTTACGAATTGGGTCTAGCGCCCGCTGAACATACAGTTGACATATGGTGGGACTATTTGCCATTCCTTGAGGGAGGACCTTCCACTGAAATCTGGCGTCAGGTTGTTCATGGTTAATAGCTGGCAAAGTAAAAGCAAATCTTTCCCTGTCCTTGGAGCTTAGAGGTATAGAAAAGAAACAATCTTTAATATCTATTATGAGCACTTTCCATTCTTTGGGTAAGGCAGAGAGGAGTGGCAGTCCCCGTTGTACGGGTCCAAGCATTCTCATTTGAGCATTTACTGCTCTCAGATCATGAAGCAACCTCCATGATCCTGACTTTTTCCTGATTACAAATATGGGTGTGTTCCATGGGGACACAGAGGGTTCTAGGTGTCCCACTTGGAGCTGCTCTTGCACTAAGCAATGAGCTGCTTCTAATTTTTCAGAGGATAGGGGCCACTGAGGAACCCATACGGCCTCCTCTGTGAGCCAAGGTATGGGCATGGCATCTTCAATGGCCCCTATGAAAAACCCAGGCCGTGATGGTCATTCTTTACTTTGGGCAGGATGGGCTCTATGCGTCCCTGTTGGTGTTTCCCCAGCCCCTTGCCAGGGATGTATCCCATGTCCATCATCATGCCTTGGGCGGGGGTGGAGTATTCATTAATGAGTTTGAGGCCTAAGTCTCTCATGACATCCCTCCCCCATAAATTGACCGGTAGAGGGAGTACATAAGGGGTGACTGTACCCTCTTGTCCTTCAGGGGCTCGCCATTTCAATGGTTTGGCACTAATTGAAGGGCTTGACTCATATCCTAAACCTTGTAATGAATGTGAGGATTGGGTCACAGGCCACTTGGAGGGCCACCAGGTTGCAGAGATAATACTTTTATCTGCTCCAGTGTCTAGGATTCCCTCAAAGCTCTTTCCCTCTATTTGAAGAGTTAATTTTGGTCTGTCTGCTAAATCTAATACTATGAAGGCTGAATCCCAGTCAGAGGAGCCGAAGCCCCTTTCTCCCCTCTCCGTGTTGGTAGCAGGATAATTGGCGTGGAGACTAGGTAAAACTAAGAGCTGGGCTATGCGGTCTCCCGGGGATATAGGATAGATTCCTCTGGGAGCCGAACACATGATTTTTACCTGTCCTTCATAATCTTGATCTATAACTCCGGGATGAACTACCAGGCCTTTCAATGCAGCAGAAGAGCGCCCTAGGAGTAACCCAATGGTATTTGGTGGTAGGGGGCCTTTAAAGTCTGAAGGGATAGGCTGAACTCCCATCTGTGGAGTCAACACTATTCTGGTGGTGGCACGGATGTCCAATCCCGCGGAACCTGAAGTGGCTCTCCTTGGGGGGCCTGGTTGTTCCCGAATGACACTTGCGTGCTGGTTGCCCCATATATTTGTGGGCCCTGGTGACGGGGGCCCCTCTGGGCGTTTTTTGGCAGTTCTAAGGGTTTCCCTTCTATATCTTTAATAGACCGGCACTCATTGGCCCAATGCCTGCCTTTCTTACACTTAGGGCACAACCCAGGGGTCTTTTGGGTTGTTTGCTCTGAAACTGGGCTCTTGCATTCTCTCTTTATATGCCCTAATTTCCCGCATTGAAAGCATTTGATACTTCTGTTAGTGATCCTGGCTTGTTTGTGGCTCTGTAATATGGCCGCGGCTAGGCCCGCATTGGTGAGTGTCCCTCCTATTTCTCTACAGGCTTTCAACCAGGCGTGTATCCCTTTTTGTTTCCAGGGTGTTATCGCCTGTCTGCATTCCTTGGTACATTGTTCAAATACTAATTGCTCCACTAGGGGCATTGCTTGTTCCTGATCTCCAAATATTCTGCCTGCGGCCTCCATCATACGAGCGACAAAGTCAGAAAATGGCTCGCTCGGCCCTTGAATAATTTTTGTCAAATTGCCTGATACTTCTCCTTTGTTGGTGAGGGCTTTCCATGCCTTGGCGGCGCACGTGTTTATTTGTGCGTATACCTGTAAGGGGAAGGCGGTCTGGTTGGCTACCCACTGTCCTTGGCCCGTCAGCATATCATATGACCACGCAGGCTGTCCTTTGGCCGCATTTGCGCGTGCCTGGGTCATACTGATATCATGCCACAATGCCTTCCATTCTATGTATTGCCCCATACTAGAAAGGCATGCCTTAGTTACATATTGCCAGTCTGCGGGTGTCATGGCTGTCTCTGTTAATCTCTCAACTTGTGCTATGGTATAGTTGGCACTGACCCCATACGCTCGAACGGATTCCGCTAAGTCTTTAACTTGTTTATGACTCAGGGGTTGGTGAGAGCGTACATCGTTATCCTCAAATACAGGAAACATTTGTCTAATTGCCTGAAGAGTATCTGGGTGGCAAAAGGAGAGTGCGCCACTCACGTAAGGTGGCGGGGCAACGGGCGTTGGGGGACACCCTGCTTTCATTTTTTCCTTGGTCCGCTTTTCAACTTTGCTGGTTCCCTTACTTCTGCACTCTGCGGTTTTATTTTCTTCCCCTTCCTCTGCGGACGTTAATTCCTCCTCAGATTCCCTATTGGAGAGTTGGAGGTCCCTCAACTCTTTCCAGGGGTATTTACTATTTTCTCCGAGGCGATCGTCACTCGCTTCTCGGGGCTCTTTCGCTTTTGCCCTAGGCGGGCTTTCTCCCTCACTCTGGGGTTTCTTTACTTTCGTTTTTGTGGCCTTTTTTCGGCCGCGCGTGCTCTCTGTTTCCCGTTCCGTTTCTGACATGCTCTCTTGGATATCTGTCAATGCTCTCTGACCTTCTTTTATTACCTTTTCACATCTCTCATCTTGCAGACAAGCTCTAATCAGTTTCCAGAGGGGCCTGGTGCCTCCCCTCAGGCTACCCTCCTCCTCCTCTCTATCAAGATCTTTCCCCAGTTTGTCCCAGCTCGGGATTGAGAGGGACCCTGAACAAATGAACCAGGGGGCTACACGGTCTATCTCCTTCACAAAAGATCCTAAGACTTTGCTGGAGACCTTCAAGTTTCGCTCTTTGAGAGCTGTCTGCAGCGCCGTGACTAATGACGGTGCATTCCCCATGGTGCCTCCTTATTTACAGAGAACCATCAACCATCATCCTAAAAAGCAGGGGCCTCTCGGAACTTACCCCTCCGGGCTTTCTTCTGACCTGCAGTTCTGAATCCTCTCCAGATGTCTGAAGGGTCCTCCCTGTGCCGGTGATGTTCTGGTTCCCGGGTTTCGGCACCACTTGTCGCGCGCCCCGTCCTCGCCGGCAAGAACAGCACGCAACAACAGCAGGATTCTTCTGCAGAAAGCTTTATTCTTCAGCTCTTTGTGAAACAAATGAGTTGGGCAGGACCCAGAGGGGAAGGAGAGGCTTGCTTATATAGTTCTCATGCTCTGACCTGGTTGGTGCAGCTCCATATGCCTTATTAGCATAACAATTTGGTGGGTCTCATTGGTCCTTATGCCAAGGCGCAATTAGCATGTAGTTTAGTGGTATGGGATGATTTGTCATTAGGAAGTTCGGGGCCTTCCGGCTGCCCTGCATTGGGCGCTATTTTCTGAGCGCGGCTGCCAACAGCTTAGAACCTCAACCCCCCTGTTTTGAGAGAAATCTTCTGCATCCGTGGATGTTTTGTTGCCCTTGTCTAGCTTGGATTAATACTTAGTCTATAGGCACACACCTGATCATCTACATTTGCCCTCTTACAGCACTAAACTATGTTTTCTACCTTTATCTTGCATCTACCTACCACTTCAACATTTTATTAAAAATAATAATAATAATAATAATAAGGGAGAAATGTGGAATTCACATATAAATCAAGTATAAAAATCAAACAAATAATCATAATTGACCTGATTGTTTATAGTTCATGATGCATGATCAAAACCGAAAGTTTATGTGATGACTGCCCTTGTACTGTTCACCATGTAAGAACTTATTCACCATGTAAGAACTTGTTCGTTATGCTTCAGAAGATTGGAGACTGACGAGAATTAGGCTTGGGGTGGATTAATGATTGTGTATTGAGTCCCCTATACAGAATTTTATTGTTGTTAACAACCATATGACCAATAAATATGAGAGATCCCCTCTCAAAAAAAAAAAGAATATATCATGTCCTCAACATTATGAAAGAAATACACATTCATTACAGAAGATACAGAGAAAAGGGAAAGTACAAGGAGAGGGAATAGCTCTTATGTCTGATCATGTGACATAGTTTTGGTCACAATATATGTGTAATAAAGTACTCTATACTTTAATCTCTGTGTTAGTGGTAGAGATTTGTTGACTGAACAACCCAGCATTTTCTGTTTATTTTAGCCTTTCACAAACTTATTTTGGAATAGCTGCATACGATGTATCATGTTGACATAGCATAGTCTGCTTAACCATCCTCAAATTTGGGCATTTCTGGTTGTTGCCAGCATTTTGCTATGATTAGCAATTCTGGTGGTCCCTATCTATTAGACTGAGAGTTAAGACCAAGTTAATGGAGCCACCTGGTAGAAATCTATTTCAATCCAGCTAAACTTACTACAGCTTCTGGGTATTACCTATCACACAGGCCCTGTAGTAGGCTTGAAATATATAAAGATTGGAAAGAATAAATAATACATGGTTTTCCTTATTCCTGTAGGGTAAACACTATATAAACAAAAAAATAATGTATGGAATCAGAGTCAGGGTGAGGCATCAAAACTATGCATAAAGTAATTTGTAGGAGAGTCCAGAAAGGCTTCTCCGACATTTGAAGGTGATACTTGAGGCAGGACTTGACAGCTAAGTGGACATTTTCTCATCAAGGAAGGGAGTTCCTACAAACAGTGGGAAGAGCTGAGGAAGACAACAAGATGAACAGGAATTGAAGATATAATACCTAGTAGGGAACAAAGATATTTGAAAGAATATAAGGCAACAAAAGATAGATGTATATTGAGTGCAACAACCAAGAAATCATGGTAGTGAAGAGAAATAACTTCCACTGGGACATCGTGAACTCCTCATGCAGAATCCTCATTGAGTTGGACCTCTGAACATCCAAGTGTCATAACTGACAGCAGACAGAGAGAGGAAAGGGTACTCCAGATGGGCAGGACTAGTGTGAGCAGAGCCTGGGAGGATGGACTTCAGAGGCTGTGTTTGGGAAATAGGAAGTGCACTTTGGCTGGAATTTAGGTGAGGGCAGGCTTAGAGATAGAGTGGAAACAATCCTAGCACAATGTTAGCATCAGATGGTGGAGAATCTTGAAGCCAAGGTTGAGTTCGAGAATGGGAATGGGAAGCCAAGAAACATTTTTGAATAGTTGAATGACAGACGAGAACAGTCAGCAGAGAGATGGGAAGGGGAGCTAGGCAAACGAGCAAAGAAGTTCTTTTGGTAATCTTAAGCTTCAAGCTGTAAATTCAGTGGTCTCCCTTTATCCATGGGGGATACATTCCAAGCCTCCCAATGGATATTTGAAGTTGCAGACAGTAATACTCAATATATACTATATTTTTCCCATGTGTACATACCTATAGTACAGTTTAATTTCTAAACTTGGCACAGTAAGAGATTAATGACAATAATAAAATAAGAGATTAATAACTAAGAATAAAATAGAACAATTATAACAATATGCTGTAATAAAAGTTTGTAAATGTGTTCTCTCTCTCTCTCTCAAAATATCTAATTGTACTTTCCTCACTCTTCTTCTTGGGATGATGTGAGATGATAAAATGCATAGCAAGGAGGTCCAGTGAGGTGAATGACGTAGGCACTGTGACATGGTGTTAGGCTACTATTGATCTGACAGTATATCAAAGGAAGGATCATCTTCTTCTGGACCACATGGGTACCTGAAACCTCAGAAAGCAACATGGCAGATAAAAGGGCACAACTGCATTTCAAGTGGAATAATGACAGTAGCCCTGAAAGAAAGGTGCATTTGAGAGTTATTTCAAGAAACAGTTGGAATTGACAACTGTTTGGATGTGGTAGGAGAAAGAAAAAAGTGTCCAAAATGACTAAATGTCTTGAACTTGGGTGGTTTAAGTGAAAAGAGATACAATATTTCACTGGAAAATTGAAATCTGGAGCTTAGAGGCTTTCATTAGGGCTGTATCAAATAGACCCAGTATATTTAAGGGCTGCGCAATTAAAAAGAGTTTCAGATGGGTTCTTTAAATGAGTTCTTTGATTTGCTATTTAAAAATCTGTGGATGTAAACTAGGAATTGGAGATTTTTTCCCAAGAGTAGATGTGCTTAAAACCCATTGCATTAGAAGCTTATATGAACCTTTTAGTAGTGATTTTACTTCATCACTGTGTACAATTTGCTGAATTTTAATGAGTCATGCCTTAAAGACATTGTTTAAAATTTTCTTTGGGCACAAATGATATCATCTCAAACTATTGTGTTGACGCAAGTGAATGAGAGAATCAAAGCCAGATGGGTTTAGTGGATTTGCAGTAATATCAGAGTTTCAGCCTTCAGAGTTTCTGAGCTTAACACTCTCTCTGAAAGATTATTTAAAATATTCAGTAATTACACATTGGTTTACTTTTTGTTCTAAACTTAAGTGATAGATGATCCAGCACCATCAGAGCTGAGAAACATCAATTAGTGTTTATATCCAGGCAGCAAGGAGCCATGTTGTTTTTCCCCCTTTTGCTCATCAGTCACATCAAATATTTTAACATTTACTCAGAAATAATCATTGAAATTGAGAAATTGGTGACCAATCCAAGAGCTGAGATTTGCTTTCCAAAACAATGCTTTCAAAATGCCATTGCAAATTTAGGCATTTGAATTTTTGTTCGTTTTGTTTTACTTTTTCAGGTTATTTTTTCCCTTTCAACACCTTGAATTAGTGTGGCAACTATGCAATTTATATACATTTAAAAGAAACACTGAATTATATCTTCTAAGAAAATAATTATACCAATTCTTTCATTTTTTTTATTAAGGTATCATTGATATACAACCTTATGAAGGTTTCACATGAGCAATGCTGTGGTTTCAACATTCACCCACATTATCAAGTACTCCCCCACCCCATTGCAGTCACTGTCCGTCAGTGTAGTAAGACGCTATAGAGTCACTACTGTCTTCTCCGTGCTGTACTGCCTTCCCTGTGACCTACCTACACCAATTTTTAAAATTCTGTAGGTTGAATATATAGGCTTTGAGCTTTGGATTGAAGATCCTAATGGATATATTTTATTTTAAATTTATAAATATAATTATTAATGGTAATAACCTATTAGTTGTTCACAAAGAATAATAACCTATTATTATTTTTAATACCACATACTATTTTTTACATGGGGTGTCTGATACATTGGGAAATCTGTTCATAAATTCTAGTAAAAATTAGTGACATTCTCTTCCCTTTAATTATATTGCTATAAAACTAATTTGTGGGTAATAAATGAGCAATTTTGTTGCTAAACTTTCAATGATTTGCCCCCTGATTTGCCACAGTCTAGTTATTTTTAAAAGTATTTACCTGAATATTTTTTTCTGGTAATAACCATATAGATTGGGATAAAGTAGAAAGTTTTAGATTCATGTACCAGTAAAATAAAAGAGTAATAGTCGTTTTGGATTTCAGGCTGGAGCTGCCAACAGCTGATTCTGCTAAATAAGGACATGATGCAGCATGCGTGCTCGTGCTATCTGCTATCCCATCTCTTGTAGTCATGCTGGTGTTTTCCAGTGGTAATTGTTCTCTCTTTTCTGGGCAATGCTGGTGTTTTCCAGTGGTAATTGTTCTTTCTTTTCTGGGCACACAGGAAGACTATTTCCCAGCCTCCCCTTTAGTTACTTGGGACTGTTGTTATGATCTGGCCAGTGGAATAAAAGCAGAAGTGACTTGGTTCAGTTCCAAACTAAAGCCGAAGTGCCTTCCCCACCCTTTCTCCCATTCCTCATGCCCATGGCTAAAGTGAAGAACTTCAAGATGATGGATCCATACATAGAATCACTTGGATTCCAGAATCACTGCTTGGAGGACACCTGCCATTACAGCAATCCAAATCACAGTAGACAGTACTGTGAAAGAGAACAGATAACATTAATGACCTAATATACCACTATTCCATAAAGGGAGGGGTGCTTTATAACTGAAAGGAGTGGAAATGATAATAATCTCATCACTTCAAGAAATACCAAAGCATTGTCACCAGCCAGTCCCAGCTGTGGAGTGGTATTTAGGTACCCCTGGCATGGTAATTTAAAGCAGCAACTGGGGTCACATAAACCGGGTTCTGTCACTTCCCAGTTGTGTGGCTTTGCCAAGATACTTAATATCTCTAAGCCTCAGTTTCCCTGCTTGTCAAATGGGGATAATAATAGCATCTCTATTTTAAGTTGGAGTCAAGATTAAATGAGACAATGAATGGCTTCTTGCAAGTGCTCCTAGGTGTTGGTTACTATATGCATCTTGGCTTCAGAGAGGATCCCTATCTCATTATTTCTCACGTTTCCTTGAAGTTTACGCTCTTACAATTTTTCGTATTTTACAAACCAAGAAATTAAAATATAACCATTTTAACATCCACGGGAATAATTTCCTGACATTTTGTTAGGAGTTACTGAAAATGGGAAACTGGCTGTTCAAAAAAGTTAAAGGAGGCAGTGGGGCTGGCACATTGGGAATAGACATTTTGGGCTATAAAGCTTTGGGTTAATTAAAGGAAAAAATGTAAAGACCACCAATGCCATAGCAGCACATTTCTTTGGCTGGAATGTGCCCAGGAGCAAAGGAGAGAGGTGAATTAATAGAAGGTTCTGGAATGTTCTAGTGTATTTTACACAAGGTCATCATGGGGGGTACCAGGTATAGCATTATAATCATATAACCATATTAGTAAGGGCAAAATTAAAATTCCTGATTGGTGGGTAGGTCGAATTTCCTTCTTTTGGTGAATGTTATGTCAGACTGGATGAATAGAATTGCCTCATTTATGACTCTGGAACCATCTTAATCAGATTGGAAAGTAAAAACTATTGTTCTGCCTGATACAGCATTGTTCCATAGGAGGCTTCTTCCTTAACAATATTGGATTCCTTCACCAATCAGACTGAGAAATTCAGCCTCACTCCCAGCAACATCCAGTTGCTTAGAGACTTTTTAATTTTCAATCAGACCCTTCACCTAATCATTTCATTTTCTGTGGTGGGAACTTAGCATAAAAAAGGCATTAGATCATAATGACAAATTAACTATTTTTCTGATATTTTGTTGCTGACATTCTGTTGTTTCTGATATTTTTGTTTTAAAGGAATTCTTTTTCAGGAAGCACTTGTCAAATTATATACAATTTGAAAAATGATCTCAAAAATTTATGAATTATCTTTTTAGTTTAGCTACATTATAAAAATGCATTGTTTGATTTCTTTAGATCCTGGAGATTTATTGTCATTAAAATCCCTACCATGTTAATATTATAAAATAATATATTTTACAAACCAGGAAATTAAAATATAACCATTTCAACATTCATATATATATATATGTGTGTGTGTGTGTAATACATATTTCAAATACAAATTACAAATATTTATATATAAATTGTATATACAGATAAAGTTGTATATATAAAATATAGATATACCTATAAATTTTGAGAGATGCTTGCCATTACCTTTCTAATATTACTAGCATTAGTCATAGTTATTATTTACACAGAACAGGCTGTAGCCTGAACTTACAGGAACAACTCCCCAAATAACACACAGACCCAGGCTTGTGCGGGAGCTTCTGCCTCTGCCACAGACAGGAAGCAGCAGTTAGTTACCTCTGGTCCCCAGCTGCAAGGGAGTCCAGTCAACATAGTTCACTCACAGTCATCTGCAGTCCTGAAGGGCATCAGAATGGAGGCTGAGTGGGCAGACCACAATACCTGCCCTGCTGGCAATCTATGAAATGTGACAGATACTTTACAGAGGAGACTATAGGTCATATTTTGCGTGTGTCTTAAGGAAACTGTCAGAGGGTAGTTGTCATTAACATTAGTTTCTTGATCACAGAAAGACATTTTTATCCAAGGGAAAACCTGAGGATCTGCAGAGAGCTGTGTCCTCTAGTAGATTAATCTGTCACAGGGGTCAGGATGCTAGGGCTGTGGGCTCGGTCCTGCCTACCACCTGTTTTAGCAAACAAAGTTTTATTGGAATGCTTGTACATTTATTCATTTATGTATTGCCTGTGGTTGTTTTACACTATCATGACAGTGTTGAATAGTGCTACAGATACCATACTGCCTACAAATCCTCAAGTATTTACTATTTGGCCCTTTACAGGAAAAGTTTGATGACCTTTCCTCTTTGTCATGTGTATTTAGAAAACCCAATGTGATTAATAACTGGATTTGTGATTTTGCAAAATAACAGTGATTTTAATTTTTTAATGTGCAATGCACTGGTGAGGGCAGTGTGCCAAGAAAACACATGCACACACATACACTTAAATGAAACTAAAATAAACAAAAAAGCATGTACTCACACAACTACTGAGCATCACATTGAGAAATCTGAAAAGTTCTATTTATGTTTCTATACAGGAATCCCCTGATTTGATTTTACAGATAATTGGGAACACCTTTTACAGAGATTTCTGCATGCTTTTCCCAGCCAAATGTCTCCCATTTGTTCTTTGGATCACATGGCATGTCAGCAGTTGATTCTGACAGCCTGTTTCACAATAAGATGTTAAAAATGATAGAGTGGATTGGTTGACTGTTGTAAACATACTCATCGAGGAGGAGACTGACGACATGACTTGTGTCATCATCTAATTTTTCATGGCTTTCTTAAGCAATAAGGTTCTAAACACTTTTCAACCACAAAACTAACCCCCTTTTGCTTCTGCCAAATTATTATAAACTATATCGCTTCCCTTCATTTTTGGAATAAGTTGGGACTATGACTGATCACTTTAGCTGTGTGTGGACTTGGCACACACATCATATAATTTTTCATTTCTCCAGTGTCATGAGGTGGCATCATCTTACTCCTATCTAAAGTATCCTTACCACAGTTACAGGCTTAGTGTTTAGGAAAGCCTGTGTAACACACAAATAAAACAATGAGCAAAATGCCTGAGCATCTGTTGTGTGTAAGACCCTTTCTTCTCACCTACACCAGGCATGCTTATTTCTCTCTTTAGGAAGACAGTGGAGAATTTGGGAGTATACTCGCTTCCCAAATTTCTGGAGACTGTGCCGCAAGCGTGGAGGATTAGCTGCCTGTAAGTGGGAATAGTTGCTGTTGCTTGTCTGGCCCACACCCCTGGCCACATATTTAAAATAGTTTCTCAGTCTCTGAAGGATAAGAGCATATTTATTTTGCTGTAGGTGCTATCTCATTAGTCTTCTTTCTAGTGAGGTTGCTTGTTAAACTCATTTCCTATCCTACCTTGATTCTCAAAGGGCTCCCCTGCCCACTGACTCATCTAAACACATGCCTACATTGTGCTCATTCTGCATGGCTATGGCCAGTGGGGTGACTGAGTGACCCCCACCCTCTCCACACTCCAGTGTCCCCCCAATTTGTGACATTGGCTGCTCTTGGCAGTGCCTGTTCTCATTTTTAACTTTGACCTCTGAGTATCACATTATCTGTGATGACCTGGCATAGCATCTGATTTATATTTACTCCATGTCATTTCCAATCTTCTGTCTGCCTGTCTGCTTTTGTTTCTAGGATGCTACTTCTTAGGTGAACACCTTTTGATGCTGTGTTTAGAAAATTTTCTTTGAAAGCCTTAGTTTCTCTGCCCTCCCTGGGGGTGGCACTAATTCACTTAATCTACTACAACAGGTATTTTAAGAGAAAGGCTTACATTGAAAGTATGGTTTTTATAATTGAGACAGAATTTTGGGGGAATGTTTCAGGAAAGTAGTGAAAGGCACTGTTTGCTCAAATGAGCTTGAGTTTTTCAATGAATGCAGTTTCAGGAGGTATTTCCATAATGGTGTGAAAGCATGTAGTTATGGAGTTAATAAGGAAAGAGCTCTGGGAAGAGAGTTTGGGTAACAGAAAGCTTGGAGATGAAACATAAATTGGATAAATAAGTTTGAGATGGATGGAGGGTCCAGAGTATTGAAAAACTCATTTTCCTTGAAAAGCATGGGTAAAGAATGAGAGATGGAGTTGGCGACAGGGTATCTCTGTAGTGTGGCACAGTGATGAGAGCAAGGGCTGTGGGATCTAAGGATTGAAGTTTGGGTGACTCTGATTACCTGGATGACTTTGGTCAAGTTACTTCAAAGCCTCAGTTTCCTTATCTGTCAAAGGAACATAGAAATATCTGTAAGGGAGGTGTTATGTGAAGACTAAATGCTTGACATGTAGTAAGTGTTCAACTAACTCCAGATGAATTCTTTCAATTATTTTACTAGCTTCACCTGCAGTTGTTTTTGAGTATCCCACACACACATATCATTGAGCCCTTAATCTCCCTCCATACTCAAATTTCTAGCACCACAGCACCTCAGTAAATGCCCCTCATGTCCAAATGGCCACCTTCACCTATATGCAGTAAAAAACTCCATTAATGGTACATCGGGGAATTATTCCAGTTAACTGGAATCCTGGTTATTTTGTTCACTGTTACCAAAATCTTCCTAATGTATGTTAATCCACCTTCTGGTCTAGAATTTACAGCCAATGGAACATACATGAATGTTCCTTGCTGATGAATGTCAGCTTTCTCTGTTGGATTCTGTAGACAGGGCTAAGTGACCAAGCAACGTAAGTTGGCAGCTGATTTTATGAATAAATCTCTGGTAGGAGCTTAGCTTTTGCTATTTTTCTCTTTCACCTTGTAAAGGAATATAGAATATGGTAGTTATTTTGGCTTTGATAAAGCACTTCTAATGGTGTTTCAGCTGCTTGGTTTGAAGAAATGGTTTGTATATACTTCCAAGTAGCTTGCTGATCTTCTCATGCTAGTGAGAGAAAGCAGAGTGTAAGAATTGGCTCAGATTACCCCAGACCTCCAGATTCATGGTGACACAAGTAACAGAAGAGACCTCTCTAGAAAGCCTGTGCTAGGAGCAGGTAGAGGCATAAAAGTTTGTTTCTGAGAAGCACTGCAGGTACATGCAAGGATTTTGTGGGTAGGTCAGGGAACGTATGGAATTTTGGGTAGGCATTCAGAGGGGATGTTGGGTGGAAATAAACCATGTTCCCCATCTTGGGTTTGAAAAGGATCGGTCATAAATACTTACAGGTTTTGCTTCACATTCAGGGCATTTTTATGATGGCCAAGTCTTTTTATAACCCACCTGTGTCTTTGAGAGGCCAAATTTAGTCAGTTGGGTGTGTGGCCAAGGAAAAGATGTGTTTCTGGGTCTATTCTCCTCATGATGCAACTGAATTTCTTATTACAAGTTCTGGCATCTTCCTATGCTGTTGGAAAGATGACTAGAAAAATTGCATTTTCTGGAAGCTATGGGCATTGTCTAACTCAGCTTTAGCTCCTCATAAGGGGGAAATTTAGTGGGAGGGTATTCTTATTTTTGTGGCTCTAGTTGGCAAATTGTTTCACCTTTAAGAAACGGGAGGGGAGAATTGAGGTCAGGATATTTTACAGTCCATAACTCTTACATACAGTGAGTAATTATCAGGACCATATCAGTGTAAGTAACAAGAGAAATAACTGGAAAACATACGGTGTCACACCACAGCAGCCGCGAAAGCCCTTTTCAATCCTCTAGAAATTTCAGGATCCTTCTGAATGCCAACAAGGTATGGTTTTCTGGTAGGTCCTGAAAAATAGATCTCCCACATGGAAACTATTGTGTCCTATACTCCAGTTACCTCAATCCCATGTTGCCTACCCATCTCTTCAATCCTTTAATAGCTAACTTCCTCTTTCAGGAAAAGAGCCTATAGAAAGGTTAGCATGGCAGAGACTTGCCGTTTGCCTGCCAAACCCATTTCTTCTTCCCAGGCACTCATTTAGACTGCCTCTCCGAGCCCGCCTGCTTCTAGGGGGAGCCATGTGAGTAGTGCCAGAGGAAGTGATGCATACTGCTCCAGAGCTGACCCAGAAAACCTTGCGTTCCATTCAGTATACTCCCTCTCTCCCCTGACTCTCTGCAGTTGGGTGATGTCAGACTTGTATTGGAGTCGGAGTAGTCATAGCATGGGAGGACGCTGGATCCCTGAGTCACCGTGGGAGGAGACTCACCTAGTCAGGAATATCTGCCTTGGACTTGGCATAGTGAAAAATAAACTTCTACTATAGTAGGCCACTTGGCATTTGGTGTTGTTTCCTAGAGCAGTAGTTTGTCTTGGATAATACACTGAGCCACTCAGGCCACTGTCTTTGTGAACTTAGTATTCATCAGCTTGTCTTTAAGGCAGGTGATTCACAGTTCACTTAACATGAGGAAAAGTCCTGAACTGATGGTAGGAATGATAAAGATCCTTTTGTTCCTGGGGTGTTTGATTTAGTTTCTTCTGAGGCCATTGGATGAGTCAGTAATTGTGAAAGCCACTGGGTGAAGTAGTTTAAAGTGCAATCCATTTTGGAGAGAAGGAGAATGGCCTGGGTTTTCAGTTCAGATGCAATGACACACAGTGTATTGTGCTCTGTTGCAAGGTATATAGCATAGAAGTTAATTATTAATAATGATGGTTTATGTGCTGACATTTGTGAATTTTTAAAACTTCTTATTTTGAAATGATTACAGACTGGGAGGAAATTGCAAAGAAATGTACAGCAAGGTTCCATTGACTCTTTTACCTGGCCTGCCTCCTCCAGTGTTGATATCTCATATAATTGTAGAATTATATCAAAACCGGGGGACCTTGTTTGACATTGGTACAATCTGTAGAGCTGATTTAGACTTACTCAGTTATACCTACACTCATTTGTGTGTGTGTTGTATGTGTTGTGTATAGTTGCATGCAAGTTGATCACACATGTAGTTTCATGTAACTACCATTCACAGTTAAGATGAAGAGCTACAGGATCACAAGGTTTCTTCATGCTCACCCTTTAAAGCTTTATTCACACTCTGACATTATCCCTCCCCGCTGATCCCTAACCATTGGCAAGCAGTAATCTATTCTCCATCTCTGCAATTTTGTTCTTTTGAGAATATTACATAAATGGAAT
Organism: Manis javanica; assembly: GCF_040802235.1. NCBI lineage: Eukaryota > Metazoa > Chordata > Mammalia > Pholidota > Manidae > Manis > Manis javanica. Next base: position 80,635,086 of record NC_133157.1, read on the forward strand.
CACATAGTATTTACGCCATACACATTAGATCTTATCAGCATATACTACATAGCATAATACCCTTGATGTCCTTCCAAGTTGCAGGTACCTGTAGTTCATCCATTTTTTAATCACTGAGTCATATTCCATGCTGTGGATATACCACGTTTATTTAACCATTTATGTACTGAAGAAATAAGGGCTATTCCAAATGTTTGGTTAATGTGAATCAATCTGTTATGAACATTCATGCATAAGGTTTTGTATGAACTATAGGTTTTAATTTCTCTGGGATAAATGTCCAAAATGCAATTGCTGGGTATTATGGCAAGTACATTTTTAATTTTAAAGGAAATTACCAAATGGTATTCAGGAGTGGCTGAACCATTTTACATTCCCACAAGCAAGGTATGAGAGATCCAGTTTCTCTGCATCCTTGTCAGCTTTTAGTGTTATCACTGTTTTTAGTTTAGTCATTCAGACAGGTGTGTAATGATACCTCCATTGTGGTTTTAATTTGCATTTTCTTAATAGTTAATGATTTTGAAGATTTTTTTGTGCTTATTTACCAACTGTATTTTCTCTTTGAGAAACATCTGTTCATGTTTTGGCCCATTTTCTGATTGGAGTGTTTGTTTTTTTCATGTTAAGTTTTTAGAGTTTTTTGTGTAGTCTAGATATAATCCCTTTGTTGGCTATGTGGTTTGCAAATACATTCTTCCAACTGTAATTTGTCTTTTCAACCTCTTAACAAGGTCTTTCACAGAACAAACATTTTTAATTTAAATGAGTTTCAATTTATCAACTTTTCCTAAAAATTATACTTTTCATGCCAAATCGAAGAACTTTTCTCCTAGACTTATGTTCCAAAGATTTCTCATATGCCTTTTTTTATCCTAAATGTTTTACAATTTCATGTTTTACATTAAGTCCAATGGTCCATTTTGAATAAATTTTTGTATAAGGCATGAATTTTAGTTCAAGGTAAGGTTGATTTTTTTTTCTTATGGTTGTCCAATTATGTGAATGTTTTTTGAAAAGAAATGAGGATAATCAGTCATACCATCTATGATAGTCCCCTCCTTTTATTTTCACAAACCTTCTTGAATGAAAGACAGGGGGACAGGCGGGAAGATATAGCTATTGTATGTATTTATACACCCACATATCAATAAAGTTTTGTGTCAGGCATAGCGGAGGGTCTTACACCAGTAGCCAGAAGCTAAATCTGGCTGCAGATATTTTTGTCCCACATAGTGCTTTTAAAATATATTTTGAGCCAGCTTTAAAAATTTTGAACAATTCATGTGCAAATGAAGATTTTTGGATTCTTTTAAAAAATCAGAAGCTTCAGTAATAGTGGGGCCACATTCCTCCCCGACAATTGCATCCTTGAGAAGAGGTGCCATTTTGGATGGTACATACTTTTTCCAGGCAAGTACAGTCTCCCCCAATATTCCTCTTGTCTCCCTGACACTGTGGGCCTTTGTGGGTGTCACCTGTCCTTGTTACTGTTTTCCTGATGTTGTTTTCATTGTCCAGCATTTGTTCCTATGTGGAACTCTCTCTGTTCACGTAGACCTTTGCTCTTATTACTTCCTTAGATTTCTCTTGGCCTGTAGTTCTTTCTTTCCTTTCCTTCCATTTCCCCTACTTCTCTCCTTTGCTCTGTCTTTGCTGGGTCATTGATTTAAGCCCCCTTTGATTGTCTCTGAAACGTCACCTGACAGTGGCCTGTCTAGGTATTCCCAGGCCCTGTGGGATCTTAACCCCACAGTACCTCCAACCAAGGTCCTGGCACATGTACACCATTTATGAGTGGTCCATTTCTAGTGTATATTGGTGGTAGGGTGTGGGGAATACTCAGTAGGTCTTCAGCTTTAACTACCTGCTGTGCCTTAGCTATTAAGTGCCTGCTCTCCTGAGCTGGGCCAGTGAGCCCAGCCATAAGAGCATAGACAGTGGCATCTGAACTATAACTATTCTAAGTCACACTTGAAGTCATTTGAAAAGAAAAAGGCTTTCAACTAAGGGATGACTCATGGCATTCCAGAGAGGGAAGGCCAAGAAAGAACAATGCCAGAGGATGGGGAATTTCAAAAGCTTCTGGGAAAACCTAGGTCAGGGCACATCAGACCTGGACTCCAGGGCCTTCTCTCAAATCCCACAAATCACATTTGATTTCAAAAGAAACAATGATAAGCATCTTGAGCACAAGATGGCAGTCTTACGTCTGCTTCACTCCCCATGGCTGTCTGGAAAAAAGTGACAGGGAACACGGCAAAAACAAAACTGCTGTGTTGCTGAGAAATATTGAAAAATAAATAGTAATCAAGAAGGCTGATGAGGGAAGGAAAGAGATTAAAAATAAGTACAAGGCTTTTTTTGTGTGTGCTATGTTTTGCTTTGTTTTAAAATTTGGCTCTACTCAGTCTTGAGTCTCTGCTAAATATATGTGGACTTAGGCAACACAGATGTGTTTGGCTTTGTTCTAGAGCAAAGATGCTAGGAAAGTACAGGGGATGGAGACAGAAGTAGGGACCATGTGTTAGGGGAGAGCAGACAGAGGGTCCTGGTTCTCAGATGGAAAGCATCTTGGGCTCAACTATGACAACCTCTTTTCAGTGGTCTTATGAAAATAAGAAAATGGGAAATTTCTTTCCTTATTCAAAGACCTATGCCAGTTTCCAGCAAATGTTTAAGTGGAGTTTCACTCATAGGCAGATGTTTAAAAGAAAACGAAAAGATTCTCCTTCTCCCTTTCTCTTTTCTCTGTAGCCACTGAAATCCAAAATGATGGAGAAAACTAACTACTCTGGAATACCCTCCTTTCTGCAAAGAAAATCATATCCCAGGATGAAAAGATGGATGAGGAAGAAAAGCTAACATACGAAGAAGCTCTCTGGCATTCTCTAACAGACAGACCAGGAAGTACAGAAGTAACCTGGTCCTTAACCAGCACCACGACTGTGTCAAAATCCTCAAAGCTAAGGAAGTGGCAAGCTACGGCTTCTGGAATGAGATGAGGCCATTCGGTGTCCTAGCACTTACAGCCAGATGCCCGGCAGTCCCTTTGACAGGCAGAGAGGCAGCTTCCCATCTGATGTTTGTCTTCTCATTCTGTGTTAGAGCCTGTTGTAGTGATGTTATGCCTCCATTGTTTGACTGTCTTCACTTACAAAATGAGATTAATAAAAGCAATGCAGTCACTTCTGGAGGCGAAATCCTTCACACGAACAAAGTCTCAGACTTAAGGTTTCACACACTCAGAGACAATATCTAATTACTCACCCAAGAGCATTGTAAAATAACAGATGAGTGTTAACATTATCCCTGTTTGTTAAATGTGGATTTGCAGGCACTGAAAGGCAAGTTGAAAACCTAAAACCACATTATGCTTTTCCTCCATAAATAATCTTGTGATCTTTCTTTAAATATAATTTATTGGGTTATTTAGAGAACAAAAAGTTCAAAGGACACTGGGGAAATAGAACCAAAGGCAGTAGCTGATAATGTCTTCAGGGTTGTAAAACCACTGCGATGGCTCTCAGAATGTCCCTTCCCAATCTAAAATGTACCAAATGGCAAATTTTTTCAAGTGTAAGTTAAAAAGATTTCACTTTTTTTAGTGTTCTGAGAATCTGAGAATACTCTTTGAAGATCATGAGAAATATCTTCCAGTAGAGAAAACCCAAAATTAGCTTTATCTACCCTCAGAAGTTGATTTATCCTTTGGAGACAGATACTTCTCCTCTACTTAACTCACGTGTGAGGGTTAGAGGAAATGGGAGTTTAGAGGGCCTTTCCTATCTCCAGGAACTTCCCTGCTGTTCCACAAGAAATCTTATCCTGTGCACAGGAGATGTCTTTCAGGGGCAGAGAAGGCTTACTGAAGCTATTAATGGGCAATAGGTGGAAGGCAAAACCTGAAGTTTCTGTGTTTGCAATAGGCCTTGCAGAATCTCCAAGGCTTCTAAAGAGAAAAAGGGTATTTATTTTATAAGGCATGAAGTCAGTTGACTGACACAAAAGTCCTTGAAGAAAGAGAAAACACATAGGTGAAAAACAACAGAATCTCAAGAAGAGGCAGATTTTTTTCTTCAGAATATTTTTTTTTCTGTTTTCTCTTTCCTGGGATGAGATCAGAAGTGCTATTATGATAAGGAGTTTATCTCTGTAAGGCTTTCTATTCATCAGAATTAGGATAGAGCAGTTCTAAGGTCATTTAAAGCCCAGGGCTAGGTTCCCCGGTACAGAGAAGCAAGAAGAACAGAAGGAGACATATACACATGAAAATACTTGGAAAAGCTTCAGGGCCTGTCAGATGCAGGTCCTGGCAGGTATTACCGAACACCCTCAGCCAAGCTGCTGCATTGCTGAGAGAGGACTGGCCACAGGGCAGGCTCTGAGTAGAGCAAAAGGGAGTGGTGAGAAATCAGTCACCATGACCTCTTAGAATCTAGTCTGGGGGCAAGAGGCCAGACTACACAGTTGGTGCTAATTTTCTTGGGAGGGTAGAGGAAAGACGTGGGCATGGCCACTACTCAGGCAGCATGTGGCTCCATCCACATGCCATGGTGTCTCTGGCCTCCTTTTATACGTGCTGTCCTCGGGGTCGTTTCTCCTGCATACATAATTTAAGTGCATTCTTTAAGACTCACCTCAAAGGTCATTGCCTCCCTGAAACCTACTTGAATCCCTGATTAAACTCTACCTTCCTCCTTTGTCTCTTACAGCTCACAGCAAATGCCTCCTGTCTTATACCATGTATATCAAAATGATCCACTTTTGCATGCATGTTCCCATAGGACATCAAGCTCTTAGAAGACAAGGATTATGTTTTATTCTTCTTCGTGTTTCCATTGCTTAGCAATATCTGTCAACTGACCTGAAGAGAATTTGGGGTCTGATGACTACCACCCCCAAATGATTCCCTAGAAGTCAGGGTATGAGAACTGATGTTGGTAGCTCTCCACTGGCTTGTAGATGTTGCCAGTTAGAAGGCAGTCTCAGAGTACCTTCAAAAGTTCTAAGGCTGTACAAAATATTGCCTTCATAGGCAATATCTGTGCATTATTGTTTGTATCATTACAGAAGTTATCCTTCTGCAGGAGAGCAACTACTTTACTGATGGCAGGTTAGTTCATTAATTATGCAATACAGATGAGCAGCTGCACAGAGAGAGGTAAGAGACATGGAGAAGAATTTGTGGCCAGGGCAAATAAGGTACCTATCCCTCCATTTCTCATGTGAAGTTCCAGAATATCAATGCTGAAAGGGACCTCTATAGCTATCTAGGTTCTCAATTTTTGTCATCTAGTGCTGTGTAGCAAAACTACCCAAAATTTAGTGGCTTCAAACAACAACCATTGTACTCTACCTCACAGTTCTGTGGGTCAGGTTGATGATTCAAATAGGGTCTGCTAACTCTTCTGTTCCAAGTAGCATCAACATAGATCACTCAGTGATAGTCAGCTGTTAGATTGGCCTGGAAGACCCAAGAGGCTTCATTCCATGAATGGTGTCTAGGTAGGTAAGGATGGGCTTAGCTGCAAGTGTCAGTTGAGATGCTTCCCAGCATAATAGTCGCAAAGTAGTTGGGCCTTGTATGTGGTGGTTCAGGGTTTGAAGAGCAAGTCTAATAGTGCACTAGGCAGACGTTGCATTTCTTTTTATGACCTGGCTCAGAAGTCACCTGGTGACACCTTTGCCACTTTGTATTCATTGGTGCAGCCACAAGTCAGTCCAGTTTCAAGGGGAGGGGAAACAGAGTCCACTTCTCTATAGGAGCAATGTCAAAGCTTCTGCAGCCATGTTTTCAAACTTTCAGACTCATTTTACAGATGGGCACATTTGAGGCTTAGGACAGGCAGATTACTTTTCCCAAAACACTGCACAAACTACAAAGTGGCATAGTTATGACTCAAACTCAAGCCTCATGATTTCTATAGCAAAGGTGAGAAGACTGCAAGATGGTCCCTGTGGTATGATAGAGCCTTCTGCTATGTCTACTTATCTTAGGTTTTCGTTTTTGTTTTTGATTGGTGGTGGTAGGAACTTTAGTTGAAGATATTGGAAAGAAAAAACACAAACAAGATTTATTTCCATAGGTTTTTTTTTTTAGAATAATGGTCAGAATTTAGAGCTATTCTTAGAAATTAAAATTAAGGCAGTAGAGTTTGTCACTCACAGTATTATGCAGAAGTTGATCAGTAGAGTCCCACATAAAAGACTGACTTCAGAGTTGGCTTGGAATGAGCAATGTGGCAGAAAGATCCTGAATTTTTCCCTGAGGACAGAAAGAGAAGGTATCAGGGTATCAAATGGAGTTCAACTTGCTTATCAAATTCTGTTTTAACTTAAAGATTATGTAGTCAGGAAAATTCTAGACTATATGTTACTGAAGTTCTAGTTAGGAATCTATGGCAAATGCTGCTAATTGGCCCCCAGTGTCTATTCTTCTTTTCTTTGCTTGAGAAATTGAAACACCCCACTTCAAATTTCTCATGACATTCAGTCACACCCAGTTAAATAACTATAATGCCCAATCTTCTTTGCAGTGAAGATATGGTACTTCACTAAGTTCTTGCCAGAGAAATGCAAGTTTAAGTGATGTTTGCAACTTCCACATCATTTTTTTTCAAGGAGATGATTTGCTCTCCATTTCCTGTCTCTTTCCTTCTTGCAGGTTGGTAAACCAGCTTTGACCATGTAGATGAAGACAAGCCCTAGGCAAATGAGAAGAACAAGCCAGAGGGAGCCGAGATCTATGGCTAACTCCATGGAGCAGAGCCATGTACTCTGCCCAGGAGGCATATTCACTCAGAACTGTGACATGAGACATAAATTTTGGACTTGTTTGAGTTACTTATTTGGGGAGTCTCTTTATTGAATCAGCTTACTTTCTACCCTACCTATTACAGAAATGGAAGGACTTAGGGGTATAAGCTTCCAACACAGGTGTTCCCCATCTCTTTCAGCTAAAATCACAAATTGAGAAGAAAGTCAAGGACACAGGAATGAGCAGCCTCCCTTATGAAAATAGGCCACAGACAAAGTTTGACCAACAGAAAGAGCATCTCTAATTGGAAAGTGATGTGGGGTGACTCTGGTTCACTCTAATTCTGTCCGCTTGATTCTTTTTTCTGCTGGGAGATCTCTATTTCAGTCGCCGAAGATACCATCATCCTGGCCCCGAGGAAACATTGTTTGGATGTTAGAGGAGTTCCTCAGGTTAGGGGGGTGGGGAGGAAAGGACACTTATAACAGGACCATGGAAACCCCCAAGACTGTCCTGGCTGCAGCACTGGGTGTTGTTTGGGCTAAATATGGGATGCTGAGAAGATTCTGGACTTCAGGGAACAGATTTTTTTTTTTAGGGAAAATAGATAAATCCCCCTTGACTAGCTAAAACTAAGAAGGAATATTGATTTGAGAGAGAAGGGACTCTTTAAAATCTAAAATTCTGATCACACAGTCATGGATGACCCCAAGAGGAAGAAATGAGATTCTGTATAACTAGGCTGTGGATTTTAGTGGGGAAAAAGATGGAAGACAGGGTATATAGCCAAGTGTTGAATACAATAGAGCACCACAATTCTATGAAAAGGATTGAAGTCCCAAATGCATTATAGTCGTAAAAAAAAATGCAGAGAGCAATAAGAAAAAGGGCTACTTGAATTAGACTTAGAGTAAGAAGAACGAAGAGACAAGGCCAGAGCTGGGGCAGGTCATGAGGCATTAACAGATCATAGAGACACGGCAATATGATTCACTTTTTATTCTCTGTCCTTCTCTGCTGATAAAAAGGATCTTTACATTGGAAATAGTCAAGGTAAGTGGTTAACAAGAATTTGACATGGTAGTTAAATGAGATCACATAAGAGATATGGTAGTCCATTTTAATGGTTGCAAAGTCATTACTGGATTTCTTATGTGACCAAGGAACAACTGTTGGTAATATTTGGGAAAGATGACATATGGAGGGAAAGAACAGAAAATGTCTCAATTTTCCCCCAAAGGAGCAAAGGTGGATTCCAAAGTACACCTAAACTACTGTTCATTTTGCTCAGATCATTTCCCACTTGCGTACTCTACTTTTCCTTTTTCAGAGCTATCATACTCAATTTTTCCCCATCAGGGGAAAGGGGAGTGGGTGTAAAATTGGCCACGTGGATTGTGGCTAGGTTTCATAAGCAAGCTAAGAAAGAGGCATTCTTATCCAAGACAACCCAGTCCACCAAGTGCTGAAAGGGCAGTCTAGACAAATTCATTTGGAGAAGCTGATTTAAATATTGGAGAAACAGGATATGAAGATCAAAAGGGACCTAAGGAAGAAATGGAGTTACAGGTTAAAAAAATAGAATATGAATGCTAGACTGATTGACATGAGGTTAAAATGATGCTAGATATGGAGTTGGCATGAGAGATGAGTTCCAGGGTGACTGCAAAGCACAAAACTAAAACACACCTCCCCAACCACCGCTGTCAAGAAAAGCTCCCGAAAAAACCCACTAGTGGGCAATATCAGCTTGGTCTTCATGTAATTGGGCATGTGGTGCATAGGTGGTCCAGGCCAAAGGTCAAGGAAGCTGTCAGTATGGAATTCAATTTCATGGATTCTTAGCTGGTTAAACAGTCACACTCAATCTAAAGATTGATTAATTAAGGAAAGAATGTCAGCCTAGGCAATGCTCTAGTTATGTTAAATATTTTTTATCAAAAACTTCAATGAATATATGAAAAGTATACATATTATACCTGCAGGTGAAGAAATACTGGAGGAACACGTAAAATGTTGGATGACAGACTCAAGATTTTAGGTTATGCAGAAGACTCAAGATACTCAATGACCTGGGTCATCAATTCAAAGTAACAACAATGGGGTTTTTAGAAAGGATAAATGTTGAATGGATAGTTTAAAAAAAAGTAAATTTTTCACAATAAAAGGAGTAAAAAGAAACATGAAATTAATGTTAATGATATAGGGTGTTATATCTAATAAATCCAAAGTATCATTTCAATAAAAATTAAATATAAAATATATAAATTAAAATTGTATCATTAAAATATAAAAATTATTGAGGCAGTTTGCATTCTTTTCAGAAAATTAAGTCTTTACATTAAATGTGCAATTTACACATATAGCATGTCTCATTTTGGACTGGCCACATTTCAAGTACTCAACAGCCACATGGACTGTTGATTACCATATTGGACAGCATTGGTCTAGAGGATATTGGTCAAACACTTATTACCCCAGTTGGAAGAAGATTTAGTTAATTAACTATAGAAGTCTGATATGATTGAATGTTTGTATCTTTTTAGCTCTAATGGGTAAATGGCCATAAACACTGTTCTTTGCGTGTGTTGTAATTGCCAATTCAGTTGGAACAAGGACCACTTGACTGCCCCAATAAATCTAGGCTGGGTGGCACAGAAAAGGCATACCATAATTTTAAATTCAGAATAAGTTAACTCCCTTGTAAAAAAATGGAGTTCTTTGGTAACATAATATGATAGCTCTTAATAAAATTGAACACAGGAGCAGGTATGGGTATTGATATAAGACTGTTGACATAGATTAGGAAAACAATCCAGGTTTGCCATGAGACTTAGACAGATAGATGATTCAGTATTAGATTTCAGGGTCACCCAGTTATATATGACTCCAATTTGCTAAGGCTCTGTCAAATTGTCCCTGTACACCCTTCCTTTTGGGGCTAATGTATGACTAAGAGTTAGAAGTGGAAGGTTTGGACCCAGGGAAGAAAGGAAGTGGAAGAGACCATGGGTGTGGCTACGATCAGAGTGCCAGGGCAGCATGCAGTTCAGACTGTCTGGGCAGAGGTGAGGAACAGTGAGAACCTCATTCAGAGCTGGAGGGTGTGAGGCAGGAAACATGGGAAACTCTCTGAATGACATACGAGTTGATTGGAATGAGAAGGAGCAAGTAAAGGGCTAATCACTGAATAGTAGCCTCAGGTACCAAAATGGCCGGTGTTGAGGGTCCTCCATCCTCAAGTACTTTCCCACTTATGGGTGCCATGGGACATGAAATTCCTTTGGATTGTGTCTTCTCCCGAGTTCTCATACTATCATACAGATATTTTGGGAAAGTGAAACATCCAGTGGTGAACATTATTTAAATTGCGAACATGCTTTTAGACTCAGTTCTTTCCACTAAAGGGTGGGACTCCAGACATAGGATACTGAGGGGAAAAGGCAACAAAAAGAGGAAAAGCTGAAAATAAAGGCATGTTATGAGTAAGGAGGTTATTAGTGCCAGAGAAACATTTCTCTCCAAACAACCTCTCCAAGCCCTCCAGGTTATTGATGTTGCATTTGGTATAAATATTTCCCTGCTTTTCTCCATATGCACACACCAACAAAATATATTCATAAATATTGGCTTTCTCTGTAGGATCAGGTTACATGTTGTTTAATAGCTGGCAGCTAGAGTCTGAAGATGACAGATTTATTAAGCTGGACAAAGAGGCAGAACTCCTGAGATTCCCTAACTATATATATATATATATATATATATATATATATAAAACTTTTATCAAACACAGTCACAGATGTGGTATAAGTAACTAACCACCCTGTAAGTCATGTAACTTGCATTATTCACTTAATATAATGTGGACATGCCATCAAGTCAATGTATATAGTAATAACTCATTTTAATTAGGTACATAATATTATAAAAAGTGAAAGTATCATAACTTTTTGAATTGTTCTACTATTAGTAGACATTCAAGCTATTTCTAGGTGTGGGCCATTATCTCTTCTATCTTTTGAATGATGGTTTCCCCAGACTTTTTCTAAAATCTCAAAGGTATTACATAGTAGGTCCCTTTATAATTAGAACATTATAGAATCTGAGTTTATTAAAAGATCTCCAAACTTTATAATAGCCTGAAGTGGAAGATTCTGATGGCCCTCCAATGGAACAAGAAGCTGATTATGGGAAGATCTAGGGCAGTGTTTATTTCTTGCTTTTACAAATAGCTTTATGGAGATATAATCAACATAGACTAAACATATTTAAACACACAATTTGACAGTATTGAAACCAGTACCACAATCAAGATAATAATGAATGCATCCATCATCCTCAAACTTCCCTGTGCCCCTGTGTCATGGCTCCTTCCAACCCCTCCCTGCCCACTCCTCACATCCCCCCAGCAATCACTGATGTGCTTGCTGTCACAATAGTTTGCATTGTCTATAGGTTGTTAAAAATGGTATCATACAGTACATACTCTTTTTTGTCTGGCTTCTTTCACTCAGTTATTTTGAGATTCATCCATGTGGTTGTAGGTATCAATAGTTATTGCTTTTCATTGCTGAGTAGCATTTCATTGTATTAGAATGCCAATTTGTTTACTCATTCACCTGTTGATCAGTATTTGCAGTGTTTCCATTTTGTTGTCTACTCAAATAAGGCTGCTATGAACACATGCATACTAGTCTTTGTATGGACATGTGATTTTATTTCTCTTATACATAGAAGTGGAAAGGCTTGATCACATGGTAGGTATATGCTTTGCTTTCTAGGAAATTGTTCTACTTTTTCAAAGTGGTTGAGCCATTTTACATTCCTACCAGCAGTGTATGAGAGTTTCAGTTGCTCTACATTCTTGACAACACTTTGTACAGGAAGTCTTTTAAATTTTAGCCATTTCCTTTCATGTGTAGATATCTCATTGTAGTTTTCATTTGCATTTTCCCACTGAGTCATGATGTTGGGTATCTTTTCATGGGTTTATTTATCATCTGTACACCTTCTTTTATAAGCTACATGTTCAAATCATTTGCATACTTTTAAACTTGCTTACTATTATTATTGAGTTTACAGAGTTCTTTCTAATAAGCTCTGGGAAAACCTTTTATTAGATATGTGATTGGCAAATATGTCTTCCATTTTGTGGCTTTTCTTTTCATTCCCTTAAAAAAATTTTTTTACAATTTTTTTTCTCCAGATTATTGAGATGTAATTGATATATAGACACAAATTCTGATATGTAGTTTTCAGTTTTCCTTTTTGAAAGTTTCTTTGACCCTGTTCCCTTTAATCCTTTCAGGGCTTCTTTCTCTGCTTTAGATAGCTTCATCTCCTCTATGCGCTAATCAGTACACTGCTGCATACTTGGGAGTGACTCCCTGCAGAACTCTGGGGCTCCCTCTCTGTACAATACCACCTTCCCTGCAACTCTGTCCGTGTGAACTCTGCCTTACTTGATTTTCCTGGACCCTAAAGCTATGGCTCCTCAACTCAGGGAGCTAGGACTCTCCCTGAGTTCTCTCCCCCTGAGCCACAGTCTTCATTATTTTATGTGCACTGTCCTGAAAATTGTTGTTTCCTATATTTGGTTCAATGTGTGGATGATTTTGGTAGAGATTATATCTGTTCCTTCTTATTCCATCTTAGAAGCAGAAGTTAGCAGTATTTTTGTTTTCTAGTATTGGATGTTAAAATCAATGTATTGGGTTATTAAAAGCATTAAAAAATGAAATGGTATAAAATAAAAAATAAAGTATTAGTGTATTCCATGTTTTAAGAGTAATTAAGTTTTGTGAAATATTTTTAAAGTTATATGCTTATATGTATGCGTGCACTGGATTGTGATATAAAAGGCATTTCTTACTCAGGGTCATGGTCAAAATAGTTTGAAAATTACAGTTCTAGGTAGATCATATTCCAGTGCAGGCAGGAATTTGCAATAGGTAGTCTCCATCTTTGCCTTGAAGATTTCATATGACCTGGGGAAAGTTATCTCCATTTCATTTTGCTATCTGAAAAATATTCATCATCTCTACAAAGCTGTGGTCTGAGAATCCTTGACATAATGTCTGTGAAATATCTTGTAGGTCTTAAAATTGAGATAGATCCATAATTTTATCAGTTAAGAAGTGGTTGTTGATTGCCTAGTGTGTCCAAGTACTGTGCATGATGAGTTAACAGCATGAATGACAAGGAGGCTCTCCCTGGCCCAGGGCTAGAACATACCTGCATATCAGAGGAGGCAGTAAGGCTTTTAGAAGTGCTATGAGAACTCCAGCACAGGAAAGGTTTAGCAATGGGAGGGAGACTGTCTAGGGGAAATTGTTCAGAAGGACTTGCAGAGTTAGAGGTTAAGAAAACGAGAATGTAGAGGGTCTATTTAAACAATCCCAACTTCATTTTATTTATTCATTAAACATGCACATGTATTTTAGTACCTACTATGTCCTTGAGATATATCTGAACAAAATAAAGATCCCTGCCTTCATGGAATTTACATTCGACTGGGAGAAATACAGTAAGCAATAAATATAACAAATAAGTAAATGATCTGCTAAAAACAGTAAGTACTGTGGAAAAAACAGTAGGCTAAGGGCGATCAGAAGTTGGGCTGCCACTTCCAATTTTAAATGGGAGATATTAAGTGGCCTGTATTGTAATCTAAACATAATATTAGTATGTTATATACAAATTCTATTATAATACAAATTCTTAAACTATTTCTACGTAATTAGAATATCCTGGTCTGCAAACCTCTCTAAAACCATAGGTCCTTTAGCTGCATTGACACTTGGCAGCCACTAGGGCAATAATGGGCCATTTCTGAGCAATATGGGGTGAGGGTGAGGTGTGAGAGATGTGGGAACTTATGCACACATTTCTCCTCCAGGTGTTCCGCAGGGGCATCTCCGTTAAGGACACTGGCAAGACAGGCGGCAGGTGCTTCTGTGTGACCTGGACCAAAACGTTTTTTCCCTTGGCTTCCTTCCCTTGGTATGTTCTCTCCCAGCAGGGAATGGGGTAGAGCAGGGAAATGAACTTTAGCTTGGCCTTTCGTTGTCACCCGGTGCACGTTCCAGCCGAGGGATAGTGGTGAGGCTGGCCTTGTCTTCCCGCCCTGCCGCTAGAATTTTGGGTGCTGTGAGAGGTTTCCCGCGGTTTCACTCAGCGCCTGAGGTCTGTACAAAAGCCCCTCCAGATACTTTCGCTTCCCTTGTAATATTTAGGGCTTCGCCAAGATCCAAGCATTCACCTTGACGTTCGGGTTTCTCGATCCTTCCCACTCCCAATCTCTGCAGGCAGATCCCTGACCCTTCTTGTCTTTGGGACGCGCGACCCCATCCCGCCACCCTTTCTCGCGCAGGAGCTGCCTGCCTTTTTCCCACAACTGGTGCTGGGCGGCGAGGCGGGATAGGGGCGCGCGCGAGTTGGGCTCAGGTGGTTGCGCATCTGGCGCCGGAGCGCGGCCCCGGCGTAGTCCCCGTCGCCGTGGCGGCCGCGGGTTCATGCTCTCCAGTTTGCGAGCTTGCGAGCTTGCGGAGCGCACTCTCCCCGCGCGGGGGCACCAGAGCCCTCGGAAGTGTCAGGCACTGCGGTGCATTTTCTCAGTTCCCTTTTAAATGACTGCGGAAAAACGGAGTCTCCGAGCCTCAGATGGGAAGACGGATGCTCAGACAAGGCTTGCGAATGCCCCGCAGCCATCATTTAACTGCGCTATCAGAGCAGTTAAGGTTTGTCACCGGGTGCTCCCGGATCGACTTGTTTGTCCCTAGTGAGACCCGGAGAAACTGCCCGCGCCGGGTTTCTCGATAGCTGGATGCATGTCGTGCTCGGGGCAGCGCGGGCGCAGGGCACGCGTTCGCGCACACCCGCGCACACAAGAAAACGCGCAAGGTACGACAGGGGAGCAAGGGCTCGGGGTGCCCCGCGTGGGGGTGGGCATCGCGGGGAGCCAAGCTACGATCTGGGAATGGCTGCGTCCTGCCAGATTGAAGAATGAGAGAAAATGACGCGGCGCCACACATCGGACAGGCCACGGCTGCTGCCGCGCATTTCGGGAACCCAACACGCGTCAGGCGCGCTCCCTTCCCCTCACATGTCTCTGTTTCCCAGGCGTGTGATGCCAGAAAAAGGCAGGAAAAAGACCCACTTAGAGAGTTAGAGTTACGTTTGGAGACTGCCCTCCCTTTTCAAAAGCACCAGTACCAACAGGAAGACCCTCCAAAACCACGGATCCCCAAATAGATGGCCCGGAATGGGGGCGGTTATCCTTGGTTACCAATGCCTAGCACGTTTTGGTGTTTACAATATTTATTTATTTTTAGGATAGCTCGTCCTCCCTTTTAGGCAGGATGGGAAAGGAGAACGCAGCGGGGAGGGAGAAGGGAGGGAGGATTCCTATAATAAGCATCAGCGCATTTTTCAGAGCTGAACCGGGCCTGTTTTCATTTCAAAAGAGCAGACGGCCTCTGCTGCGATTGTAGAAGAGACCGCTGTGTGAACTAGGGACTGGGAGGCGTCGAGCGGCGGAACGGTCCATGTCAGAGGTACCTAGATCTAAATGCACGCACGCGCGCGCGCGCGCGCGCGCACACACACACACACACACACACACACACACAGGCACGCGTCTACGAGGCCAGGATGTGTGCGTGTGTGCGCGTGTATGGACTCCCACATGCTGCTGCTGTCTGCTTCTGGCCAGTGGCACCGATGCCTTCCTCCTCCCCGCTCGCCCCCAGATTCCCCTCCCCTCCGCGTCGCTTTTGTCTGGAGGGTGTTATGGGTTTGTGTGTGTATGAGCGTGTGTGTTTTTGGATTTCAGACTAATTTTCTGGAGTTTCTGCCCCTGCTCTGCGTCAGCCTTCACGTCACTTCGCCAGCAGTAGCAGAGGCGGCGGCGGCGGCGGCGGCTCCCGGAATTGGGCTGGAGCAGGAGCCTCGGTCGCTCCTCCGCTCGCGCTCTCGGCGCTCAGTGCCCAGCGGCAGGAGGAGCCTGGAGCAGGCGCCGCCGGCGGGCGGGAGGCGCCGGAGCCCGGGTGAGCAGCGCGGACAGTGCCCTCCGTCGTCTCGGCCCTCACTGTCCTCCTGGGGTGGTTGTGGTGGCTCCCAGTTAGGACGCACCGCGCCACCTGCCCGCGCGCCCCCTGCGCCCAGCGGCCGTGGCGGAATCTGCAGCATCATTGGGGGCCCCGTCGCGGAGCCATCGCCGCCAGCCGTCCCAGCGTCTCCCTTTAAAGGGTCCTTCGCCTGGCCTGTGCCATGGATTCTTGCCTCGGGAATCCTTGCCTTATCTCCCCTCCCTCAACCTCGGGCTTGGAGAGAGGGTGGGGACCGTGGTGGCCCCGGCAGAGTCAGTGCCATCGAGGGGCAAGTTTATTTCTGGGGCTGGAGCTAGATACTCATCCATCCACAGTCTCCCGGCTGGGGTCGGGGTGGGGGTGACGCGAGTGCGGAGGGAGAGTCCCCAATTCGTGGTGTGTGGAGTCCGGCGTTCAGTGTGTCTGTTTGTCCCCAGCCTCGAGGTACGTCCCGGATCCCAGCGCGCGTGTGGCAGGGAGTCTGCGTCCGAGAGAGTCCCGGCAGCGCCGCCGGCCGGTGCCCGGCGCTCCGGGCCATGCAGCGGCGGCCGCAGCGGAGCTCCGAGTGGCGGTAGCGCCCCCTGTGAGGCGGCGGGAGATGCCCCGGCCACTGTGAACAGCCGCCCGCCAGGCCACGCTCAGTCCGGGACACGCTTGGCTCTGCGCGCCCTCGACAAGCATCGAGTAGGGCAAGCGGCGAGCGCAGCAAAGGCCGCCCAGCACGGGCCAGGGAGGCCAGCCGGGGCAGCGCGGTGCACGTACTCAGCCTGACTCCTGTTGGCGCTGGCGGCTAGGGATGTCGTCCTGGACGAGGAGGCATGGACCCGCCATGGCCCTGCTCTGGGGTTTCTGCTGGTTGGTTGTAGGCTTCTGGAGGGCTGCTCTCGCCTGTCCCACGTCCTGCAAATGCAGCGCCTCTCGGATCTGGTGCAGCGACCCTTTTCCCGGCATCGTGGCATTTCCGAGATTGGAGCCTAACAGTGCAGACCCTGAGAACATCACCGAAATGTGAGTTCCTGGTGCTCTTCCTCCTCCTCCTCCTCTCTCCCAGGCCCTAGGTCCAGGGCTAGCCAGGCGGTCTGTCCTGGGCATGAATGTTGTCTCAAGTGTGAGCAGAAGTCAGAGATGAGAGATGCAGGGCTGGGCCATCTGTCAGTTACCTGAGTTACCTGTCTGTTTCAGTGGCTGGAGGGTTGCTAATGAGGGAATAAGTGTGATAGTTTTTAGTCTTAAATATATATGTCACTAATGTAAATATATCTATTTCTTGTGGGAAGGGATTTCATACTCACTTTGTATTTCAAAGCCCTGCTGGGTGTGCTTTAGGTTTTCCTTACACAGTAACACAGTTCCAGGCATTTTGGTTTCATAAGGTGCTACCTGTATGTTGTGCTAGAAGTTCCAAATATTTACTAGAAAGGAGGTAAAGATAATTAACTTTTGGAAATCTGTTGGAGGAGTTTAGAGCCTTCCCCTTAACGTCTTTCTCTGAGACTTGGAGTTCACCAATTTCCCTTTTCATTTGATTGATCAGAGTTTGCTTAGGAGATTGTATTCAGCGATGGCCTTGAAAATGATCTGTAAGAGGAGAAGTTCTGAGTGTAGAAATGCACTTGCTCAAAAGAGAAAATGTGATCGTGGGAAGCCTAAAAGCTTGTTCTGATTTAATTTGGACTTGACTTTCCAGAGATATCATTTTGAGACCATTTGGATTATAAATCGTAATTGCCCATTGACTAATTTCCCAAGGCTAGGTTGGATGATAAAGTGGTGTGTAGTGAGTGCTCTGATGAATGCTGCCTTTCACATGGGACTCCTATGTCCCTGCAAGTGTTTGAGCTTGTCCTGGTCTGATGGAGATGCAGAATTGTGTATTTCTGTCCTCTTCTGATGCCTTGTGACAAATACATTACTAAGTAGGAATTCACCATCTCCTGCATTTCCCTGCCACCTCTACTAGAGGGGTTTTGTTGGTCCCTAGAGACTTTGCCATTGCATTAACATGCAATTTTGTTCATCTGTGCAAAGGTTTGTAAGACAAAGTTTCCCCTGGTTGTTCTTACAGAGCTTGATACTAAGGTAGGCAGCTTTCAAAGTAGGGCTTGGGCTGTGGCCTTCCGGTTGGCGAATGCGCATGCATGTTTTCCTTCACAGAGAACGCACACTCTGCTTCTGCCAACGTAGTTGAGCGATCTAACCTGTTTTTGAATGTAAGTAAGAGGCCTTTTTTAGTCCAGATGTTTGTTCTGGTGATGCTGGTTTTGTAAGCTTTAGATAGCAAAGGAAATGGTAACAGAACAGAGGGGAACGTGCAGGCCTAGCAGAGCTGAGCTGTGCCAGGAGCAAGCAGCCAACTGTCAGGCTGGATCCAGGATGATCGGGTCTCAGCCTTTCGGCAAGGCTGGCAGCAGGCAGGGCTGGAGAGGAAAGGTGGGTAAAGTCCCACCTATGCTGGCCCTGGGGATGGGGGTTTGTCCAGACTTTCCAGGCTGGTCAAAGTGTCTGTGGCCTTTCCTCAGGCTCTGTGTCTTTTTCATAAGATGGGGTACTCAGCAGTCAGATGGAAGAAGCCATATGGAATTCAGAGCCTTTCAGACCATGGGGAGTGCCTGTATACAGTCACATGTGGTTTTTAAATTCTGTGTTAGGTGATAGATCTATCTATAAGCAAGGAGGAAATGAGATAGGGCCCATCATTTCATTTTAATATTTTTTTTCACGTTACTATTTTTAAGGTCATAATGAGAGATAAAGAAAGCAAGACTCTATCAAGTTTAAGAAATATTATTTTAAACCCAGTGGTCTAAGCTGCCTGATGTATATGAAATCAGTAGATCTGAGCAGAGCTTTCTTATACAAGTTCTCAAAATTGCTGTTGTTATGTTTCTTTTATATCTGATGGCATCTTCCTATTTTCAGGCTTCTGAAAGCTGATTTAAAAAAATAATCTTTACCAAAGCATTTATTAATGGTTATTCATTCAATATAATGACCTCCTAATTTCTACTCTTTTTTTTTTCTTTTGATTTGAGAATCCATTGAGCAAGAGAGAGAGAGGGGTGTAGGTTCAGGGTTCAGGGTGAAGGATTCAGGTAATAATGCTTGTCAGGCTAGTATAGGTGAGCTTTGGGAAAAGATAGTTTTCTCTGCTCTGTCCCTCAGCTTTGTTTGAGCTAGTGGGAGCCACAGTGACTTTATCTGCAAAACGTATCAAAATTCTTGTTTGGAAAGCACTTCGTGTAATTATTTTGAATTCTGCTGTTTCGATATCAAAATGACATCAGTGGCTGAGCCTGTTTCACTTTCATCCGTGTATGACACCATCTGTGGTCTTTTTCTTACATATTAATATTTGCTTGAACAGCTTTTAGATTCTTGGCCAGTGGATACCATCTACAGTTGGAACCAAATTACACATTTGTTTGTTTTTTTGAACTTTGTCATTAGACCCAATGGTATTCCTAAAATAACCTATGTTAAAGTTCTGGTTTAATGGGGTTCAGCTGAAATTGCGTGTTTCTGTTTTTTTTAAATGGGAATGATGTAAGTAAATAAACTATAATTAGAACTTGCTGAAGCAACAGTTTACTGTACATTTAACAATGGCTTATCTGTTGATGTCTTTATATTGAGGGGAAAGTTACAATCACTGTGCCTTTGAGGGTTCAGAGAGAGCCCATGGTAGAACATTTCTAAGATATATGTACAGATTAATTAAGAGATAGGATGTTATTTTTTGCTTCTACATGCATATTGCAAGCCAAGCTGATGTTTTGTTTTCTGAGTCATTGTTTGTGCCTGTTTTATTAAAAAAATCTTCCTGTCACAGTACCTGTCTCCTACTCTACCTACTAGTGTGCTCTAGGTAGACCTATCTGTCTGTAGATATACATCACACTGCTGGTAAGTGCCATCTTGTTATTTGGAGATGGTTATACCTGTGCTAATTTAAATTTAAAAGTAATACTATTGTCACATATAAATGGAATTCAAGAGTAAGGCCAGGGTTGTTGAATTATGCAAACAGCCATTTAAATGTCTCCATTGTCTCAAGTGCCAGAATGCATTGCAAAGCCCAAGTTCTGTATCACCCTAGTGGTAAAAGGCATGGTTAAAATAGGTCATGCTTTTTTTTTGTGGTCAAAATCACATAACATAAAATTTACTATCTTAACTATTTTTAAGCCTATTGTTCAGCAGTGTTAAGTCTATTCACTGGTGTGGAAAGGCATGCATTTTTATATGGCCTGTTTTATGAAGATACATAATGACCTATATTTTGAATTTCTTGGGTGATGTTCTCTGATGTAGGGGTAATATTTGGAGATAAGTCTAATATTTTTCCTCTTAGTACAACATCAAAAGAATTTGCAGCTTCTGCTGCCAGTGTCATACGTGTAGATTATTGTTGGCTTGGTAAAGTGGCTGTAATGTTATGTCATTAATACTTTGATTTTGGCCCTCTCTTCTTAGTAAGCTTTTCACTGCAATTAATTGTACTTAGAAAAATGAAATCCTGTTATTCAGAAGGATTGAGTGAAAGGCATAAGATTTTATTGCTCTGATATATACTTCTCAGCCCCTGCACTGGGGGTTCTAGAACTTTGGATCGTGCCTTCCATGCATTTAAGAATCACAGAATTAAATTTTGAGTGTTGTTACATAAGACACTGGACTTTTTAATAAATAAGGTGGTCTAATTTACATCATTCATTATTTAGAACATCCTGCAAGCTAGAGTTGAAAACATGCTATCTTCATAGTGAAGATATGTACAGAATTCAGCTCAGGGCAACCATCTAAATAAAGTCTTCTTAGTTTCATATCTTCAGTTTCTGCATTAGGAGGTATTTATTACATTGGGTAAAACAGTTGAAAAGCCTGTGACCCTTTTGACCCTATTTTTCTTCCACCTCCCCCTCTGCTTCACCTCTCATTGACTATACAGGAAGATGTGTTTGATTTTTTTCTTCTCCGAAAAGCGATATTTCCTTACGGGAATTCAGAGTACTAGCGTTAAGAGAAGAGCCTGGATTATATGTTATTACAAGCAAGTATTGGGAAGTTGAGATAATGTGGTCATAGCTCCCCAGAGCTGAGTTTAGTTCTGTTTAAAATCTTTCACTGTTTCTATCCCATAAACCTCTGTTTGTGTCTGTTTCAATATTCCCTTGTAAAGACGTTTTCTCAGCTGAAAAGTTGGCCTAACAGCTGAGAGTTGAGGTCTTTTTCTCTGTAGCAACATTCTGTATGATCTCTTTGACTATATCTAGGTTGCAGGAGTATAAGGCCTAGAGTTTTTGTTTAGCTTGGGAAGGGTAATTTCTTCCTTTTTTTTTTTCTTTTCCCTTTATTGCTTTCTTTTTCTTTTTCTTTCTTTTTTTGCCTTTAAGACAAAGTAAGTGTGTCTAGTTTTAACTCATTGCTTATCTTGCCTGATAGGGAAAGAAACACTATCAAACCATTCTAGAATACCATACCCTGACATTGTCCATCAGACCACTTAACCACTACTTAGGGAGCTTCCTGTAGCCTCAAAAACTATAGGGTGGAAAGTGGCATTGAATCTTCTGCCCTTTGGAGCAATGACAGATTATTCGTTCCTACTGATGTTATAAACAAAAATTTTATAAATGTTATACACGTTTATAAAATCAATTGGGTGTGTTTTGGGAGAGATTATTTAGACTGGGCAAATTTTTTTCCTTGTTGGAGGTGTGTGAGAAAGAGAAAGAGAGAGGAAAAAAATGAACCTTGGATTATGAATAGCTGATCGGTCATTTTCATAATCGATTTGGTCTCGCTGGTTTAAAAACATCCCCGTTCCCTCCCACTCAGGTGGCAAAGATCTGAGTCCTGCAGGGGCCTGATAATTTCAGCTCTACATTTGATCACTGATCGATCTCCATTAAAAAAGGCAAAGGTCCTACATAATCAGGGTGGCTTCTCACCACTTAGCTTTGCTCCCTGGGTTGTCCAAAGGACTGAGAAATCATAAATTAAATCATAAATATTGATCTGGGAGATGAAGGAGGGAATGCTCGGGAATATTACAAACCTGAGAAGAAGAGTAATGTGCAAAGCTACTAAGTTGATGTGTTTCAAAAGATCCATATCTTATAGAAAAGTGGCCTTGAACAGCCAGCCCCCTTACTGTCTCTGGGACAGAGCTGGTCAGATGGCCAGATGTAAACCAAGGGCTTTGGATTCAGTGCTCAGACAAAGTTCTCCCAGCTCTAAAGTTCCCTTGAAGCTTCAGTTTTGGAGCTAATGGGGCTTATGCATCAGCTCTGATGCAAAAGGTGGTGTGGAGTGCACAGAGCCTGACAGTGTGAGAATCCGAGGGCCTTTGGTGGTATAATGTCATATGGGCATGTTTTCAATGTTTCCCCTGAATTCCCCAAACCCTGTTTTTGTAAATGTGAGCTGCTGATGTAAGATGGATGGTATGTTAGTGCTGGGCTGATGAATCCAAGGTGGAGGATTACTTAGAATCAGGACCAGAGAAGGAGCCTTTTATTTTACTCTGCTCCAACCCTCCTGCGTAAACCAGAGGCAGGGAAGAGAGGTGCCCAAAGCCATGACTCATGGCAGACATCATGGGAGTTAAAGTGTACAGCGTAGAGAATAGAGTAAGAAACATTGTAGTAACTGAGCGTGGTGACCGATGGTGGCTATACTTACTGTGCTGAGCATTTTGTAATGTATGTAATTGTTGAATCACTACACCCGAAACCAATATTCTATTATGTCTACTGTACTTTAATAAAAGGAAAGGATCTGAAAAACAACCAAAAAAAAGACATCACGGGGACCTGGAGCTCTTTCTTCCAGCTTCTAAAGGAAGTGCCAAGGTGGTTACGTTAGGGCACCACCGCCCTGTTCTGTGTCCTTGGACTGAGCCTGACTCCAGCCTACCATTTGAGAAGCATCAGAGGTGCGAAGACAAGCTTAGTCTGGCTAAGTCGATGCAAACCTGGCCCATCTCTGTTAGAGACAAAGCAATTAGAAAGAGCATGAGCTGCTGATCCCAAGCAATGACCTTAGCCTCACATAGGAAGAAAAACCCATTTTTTTTGTTTAGTTTACTGTTTTTTGTTTTGTTTTAATTCCAAGTCTTCCTCTTCTCTAAACAATTCATACCCAAAAGTCAGGCTGCAGTTGGAGGACTGGATTTGGAGGGAGGCAGGGCAGAAGAGTAGGACGAAGGGTGCAGCCCCTGGAGTCTGTGGTGAGGTCAGTGGGGAAACCCCCAGCCCTCTGTACAAAGTCTGAAAGACCTGTGGCCAGAGTGTACTTAGTCTTTCTTGCCTTCTTTGTCCCCTCCTGACTTCTTACTGCCCCAGGACTGAGGCTGAACTCAGTGAGCAAGCTGAAGGATTGTGGACTCACATCCAACATTCATTCTGCTACCATTCTGTGGCCCGCTCTGAGACATACCTCTGGTCTCACGCAGGGCATCTCCCCAGGGACCTGGGAGCCACCTACAGACATCTGCTTGTTTAGGTTTAAAACCTCACTCTGAAGTCGGTGGGAAGGTCTGACAGCCTCAGAGGGACTGTCAGGTTGATTGGTTGGCCCGGGCTCTCTGGTTGAATGGAGTGTAATTCAGGGTAGGACTGCACTGAATGTCTGCCTCAGGGCTTTATCTGCTCAGCCCCACTTGCCCAAATTTGGCCTTGAGATTCTAGGCAATTTTAGAAGTGTAGACATTCAGATAAATGCTCGCAAGGTAAACAGCATAGAAGTGGAAAGGAGGTGGATGGGGGGTCACCTCACTTCTTTACCCCTCTGTCATCATCTCCTTCTCCACAAGGTTACCCTATTAGAAGATAGATGATGGAATATGACATCTTGTACAATGGAATTAAAATGTTAATGATCACATGCCCTTGAGAGTCCCCCTTTTTATTGCAAATAAGGACCTATTGCTATTTAGTATCCCGCCCTTTGCCGTAATCTTCATATCCCAACAATTCTCTGGAAATATACCAGAACTCTATGTCTGTGTGTACACTGTGTCTATGAATATATAAAATACATGCACAAAACTCCACTAGGTGTGGTCTTTAATTGAGGACCTTAATTTCAGACTTCCTTATCTTCGACTAAAATTTTCCTAATAATTTAGGACTCATTTTTTTAACCCCCCAGACTTTTGTTTTATTGAGATATAATTGACATATAAATCATATTAGCTTTGGGTGTACAACAGAATGATTCGTTATTTGTATATACTGCAGAATGATCACCACTGTAAGTCAGTAAGCATCTATCATGGCACGGAGTTACACCCGTCTCTCCTGTGATGAGAACCCAGGTGGTCTACTCTCTCAGTGAGTTTCAAAAATACAGTATAGTACCAACCACAGTCCCATGTGTGCACTGCATTCTCATCCAGACTTTCAGTTTCGCTTTAATCATTCTGGGTTCTGTCTATGAGGCCCTGCCGGGAGGTCTCAGTGAGTGATGGGAAGGTTAGTGCTTTGACCCCACTAGCCATCCTGGTTACTCAGAGACCCATTGTATCTTCTTTGATCAGTTTTCAATGTAAACAATAATATTATAAACTCAGGAATTTTTGAACAATTCTGTCACAGAATTTTAAACCAAGAGATAACTAGAAATTTGGCTTTTCACCTCTGCCAATAGTGCAATCTAAAAAGATAGGCTCTTCTAAACTCTAATTACTGTCTCAAAAGTTGTCTGTTTCATGTGCCCCAGAGACCCCTGCTATGGGGTGGCCTAGGGGCCTGTGCCCGAAGCCTCTGACCCTTCTCTCTGTGGGGCAACTTGCTTCCATTCCCCACACACACATAGGGACCAATGCTGTTCCCACCGACCCGGGCCTGATGAGGCTACACAGCCTTGGAGGTGGGACATACAGGAACCTGGCGTAGTGGAAAGGGGCCCTACGTGGTGGGGGAAGGGCGGGATGTGGGGATTATATTTGCCTGTTACAGTGTGAGAATGTGGGGTCCTGGGCGAGTCAGTGACTCTCACCAGCCTTAGTTTCCGTATCTTGAAACTGTAGATGAGGACTTGGATGGATGCTAACACAGGGAGGCTCCGTGGCTTTTAATCAGTCAGCCATGGGTGCGAGTTTCCCTTTCTCTTTTGAAATTCACCCCTGCTCCTCCCCACTTCCTTATGTACTTCAGAATCGGCGTCAAGTGATCCATATGTTTCTCTACCCTTCTGTCGCTTCTTTTTGCCTCATTCCTCACTCCCTCCGTTGAGATATCCTTTTCCTTTGGCCTCAAGGTCACTGCACTTTCCTGTTTTCTCCCTTTCCTCCGGCTGCTACTTGTGGTCTCCCTTTTCTCTGTGCCTCCCCTTAAAGTTGATGTCCCTTAGGCTTCTGTCTGGGGGCTGCTTCTCTTCCAGGGCTGTGTCACCGGCAGCTATGATTCTATTGCCTTCTGCATGCTAACACTGTCCTGGTCTATGTCCCCTCTGGGCTTAGAGACCCGACTATCTACCTAACATCCATCTTGGATATGTCCTAGTGTGTCATTCTCAACATTTCCAAATTAAAGTCAACCTCACTGCCCCTAGCCCGTCTCCAGATTCCCTATCTTAGTGGATGGTACCACTATCCATACAGGAATACATGCCAGAGACCTGGGCTCCTCCCTCTCTCTAATCCCTATATTCATTCAACTGTCATGTTTTGCCAATTCATTTTCCTGTATTCCTCAATTTCTTAAATTTGTCCAGTTGTTTCTATCTCTGCTGCCCACATTCATTCGTTCCAATTACTGTTTCTTTCAACAATAGTCACTGGGGTCTACTGTGTCATGGCTGGGGTATGGTAGTGAGCAAGACGGACCTGGTCTCTTCTTACCAAGCTTGCAGTCAGGGAGGCGAAATGAACATCAAGCAAAAACTTACATAAACAAAAATCCATCCCATTATCATTTTTCCTAAAATGCTACACCACCTACCTGACATCCTCAACTTGGTCTGTTTCCTCTCTACCCTCAGCCATGCTGTGCTGAAGTGGGCTTTCTAAAATGCTGACCTCAGCCTGTCACTGCTTCTAATTGTCCCGTGGCTCCCCATGTCTCTTAAGTTCAAAGTTGTTTAAACATTTTTTTTTAATTTATTAAAAAAATCAAATTGTCATTATATCGGTCTTTGATAAGGCATAAACTATCTCATGGACCAACTACACAGATGAACGTTGTAGCTGCTTTTCTACACCAGCAGATCCATAAAGAAGAACAAATGGTAACTGGAAGCTTGCTTGGTGAGCTTGGAATTAGAGCAAGGGCTACTTAATTCTGCATTTAAAATGTTAAATGGCATTAAACTAGGCTTGCCTGAGGCATCCATCTCCATAATGAGAGCGCCTTCACAAAGGGAATGCAGAACTTGAAGTACTTTGGCCCAGATCGTGTCCCCTGGATGGACACTCCTTTTCCTCTCCTTCATCCACTGCCCAGCACCAATCCTGATTGACACATTCTTTCTTTGGGAAGGTTAATACCTTTAGCCAAGTCTTGCTCAAGCCTGAGAGCCTTTCAGATTCTTTAAAGTGATTTTGCACATCTTTTCTCTGAAACTCATTACTTTTACTGTATGGAATTTCATTAGTAATTAGCTTCTTTTTTTTTTAAAGTAATGTTTGAATGTGATAAGAAATGCAAACAGTACAAAGGAATGTATCATGAAAACTCTCTGTGCCTCACGGACTCCAAACCTGCAATCCTTCAGCCTCCTCTGCTTCCAGAAATAGTCTGCTCACATATATGAGCACATGTATATGGCTTTTTTGTTTGCACACAGATGAGAATGTGCTGTACCTATCCTTCTATTCTACCTCTTGGTGTTTTTTTATGTAACATTGATCCTAAAAGTGTTTCTATATCAGCATATGTATACGTCCTCATTTTTCACAGCCACCTTGCAATCCATTGAATGAATGGACTGTACTTTAACCAGCCCTCTTTGTGAGCAACATTGTGTTCAAATTCTTGCATACCTGCATGATTTTATCTATAGAAAAAGTTACTAGAATTTTGAATTGCAGGGACATTTGCAAGACATTTGTGATTTTTGTAATTTTGGTAGATATTGCCAAGTTGTCTTGCAAAGATTTCACGTCAATTTATTCTCCCACCAACACTGGAAGTGCCTGTTTTTTCAACAGTAAAGCCAGTACTATTTGTTATCAGAACTTTAGACCTTTGTCAGTCACATTCCTGGGAAATAACATTTACCATTGTCTTGTTTTATAATTCTATAATGATGATCCAAGTTGCAAGTCTTCTTATATGTATGTAAGGCATTTGTATTTCTTTTTCAGTGAACTTTGTTGTCATTATCTCAGCTATTTTCTTTTTCTATTAGGTTAGAGGTCTTTTCAAAAACTTGATGCATAAAATCTGTTCAGTAAAAAGAAATTTTATATTTTCTTAATGCTGTGCTTGGCTTCTGATGTTGATGATGGTTTTTCTTTTTTCGGTAACAAAATTAATTTTTTTGTGGTAAAATTTATTATTTCCTTTATGGCTTCTATGTCATAAATGTGGTTAAGAAGAAGCTTCCCGTCTTTAAGAGTATAAAATAAGTCTCCTATTTTTCCTTCTGCATCTTTTACTATTTCTTGCTTCTATATTAATACTTTTCTCCATCTGGATTTTTAAAATTATAAGGAGTGAGGAAGCAAAGAAAAATGTCCCATTTTTTTTTCAAGGTAGCTAATCAGTCAGTCAGGTCTCTTGACACCATTGATTATATCATTCTGTCTTTCTCTCACTAATATAAAATAGCAATTTGGTTATATATGAAGATCACCTTTGTATTTGGACTTAGTGGGTTCTATCCTATTCTGTTAATTAGTCCATCTATTTACATGCTAGCACAACACATTTTATCTCCTAAGGCTTCATATTAATGTTTTTCCTTTATTTGAAGTATTAGTTGAACACAATCTCTTCTTTCAGACTTTTCAGGGTTATTCTTGCATGAGAATTTTTCCATATGAATTTTAGCAATTGGTTGTCTAGCTCCCCCCCCACATTATATTGGGGTTTTAAATTACATTTACATATTTAAGAACTTTTAACATGTCTTAAAGGCCCTGCATCCTCAAATTCAAACCTCTAACCTCATTTCTTGCTTTCTCTTTTCTTCAAAGAAATGATATAGTGGCTCTGGGCTTTTAGTTCTGCTCCTGAGCTCTCTGCTCACTGAACTACCTGGCTTCATGTTGTCTGTCCTCTGCCTGGAACACTGTTTTCCTGCCTTCTGTCTCTGGCTAACTTCCTCTGCCTCCCCAACTCTGGGCTCTGTGTCTCCACCTTGTGCTCTTATGGCCCATGTCCCAGCATCAGTCACGGAGCCCCATAAAGGCATGCCTGACTACTTGTTGGTGCAAATCGCTAGAATATAAACCATATGAAGGCAGGGCCCTTGTGGGTCTCCCTTATTGCTCTTCGCTGGTGCCCAGCACAGTGCCCTAGACCCCCACATGGCACACGTACGTGGGGATATACATGCGCATGCACTCTTTTACAAATCTATCACTTAGAACTCCAAATAAGAGTGTTTGTTAGTTGTTTGGGCCATCAATATGTAAATTTCAAGACATGACTTTTACAAAGTCATCATGTTAAGATGTTTGTTTAAATAAATAACCTTTATGGAATTAAATAGCACCATGTTGGCCTATGCACAGTAAGAAACCCATTCATTGTAGAGACATAGCATAGCTGAGAAGAAAGAAGGGCAAAGCTTTGATGAGCCAGGCTGATTACATATCCAACAGGAATGGGAGACAGGACAGAAGACAGGTGCACACAGGCCAGCTCAAACAACAGAGGGCAATCTGTGGGAAAAGAATCATCCCAGAGATGTCTGATCTCCAGCAAGCAAACAGGTCTCATGAGAAATTGGTGCCTTTTCTGTTGTGTAATAGCTAATAGTGGCTATCCCTACAGGTCAACTGCAGTTTTCTCTGTGACTGTATTTATGGTGCTTCACTTAAAAAGCGATTGTGGTGTGAGATTTCAGATGTGATTTATCTCTCTTGTAGTATGGATGGTAGGGACTGTTCATTTTTTCTTGAGCTGTAGACATCAGGAGTATAAGAAGATAGGGTGTCAGGTCCCATTTGTTGTACCATCTGACACATACACTTCTGTGCCTTGGCAGTCAAAAGATGCGCTGGGCTGATCCTTGGCGTGTTTCATGGGGCTTCCTTTGCATTTATAATAATTAACGCTATCACGCATCTTAAAGATTTTGATAGTTTTCAAAACTGATCATAAAACAACTGATAGACATATGAGATTGCAAGCCTTTTAAAAATGGAATGGGAAAGTATATAGGTGAACAGATTGTGTTGAATAATCCAAAAAGATAATTCTCCCTTGAGATAAATAACATCCAGTTATTTATGTTTGCACAATATGCATATAAATGAAAATAGTTTCAACTCCATGTGTATTTTGAAAGTCAATTTTTAAAAAAGTATGGGCATTATGGAGCCAGCATATAATGTATTAACTCTGTCAAGAAAAGTCTCGATTTTGGTTGTCATTGGCTCTCATGGTTAAGCCTGGGAGACCCTCTGGGATTTAACTCCCTCTCCTTATGATTTATTCTTTCAGAGAATTGCTCTCTCACCAATAAAAAGTGTCCTCTGGAGTTTAACTGTCTGGCACCTTGAGGGCGCTATTGAGCCTTTTATTCACCCCAACCTACCCTAGAATCCACTCTGTCATTCCTCTCTGCATTGCATTTTATATCTATACATTGTAGTTCAAAGGGCAATAGATATTCTATTGACAAAGTCATCTTTTTCCATGGGTAGCTGCAATGGAGGAGAGGAATTGACTATTTATACATGCATTGACTATTACTCTATTGTTGTATTGATTGACTGATCATTCATGTGGTTAGTTGGTCAATCAACAAATATGTTTTTAACATGTTCTCTCACCAGGCACTTTTCTGGGTCCTGGGTAACAAAACAGAGGCCAGCTCTTACCATTTATGGGGTCTGTTGAAGGGCACCAATAGAGATGTCCAGCCAGATCACTCCCACCTTCTCTCTGGAAGCTGTGTGGACAGTTTAGCCTGTGAGTCCCAACTCCATCAACACTACTGTAGGCAGTAGCCTAGGACTTTCCCTTCTTCTACTGCTGAAGTGTGCCTGGAGCTGTTGCCAGAAATAAGAGCACAAGAAAAAGGCTGTTTGGGCCTCCACCTTGTGGATGTGGCCCTGTAGCATGGTGGTTCTGAGCTCTGATAATGCCCTAGAATGGAGGGAGTTCAGGGTGTATGCCATGGGCGTGTGCAGTGGAGTGACCAGGCTATGGGGCTGCTCCTCCCAGTGCAGTGCTCCTGCCCTGTCTCTTCAAGGGACTTCTCAAGCATGGGGTCCATGTTTCCAGCAAGGACAGAATGTGCAGGATTCCTCTCCAACTCAGAGTATGAGCGTTGTGCTATCACAGACACACATAGACCCGCAGAGCACAGATCTGTCTCCAGCAATTGATGGGGATTGTTAAACATCAGTAGCTACCAGCTTCTACTTTCTCTATTTCCTGTGCAGATTTTATAGTGTCCCTGAAAGTTCTAGGTCTGAATGGCAATATTTTCAGAATCAGCTCATTATGATCAAATACTTTTTTTTTTTTTTACTGGCAACCTATGAGAATCCAAGGATTGTGAAAACTGTGCTTAAAAAGTTCCTTTCCTCATTAATTTTTTTTTCTCCAAATTGTAAAATCACTGAATATGGCAATGGCTGTGTATAGGTAGATTGACAAATTAGTTTTCCTTTTCTTTGGGAGCTTGTGTCAGGGGGTGATACAGGTTGTGAGTCAGGCTTGCTTGGTGGGTTGAGCTCACTATGAAGTCAGTCTGGTACTTTGGACTAGTTCGTAAAGCTCAGTTTTCCCGTCCGTAAAAGGGGACAATATTAGGACCTTCCTCAGTGGGATTCTGTGAAGTTAAAATGAGTTGATGCCTATAAAATGTTCGGACCACTGCCAGACACATAGTAAGAGCTCAGCTGTTAGTTTTTAGGTTGTGAGACTTTCCTCAGTTGTGTTTTAAAGGAAGAGGAGACTCCTTGGGGCTAGAGGCAGTTGCAAAAGCAGAATCTGCCCAGGGCATGGCCCTGGGCAGGTGCTGGGGTTAAGAGGACAGATGTCCAAGGGTGTTGGTTCACTTTTTACAACAGCTGCATGCTCTTCTGCTTTGTTTGCCTGTTAGTGGAACCTGGCGTGCTTGGCTGATTCGGGACATTGATCATTTGTGTGCTGGCCAATTAGGGGTTCGATTTGGCCACTATTATTCAGGTCATGGTCTTTGTTCAGCAACTTTGTTTTATTCCCTAGTGTTGGTCAGTTTTATTTATTAGATAGTTTGCAACAGTTTTCCTGGATTCTGGAGGTTATCAGTTTGTGCTCCATTTTGTCTGTGAACTGTCTTTCTCACTTTTTCATTGCAAAGGTTACAAAGACCCTTTTTTTCTGTAAATTGTGACAAAATATGCATAACATTAAATGTACTGTCTTACCCATTTTTACTCGTACAGTTGTACAGTTGAGTGACACAGAGGATATCGCATTGTTAGGCAACCACCACCACCATCCGTCTCCAGAGCTCTTTTCATCTTGCAAAAAGGAAACTCTGTCCCCATGAAATGGCAACTCCCCAGTCCCCACCCCCCAGCTCCTGGCCCGCAATATTCTGCTTCTGGTCTCTGTGAACTCGACTACTGCAGGTACCTCACAAATATACGTCCTTCTGAACAGGACGTATTTAATTCATTGAATTAAAGTTTTTATAGGAGATTTGCTTAGGGTTTTTAGATATGTTCACACTTCCTTTCTGCAAAATAGCTTCTTTTTATTGTGGCCCCACCCAAACTGCTTATGACTAGGGTGCCTTTCCACCAGCATCTTTTGCAGATTAACTCCAAAGAAAGGAATCTCTAACTGGCTATAAAAGTGACTAGAGGTTAACATGTGAAGCGTAACTGGTGAAGGTGAAGTTGGAAGAGTTCCTCACATTCTCTTACTCTCCTTACTCCCACAGCCTGCAAATGTTGGAAAATCGTGCCAAAATCAAAACAGACCTTCACGGGGCTCCTAAAATTTTACCACTTTGAATCATTCTCTTTTCTTGATGTTATGCCTAATGTTCATTTTCCCCTGTGCTGTGCTTGACCTGTCCTGAAGCTGAAGCAGAAATATTAGCTCCAAAATTTCTCTTTGCATGGGGTGATTTCCCCTGACCAGAGGCCAGGAGCTTTCAGAACTGTGTTGTGCAGGGATGAGTGCTGACACAAATGCTTGGAACTGTCAGGGCCTGGGTTAATCATTGGAAGCTCTTCACTGGTCAGAAGTGAGGTGCTGATTGGCTAAAATAATGGGGAAAGAGGAAAAGACATTTAAAAAAAGGTAATTTGTGTGTTGGACTGGAGTTGCAAGAATATGTCACTCTGTTACAGTCACTCTGAAGCATAAAATAAATCATGGATGATATTATTTACCAACTCACTTCTGGAAAACCACTTTAAGATAATTCTCTGAGTGTCAGCATATTGGTCATCATGGCCATTCAATTTGTATCGAGTGAATATTGGGAATGCCACAGTTATTCAATTTATCATCAGAATTTGAATAACTGATAATTATTTTACACGATAAGGTTAATAAGATAAAAATAAAAGAGAGGAAGGAAGGAATAAAACAGACTAGAACTCTAACTGCTCCTTCACATAGTGTCTGTAACTGAGCACAACATTTGTCCTCAACTTCCTGGCAGTGAAAAGAGAAGCTCATTATTAGGGAGGAGAATGCCCACTGATTCCACAGGAACATAGCTTTGTCTGTCATAATGCTCTGAAAGGAATTTCTTTTGCAGAGACAATGAGTGATGTAATTCACAGCTTTTATGAAAAATGCAGAAGTAGATTTCATTTTCTTCTTACTGAGAAAGCCAGTGAAAGTTGAAGGAAGTGACAAGGACATCAATTCTGCAAGGAGGCTAAAGTGGTCCAAGAATTTGATCTCCCAGCACTGTCTGACACAAGGCAGGATCTTAGTCTCCATCCCTTCATGCCCTTTGCTGAGCCAGGCTTTGCTAGAAGCTGGACTGCAGATGATTTAAAGTTATCCTTTCTGACCAGAGCCTGGAAAATTGTAATCTCTGTTACTGGTTAAGGCCAGATCTATTCTCTTTGGAAGCCAGACAAGCAGATGGTGGGGCTGACATCCTTTTACAGAGACCAAGCAGCCTGGCCTGTGTGCTCATCCAGGTGGAAGCCACCCCATCCACAGATGAAGATGAGGCTGGGAGGTACCAGTGGGCAGATCCAGGCTTGCCTGGACAGATGCTTGATTGAGACTGTGCAGTTCCACCCACAGAGCCCAGCAGACAAGGTTTTAGCCTCGAAACTGTTAGGAGCAGGTGTGCCCAGATGGCTTCCCGGCCAGAGGAAAAGACCTCTCAGCTTCCCAGGGTGCCCCCAGTTCCCAGAGGGCTGGCCCCTTGTGGGCCTGCCAGGATGAATTAGCTATAGAGTGCGCCCCCAGCACCCCAGTGAGCTGACTTGTGTTTCTGGTGGTTTCATACCACCTGATGTTAGAGGACACCTGCTCAAAGTAGAAATTTTGGCTTAAATTAAACTTAAGCTTCCTTCTTGATAGTAGTTTGGTTTGGGACCATTTCCTTCCTGGGGCACTCTGTTTAATAAGGAGAAACCATGTCATAGCCCATATTTTATTATTTGTCTTTCCATGTGCTGTGGCAGGTTACTGTGACCTATTGAAAGACTGAGACCTAATGTGAAATATTAAGTAGATTAGTTGGAAGGAAAATAGTTTGTTTTGTCAGGAAGAATCACATCCCTTGCCCTTCCTGGGACTGCATTTACCACAGTACCAAGTACAAAATTTAACTTGGTTACCTCTGTGTCAGCCTTAGTTTTTAACAACATAGGAAGTTTCTAAAGCTTCCAGCACAGGTAGAAGTAACTTAAAAAAAAAATTAAAGTATTTTTTAATTGTGGCCTCTGTGGCATTTTATTTGATGAGATTCATTTAAGGGATTTCTGTGCGTGGAGATGAGTTATCAGTGTAGCAGAATAGTTGGAGCGTTGAAGTCTCAGAGGAAATTACAAACAGAAACTAAGTCAGGTGTCATAAAATCTTTCCATGGGCCAGTGAAATGGTCAAGGTCAGTTGGGAATGTGACCAACTGGAAGTGTGCCCCCCAAATCCCAGGGACAGTGTTACTCAGCTTGCCCTGACTGGCCAGGAAAAAAATGTTAGTCCAGTTTGGCAGATCTTCTGTTTTTTTTTAAAGGGAATATGGAAATTCAGACTTTTAAAATGTGACATCTTCCCATTTTGAAAGTTGGTGGCTAATAAGAAAATATAAAACCATAAGGGACCCTGTGTTGACTAGATCCAGGCCACACGCTGTCACCGTGACTTCTGGTCATCAGTGTATAAGGTTTACATAGCATGTTATTTATAGGTTGGGATCCAATCTTAAGTCCACGTGGGAGGCCATCTTCATAAGTTAGATTAACCTTACATTTTCTTGTTAGAGACTGATGTGTTTTAGGTAGAAAGACAAATTTAAGTTTTTTTTTTCTCTATTATTAATTTTTCTGCTCATAAATTGTGGTGTCCCTTGCTGGGAACCACCATGTTGATAGAGTGATAAGAAAAATGCTATATAAATACTCAACATATTTATGTATGTGTATATGTATGTGTGTATATATATATATGCATACACACACACATTCATATAGTAAAAATTTCTTCATACTATTTGGCTGAAGTTTTCTTCTAAGTTGTGCGTTGAAGGGAACTCAGGCATTGTTAAATCCAAATTTCCTCTTCCACAGATGTGGTCAGGGGCAGCAGGGTGAGATAAAGCTTACCAGCTAGTTTGTGACCAAGCCAGGCCAAGCATTGCTGTCTTCTGCCCACTGCTAATAATAACTAGCATTAACTGAGGTCCTCATATGTGCTCAGGCTGTTTTCTGATTTTCTCAAGAACCCCATGAAGCAGTGATTATTATCGTCCTATTTTTACAGACAAGGAAACCGAGGCATAAGGACTTGGCCAGGTCACACAGCCGCTAAGAGGTGAGGTTAGGGGAATGTGTTTATCCCTCACATTACACCATGTATTATTTTCCAGGCATTTGAATTCTTAAATTCCTAGCATATTGGGGCCATTCTGCAGGAAGCTGCAGTTCTCAGAGCTTGGAACTGTGTGAGAATCTGAAGAAGTCTTCTTATTTATCTCCTATCATAGCTCCATGTAATACATGACAGCATCCTATGACAAGTCCTCATTCCTTTACATTGACTGTTGTTTTTAGGTGGTGATGAGTTGTGAAGGTCCATTTTGCAGAAATTTTAGATATTATTCTTTACTGAAGCAATGTGGTAGACTTACAAGGCCACAGTCCTAATGGTGTGGCACAGTGGCTGTGAGCTCAGAATTCAGAGGCAGGCAGATCTCGGTTCAAATCCTGTTTTGGCAGCTCTGTGACCTTGGGGAAGTGACCTGTCCTGGGTGGGCCTCACTTTCATCTTCTGAAGAGTGGGAACAGAGCACTCTCCTGGTGGAATTCTTGTGTTAGGAGAGACAATCCCTGGTCATTTCACACCTGGCGCCCAGCACTCCGTAAGAATTAGTGATGCTATGGGATCCTGTCTGTGGTCACACAGGAGCTGGGATGCGTATCCTACATAGCCCTTGCTAGAGGGCTGTTCAAATTCAGGTTTTGACCATGATTCTTTGCCATTCTTCACATCATGTCTTCATGGCCAGGATGGTAGACTGTCTTGTACAAATGTCCCTATAGATTGAGAGATTTCTATCTGGAGTCCCACTCTGGCCCATCACAGTATCACCTGCCCCTGCTCATGGACTGACTGTCAAAACTCTCAGCATTTTTAATGAGAAACTGAGTCTAGCTCATGGTGGATGCAGGGACCCAGGGCAATTTTTTTTAAGGATTATTATATTCTCTATGAAAGAAATCTTATGGCAGAGAGGATCCTATCAGAGTTGAAATGCTTCACCCCATGGCTGTAAGCCTGGGCACATAACATGATCTCGTGTAACCTTTGAGTCCTACTTTTATTAACTTATTTCCTTATTTGGTAGGGGTGGAGTTATGGAGGGGAGTTGTGGCCAGGGCAGCAGGAAGCAATTCCATTTTGAAGAGTGGCATATTAGAAATATGCTGTTTCCATTTCTTTTTGATGTATTGCCGAAGTGCAGTTCAGGTAATCAAGTCTAAGCTAAAGGGAAATTTTCCTTTTGAGCAATACTCCTGTTAAGCTAATACACATGAAAAAAAAAACGTATTAGAAACCACTCTTTGTTATCAGAAGATTACCTGGAGGAATTATTTGATAGGCTGTTAAAGCTGATGTGAAGTCTTTTAAAGTGGGATGAGTACCTTTTCCAGGAACCTGTAATTTGAAAATACTTCTGTGAATCTTCCTAACATTACCTTTTCTCTGTTCTTTTCCCAAAAGCCACCTATATGCTTTTTCTTAAAGCCTAAGGAGAAGAAATTCTTTACCCCTAAGATGCTCTCTTACTGAGTGTCCTGGATGTCAAACTGAGACTGGAGAAGCTTTGGTGACAATCCAGAATAAAATGGCAAATTGTATGGATTTTGCTTATGCTCAAATTTTTTATCTATTAACTTTCTCATCACTCTTAAGGCTTGATCTCCATTAAATCCTTCGCTGAACTGCCCGGTCATATCCTATAGTTCCTTCCACTGTGCCCTCCCATGATGGGACTTGTACCTCTGTTTGGAATCTTCTTTACTAATCATCAAATACTGTGGCAGTGAGATCTGTCCCCAGGGAGTGTCACCTCCCTTGAGGTCAAGCACCACTGGATCTGAAGATTCTTGGAGGTCATTTCTAGTTTCAACATCCCAGAAACTGAGGGGTTTGAGGGGCTTGGTGGCATATACCTGCTTATCTTCTGAGGGCATCTTGTTTTTATCATTAAAAAAAAAAGCAGTTGGTCTCAATATATTATAGGCTTGTGATCTAAATTTTTTTTCTAGGTTGGGCACATTTTGCTTTCAAAATTACCTGCTTATCCTCCTCTGTTATTGTCTTTACTTTGTTTCCTTGTTTTCTAAATAAGTTATTTTCTATGATCACATCTTCATTTAGTATTTCTTATGATCTCTCATGCACATGTGTGTTATGTCTGGTCTTCCTGGTGGGGTAATAAACACTCCAAGTGGAGGATCCCCGGGGTTCTATTTGCCAACATTTGGTGAGCATCAGCTCTGTGTGAGGACACGGAGGAGCGGTGAGGGGAAGAGGACCCCTCTATCTGAGGAGTTGGCAGTTCAGCAGCGGGGAGTCAGATAATAGAAAAATACAACCGTGGGTGCAAAGAACACTTTTGTTCCTCCTAATTCTTAATTACAAAGTTAAGAAGTACAATAAATGCTAACAAATGCTTGCCAACTGTTGGAATAAAAGTGTTCTGATTGGAAAAAAGCCTTTTAGGTGTTTGCCTACAAATCAAGCTGAATCCCAGAATAGATTTAGATGAATTCATGGGGAAATCCCTTGCATATGGGATACAACTTTTAGGGCAGCAGATAGTGGCCTTGGGATGTACTAAAAGTGCCAAGTAATAAAAACAACCCTCCTAATATGAAGGTCCAAGCAAGAAGACTTGATATGGATCTGAGAAAGGAGGCAGGCACATTTGGGCAAAAGAGGATGGTTGAAGGCCAACAGGATTCCAGACACTGAGGATGGAGGCCAGGCCACAGGGTCTGGGGGTCCAAGCAGGTAACTGGAGGAAATCTTCAGGACTATCAGACAACAGAAATCCAAGCCAAGCCAGTGACTGCTGATGGCCTGAGAGCCAGGGCAACATCTGCAGGTTGAGGGGCAGATGCTGTTTTCTGTAAGGAGTCGAAGCTCTCTGCTGGACCCATGAGATTCCTGTCAGACAAGTGCTGGGCCCTGAGCTCTGTGGGGCCGTCTTGGACTTTAAACTCCTGTGGCTTAAGCTTTCCAGAACAGTGGCCATCAGTCAGAGGAGTTAGGGATTGTCATGGAGAGGAAGCCTCTGAGAAAGGCTTGTGCCAAAGGCTGAGCCCTCTACTGCCTCACTAGGACTGAAACCCTTCTTGGAGATGAGTTTTATGAAGCAGAGCTGAACTCCGTCGAGCCTTCGGGCTTTGACAACACTTTGACCAGAGTGATGGGAAATGGTTTCAGGGGACAGCCCGCTGCATTGCCCATGGGCTCAGCCCTCAGTTGTCTGCCCTGCCCGCCCTTCCTCTCTCCTTACTGACTCCAGGTTTGGTCTCTGCAGCCGTGGCCTTTCTGATCAGGGCCGTGAGCTGGCAGAGTGCAAGAGGCCTGTGCTGCCAAGATCCTCATGGAGGCAGGTGGCAACCACCAGTGGGCAGCAGGAGCATGCTCCTCAATCTTCGTGGGCCTGTTGGGGGCTCTGGGGCTGAGAGCAGAAGGCTTTCAGATGGTTTCCCTTTTGCGTAGATCAGGGAACCAAGAACTTGAGCCCAGGTGTATATGCCCACTGACTGAGAAGCTCTGAGCCCAGCTTCTGGGCAGTCAGTTCGCTTCTGTGGCTTTCTCTGGCTCCCTCTCTTTTCTTCCCTCCCTCCCTCCCTTCCTTTATATTCAGGTATTTAAGTAATTAAAAAAAAATAACAATACTAAACACACATATTCAGAACTGGCATTTTAACATTTTTGTCCTTTTTGGTTATAAGTCTTTTCTCTTTTAATAAAATAGTTAGTTTAGTAGTTTAATAAAATAAATGTCTTCACAGTGTGAGTTTCTGTATCCCAGACCCCTTCTCCTTTCCCAAGGGACCTTCCTTACAATCTTTTTATACTTCACAAATATCCTCGACTGTGACCAATATGTGCTATTGTTTTCTATGTATTTTTAAAAGTTCACATAAATTGTTTTATATGTACATACTGGTATGCAGTTTTGATTATTTTTCTTTCTCACTTAGCATGCAGATCTCTTTCTGCTCAGATATAAGATCTGGTTCAATCCAACTTGTTTACTTAACACACCTTACTTTTTTTCCATTTCTTCATTGACAGACACTTGGGTTGTTTCCAACTTTTGGTTCTAATCACTTTACAGTGAATATTCTTGTGCGTCTCCTTGTGGGCATGTGTGGGAATTTCTCTCAGGTGAATAGCTGGAAATGGAATTGCTGGCTGATTTATAATTTCTAGGATTTCAGCAAATTGTTCTTCAAAGTGCTTGTACCCATTCCCACTGTCTCCAACAATGTAAGAGAACTCTCTCACATCCTTAGAAATGCCTTACATTGTCAGACTTAAAATATTTTGCCCATCTAGTGGGAAAGCAATGGCATGTTCTTGTTTCAATTTGTGTTTCAGATTCCTCGAGGGGGAAGCAGCTTTTCACATGTTTTGTTGTGACTGAGGCTTTCCCTCTGGAAATTATCTGTTATTAACTTTACAGGCTGGTCCTCTGATTCCTCACTTACTGGTAGCTAAGAAGAGTTTCTTAAGGGGTAGATTTCATGAGCAGGTTATAGCCAGCAGCTATACTGTGGGCCTCTGTGCAGATGGGCACTCAGGGAAGGGAATTCTAGGCATCTGGAGGGCCCTTGCTGACCTTTTAGTCCAGCTATTCTGTTGGTTTTCCCATTTTGATGAGGAGAAAGATTCATGATTTCTCCAGGGCATCCCTGCCCCCACAGTGGAAGAGTCTTCTCTAGTGACCATTTTTCCTAATTTCACATCTTGTTTGGATGTTCTGTAAAAAAATCTTCTGTCTGGTCTTAAATGCAAGAACAGTTATGCTTTGCTTAACATCTGACTGGTTTTCATCTCATGAACACTACAAATTTAACTACATTTACCTCCTTTCCTTCTTTTCTGGAGTGCAGTAACTAAAAAGCTTAGAATTGAGCTTGGGGTCCTTTCCTAACAACCATCTTCATCATGAAGCTAGTTCCTAGCTCCGCTGGTATCTTTGCCCTGCCTTTCTTTTCCTCTATGCCTTCCATTTTTATTTATATTGGCTCACTGTATTTTATTGAATGTTACTGGGTAGTTTATAAATTACAAGTCTATGAAAGTGAAATAAAAATGAAAATTAACTAAAAGAAAAGTTAAAGATAAATGCTTTGTGCCATACATATTCACTAAGTACCTGCTGGTGTCAGGCCCCTGTCATAGGCATGGAGGGAGGCATTCTCTGGGAGAGTGACATCCACGTGCTAGTTCAGTTATAAGGAGTGAACAGACTTCTCCTCTCTGGATGTCCTGGTTGTGACCCTAAGGGACACCTGGCCCATGTTATCTGCCTGTTTTGCTGGTGGCTTGAAAAAAGCATTCATATTTAGGGCTCTTTAGAATGCAGTTCTTATTGGGAAATAATTTAGAAAAGGCAGGTCACTGTGGTCTCTGCTGAAAATGTTAGGGCATTGAAGATCTTGGAAAAATGAATCTGAAGTGTGATAATTTTGAAACATTTCATAAAAACTCTCAATGCTGAACATTGTTGTTTGAGCATTAGGTTTGAGTCTTAAAATGTTTCCTTCTGTGTGTGGAATGAATCCTTCCAGCACATCTAGTAAGTGCCAGGGCCTGGATGTCAGGGGGAATCATGATCTTTGAGCAGAAGATGCTCTTCTATCTTGGAGGTTGCTCTTTTATGTAACAGGGTATAACGTTACTATGGTACTTTGAAAATTACTTTTCTTTGGTGTAATTTTGTTCCCTTAGAGCATTTACTTATTTTACTTTGTTTGTAAAATTTGTTTTCTAAAAATGGGTGCCCCAGCTCTTACCATACATCTTGAAATCTTTTTTCTTTTCTTTTTTTGGATTGGGTCTAAGAATCCTGTAGATGCTATACTGATTACTTTTTTTTTCATTTTAACACACATTAGTAGCAGCAGGGGTACATACTTGTTTTCAGTGTCTTAATTGGAATGTTATATATCTTACATATTTTTTGAAAAAGAAAGAGGAAAATCCAGCTTAGCACAACTTCCTGTACTGCTTTTGGAACTCCAGGTATTGTCCGTCCATCCAATCCATCCATCAATCCATCCATCTTCATCCTTTGAATACCTGCCTAGTGCAAGGTACTTTGCTAGATGCTGTGGTGCATATTATTAAGAATTATAGAACAGGATCCAGCTGTCTCCAGAGAGGTTGCGATCTCAGAAAACTGAATAGATGGATACTCAGACAACTCTAGCACAAGGAAATTCTGTGGTGGTCGTTTTAGCGGCTTTGTGTTTGTATTACTACAGATTCTATGGGTTGCAAGTGACAAAAATTCAGACCCAACCTCTGTTAGGGACATCTAGCCTCAGAGATGGCGGGATCCAAAGGCTCAGGTGGCATTTCCAGGGCTCTGTCTCCTTTATGTCCCTTAGCACCCTTTCTTTCTGTTTGGTGACTTCACTTTTGCAGATACTCTTCCTTTGCGGCAGAGAAATTAATCACAGAAACCCCAAGCCTCCATCATCTTTGAACTATGATCCCAGAGGAAGACACTTTCTCTGTCCCAGCCTTCATCTGTTCAATTTTGGGGAAGATTCTCCTTGGCCCTGCTGGGGTCACATGCACATCTCCAAGCCAGTCATCATGGCCAAGGGGGTGGGATTCCCCATCCAGCCAGCGTCACCAGTTTACTCCTGTGTTTGAGGATTTGGGGGGTGAGCAAACCGTGGATTCCCACAGAGTACACTAGGGCCCGTTGAGGTTTGTCATATATGGCTCCTAAAAGGAAAATTGGTATTATTATCAACAAAGGAAAAAAGAGAGGATCCTGGGCCAGGAAAAGAGAGAGTGGAGATGAGGGGAGGCAGAGAGGCAGAAGGAGTCCACTGCAGTATTTTAGGAGGTGAAAGCAGGAAGTGACTTGCTGCTCTTGGAATTCAAGGAAGGATGTGATTTGTCTTGAATGACTGTTACCATAAGGGTGAAATGCTTTTGAGGTGCATTTCCAATTTATTTTCACCTCTCTACACAGGGCATATTGGAAAGGGGAGGCAACTGAACTTGTTAGTTGAAAGAATGATAAAAAATTAAGAAAAGATGAAACCTGGTGATCCCATCATTGACCATGGACCCCACTCATTCATGATTTCTTCTCCATCACACTCAATTTTGCTCCCCTTGCTGTATTTTTTTTTAACTGGTAAGAGCAGGATGTATGGGAAGGGATTGCTTTGAACATCAAATGGGTTTGGAAGGAAGTCACCCATTCTTTCTTGCACTGCCTAGTTCAGAGTGACTGGTTGCCCCGCTCTGCTTTTTTACAGTTACATTGCAAATCAGAAAAGGTTAGAAATCATCAATGAAGATGATGTTGAAGCTTATGCAGGACTGAAAAATCTGTGAGTACTCAGGACTTGGATACCTTATTTCAGAACTTTTCTTGTGTGTTATTATAGTCAGATGGGCTTTCATTGGTTAATTCTAACATACATGCAATTATGTGTTTTCACAGGACAATTGTGGATTCCGGATTAAAATTTGTGGCTCATAAAGCATTTCTGAAAAACAGCAATTTACAGCACATGTAAGTAAAGATTGATTATTTGGTTTCCCAGGACCCAGTTTATTCAAAAAAAAATTTTTCTCTGTTTATATTCCTTCTTTTCCAACTCTAAACAGCCTGCTTATTTCCTTTCATAACTTTCTGGGCCATTTCCATCTTGGACAGAGCAACAGGCCAACAGCAAGGATTCTGATGTGAAAACTGTGTCCTGGTACAGCGCCCTTGATTCTTTTCCTTGGAATCACAACACGTTCCCTGAAAGACATCAAACTAGTTGATATGAAAGAATTTAACTTGCCCTTGGCATTTTTAGGGAACTAAAAATTTCTAATGCTTTCTCCTTTATAGTAGATCCTCCTCTGGACCTTCCTTTTCCCAAAGCTATCTGTCATGACTGATGAAAGTGGAGATAAACCAATCAAGGCACCTGCCAAAAGTTCAGAAATTATACAGTGGCAGATGCTGTCACGAAAGTCATGTTGAGGCTCCGTCAACTGAGGTCAAATGGAAATATGGACAGTGGGGGGGCACTTGGACAGTTTGCTGCTAAATCTGTTAGGTGATGGCACTCGATAAGGTGTGGCCTTCCTGAGACGTTTCTTCAACAGACAGAGGATCACACCCTTAAGCTCAGATTGGTGTCCCCTAAGCCCCGAGACTGCAGTGGGAGCTTCTGCTGGAGGACCATTGCCTGCCTTCACTGGCTTTTTTGTGCTTTGCCAATTCTCTGCAACAGTATTTACATGTCTCCTTGTCTACAGTTTACCTCTAGGACTCAGCTGAATTATGTCACCTGGTTTTCCTAAAAGTTGGGAGGGAAGATCTTTTCAATTCCCATTTCATAGACATAAAATCAGGCTAAGGAAGTTCTAAGACTTGCTCAGGTTCACAGTTTGAAATTGGTAGAATTATGACTCCACGGCTCACTCCTGGCCATGTTCTTACAATAAGAGCACAGGAAATAAAATCTGTACTCTCCAGATAGCTAGAGAGTTAGCCCTTCTTGTCAAACTTGTCCTCTTTCATGTCTGGGGGAGAATAGATCCCCCCTGATGTCTGTATCAGGTATAAAAGAGATCGTTCTGTTAGAGCAGATTGCGTGGACACTCTGTGGAATTTGTTGATTTTATGAAAAACCTTAATTTCATAAGGCCGATAGCATGACTTCATATTTTATAGGTGGTGTGCATGATGAAGTCAACTTAAAAATAAAGTCTGTAGAATTAAGATATAAAACATTTGGCAAAAATGTGATACAACTCCAAGGAACTTTATTAACACATTTCATTTGAATGTTTTTTGGCATCGTCTCTGTCACTGGTTGCCTGTGCTGATTCGATGTGTGCGTAGGCCTTGACAGCATAAACAAGAGAGAAGCTGGATAGGAAAAGGCAAAATGCTCTGCTGCAGTCGTGTAAATGTGATGAATGATCTCAGTGGTTAAGCTCTGGTATTTTCATCACAGCTGACTTTAGACCCGTATTACACAACAACCACATTTCACTGGCTCCTTACCTCATCCCCTTCCCTAATGTGGTTTGCACAAGGTGCTA
The DNA here is from genome assembly GCF_040802235.1 of Manis javanica. Classification (NCBI taxonomy): domain Eukaryota; kingdom Metazoa; phylum Chordata; class Mammalia; order Pholidota; family Manidae; genus Manis; species Manis javanica. The sequence goes on from NC_133157.1 coordinate 80,679,077, forward strand.
TGGTTAATTGTAGTTTTAGTAATGGACTTATTTACTTATATGAAGACTTACTGTACCTCTTATATTTTCCCTACTTTCTGTGTTGTGTGCCATCTATATTTAAACCAGAGCCACCTTGTGTATTTTTTCAGTGTGATACATGGTAGGATCATTTTTATGGCATTTTGTGTGCTGTACACAACTTATATAAAGCCAACTCTATCCCTGTCTCCCAAAGATGTGTCATTTGAAAATAGGAAACCAAGGAGTTGGATATGTGCTATATATTTTCTTTAAAAGGCAGGAAACCTGATTATTGGTCAAACTGCAAAAAACTCTATTGATAGTAGACATGGTCAACTATTAAGACAGAATGAAGTTAGGCAAGTATTCAAACAGCTATGAAAAATTCACAAAACATGTCAGGAAGCTTCATATACATACACAGGAAGCTCCTAAGTACCAAAACATGAGATTAAGTAGTTGGCTTTTGAGAATGTCAGGGAGGAAGGAAGATATCAAATCAGGTATTTTTCTTTTCAGACCTAGTCCCAACTTCTTCTTATGACCAAGGACACAGGCTGGGGCTTGATCTCCCTGATTCCCCACATTTAAGTAAATTATACTTACTACTTTGAACAGCAACACAGTGGGTGCCAGGGAGCTGAAAAAGAAATGTGTATTAAAAGCTGTTTCGCTCCACACTTGGGATGTACTGATTACCTCTCTGGGTTTCCCAGCCATATATAGATGTGCACGAGAGCAGCTGACATCACTTTGGGTTCTAGGGAAATTCAGTTTGGATCCTGTAGCTCTCACCACTCCGCCTCCTACACTGTGCATGAGTAGCGTCACCTGGTGACCGTTCAGAGCCCCAGTGACTGGTCACTGAGTTGACTTTTTGGTGCCTTTAATTCCTGCCCAGCCCCTGAGAACCCAGGAGTGGTGAGGAAAGCCAGTTTTTGTGTTTTCCAGGGGCTTTGCAGAAGTGCTAGTTAGTTCCTTTGCAAACCTATAATCAAACAGTAAGAAGATTGTTGATGATCTTCCTCTCCTCCTCCCCCCTTTTGGCTTTTGGACCCAATAAGTATGGTTCATAAAACTCATCTTGTTCTTTGGTGTGCAACCCTACTCTGGCTGTGCGGCTGGCTGCCCAGTGAGGGCAACTGCTCCCAGGACTGGCTCTGCTAGCTGACCAACAGCCTTGACCATTGGCGTCCTCTTTCTTGGCCTCGTCTTTCTTCATTCTTCTTGGGAAGAAGAGTAGGTTTTCTTTTCTTTCCCTTCAGAAGGATGAGGATTTCTGGTGAAGATGAAAACATTTGTGTCTCAGACTGGAGGCTGGATTGACTTTTCTGTGTATTATACTCCAGTGAAACCCATTCTTAATTCACTTTGCAAAAGAAAAGATGTATGTGGGCACATTTTACAACTTCCCAGTGGATTATTTTTCATGTGGGTGAACACTTTACACTCCGTGTGAAGAGAAAAGACGCCAGCATAGAAGGAGGAGGGCCCCTCATGTAGGTAGGGGTTTGAATGAGTGGAAATCTCAATATAGAATTAAGTGGAGATGGACACATGCATTTTTTAATTATGAGGTGCTGAGGCAGCATTTTCTTTATTCTTCAGTGGATGAAGCCTAGTTCATGCTTAGCTGCTGGGCTATAAGCCTTCTCTGAAGGTGATTGGTTAGACATACCAAGATCCTTCAACCAATGATTTTGTTGGCCTGACACAACAGACTAGGCTCAAGTAAGGGGGTTGGATTACTGTCACCCTCAAATCAGCTTTTATCTGACTCCCAAGCTGACACTCACCTTCACGAGCAGGGACAGATATTGAAAGGCTCATTGCAATTTGTTTGTTGTGGGCTTGGCTGTTTTTGTAAAAGTTGATGCTTGTTTTACTGTCATTTTACTTATTAAACACATGTCTAGAAGTCCAAGCTTTGGACACTTTTAAAATAAATTAAGCCAGTAAACAAATTTGCAGAACAAATCTGCTAGGATTAAGGCTCTAAATTTCTCAATTCAAGGGCCCATGGCACTTCTCATTGGAAACTGAAACTTCTGTCCATTGAGTAAAACTATGTATTTGGGACACGTCAGTAAATGTGTTAATATTTTTTCAATCACAAATATGATGTCTTTTCATTATCTGGTTGGTTCAAACCTTAAAATGATATGTCACTGGAATAGTTCCAGATAAAATCTGACTTATTCCTTGTTATTTGATGTTTTGTTGTTATTGTTCTCATCATGAAATTATGTGGTTATTTAGAAGTCATATATCAAAGTCTCAGTAGAGTTTATCTATCAATAGATGTATTCTTTCCTATAAGAATGTGTTAAATTTAGTTAATGTTCAGGAATTTGTGTATCTTGTTAATTACAAAATATTTCTGATGATCTTTAGTTTTAAAGCATCTTTTACCTTAGTGAGTATATGGTTTTAAATTAAATTCTCCTATTAATTATTCACAAGGTCAGAGACCTCTAGGAGGTCTTTTACTCAGCTCTGAATCAGCATATGAAAAATAAACGTTTTGGTAAAAAGGAGATTAAAAACAAACATGAAAGTTATTCCCCTCCCTCCTGCCCCAGGAGTAAGAATTGTAGGAGAGGCAGGATCAACTAAGCTGTCACTACGGGTTAAAGAAAGAAATTACAGGGTTTAGGTAAGGCATGAACCAGGATCAAATAAAATTATACATTGAAAAGAAAATTTCTATGTGAATGCTTTATTCCTGAAATGTAACATATAGAATTCATAGTTAATGTTTTTGATTCCTTCCAGCAATTTTACCCGAAACAAACTGACGAGTTTGTCTAGGAAACATTTCCGTCACCTTGACTTGTCTGAGCTGTAAGTAATGATATTGTGGAAAAAGTATTGGGGGATACAAGTCCCAAAGGAAAGGGTGATTATGTATATATTTTTTAAATGAGTGATGTTGCATGCTTGTTTTTATATCAAAATTCTTGATAAATGATTTCTCATGGTTTGGGCACTTGCTCTTTTATTCCCTCCTGAAAACATGATTCAGGAAAGTAATGAAAAACCAGAAATCTCATTAGTAATATATCATTTAGGATGAGTTTAAATGTGGTTGTTACAGAAAGGATTTGTTTTCAAAAGGAGGGGAAAAGAGAAAAAGAGCTCTGTGTTCAAAAGGTGACTCGTCTCAGAGCATCCCCTGGGCCCTGTTATGTTGGGGCCCTAACAGAAAGCTAATCTGGTCAAGGAATAAATGGCCGCGGACAACACTGCCCAGCTTTTCTCCACCAAGCACAGTGTGGTGACTGGCACTTAGCGCACACTGGGGGAGAGCTAGTCCTTCCTCCTACCTGCCCGCCCTGGAGAGATTATCTTAGCTCTGCCATTGCAGTCAGCATTTTTCCTTATGCCCAGATTGCCTTTGCTGTCAAATGATAGGAAAACCGTGAAATGTGTTGATGACTAGTAGCCAGCATTTCCAAGCATGGACAGTACTTGGTTTAACACTAGGGAGCAAATATAAACTGTTGACATTCCATGAGTAAGAGACCCAAAGAACCCAACAGCAGAGACTCTGAGTGTCAGAGGTAGGCCCAGGTGGACAGGCCTTGGAGTCCCAGGCCATGGCTTTCCTTTAAACTGCGGGTTGCCTGAGGGGTAGGGGCCACCCCTGTTTACAAGGTAGTAGTGCTGATGAGAAGGTGCCACTAGCTGAGTGACAAGAAGTTAGTATGTAGCAATGAGGGGTACAGAGTGCCAAGGCTTATTGAGTATTTTGGAATCAACTAACTTCCAGGAGTTGAAGCACTAGCTTTCTAACACAGGAATTGGTGGGAAGAACTTAAGGAAGTCATATCATATAGAGGAAGATATTCAGTGTGAACATTTTGAGTATCAATGCAGAGAATTTTCATGATGGCTTAAAAATTAGAGTTCTGATTTCAAATTCACATGTCCCAGTATTCTCCCTGCAGCATATTTAATCAGTGCATTCGACAAATGTTAGTTTTGTGCTTGTTGCAAATCAGATTAACGTGGCACTAGGCCATGGGGATGTAAGATAAGCTGTTTCTGTGTTCCAGGATTCTGCTGTCCAGTGGGAGAGGTAGAATCCTAAACAAATCAGTGTACTGTGCTGTAAGGATCTGTGGAAAAGGCGTTTGCACAATGAACTAGAGGAAGACGCCAGTTGTCAGTGTTGTGTGGTCATATGAACATTGCTTTATTTATAATTAAAGATCCCTTGTTCTTTATCCCTGTTCTGGATTCAATCATACCTCCTTTTTACAAAAAATCTTTTGTTTTCATGTACTCAGATCACCAGGAAATTTTTAATTAGTTGATGTTTAAACATTGTGGGTCTCTTCCCTATTGTACTACATATCCAGTAGCATCAAATCCTGTTTGGTGTTGGAGGGACACTTCAAGGCTATCAAGCAGACACAAATTAAGTGAGCCTGCCATGACCACATTTTCCCCAAAGAAACTCCTGGAAACATCTCCAGGGAACCCTGAGATTCTTAGAACCCAACCAGAAAACCACAGGAGTAATGGTGCTGCAAAGCCCAGGTCCTGTCCGCACGGAAATCTTAAGCATTGTGGTTAATGCCAGGCAGCGCCTATGTAACGATTTTAAATGGCCTCATTTAAAGCTCATTACCATAAATGGAATTCATCTTAAATAGGCCACTGAGTATTATAAATAAGCATTGAAAGAATTTTTTTTCTTGTGGTTTTTATTTTCTTCTTGACTGCTTCTTCCTTCACCAATCACAGGCCACAGGAGGCCGGGCGGCCTGCCTGGCTGGTGACTTTCTCTTTGCAGACCCTCCCACAGAGGGCTAAGTGGCTGAGTCTGGAGCTCAGTTGAGCTGCCCTGGGATTGCATCTTGCACAAAGCTAAAGGGCTATTTACAGGCTCTCCCATTTCAGTCTTAGCATTGTATTTAACGTCTCATTTTAAACTAAGATGAAATTGCTCTCCTCTTCCCCACCCCTCCACCACCTTGACATTTGGGCTTATTAAATAGTAACACTTCAAGCCTGGTCACATAGAGGCAGGTTAGCGTTCCTAAAAGCTTATTGTTCTCTTCACTTAAGGTCTTAACAACTATATAATAACTGTGATCAGTTTGTTAGGGTACCTTATTTTCCCCCATTCTGTGAGGCCTTTTTCTCTCCTGTCTTGTAGCAATTTTTTCTGTTGTGTTTCTGCACTCTTCTGAAAGGTCTTACTCTGCATCCTTTAGCTTCCACAGTGGTATTTGCACATAGCAGAAGATTAGTAAGTATTAGATAAATGAATGAATAATAAGCACGCTGTGCTGCAAAGGTGAGTATGACCTCCAAAGATTGCTGGCTAGAAAGAGTTCATACTATTGTAGTGCTTCATGAACACTAGTGTAGTTAAAACTAGAAACAAGAAGCCTGATCAGGTTCCATTTCTGTTCCACCTAGGATCCTGGTGGGCAATCCATTTACGTGCTCCTGTGACGTTATGTGGATCAAGACTCTTCAGGAGATTAAGTCCAGTCCAGAAACTCAGGATTTGTACTGCCTAAATGAAAGCAGCAAGAATATTCCCATGGCAAACCTGCATATACCCAATTGTGGTAATTTACTTTTAAATCAATGAGTTCCACTTGCAACTAATTATTCTAATCGCCTTGGTGTGGCAGAGTCTGGGAAGATGATCACTACCCAGATTTTATAGAGTACGCTGTTGATGTCTCGAGTGGGTCAGGCAACATTTGTGTGCAGTTCAGAGAAATCAGCTGGGAGTGACTCTGCCGAATATTCTTTGCAAGCAGAATATTAATTCTGAATGGATGACTTTAAAGTGCATAGAGAAAAGAGTACGGTGATTATTCCTGTATATCTGTGTTCATTTGTTTGTTTAGCCACCCATCTACCCATCTATCCATTCATCCAACAATTACCTGCCAAGAGTATGGTACTTCCCTGGCCACATATATACTTGGTTGGCACCCAGACCATGCAGAGAGAGGGATCTCAGGGTGATATGGTGTCCTGGCAGCACAAGAAATCCTGTTCAGTCCAGCACATTCCCTTCAACTTGTCTTGTTACCAGATTTCTGTCATTTGATGGGGCTGCACAAATCTGCCCTTGTATATGCTTTTCCCCATGTCTGGGTTTACAATCTCCTCCTTTACCCTTGTTCCCCACTGTTCTCTTAACATTTGTATCCCCAGAATTTAAAAGCCACCGTATAATAGAATTATAGCTCTCTGTGAGGGTCAGTGTCTTTACAAGGGAAGAAAATCTAAGTGTTCTGGTTATGAATTTACTGCTAAAGCCTTCTGTGATGTGCCTTTACAATACCCACATATGCATATTATTCCTCTGTTGAAATTTTAATCCATTAGTTAGCCAGTTAATCAGTTCACAGTTACATTTGCTCTTCTGGCCTAGTGACTGGTAATGCAGCAAAAAGCCAGGTAGCACCTGGCTGTTATCCGAAAGGAATTTGTACATTTACCATAAACATCCAAGTTTCTGTTTTCAGAGGACCCTATTGTCAGTTTTTATTTAAGGAAAATACACGTGCTGTTCATTTTTAATGGGAATGCAATAAAAGGAGAGGTAAGTGTTTGTTTATTAGGTTGTAGGGGCTTGAAGACAGCATTACTTTCCCCACAGCTTCTTCTGTCATAACTAGAGCCCTTTGGCTTCATAACAGTGGAATCAGGCTTTGTTCCTTTGCCAACCTCCCTCTGCTTTCTTTGTTAGCCGACACTTAAAAAAAATTTTAATATATATATACCTTTTCCTGGTTGATAAGAGGGTAACTGTTCTCTGTTCTGGTATAAATCTGCACTGCTGAGGGAAATTGCCTAGAGGGACAAGAAATATATTGTTGAGTCACCTGGCCTGCTGGCCAGCTCCCAGCTCCCTGTGGCTGCTGCGACCACAGTGGTTCAGCAACTGCTGAGAGGAGAAAGGAGAAAGCATCTGACTCCAGCTCTGGTTTCACAGATAGCCTCTTAATAGCCTGCTTTGCCCTTGCCTGAAACCAACTCTATTCTTTTTTTAATGTTAGTTTTTCACCATGTTGTCTTGACAGCACTGTGGTAATGCACTCCACCTAATGTGTTGTAGGTGGACTGTCCTAATTTTTCCTGATCCATTTGTCAATTTTCAAAAATTTTTTGTTTCCTGCACATTAGTCAATGTATCGTATGTCTGAGAGAGAGACTTTTAATCCACTGTCGGAGGATATGCGTGTGACTGAAAGAGTACATCCACATTTAATGTCTGGGTCAACAGTGCTTTTCAAAAAGCAACATTATAAAAGGTGATGCAGAGAGTTATGCTGCTTATTCTTGACCTGTTTTGTATTTCTCTGTTCATTTGTACTTTCTTTTCAGTGTATTTTACTTATTTATAATTGTACAAGTAATGCTGATACATGTTGTTATAAAAAGGACCTCTTAGGTTACACTTATAGCTTCCCTTTTTCTTGTGTGTGACCAGTTCAGGTCCGCAGTCACAGATCTATCATACTCTTTGTAATCTTTGCATGGTCTTCATGGTGTAATGTGTCAATCATGTTGTCTTCCATAGTGATGGGCAGTTAGCTTATTTCCCATTTTTCATTACTATAAAAATATTTCAACAAGCACCATTATACATATGCTTTGTATGTGCATATGGTTACAAAGGTTTTTCTATAGTGCATAGTAGAAAGTGGAATTTTTGGTTTATATGGTTTGCACATTAAAAATGGTTACACCAGTGTACAGCCACTCCAGCAAAACATACCTTGAAATTATCAAACTTCTTATTTTTTGTCTAAAATATGGTATGGTTTTTGGTTTGCATTTGCTGGTTATTATTGAGTATTTTCTTTGTTTAATAGACATTGTACTTATTCTTCAGTGAATTACTTATTGGTGTCCTCTGTTTTTCTGTAGTGTTTAAAAATTTTTATTTTTATTTTTATTTTGGTATTATTAATATACAATTACATAAGCAACATGGTGGTTACTAGATTCCCCCCACTATCAAGTCCCCACCACATACCCCATTATAGTCACTGTCCATCAGCATAGTAAGATGCTATAGAGTCACTACTTGTCTTCTCTGTGTTATACAGCCTTCCTGTGCACAGCCCATGCTACATTATGTGTGCTAAACATAATGCCCTTTATTCCCCTTCTCCCTCCCTTCCCACCCACCCACCCCAGTCCCTTTCCTTTTGTCAACTGTTAGTTCATTCTTGGGTTCCATGAGTCTGCTGCTGTTGTGCTCCTTCAGTTTGTTTTGTTCTTATGCTCCACAGATGAATGAAATCATTTGGTACTTGTTTTTCTCCACCTGACTTATTTCACTGAACATAATACCCTCTAGCTCCATCCATGTTGCCGGAAATGGCAGGATTTGTTTTCTTCTTATGGCTAAATAATACTCCACTGTGTACCACCTCTTCTTTATCCATTCATCTACTGATGGACACTTAGGTTGCTTCCATTTCTTGGCTATTGTAAATAATGCTGCAATAAACATAGGGGTGCAGATGTCTTTTTGAGACTGGGCTACTGCATTCTTAGGGTTAAATTCCTAGGAGTGGAATTCCTGGGTCAAATGGTATTTCTATTTTGATTTTTTTGAGAAACCTCCATACTGCTTTCCACAATGGTTGAACTAGTTTACATTCCCACCAGCAGTGTAGGAGGGCTCCCCTTTCTCTGCATCCTCGCCAGCATTTGTTGTTCCTATTCTTTTTCTATGTTGGCCATCCTAACTGGCGTTTTAAAATTTTTATTTAAATTCTTTGCCAATTGTGCTATACCCCAATAGGACAGGAAATATACTTTTATTTCCTTTACTTTCTCCCACTAACTCTCAGATTGTTATTATCTAGGATTCATTTTTAGATTGTTAGTAGACTTTTTTGAAGATTTACTATTTCTTTGTGTATCACTGACTTTTGTATCCTAGTACTTCCTTTTGGGGTGTTTTTTTCTTTTTTGCTGGAGTGTATCCTCTAGTATTTCTCTCAGATACATTAAAAAATAAAATCTTCAAGTTCTTGCTTGGTGGAAAATCAGCTTGCCTTTTTTCTTCTCAATGGGATGGACTGAGGATAAAATTTTGCACCCAGAATAACTTCCTCTTAGAACTTTGCTGATACTGTACCATAGTCTCCTTGTATTCATTGTTGAGACTGACAGCTCGAGGGCAGTCTGATGCTTATCTCTTTCATCTTGTATGCTGACTTTTTGATATGCTTTTCTTTTCCTTCTAGAAGCTTCAGGGTTTTTTCCTCATCCATCTTATTCTTAAATTTTACCACAGTATAACAAGGTGTGTGTGTGTGTTTGAAAATATATTCTGTTTGACATGCAGTGTACTCTTTCAAAAAGAGTGCTTATGTCGTCAGTTTTGGAAGAATTTTCTAACATATTTAGATGGATATTCCTACTTCTGGCTCTACCCTCCATGCCTCTCCCCTTCTGTGACCCTTTACATTTGCCTGTCCTCTGTGCTGAATTATGGGAGAATTGGTTTACTTAGTGCTTTGCACTTCAGTAGTTTTTCCAGATACTGAATTTTTCCCTTCCAACAATCAATTTTTAATTACCATGATCTCTAGTGAGAATGTCCTTTTTCCTGTTTGGGGTCCCCATATCTTTAGGGTGCCACCAGCACCTAGCATGGCTGGTTTTCTCTGGTTAAGTTCCCACTCTCATTGCTTCTACTTGGGGGTTGCTACAGCTATTGGTGGAAGAGTCGGGGATATGGAAAGGTTGGTCACTCCTCCTATTGCTTCTACTTGTTTCTTAACCATGAGCCTGTGGCTCAGCCCCAGTGGAGCCCTGAGCTCTCCTCCTGTCCACCCCATTGGTCTCCGGTCGCCTACAGCCTTCCCTATTCTGTGCAGCATGTGCCTTTGGGGATGTGCTTGTGTCGTTTAGTCCTATTCCCTTGCTTTCTTTTGTTCCGGGGCTCCTTATGGTTTTTTGTCCACCAACAGTGTGCCTTCTCATTTTTCAATGTGGTCCTGGGTTTTAAAAAATTTACACAATTCCTAAAGATTTAAGATAAGCCAGGGAGGCTTCAGTTTGGAGAAAATTATATACAAATTTTCTTCATGATGGTTTCCCAACGTTGATTCTTTGAAGAGAACTTGAGCAGTCAATTACACTAGGTTGTTGGATTTAAATTCTGTCTGAAAGTCCGTGTTGAAGAAATCAGATACTTTGCTGACATCTTCAGATGTCTTTCTGAAATGGATTCATGGTCAATTGGCTTTTCTTTTGGGTCTTATCCTTTGCAAACTTTTAAAACAACTGTTTGGTATAATTAAGTCACAGATTCATGGATTTTGTCTTATTTTCACTTTTTTTTGTGTGGATGAAACTTATTAGCTAACTCTAAAGAGTAACTTATAAGAGTACTGGATGATTTTGTGGGTTTCATCGTTGTGAACCAGCAATTTGCCAATAGCTATGGCCATTGCATTTGGTTTGTGACTGGTAATATTTCACTTTCAATAAAGAAGAGCTACTGGAATTTCATTCCTTTATAAGGTGAGCTTTCTGTAAAAGCTTCCCCTTTTAGGATTTCATCATGGAATGAACAGATTCTCCATTTTTAAGCAAAAATACATCCTCCATGGTTCCTAGTGTGTCCCTTGAGTATAATGGGCATTTGATTAATTTTGCTAAATTTATCAACTAATAAATGCATGAGCCATATATTAAAGACCAGATAAGGTCTGTTTTTTTAATGTAATGGTTATAATGATACAGATAGTTAAGTAAAGATAACCTAAACATTGATATTATTCTAGCCAAATTATTCCATATTTTAGCATTTTGCAGTTCCCTTTGAAATTTCTGTCAGCATTGCATCCTGAAAGAATCTCATTTCTTCTTTTTCATTCTGCCCCAGCGAGGAAGTGAGTGAGGTGGGTGGGGCTGGGAAGTCTAGCTGTGCTGTTACCATTAGCAGCACAGTCAAAATGTCTCACAATATTTTTCTAACAGCCCCTCCTGCCGTGAATTACTGTAAATTTATTCATGCTGTGAAACATGTTGTGGTCTGTTTCTCCATGAGGTCTTCTTTAACCTTAGAAAAACTTTATTAATTGCAAGGCAACAAAACATGTTCATATAAAATTTCCACATTAATCAGAAAAACAGGGTGCTAATAAGACCAGTTTTGAAGACAGAAACTGACTCACCGAAGGTTATTTTGCCAGGCTGTGCTGATTTTCCATTCCATATAAGAATGTCCCTGCTACTGGGAGTGTTTCTCAGTGCAATTATTAATCACATATTATATTCTAAATTTTTGTACTCACTTCCTGCACACTTGGTTGGTCTCCAGCAGTTAGTTGTGCATTATAAGCCTTCTAGTCATCTCTCCCAGCTAAATGGGATTATTAAAGAACAGCTGACTTTATGCTTTAATTTCTTATACTATCATTATGATTTAAATCTCTGGAAGAGAGTTTCTTCAGGAAGTGTTAATAGTGGAGGAAATGCTCTGCTCTAAGTATATATATTTAAGAAAGGCAGTATTCCTCTGGGTCATATCAAAACAATCCCTCAACCCATTTCACTAGTAACTATAACAGAACATGCTAGTCCCAAAGTGAATATGAAGTGGTAGTTCTGTGGATGGTTGGACTGTGCAGTTACTGTATAAAACACCCTTAATACTCCTATGGATTGAAATCAGTCCTAGTTATTTATAATGACAATTTCAATTTTCCACTTTCCAACCTTCAAACTTTTAGTTTAGAGACTCTTTAGGACACATTAACAAAACGTTATTTATGATGGGAAAGGTTGATTCACAGGTGCCCTGGAGGAGAGGCCTCATTCCTTGAGGTAAATTGATTTTAATTTTTAATTTTTAAGATTTACTTTTGGTGTGTACCTTAGTGCATAGAAATGTCTGTTTAGCATGTTTGTACATACTCCTTTTGTTTGTTTTAATTCAGCAAAATAGACTGAGTGATTCTACTTTGTTAGCATTCACAGACATTAACAGGAAATGCTGTCTCAACACTGTGTAGAAGTTAGATTGGTATAAAACATTATTTTCTTACCATCCTAGCTGGATTGATATTTTCTTCTGAAAAACACATACAAAGTCTAGTTTTACTGTTCTGTTTTACTTCTATTACGGATCAGGTTTTACCTACTAAAACAAAGCCAGCCACACAGTGGACCATTGTTTATCTTTTTAGAGTGGCAAGCTAAACTGTTTTTTTCTAACCTGTCAGCTGCTGTTTAAATTTTTGGGTTTAGAAGTTTTGTGGTCACTGTCTGTCATGACATGGCTCATAGAAGCAAAAGGCACAATTTCCAGGTTGAGCTTGGACAGTTAATTGGCTAATTTTCTGTCATTTTTGCAATCAGGTGTAAAGTAGCCACTTCTGAATAGATCAGACTCATTTGGGCTTCATTGCTGGTAGTGAAATATATATGTTTAGTAGACAGTGAAATTGGAAGATAGATCAAGAAGATAGAAAGTGAGAGAAGAGAGAAGACAGAGCAGACAAAATCCTCCTGTATTAGAATATTTGTATACACGTGGAGTGAAGACCCAACCTGAAATGGACAGAGCTCAGGATCACTAAAACAAGATGAAAAAGAATACAGTTCCAATTTACAGGATTGAAAAATAAAACCCAAATTCGACCCATCTCATTTATTGCAAATTTGAGTTAATAATCCAGAAGGATTAGAGGTTATCTTTCTTCAGTTATTGGAAAGGGAGATTCTACATACTTTGAATTAGTAATCTAAGGACCTAGTCAATTTAGTCAACTCGTAAGAAAGGTGTGCGCTAGTGGATGGGAGCAGATGCTCCCAGTAAAGGAGGCAGCCAGTCCATGTACTAGTAAAGGTCATGGACAGACAGATGTGGGACAGGGCCAGCTGCACTCTTCACCTATTTAGTTGTGATTCTTGACAAGGTTTAACTTCTTCATCTGGAAATAGGGATACTAATGAAACTTATTTTTAAGAGTTTTTAGGATGACAAATAAAATAATATGGGAAATATCTCAGATGAGGTGTAGCACATAATCAATAATAAATACTAGCTATTAATGTTAGGACTAACATCAATATGAATATTTGTCTTTCAATGTATTTTACATCTGGATTTAAATATGTGTATACTTTGCATTTTACCAAGTTACTTCAAATTAAAATAACAAGATATCACAAAGAAATGGAGTGGACTCAAGTAAACATGGGGAATATAAGATCAATGGAAGTTAAATGGTTCCTTTAAAGCAGGACTTCTGAAACCTTTAATATGGTAATGTGCATAGTGAATGTCCAGAGTACAGAATTTTTCCGATAAGGTATTTTTTTAATGTTAATTTTTTTTTTCCTACGACAGAGCATCTCAGGACATTAGAGTTCCACAGAATACACTTTGGGAAAAGTCTGATGGACTAGATGGTTGCTCAGGCCCCTGTGAAGTTTAAGAATAATAGCTGTACAAACAAAAATCTGGTGAACAGTTGTCCAACAAACACCTGTTGTTTAAACCCTTGCTACTCAAAGTGTGGTCTTGTGGGACAAGGGATTTGTTGGAAATGTGGACGCTGAGGCCCTAACCCAGACTTAGTGAAAAGGAGCAACATTTTTAACAAGATCTGTTGGTGATTCATATACACATTAAAATCCTGGGAGGCTGTAAAGAAAGTCAGCTTTTTCACTGTGTGGTCAGTGACTTTTTTGCCGCGGTCTACAGGTTGACATGTCCTTTCTGAATATACTTAGACCAGGAGACAGAACACAGAGGTGTCTGCCTGCCTGTGCAGCTGGTCATCTGTTATCCCCAGCTCGGTTTCTCAGAGTGCAAAAGAAGACAGCTCTGAAGCTTAAATCAGGATCCCATTACAGTAGTGCTGGAAGCTCTTGGAAGCAGTGCTGAGCTTTGTACTTGTGCCGATTTCAAATCTTATTAAGCCAGGAAGTAGTGCCTGGCAAATGGTTTATCCTGCCTTGGCTATTCATGCCTCCCAATTCATTTTTATTGTGCTAATTAAACCTCAAGTGATATTTCAAGTACAGATTGTTTTTTCCATTATTGAATCTTTGGCCAGCATATTAACGCTGTAGAATTAACGTGAGTCAGATGCTTACTCATTTGTGGAAGACTTTACATTTAAAAAGATCTAGACTTGGCCAATTTTGCACAGATTCCCTTGAAAAGTGCTATGACAGGGTGATACAATTTCTCTGTAAATAAAAGAGACTCTCTCTTCCCTCACAAAGAGACATGTAATTATTTTTTAAATGAATCAAATTCCTAGGTTATGGATATATGTTGATATTTATGGCCCATGCTAAATGGATACATGCAGTCTGAGAAGGTAGTTGTAGTGTAGTGGTAAAGACCTTGAGCTTTGTAATCAAAGCCCAGGTCTACAGGTATTGGGGCACTTTTTGAGGATGTATTTATCTTTTTCAAAACTCATATATTCTTCATTAATTAAATGAGGACAAATTCTTAACTTCATGATTGGTTGTACTGATTAAATAAAACAATAATTTAAAGTACTAGACAAGGGTTTCCATTTCAGTGAATGCCCAATAAATGCTATTACTATTGCTATAATTAAACAAACAAATTTAGAATTGGTAATCATATAAATTTAGGCTTAAAGGGAAAAAAAACTACATTAGATTTTCTAGGGGAATTTAAGATTGTAGCATAACATTATTTCCTGAGTTTTTTTTTTTCTACTTAGAGTTTCCAAACTACATTTATGAAAGGTTCAGAACCCATAGGTGCCAAGAGGGGTATCTCCAAGCCCCATTGGTGGAATCTGGCTGGTAGAGGAGTTCATACTTTAAGAACAAGCACCATGGTGCAGGCCCTGGCTCCATGGTCCCTCCAGAATCAGCAGATAAATCTGTTAATAAAAGAAAAGGGAAGAAGAGTCAACAAAACACAAAAAAGTTGCAAGCTGGAAAGCAGATGGATGGGTGTTAACTGATGTAAGGCTAAGAAATACTGCTTACTAGGTTGGCAGCAGGGAAAGCCAAGGGGAAACTTGGTTTACATTACAGAACTACTCCAAAGCTGAGGAAATGAGAGTACAGGTAACTCCAGGTATAGGAGAGTGGTTAGAAGTCTGTTAAGAAGCAGTTAATCCCATTTTCATTCCATACATACCAGGTGACTGTACCCCTCCCTCCTCAGCAAAAAGCTGGAGGCTTATTCTCTAAAGAGGATAAAAAAGTGATCATGGGGAACTCCAGATTGCTCTGAGGCTGTGAAAACCATAGAGAAAATGATGAATTTACATATGGAATATTGATATTTCCATCCCTCCTCTTCCAAGCAAGACACTCAAAGAGCATCATCTGAATAATTTGACCAGTCCTTTCCCCCAAGTGATTTAATACCAACAAGTGGTACCCAGTAAAGAGGCCAATAATAATGCCATTAAGTGAAGCTGACATTTAAATGTACAGTGTTTCTAATACCTCATTCTTAAGGATATGTGGACAGCTAGAGATCACCAACTGTTTGAGAAAAGCTTATAATATGAAAGACAAACACAAAGACACCAAAGAGAGAAAGAAAAAAAGTTGCATGGGACAAAATGATGTGGAGAGAAAGAAAATTCAAAAGTAATTACTACTCATATTTCATACAGACAGAAGATATATTACAACCATGAAACAAGAACAGGGTGCTATAAAAATAGAAGACTGTTCAGGAACAAAAACAGAGCCTTGGACACTAAAAATATGACAGGGAATGAAAACCTCAAAGGAAGGTTTGAGAGGTAAATCTGAGGAAATCTTGCTATAAATAGAGCAAATAGACAAAAAGGTAGAAAATAAGGGAGAAAGGATTAAAACTTATATGGGCTATCCACAATGTCCAACAACCAAATAATAGGAGATCAAGGCAGTGAAAAAGCATTGCATCCTAATTGAATTGGCATCATTTTTTTTTCCCTTAGTGGTATAGATCACAATGTTGAAGCTATAATCGATGCTGCCTTAAATTCAATGAAATATAACTATTATATAAGATGGTCCAGCTGTCAGTAGGGCTTGTATACATGCAATAACCTTTATAACTAGACAACCCACTTCATTACATATGGAAAGATTTGAAGACAGAGTAGTTGAGTGTGGCATGGACAGGTGGGGGACATTAGCCTTCCGTGTGCCTAGTTCTCATCTTCCATGCTTAGAGGTCAATAGATAATATTAAAATAGGAAAATCAATATAAACATGATATTTAGTGATATAGAGATAAATATCCCGAAAATGTTTTCACACAATGGTTTCAATATTTTTCATAAATTTTGTAGAATTATAGATTCTTCAAACTATGTGACTGTATATTCTGATTGAAAAACAAAACAAAATTAAATTATATTTAAAAAACTCACTGAGATCACACCACTGACTTCAGGAGAGAATTTTTTTCATTATGCAAGCCTCTTTCTCTTTTCTTGTCATGACATACTTCTTAATAAATTGGGAAGCTTAATTATCAAAGAAATTGTCACTGAAGATTAGAACTAGAAGAAATTAGGGCCATATCTTCTAATTGAACAGTGTAATTTTATAGAGAACAAAATACATTGAGAGAAGAGAAATGACTGCTCAAGGCCACAGGGCGGCAGCCATGGTTAGATGTAGGGTTCCTGACTCCTAACCCAGTGCCCATTCCTGTTAACTGCACTGCCTCTTGATCACTTGTATATGTAGCACTGCACTGTTTAACTCAGTTTTATAGGCGTCTCTGAAACCCCTTGAAAGATATTATTGCTTTCTGTTGGACTCTATCGAATAGGACAAAAGAGTTCTGAAGAGGTCACACCAGCCACTGAAAGCCAGATCTTGTTGGCAAGTCCTCTGGCAATGGTGGAAATACCATGAGGCATACACTGCGTAAATCTTGCTCCAGTCTGGTTTTAGTAATAAAGAATAATGGCTTTGTCAGTAAGGACTGTGTCATAAGAGAAGAGTTTATGCATAGTATTGTGAGATGGTGGGTCAGATCTCACTAGGTGGATGGTTAATTGCAATTTAATGGTTGTTGAAGATGAAATGGCTTTTTCTCACCTCCACATTACTCCTGAGTTAATGACATATCATAGGCCCATGCGCACAGCTGTCAGGGTAAATGCAGTTCCTAGAAGAGTTTGTGGTACCAAGCGAGGGGTTAGCTTGACTATAGTATCTGCCATATTGTGATCCACCTTCATATAAAAATACTGTGATTCACATGCGGTTTAAAGCAATGTAAATACCCCATAGTGTTGATCATTTAACAAAGTGATAGTAGCATCAATAAAGAAAAGCTAGTTTTCAAAATGTAAAAGTATAAAAACAGTCTTCTCCTGAAATATTTAAAAAATATTTATAAGGTTTAAGATTTTCTCTGCTAACAAATACTTTCTCAGGGTGTTTTCAAAAAAGAAGTTTTCATTACAATAAGGATCAGTATTTCTCTTTTCATCATATTGTGAACAAGATAACCAACTGTACCCGTGAAATTTAACTATGATTTGTATAGCTTTGCAACATTCTAATGCTGTGATGGTCAAGTTTCACATCTTTGAAAAATGCTTTCAAATGATATTTTCTCCAGTGGTCTGACTTTCAAAATCTAAGTCTGGTAGTGGGTTATATAGTTATGTGTTACTTAATGCAGAAAATGAATTTATGCAAAAAAATGTAGAATGTAGATGTCTCTCACCCTTTTGTTCTTGATTATAAAAAAGTGGAGGGAATTGCTGTGGAGGGTGTGGGAGTAAACAAGATAAGGTGATCTGTAGCTACAATGCCTACTTATATGCAAAAAATGGAACTAGTAACTGTAGAACAGAAAGAAAGGTAGAAAACATAGTTTTATAAACTAGTGTCTTCTTTTTAAAGAAAAGGTTATTCTACAATAATATTTCTAAGAAACATGAAAAATGTGTTTGCAGATCTTATTCCCGCACATTTTGTGATTCATATTAAATCTGTACAGCTTATCAACCTGCTACTTTTTTAGATCAACATAAATCAGTCCCAAGAAGTAAATAATTACAGATTTTTAAGTATAAAGTTTTCAATGTTCTGCTGTTATTTTGATAATGCATTTAACTACTTGTGTACATCTCCATTTACTATTCTTGTTTGACAGGTCTGCCATCAGCAAATTTGGCTGCACCGAACCTCACTGTGGAGGAAGGAAAGTCTATCACATTATCTTGCCTTGTTGTGGGTGATCCAGTTCCGAATTTGTACTGGGATGTTGGTAATCTGGTTTCCAAACATATGGTAAGGCTCGTGTTTAACTCTGCTCATAGTGAGATGAGAGTGTCTCAGAACTTGAGATTTATTAACCTAGTTTATGATTGTTTCAATTTTTATAGAGCCACATAGAGAAATTTATGATGTTTTTGATGTACATTTGCTTTCTATTTATTCTTAATAAACAAAGACTAATGCAGGTTTGCATTTTAGTTATGCATACCCAATAGATTGGAGGGTCTGCTTGTGTGTCATCATGAGCAAGGTGAGAGACTTTCCTTGCAGTCTTTTCCCTTGAAGAAAGGTAGGTAGGAATTCAAGGATTGAATTAATTTCACACATTAAACAAGTATGTCTAGAGGAATAGAATAATATCTGATTTACTCCTTTGTCTGAGCCCAGTGCAGGTCAGAAACCTTTTCTAATGTTACATATTTTTTTCTCTAGTTAGGGGAAAAGAACTCCCAGATTTCTCACTTTGGGATCAGTCCTAATAAAGATTATTTTTGTCTGTTAATTCATTTGTAGAATGAAACAAGCCACACACAGGGCTCCTTAAGGATAACTAACATTTCATCTGATGACAGTGGAAAGCAAATCTCTTGTGTGGCAGAAAATCTTGTAGGAGAAGATCAAGATTCTGTCAACCTCACTGTACATTGTACGTAATCAGACCGGCATGTGTTTTTAAAAGCAAATGATCATGGACACACCTACAGTTGTGGTTGGGGCTCTCTGGGGGCTGCTTAAGTGTGTGAAAAAGTATATGCAGTGTTTTGTGCCTACTTAATTAAGAAACGTCATCAGCCTCTTCCACTTGTTCTGTTTCTGCTAGTCTCCCTTGCTCTTGCATTGTCCTTCTTAAGCTTCTTTTTGGTCTTCTGCTTGTCTTCTGGGCCTTCCCCCTTTTTTGATAGAACGTATTTTGACTGAGGTTATTCTCCTCCTGCTAAAGAGTTTTAAGTTCTGATAAACGAGTTTGTAAAAATTTTTTTCTCTATAAAGGCAATATGAAGCCTTAAAGTGGCGCTACCTAAAATTAAGTGGAGCAATCCTTAAATTATTGAAAATTATTATCATGCAGAAAACTCTCATTGTAAGTGTGTTCATTATAAGTGTTTCTGTATACATCCAAACTAAGAGCTAATATATTAATGCTTATTAAGCATATGTGCGCTATTATCCATTATTAGAATATTAGCACATATCGTAACATTCCAGATTGTGGCGTTCAGTGAGAATGTGTATTCAGTAAAAATCACATCTACTATTCACATTATTGCAAATTCTGGGTTGGCATGGTATAAATTAATGAGGTTTTACTCTATTTGGATTAGGATTTGGACAGGAAAAATAGGAGTGTGCATGTGTGTAATATGAATACACATCACACACATGTAGACACATGGTGTTGATATGCTGGTTAATGTTCATTCATAGCACACATTCAGTATGGAATCAATGGAGTCCAGGACTGCAATCACCAACTGTAATCCTTTGTTACTGTCAGTACTAACACTATGCCGGTTGGTACTAGACTCATAATTTCTCATCATTTTGACCTACCTGGAAGCCTGAAGTCAATGTTATCCCCAAACATATGCAACCAGCTTCCAACTTTATGTCCTAAAATCAACCCCTGACTGCAGGCTTATTTGAACATGGTGGAAGGAATAAGTGGGTTCTGGGCATGGGGCCTGGACTGGTGGGAGGAAAGTGTTGGCCCTGTCCTGTTGCACTGTGGTCTTTGTGTTAGTAAAACAGACCTACAAATGAGGACACTCAGATTCAAAATTTTCTTAGTTCAAGTTACTATCTATGTGGTCACCATGGTCTAAAGAACTGACTTTATCTATCAATGTTTAGATAATGAATAGAAGGCCTAGGGTGATTAAGAATCTTAACAACTGAGATAACCTTTTCAGTGACCCCACTCCGAGTATATTTGTTAGCAGGCTGTGACTTGTTTTCTCTTTTGCCTGATGAATGTGTGCAACCAGGAAACAAGGCAAGGGGAGCCTTACTGGATTGGGCATCACCGGATCTGGGTTCTTGCTCCAGATCTGCCTCGCTCAGTAACCTTGACCACAATGCTTAGCCTCTTTGGACTGGGTTTCTTCATCTGATAAAGGATGTTATTTAATCTCATTAATCTTTTCCAGTCCTTGACTGTGTAACTATCAAAATTGGACCACATTAAGATAAACAATTATGAGGGATTTTAGATACTTTCACATTCAGGATAAGTGCTCCATTCAAAGGTGGTTCTTGGTAATGTTTGTTTCCTTCAAGCAAAAAGTGCTTTATTTTTAAAGTTAAAATAATCTCTAGTTTGTCTGTCCAGGTTTAGAAAGGGCCCAGACAGTTATTAAAGGCTCAAAACATTAATATCTGAAATCCTGGCAAAAAAGGACTATACTACAATGAAATGTGATGCTTTTAAAGAGCATTTACTATCAACTATAAGTGAAAAATACCAGTTTTTGTAATAATCAGTCAGCATAAGTAGCCACATTCATTGCGTTGATCAGTTTGATCTATTTTAGATACATTCTGTGAGATCAGGGCTTCAGGCAAGATTTGCAGAGTCATTTTTTGTCATTATATTATTTAGTGAAGTGTTGTACAAATAGTGGCCCTCAGTATTTTGGAGATGAACCAATATAATCTCAGGGCATATATATTAGAAACCAAAGTTGACTTCAAATGAATTCTTTCCACTGTCAGAAATCTCTGGGAACTCTTTGGAGCTGGTCCTTGCACTGAACAGATCTGAAAATGACCGTGAGGCTCTGGTCTCAGGCAGAGTGGGGAAAGGCGTCTCTTTGAAGCTCTCTGTAGGGAGTTAAATCAACTTTGATGATGATACAGAATATTGATGGATTCCAGAGTTGCTGGTCATGTGTTTACTTAAACCAAATTAATGGTTGAATAGAATCCCCTGTCGATGACACAGACATGTGGAGATGGGAGAATTCTGAGCTTTCTGATGCTATTAACTCTCTCTCTTTCAATTTAGTTGCTCCAACTATCACATTTCTCGAATCTCCAACCTCAGACCACCACTGGTGCATTCCATTCACTGTGAAAGGCAACCCCAAACCAGCGCTTCAGTGGTTCTATAATGGGGCAATATTGAATGAGTCCAAATACATCTGTACTAAAATCCATGTCACCAATCATACGGAATACCACGGCTGCCTCCAGCTGGATAACCCCACCCACATGAACAATGGGGACTACAAGTTAGTAGCCAAGAATGAGTATGGGAAGGATGAGAAACAGATTTCTGCTCACTTCATGGGCTGGCCTGGAATCGATGACGGTGAGTTCTCGGTGCTTTCACACCTGGGGAGAGAACAGGGTACGTCAGTCAGCTGTTGACCAAGTCACGTGTACAAACAAGCACCCTGAACCCACTGGCTTAAAACAGCATTATTTAGTCTTGCTCATTGGTCTGTAGGTTGGCTGGGGCAGTCTTTATTCTGGGGTGCAGGGTGAAGAAGCAGCAGCTACACAGGAGATCTGCTTCTTATGGCAAGTGCCAAGGGCAAGAAGGCAACTAGAAATATGCAAGGCTTTTAAGGGCTGAGGGTCAGGACAGGCACACGGTCTCTTCTGCTTACCTGTCCTCAGCTGAAGCAAATGCTGGCACCAAAGTGGAGGCCAGAGGCAGGAACTCATACTCACCCCAAGGAGGTGATGAGAGATAAATAATTTTGAACACTAATCTGATATACATGTATTATACTTATATCAAGTGTTAAATGAGATTTTGTCCCCACATTGGCAAAACCCATGTAAAACTGTGAGCAGATGAATTGTGTTTGGTTTGCTCATGAACTAGTTAAGATGCATTTTCTAGCCCCTCATCCACTGTGAATCCAGAATCCAGTGTCCTGGAATGCCATGCTTACCTGGGTTGGGCTTGGGCATGCTTTTATCAGGTCCAGAAACGTTTGTCTAGGGGTGGCAATAGTTCCTATCTGACCAATGGTTTGGCTGGGAGAAGGATGACTGGTCAGGAGTCCATTCCATGGCCAGCAGGAGAATTTCAATGTGAACTCCAGTAACATCAGGGACACTTGTCATGCATTTACCTGTGTCAGAAACTCTCGTTCTGTGAAATGAACTTGCCTGTTTTATCTTGTTGCTCAAAATACCTGACACCATTGTGGAGGCTGAAGCTTTTGTTTGGATATTGGGACCTGCATGTGAATAGAATTCATCTTAATAGTCCTGAGCTAGAGCCACACAAACGTGGGTGGGCCAAGGGAAGGGAGCACTGGAGGCTGTGAGACAGGGCCTGCTTGGGCAACGTGTGCTCGTGTGGCTGGCAGAGCAGCCCAAGGACAGTGGTCACTCATGCACCTTTGCCAAACAGTCAGTGAGAATGCAATCATTCCCATTACACAATAAGTCTTCCCATTACCCTGCTATTTATTAAACATATTTTTAAATGCACAAACTTCCTTAGCGTGTTCCAAATGTGATTTGAATCATGTAAGTTTGATTTACAAACAGCCTTGCAGGAGGATATAAAATGAACTCTGTTTGGATGCCTTACCCAGACACCCTTGGCAGTTGTCTTTCCCATTAAATCTCACTCTTAATTGAGAGTCTAGCTGGTTGGCTACGTTTGCTGTAGTAAATCTCTAGATTATTATGTTTCTTCCTGTATGTTTGGGGGAATACAGCTTTGTAGTTAAATCCAGAGGCTCTGCTTTGAGACAACTGCTTTCTCCTTTGTTTTTAAATAAACTTCTTATTTGTAAATTATGTTAAATTTACAGAAAATGTGCAAAAGTGTACAGAGTTCCCAGGTACTCTTCACCCCGTTTTACTATTGTTGGCATCTTGCATTATTCCCGCCCATTTGTCAAAATTAAGAAACTGACATTGGTACATTACTATTAACCGAACTTCAGATTTTCTTTGAATTTTTCTAGCAACTGCTTTTTGAAACCTTTGGAGGTGAACTTGATTCAGGGTGAAGGGCTGGCATTTGAAAGTTTTAGAAGTGGTTTATGTGCTTTGATATATGCACACATCTGTCAGTATGAAACTAGGAGCTTCTACTTAGGATTTTGATGTATTTTCTTTTGAACATTCCTTAATGTGCTAATGTTTGGGAGAGCTTTACTCCTCTTATCCGTGTGGCCTCATTTTTACTGATCACTTCTATTTAATTTAGTTATGATAGGAAAGAATTGTTTTCTAGCATAAGAATATTCCCTTTAAAAGAAACAGTCATTTACTTATCAGAAATTAAGCTAAATTTTATTTCCCTCTTCTTCTTGTTCATTTATTTGTTTTTATCAGGTCTTTATAAATACAAATATCTACTTTTAGAAAAGACTGACTTTTTTTTTTCTTTCTCTCTTTAAGTATTTACTCAAGGGCCAACTATCAAGGAGTAATAAATGAAAGTGGAAATGAAAGAGACTTGGCCCAGGGTGATAGTGGATATAAATGGCCCTAGTGGGTCATAAACCAGTGTGACCAATTAGAAATTGACCTCACTTGGCTTGTGTGATAGAATCTCTGGCATTTATGAGATTTGTAGCCATAGCATACTGATAATGACCTTTCTTAGAATTGCTTCCTTTCCCTCTTATCCCCCTTAAAAACTAAAGAAAAATAAACAAATAGCAAATATATATGTATAATTTCCCTGCTGATCTAAAGGTACACTACAAGTTAAGGACAATAGGTCAAGTTTGGGTTTACATCCTTCAGTATTTCTGCTGTCATCATTCAGTAACTGAGGAAGAAGTTTCTCACAAGTCTTTTTAATAAGAAGTTTTGGCTATTTTCCTTCCTATCTGTTTTGATGAGATCCTTGTTATGTTGCATTGCAAGTTTCCTGGCTTACAAGGAAGCAGGCAGCCTGGGATCATGGGGCAGCTGGTAGCTTTCCCACATGTATGCCTGAAGGATTCAAATGTCAGCTCTGCTGTCCCAGAGTGTGCGCTCCTCATTCACCTTCTAACTGGGATTGCCAAGGGATGGTCACCTTGCTTAGGAATTCACTCTCTGTTTGGCGATAGAGAATGAAGAGTGTTGAAAGGAATTAAAACAAATAAAAACAGATAAAAAGCCCCTAAACCAAAAGTTTTTAAGCTATTTCGAGAAGATGATGGGCCTGACTGAATGTGATGACAGCCCTGATTGCCTTTAATACTGCATGGTAGGGGGATGCTGGGTGTGCTGGCAGACCCTCTGCTTTCCACTTGGAGAAGGGATGGGGCAGAGAGACCTCCAGCCACCTCAGCCAGGCCAGCAGGGGTGCCATCTGCAGGGTGTGAGGATGTGAGGCAGGCAGTACAGAGCCCCATAGAGTGGCTCTCCAGAGTGCTGGTATCTTGCAGACTCTGACACCAGCCCCAGCCAGGGTGCTAATGAGGAAGGACAGGTGTTATCAGCTCTTTAGATGTCAGCAGGGCCCCAGATAAGAAGCCAATGCCTTCCCATCTGTTAATCACTGAAAACCTGGCGAGTAACTGAGAAAGGGAGGAAAGATTTTTCCGGACTCCAAACACTAGATTGGTCATTTTGGATCCCACATTTAGAACTGAACTCAGTTCTGGTCAGTTTTGGGTTATGTTTAAAGCACAAAATGCAGCTTTAAGCTTTAAGATGAAATCTAGAGAACAGTAATATCAATTTTTTTGGCACATTGAAGAGTGCAACTTGTGCCAATCAAACATATTTTATTTCCTTTTTGCTTTCCATTGTCCCTTTAAAATGGGCTCATTAGGAGTAATCTTGTCTGGCTTCTGAAACAGTAGTGTCCACTCCTTGTTACACATTAGAATCCACTGGGGAAGTTTTAATTATTTATTTCAATAACACACATTCCTGGGGCTCACCTCTAGCAGTTCTGATTGAGCAGCTCCTGGATGAGGCTTGGGGTTTGGCATTTTTCAGTTTAAAGATCTCCAGTGACTCCAGTGTGTGACCAAGGGTGAGAGCTACTGGTCTGGATGAGAGCTCTGATCTGAGGAAGATTTTTCTGCTCCTTGTTGAGTAACAGACAATCCTTTGGTCACTTTAGGTTGCAGACAACAAAATCTCAATTTGAGAACTAGCATGTCCCATCTGAGTTAGAAACCAAAACTCTGGACTTGATGTGAGGGCCAGGAGTGCTGGGCCCCACAGAGAAAGTGCAGGGTTATCTGAGGATTCCCCAAAGATCCTGTCATATCCTATTTAGCTTACGGGCCAAAAATAAGACTTGTCTAAGATGTAATTGATCCTCTGTGTGGCTGTTAGTGGAATTCAATCTTACATAGAAAAGTCCCCTTGCGAACACAAGACTGCGTGGAGACTGAATGGGGATTAGAAGTGGTGGTGAAGGGGTGCTTGTTAAGCAGAATTTGAAGCAGAAGTTTATGGCAGACAGATTGCTTGTGAGTGTCATGAGGAAGACACTTGGAGCCTTTGCTGGCATCTTCTGATCAGATAGCACAAGTTTCGAGAATTTTCAGTCATCCATTTCTGTAAACGTCACTGTGTTGATTGAGTAGATCCTCTGAAATCTTTACCCAAGTGATTAACTCTTAGGCTTGGGACAAACCGAGCCAGAGCACTAGATGACAAAATACCCATGTTTTAAAGCTCGCCATTCTTTAGGCAGTACATAAAGAGCGTCTCAGTGGCCCACTCATTCAGGAAGACAGTCACAGCCCAAGAATGCTCATTCACACAAGCAGTGGGAGTTAGTGACTTATGCTTCCTCATTCAGGAGCAGCTGTCTCCTATGCAAAATGTGCGTCAGGAACAAACTATAAATATTGGAAAGAGTTTTCCCCACAGCTTCTCATTCGTGCCGTTTTATCAAAAGATTCATGACGTCTGGGTGAACTAGAGCTCTCTGCAGCACTTTGAATTGCCCTCAACCTGGCAGATTTAGATGTGGTGTTCTTAGGCCAAAGAATGTAGGGAGAGGAAATTTCTCCAAGTGTTGCACATTAAGAAAATATAAAGCCCCTGCTACTTGCTTTTGGCTATTTGTCAGGACCTTTTTCTTGCCCTGGGAGTGAAAAGAAAGAAAGTTCTACCTGCTTTGCTTCCTTAAATAAAGAGAAGAGTGTAGTTCGGCTATAGACTCATAATAACCATGATAATTAAGATTTATTCTTAAATAGTTCTTTATGTCTCCAGAGTATGAATGTTAATTAATTATGCTTCCCAAAGCTCCTGAGGAGTCGCTAAGCCAATGCTATTATCCTCTCCTGCCCTGTGGAAGACTCCTTTGTTACAGAGAAAGTGAGGAGGCTCCCAAGACTGTAGGGTATGCCAGTGGTTCAGCCAGAGGAGAAACCCAGACATCTGAACCCCCAGGGTTTTCAGGTCCTGAGTTCAGTCTGCCATTCAGGAAGGGGCGTAGAGAAAGATCGGGTCATCAAAGGCAGACTGCCGTGACTTAGAAAACACTGTTGATCAAACAAAGACAGTTTATTTGAAAAGAACAAGCCTTTTGTCATTGCTTTGTCATATGGAATTCTTCGAAATATTTTTCAAGATCACACTAAAGAGAGTCTGAAAATAGAATAGGAAGAAAAGTCTTTTTTTTTTTTTAGGGCATTAGAGAGAGACTAAAAGCTTAAAGGAAGGAAGCAGATATGTCTTCTGGCCTCCACCATTATTTTTATCTTGCAGTAGGATGGGAAGTGAACCCTGCTGTCAGGCCACCTACCGTCCCACAATTTGTTTAATCCTACAAATGTGTTTTTCCTCCCACTGTAGAGTCTTACAGTGAAAAAGCTATGGATATTTACATAAAGTCACAAGATGTGCATATGAGCTACAGCTGAGATTGGAAGATGGAAGAAGAGAGGCCTCCACTTTAAGTCATTTAGTATAGAATTAAGGGGACGGTCAAGTATGTTAATTTGATATTGTTGCAGGAAAAAAGTGATTGTATCATCCATGCTTAGAAGCCTAATGCCCTAAGAGGGTCCATCTCTTGGAGGTGCAGACATCACATGTAATATGGAGCTTTGTTGGGGAGCAGGTGTGGCCATAACGGGGTCTCTGCTGTTCTTGTCACGGGAGTGTGTCAGGTGCTATGCTCTGAACCTGTGAGTCCTGGCCCCCTAACTCCTGACAACAGGAATTAGGTCGAGAACAAAGGACAGGTGAGTGTAGTGCCTGGAGACATTCAACATCTCTCCGGAAGATAGAATTTGAACATCAAACAAGCAGAAGTGTGTGCTTGGTCTTCACCTTCTCTTGGTTGGGAAGGAGTCGCAGCTTCTGCACTTGAGTGAGCTGAGCAGGTAGAAAGTGGCCCACTGCTTGTCTGGAATGCCAGTGGGGGTAATGGAGTTCCTTCCTGAATGCCCACACTTTAGTCCAGAGATACCTGCATTGTGTTCCAGAGATTCCCATATTTTATTCAGGAGATGCCCACATTTTATTCTAAAGATGTCTAACATGAAGCATTAGGGCCTGATACCACCTTCTGCTGCCTAAATCTGAGATTTCTTTCTTGATGAGCTCCTAAGAAAATATTCAAGGAAGCACAGCCATTCTCTGTTCCCAGCTAGAAGTGCATTACTTTAGTCAGATGCCACTCTTTTACCAGTCATTCATTCCCTTGTGCTGGCTTTTCTCCCACATGGCCAGTCTTTGTCTTTCCTTATCACCTTCTAGGCCTGAGTATCTCCAACAGGTGTTTCTACCTTTAGCATATAGTGATATATAATAAACATATTTAAGCTAAATAAAAAGAACCAGTTGAAAATTAAACTTAAAAATTGCAGGATATTTTCAAAATTTGACCATTGTCAGGAGTCTAAAATGGAAGTGGTGATTTTTCTCTGTCTGCATTTAAAATGAGGTTAATAATTACTTCCCTATTGGAGGGTAAACAGCATGGGAGGTTAACTTGACTGAGAAGTTGCTAGAAGCAAAATAGTGTGGTTGATGAGCTGGGGTCAGCTGGGGTAATGTGATCCTTATTGTTCAGAAACTCTAGCGGTCTGTGCATCCTGCCACTTGCCAGGCTTCCTAAACCTTTGTACCTGAAGAGGCATTTCTTTTTTTTGGCCAGTAGGCCCTCATCAGACATAGTACAGTATGATAGGGAGGAAGAGGAAACCATTATTGTTCCACCCACATTGTCTTTCTGTGAGTTTCCTGATCTTGCACTACATCTGGCTACTCCTGACAACAAACGTAAAATGACAACTTCTCACATGTTGGGAAAATGAAGTTAGGAAAATATAGTGCTTTACAGAAAGTTTAGATGTGACCTAATGGCTTTGCTGGTGAATGTGGTAGGGACGGCATGCACTGATGTGAATCATAAATCTGGAAAAGGATCTGTTTCTGGGCTAACCTATTTACTTTTATTCACAGCCTAAATCCCATTTTTGTATGCCTGACATTTGCCATATTGAACTGATTTGATGTTTTGGATCTTCTTGGGGCTTTGTGTGAGTCATGTGTTTGGGTGCTCGCTTCCTGTGATGAGACTAATGCCTGCCTGTCAGTCAGATTCACCAAAGCCCTTTCAATGTGTGGTTTAGATAAACCTGGCTGTGGTTCCTCAGTCTTTCTACTTTCTTACGGAATTGCATGTGTAAAAGCAGGTGGTGACTGTCTGGGGTTCCTGAGGGCATGAGAATAAATCAGCGTGACCAACCGGTCTCAGTTTTAGCACCAAAAATCCTGCATCTAGAGAAAGCCTTCATTCGTGGATAAACTGCAAGGATTTGCCTGGGACTATGCAAGTTTTGAAACTTAAAGCCCAATGTCTCAGGAATTCTCCTTGTCTCAGGCAATCTGGGATGATTGGCGAACCTAGTACAAATGAAGGTCTAACAGACTTATATACAAATTCTTAAAAAAGTACAAAACAAGTTATACTTGGATGTTATACTATGAATTGTTAAACTCATTAAATTCTTTAAAATAGGTTCTGTCCTTCTACCTTGGTGGTAGGATCATATGTTTTTAATGACTTAGAAAGCTGGATTTGAGGATTGAATTGTCAGATTCTTGGATTCCATGTGGGAACATAGAGGTTTTGGTAGAGCTGGTCCCCAGCCATGTCCCCTGCCCTTGTGCCTCTGACTATATAGTGAACGGTATATGAGAGGTAATGGTTGTGCTTGTGGGCACCACAGCCCACCTGTCCTCATTCAGTCCTCATGCCTCCCTTGGGTCTTGGGTCAGAGGGTGCCCATACTGGTGGTGGAGCCACCTGTCAGCTGACAGGAAAGGCTGGTCAGTCCTAGGAAGTGTGTTTGGGGCCTTTGGGAGGGGAATTCTGGGTCCTGGGCACCCAAAGTGAGGTCTAGGAGAGAAGAATGGACTCTGGTGGGCAGCTACCCTTGCAGATTCAAACTATGTTGAGGGCACAGTGAGAAGGGGACCAAGGTGGAGTTTTCTAAGTAATGGATTACCAAGCAGTTCCAAGAATGACTTGCTCACTTTGGGTATGGGCCTTTCCTTCAGCAGGAGTAGAAAGTACTCATAGGGAGGGGACTTTGCAAAGGAAAGGGACTTCTGTGATGGGTGGGTGACCTATAGATGACATCACTGGGGCTGCCAGTGGGGTTTCCTGATGCTTTACTCACTGAATTACTCCTTAAACTGCAGGGGAACCTTCAAGGCCCTTCTCAGGAATGTCACATCTACTACAAATTCTCACAACGCATATTGACATATTGTAACTTGAAACCACTTTAAAATGGTGTTTGGAATAATACAACTCAAAAGACAATTGAAATTTACTGGATTTGATGACTTTGTTTGAATTGCTGCAGGGTCATCATATGTGGCTGCCCACGTTGTGCACTGCACAACTTCAGGTGGTACCTTTCACACAGACTAAAGTTTGAATGGCACCCCCAAGAGTTGTAGGAATCAGGGCCCTGCACAGCAGCATACAGTCTCCCTGAATAAAAGCGTACAACTATTTACTTAATTTGTCCCCTGCTGAAATAGATATTCTTCTAGTTGAATGGTATTCAAATTCTAATTTGAACACTGGGACTTTTATTATTACTGTTATTAAATATTTTATTATTTTTAACTTATTTTATATCTACTAATTATTTACTATTTAGATAATTTTTATATATTATTACTATTATTATTAAAAGAACTACTTTTATTTCATTTTTCATTTAGATTAACCTTGATTATTCACTGGGGAAACCATGAACAGTAAATTGGCTCATGTTTTCCTTTATTTTAAATGATATTTTTCTATAATATTTCAGAAGTAAAATTGGAATTGAATAAGCTTTATGGTTTGTAAGTTTTATTTTTTCACATGGTAGGTGAAGACTGAAAACATAGGAAGTAGCTTTGGAAATTCGTTTTGTGGTCACTTAAATGTTATATCAAAATTTAATTTTATTTTCAAATAGGCTTTAATATAAATACCCAGTTAGTTCTGAATGGAGAATAAGTAGCAAATTTTTTCCCCCATTCATCTACTGATGGGTGATTTGCATTTTATTTTTATTTATTAAAATTTTTTTTTATTAAAGTGTAGTTGATATCAAATATTATATTGTTTCAAGTATAGAACATAGTGATTCAACAGCTACATGCGTTAAGTCCTCACCCCAACTAGTGTAGTTGTATCTGTCAACATAGAAAGATGCTACAAAACCATTGACCATCTTCTCTATGCTGTGCTTTCATCCATGACTAACTTATATGATTGAGACTTTGTGCATCTTTATTCCCTTCACCCATTTCACCCACTTGCCCTAACCCCCTCCCCCATGGAACTACCAGTCACTTCCCAGTACCTATGACTCTACTAACAAATGTTTTTGTCACTGGCTCTTGCTGGTGATGATTTAAAAAAAAAAATTAAAAATTGAAAATGTTTTTGCAGATTCTCATGGAAATATTTAAAAATATAATATTCTGATCATCTTGATGACTAAAGAAGCATCCAAAAAATAAGTGTGTATATTTTTGCATGTCTTCTGACATAACATTTATTTATCTCTTATACATAAATAATTTCAATAAAAAAAGTACATTTAGTTTTCTGTGTTATATTAGGGCAAAAAAAAGGTTAATTCGACTTTGTCCCCTACCTCCCGGCCCCCAAAGACCAAGTGGAGAATGACACTGTGCTTTAGATATCATTATACAGGCTACCTAATAATGTGTTCATCAATGCAGATGGACCTGATAAAACATAGTTTGAAAGCAATACCCAAACCATAAGAGAATAGCAAAAATGGCACAGAAATGTTCAGTCTCTGGAAAAAATTACTGAGATTGCAATTAAAATGGACAAGTCTAATGCACATAGTAAAGAGAAAGAAAAAGATAAAAGATAAAAGAAAACAAAAGAAAAGAACTGGTTATAACTCACTGATTGCTTAAGTTTTTCCAGCTAATGTAAATTATAATTTCTCTTTATTCTTTTGGAAGGGTAAAGGTCATGGGACTGGGGAGGGAACAGAGTTAACATGAAGCAAAATGAGAATTCCAGGTTTTATTTATCTGTCCTGTAAACAATCTATTCAATTATAAAACTTTCAGTATTTGTGGTATGGACTTGGTAATGGGGGGAATCTAGTAACCACAATGTTACTCATGTAATTGTATATTAATGATACCAAAAAAAACTTTCAATATTTATTTAGTTCATTTATTGGGTGGAAGTAATTTTTAAACTTTGAATGCATACTTACAAATCTTTTGCTTTTTTGCTTTTTAGGTGCAAACCCAAATTATCCTGATGTAATTTATGAAGGTAGCTATCATGTTGTCTTTGTTTTGTATTTTTTTCAAAATGTCTGTCTAAAATGGAATAAATCAACTAGAAGAAGATCTTTATGCTCAGTTAAATATACACTTCAAGCATGACATAGGCCAAAATAATATTTCAAAAATCATTCAATATTGATGGCCATTTTCCCTTGATATTTACAGTGCCTGTAAATAGCATTTTCTCTCTCATGCTCTGTTCTTGGAAGTAGTAAATCCATTCTGCTGTAACAGACATTTTGTTCCATAATTGGGAACTAATTACCTGTTTAAAAGCCATGACTACCAAGAAAAAGGGAGGTGTATCCATTTCTAGCTATGACAGTAAACCCAATTCAGAATTAGGTTTCTCGGATAATGAGGAAGTTTGGCCCACAGACAGGAACCTCAAAGGTAGGGCATGTTTTAGGGCTGGTTAAACCAGCAGCTTGACCATATTATCAGGCACCCAAGATTTTTTATCTTTACACCCTCTGATACCTGTTGGAGCAGTTCCCTATCTATTAAGTCTGAAACTGAAAAACTGGTGATTCAGACGTCTTTAAAAAAGTTCACATGTGGGCTCAAGTTCCATATCAATGCTGATTCCATATTCCTCTTAACCCAAATAAGATGCATCTGCCCTGGAACTAGTGTTGCTGATTTCAAGGCTGGCTTATGCTCAGGCTCTGCCACCTCTTTGCCAGGTGACCTTAGACTAGTTACTAAACCTTCTTCATCTGGCTTTCTTTAGCTGTAAAACCGGTGGTTCGACTCCATTTCTAAAAACCCTTCCAACTCTGGAAATCTTTGACTCTTAGATGGTGTGTCCCCTCTCATACTTATATTGGATACTTCATCAACAATGGGTTTTTGTTGATACACAAAGAAAGCCCCTAAACCTGGTTTGGAATTTGACCAACAAACAGTGATGTAAAGACCTGGGTTGCATAACTTTCTGGCATCATGCAATCTCCACACCACAGCAGATTTGACCCAATAGTTGGATCATGTTCCATCCCAGCTGGGCTGTCGGTGGTTTGGAGCCTTTGCGATTCATCTTTCTCCATTGCTCTGGGTGGTACTGTGGCCTTGTGTTTGTTGGCAACCTAATGACAACTTCACGTCTCCTTCTCTTTCCCATTTCTTCAATTTAAGATTATGGGACTGCAGCGAATGACATCGGAGACACCACCAACAGAAGTAACGAGATCCCTGCCACAGATGTTGCTGACAAAACCGGTCGGGAACATCTCTCGGTGAGTGGCAGGGATGGTGTGTCCTAGATCGGTTCTGAGCATTTTGGATGCTATATGTTGGGGCAATGGAGCTGCTTCAATTCATGTCTTTCAACAGACATTTTTTTGTTCAGAAGAGTTTTGGAGGAATCAATAGAAAGGTTTAAGAGAAGTAATAAAGGTACAATGTAGCTTCTGACTTCTTGGTTCTGTTGTGTGCCCTTTAATTGCTCATGGTTCCTATTTTAAATAATTGTCCTTTAAAAGGTTATCACTAGGTGAGCCAGAAACCATCCTTCTCATTCAGGCACATGTATAATTATTCCTGTCCACCACACCTTCACATCTGTCTCCTTAAATATTTTAATATAAATGTTGGTACCCACCAAATTTAAGGGATCTGGTAGGTTCTGGGACTGCAGAGGGAGGATATAAAAATATGAACAATATCAGGGGAGTCCACTACGAGCTTATACTTTAGCCAGAGTCCTAACATGTGAATGAATACTAGCACCTAAAATACAAATAGGGGCTGAGCAGTGCATTGCGGGAGATAGAAACAGAGGGGCAGCGGCTCCGCTCTTCTCTGCTGGGAGAGCCAGAAGAGCCTCTGGGGAACAGCTGGCATTTGGTGTGGCCTGTGCACGATAGTGGGCATTTAGACATAGAGGAAGCACATTTTGGGTCTGTGAACAAGAGCTTGCAGACTGGAAAACAGTCTTTCTTGGAAGGTAAGGTGTGTGAAGGGCAACAGTCAGGGGCAAGGTTGAAGAAGCTGGTCGTGCCAGGTCGTGAGGTTTTGAAGCACAGTGCCAGGTGGCTAGGTCTTTTGCATAGTGAGGAGCCACTGAAGGGGGTGAGCCAGGGCAGCAGGGTCACATGGCCCCAGCACCATGGCAGGCTGGTCTGTCAGTGGGTCAGATCAAAATCCAGCGGGCAGGCTTCCTTCCTTCTTTTTTTTCCTCACTTGTCATGCACACGCAGTCCTATGTGCTGTGAGCTCTGCCTCCCCATAAACTCCAAACCCATCCCGATCTCCTCACCTCCATGGCCACAGCTGTAGGCTAACCCAGGGCTTGGTACTTTGCAGCCCGTGCACCAAGCCCAGCTCTCCACCTGTTTTTGTGTGGTCTTGCAGGCTAAGAATAGTTTTAACATTTTTTAAGTGGTTTGAAAAAAAAAATCCAAAGAAGAATGATATTTTGGGACACATAACATTTTATGAAATTCAAATGTCTGTGTCCATAAATAAAGTATTATTGGAATGCAGTCATGTTCATTTACATGTTGTGTGTGGCTACTTCTGTGCTACAGCGGTGGCTGGAGTCATTGCAGCACAGACCGTAGGGCCTGCAAACCTGGAAACATTTACTGTAAGGCCTTTTACAGAGAAAGTTTGCCACAACTGCTCCTTCCTGGATGACCTGGACAGCCTCCTTCCTGACTCCCAGCTCCTGCTCTTGTGATTTTTCCAGCCTTTCTCCATACAACAGCCTGAGTTACCTTTTCAAAGCACAAATCAGATCATCTTTTATTGTCATTCTCAAAGTCTTCCCAATGCAAGTGTAATAAAACTTACATTATAAAAGCCCAACTCCTCCTCGTGGCTCACAAGGCCCTACATTTCTCTGCTCTTTCACGCCCTGATTGTCACCATGTGGCTTTAGCTAGGGTAGCCAGCAGGCAGCCATTACCATGGTTCTTTTCTTCTGGGCAGTTACGATTGTTTAAATGGTCCTTCTTATTTATTGTTTGCTTGTTTAATGTTGTTTCACTTCCCTAAATTCTTTAGTGAGATTCTTTCTATCTCAGTGTTTTTCACAGCTGGTCAGTGTTTTTCACAGCTGTATGCCTAGTCCCTGGAATAGGGCTGGCGCCCAGGAGATGATAAAAATGGCAGACCAATAAGACTCATGGTGAACACTGCAGAAGGGGTCGCCGAACAGAGAGACTGGAAGTGGGGTGACAAGTTAGGGAGGGGTCTAGAGAAGTAATAAAAATGTGGGATGTATCTTTAAACTGGGGCCATGGCAGTGGGACCAGGAAGCTCATGAACAGATGTAGCTCAAGTGCAACTCAAAATATGCACATCCCAGTACTTGGGCCCACACTCCCCGGGCATTTCCAGAGATGACTCCTTGCGCTGCACTGAACTAATGAGGACAAATGCCCTGGAAAATCAACTGCAGAGTATTTTCTACTTCCTGCCATGTGCAATCATTTCAGTTTTTATTCTCCTACCAAACCATTCAATGTTTGGTGGTTTGGGAAAGTTGTTTGTGTACATAAGGAATCCAAGGAGCATGTGTTAAGCCCACAGGTGTGTATCCATCCCAATTGGGATTGAATGAAAAAAATTATGTCACCTTGAGTTTGCTCTTTTGAATCTAAATGGTACATTTCAGCCCCTAAATGGGCTATCTCAAGATGTTTGAACTGTGGATAGTAGGGCCCCTGGAAGGCCAGATGAGTGAAAAGAATCTTTGTTGAAAGTCTTTGCAGTATGACTCCACCTGAGGTCCTTAGAAATTTGCATGAGAGAGAGGTGCAAAACAGTGTTTTGTAGAACTCAGAAAACATTTAAAAATTGTGGATGTGTGGGTCAGATATTTGATACATAACCAGTCCTTGATCATGCAGAGGCCAGTTAGATTAGATCAAGAGTTGCAGAGTCAGGGAGCTGGTATGGAAGCTAAAGGTGTCGTCAGAGCATTTAAAAGTCGGCCTCAAGAACCATCTCTGGTCTGACATGTGTCCTCATGGACCTTGCTGGACCCTCAGAGGAGAGCAGCTCCTTTGTCTATCCTGAGAGATAGCAGATAAAAGCCAGCCAACCTACTAACCAAGAATAAAACAACCAAACACACTCACCCCTGCTTGTCTGCCACGTAACAACTGCCCCACCCCAGCAAGAACTATATTTA
This sequence comes from Manis javanica, assembly GCF_040802235.1. Taxonomy (NCBI): domain Eukaryota; kingdom Metazoa; phylum Chordata; class Mammalia; order Pholidota; family Manidae; genus Manis; species Manis javanica. The sequence continues at coordinate 80,715,229 of NC_133157.1, forward strand.
TCACCCAGTCCATCCATGAGGAAATAAATCCTCTCATTGTCACAGGACTTTTTGTTTATTAAATGATTCTTTACACTTAGAACTGCTTCAGCAGATTTAAGTACTTGTTAGCAGGTCATTAGCTACTTTTTAGCAGTGAAATCCCTTCCCATTTTCTAGGTTGATGTAAACATTCTGTGACAAAATAGAGAAGGCAGTGTAGGTATTATTGTCCCCATGTACAGATTGAGAAATGGAGGCTTGGAGAAGTCTGTTAGCTCTCACAGCTGGTGAAGGCAAGGTGTCCTGTGAACATGAGGACCCAGGTCTCCTACAGGCCAGTCACATACTTTCCAAAGTGGCTAAGGAACTGTCCGTGGTGCTGCAGACAGGAGGGGCGGCTCAGCACAAGTCCTCCAACGTCTTTCCATCCATTTCCTTGTCTACAAAATAGTTTGACTTTGTTTATTCAGGTATTCCCCTTCTATCTGTAGAAGTCTGGAATTTAATAATAAAGAGACTTAGAACTAAAATACTGTGAAAGCTTTCCCATGAAAATGCTCAGTAGAAATAAAGACTTTTTAAAAGAACACCAAAATCATCAGATACATTTGAGAGAAATGGTCTTAGATAGAATAAGTTGATCCATAATTAGTCTTTTAAAAATTGTTAACATTCTGTTTGTATATAGGCTGTGGGGACAATGTTAAGTCTGTGCTCAAACATTTGAAAAGCACTTCCTGGGTGAGCCACTCATAGCTGAAGTACAGAGGAGAGAATCATCACACCTTTGCTCCACCCTGGCCAAGGGCTTGTCATGTGCCCTTTCTATGCTTTGTGACTTATTTAATGTTGTTCCCATCTGACATCAGAGAAGGTGTCTTGGGAGGATTAGCCATGTGTTTTAGTATGCTGCCTGAACTCTTGGCCTCATGCTTTGGGGAGACAATTTAATGGGTAAATCACATATAAATCACAGGCTTTATACTTGGGCAGACTGGTTCAAATCCCAAGCTTGAGAGGTGTGATCTTGGGTTGCTTATTTAATTTCTTCTAAATCTCAGTTTTACCATTATCATGATCATCATCATAGCCAACACTGACTTGTTATTTACTGTAGTAAACACTGTTCCAGTCCATTATCTGCATTAGTTCATTGGGGATTTATAATAACCTGCAAGGTAAAATTATTATATTACCTATTTTTCACATAAAGATTATGAGATGCTGAGAGATTAAGTAATTCTGAAGACACACAGCTAGTAAGTGGTAAATCTAAAGTTTAAATGTAGGAAGAACCTATGTTCTTAATCTCTATACTGCTTCTTGCTATATGACACAGGCATATGTTAGGATAAGCTGTGCTGCAGTAACAAAAATCCACAAATCTTAGTGGCTTAAAACAGCAAAAGTTTATTTCTTGCTTCCTTACATATGTTGGCCTCATCCTTATTCCAAGACTAGGCGACAAAGCAGCCACTTTTGGGAAAGTTAGTGTTTATTTTGGCAGAGTGTAAGAGAGCACTTAGGGTGGGGCTTTTCAACCTTGGCACAATTGACATTACTATTGATAAATGGTCCTTTGTGGTGGGGGCCATCCTGGGCACCATAGGATGTTTAGCAGCATGTCTGGCCTCAACCCCCAGGTGCCAGAAGCACTCTCCCTCCCAGCTGTGACAACCCCAGATTGCCACATGTCTCCTGCGTACAACATTATCCCTGGCTGTGAACCACTGCCTTAGTTCAAGATTTCACAGTAGCAATGAAATCCTCCACTTGACAGTGACATCTCAACTCATTGGTCAGAACTAAACACATGAATCCATCTCCACCCTAGAAAGCCAGGAAGTGAATCTTATGAAGAGAAACAGGAATGTTTGTAAACAGCCCTAATGAATACCACAGATGGAAATGATGATGTCTGTCTTCAGAATTATTATGCAGATGAAATGAAACAAAGCAACTTAAGCATCTAAATCAACATGGACCTCTTAGTTTAGAGCAGGAGTCAGCAAACTATATCCAAGTCCAGCGATCATCTGCTTCTGTAAATAAAGTTCTATTGAACCCATCCCTGTCCACTTGCTTATATACCATCTGTGGCTGCTTTCATGCCACACCAGCAGAGTTGACAAGTTTGCAAAAGAGACTGTATGGCCCCGAAGCCTGAAATATTCATGATCTGAATATTTTCTTTTTACAGGAAAAGTTTGTCAACTCCTGGTTTAGAGAATCAGACTTTTCTTGGAGGCAGGACCTTGGGCTGAATGGAAGCAGACCCACAGCCCAGCTTCCACCTCTGTTTCTGCAATGTTAATATGCACACCATTAGCGTAAGGCACTTGTCCCTCTGTGATGTCCAGTTCAGTGCTGTGGCAGGATTCGTGTAGACCTTCATCTTCCTTTTCTGCACATCTGCATTTTGCAATAATGTTTTTAAATTAAAAAAAAATTTGTATTGAACTCTATCGTACATATAGGAAAGTATATTTTAAGTCTACAACCCAGTGAACTTCCACAAATGAACTCAACCACAGGTGTCTGCCTACTCCTTTGCAGGCCTGCTCACAGCTCCAAGGGGACCCTGACTTCTAAGAATAGCAATAGCCAACTTAAAAAGACCTTTTAATTATGGATAAATTTTAAACTTGCACGAAGGTAGAGAGATTAGTAAAATGAACCTCTTTGTGTCTTTTCACCAGCTTCAAAAATAGTCAATATTGTGTCAATCATGTTTCCTGTACTATCTATCTCTCCTCTCTCCAGGTAGGTAGGTAGACAGATAGGAAGAGATCAATAAGATAGAGATATAGTGTCAATTAGATACCCAGTTTTATATGCTTAAACTTAGGTTTTTCTCAGTCGTAAAGTTGTGGTAATAATAGGACCTACATTCTTTATCATGGGGTTTTTGAGGATGAAGAGAACTGCTGTACATGACATTCTTAGACCAGCAAGTGGTCAGCACTCAATTGATATGAACTGTCATCATCATGCTCATCCTCATCTGTATATAGGGAGAAATTAGCAAGGTCATAACCACCCTCCCTTCCTTTCTCCAGGTATACGCTGTCGTTGTGATTGCCTCTGTGGTGGGATTCTGTCTGCTGGTAATGCTGTTTCTGCTGAAGTTGGCAAGACACTCCAAGTTTGGCATGAAAGGTAAGAAGGGTCATGTTTATTTTACTTCTTATGTGGAATCATTTTTGGCTTATGACTAATGCTAATTACCACTAAAGAAGGAAGCAGCTAGATTAACGATGATTAAGTTTAAGGCTGAAAAAAATAGCAACAAGAGGATATGATACTACAAATCAAGGCAGAGCAAAATAATGTTGATTACTCAGCACTACCCACTTTTCCATGAGGACTGTTGTCTCAGAAGACATTGAACTGGTTTCCTGAGTATCAACTGACTAATAATGAGGTAGGCAAAGAGAGCCTGAGTTTTCCTTGTGTTCCAGAAAGGCAGGGGAGGCCCCGTGGAAGGAGGCTCATTAAGGACACGTGTATTTTATGCAGAAAGGTCCTTTCTGCTGTACATTTGGCTTCCAGACCTTCTGTGGTATGTGTGTGTTGCCATGACTTTTCAGATTCTCACCTTTTGAAATTTGAACAGCATTGGAAATGAAAATAAGAACAGCCATTGGCCATACATTAAAGCTTTGCAAACAAGTGGCTCCTTGTTTTAATGGAAAAATCCTCAGTGCTCAATGAAAAATTAGAGACTATGTTGCCCAAGAATAGATCATTGGTCTCTTTTAGAGGATTAAAAATTCATTTTCTGGGGAAAACTTGTTTAAATGTTCTTGATATGTAAATAGCCAAGTTTCAGTGATTTGAAAGCATTGCTCAGAGGTGTAAACTTACATATTGACTAATATGTCATTGTTGAATTTTGTGTGGTCTCTTATAAATAGACACTAGCTTGGGAAAGCTGCAAAGAAAATTTAGTGGTGTCTTAGTTGTGTTGGAGAAAAAGTCCTGGTGGGTTATCTTGATCTGAATGGTTCATTACAGTCACTATTAATGTTGTTAACTTTCTTGGAAGTGATGTTTCAGTAGCAGTCAGTTGTCCAGTGTACACTGGGCTCTGGGGTGGATTAGATCTATTTCTGACAAAGTTTTCTCCTCTCCCTTTGTTGGTGCCCATGACTGAAATTCCTAAACTCAAAACCCATAGGGAGAAATAGTGGTAAGTTGGGCCTTAAAAATTCCCAGATTTCCTTCTATCCTTGACATTCTTTTAGAGGAGGAAATATCTCCCTCCCATTATAAATAAGACTTGGGAGGGGACTATACTACAGCAGTTTTAATCCTACATGGTGGTTCACAGACTTGACTTTGCATAGGAAACTCCTAGAAGGCTTATGAAAACACAGGTTTCTGGGCCACCCCTCAACTTTCTGGTTTAATAGGTCTGAGGTAGGCCTGAAACTTGGCATTTCTAACAATTTCCAAGGGACACTGATGCTATTCTTGGCCATGCATTCTTGGAGAACCACTGTTGTATGGGGTCTCTTTCTACCTGATGTGTTTCTGAGTGTGGTAAGATGTGGGAGAGGCGTTGCAAACTAAACTCACCTGTTGCTTTGCAGATCTTTCTGGGGCCCCATGTTTTGCTGGTACCCAGGTCCGGGATGGGCTGCTACCCTTTGTGTGCCAGCCACCGGCCATAACATTTTGCTTTTCTCATTCTGATCAGGTGCTTTCTTTGCTTGGAGGCACGTGGAGTGAATGTCCCCAGGTAGAGGTTTTGCAGGACAGAGCCAGATCCTATCACACTATCACTTTCCTGTCTGGGTGGGTTAGTTTGAGCTCTTTCATCTCATGGGCTCTTTAGAGAGATGATATGTCCAGGTCCTTCTGTGAGCTCAGCAAAACACTGGGGACCTTTGGAGCAATATTTAGGAGCCACTCTTTACCCTAGCTTTGTGTTAGAAAAATGACTGTAAATGTTAACAACATGCTCTCTAGTGCAGTGATGGAGAAGTAAAGGTAGACATGTTTCAGAGTCTCTATTTCATAGAGACTCTGGCTCTAAGACTGAAATAGTATTTTATTTGGATAATTTAGGGGTGATTACTGCTAAATTGCCTTCATTTTCTGAGTATAATCTGAGCGTACCCTTAATGAATCGTAAGAAAGATTTTGATGAACTTTGTCACAGAGCCAGCAAATAATTTTCCTGAGCTGTTATTACTACATCGTGTGTTTCACTCCCTCACTTCTAAACATAAATAAAATTGTTTAAAAAAATTTGTCTTGGAGACTCATTTTCTTGTTTAGAAAAGCTATTTTTAGCTACACATCTCTCTGTGACATGGTTCGAACAGAACAGGCCTAAGTTGAGGTTATTGTTCTACTAGTCAGGTGCTGAGTTGATTGTTCTGTGGAATCTAGAGGATAAGATGTCTCTCATCTAATGAAACCACATAAAAAGTGGTGTTTAAAAATTAATGCAAGTTAATGTACTTTAAATGCTATTGGAGCTGGGATCACTGCTGAAAAAACATATGTCTTAAAAGGAGAAGAATATGTAAAAACACTATAATACTTCCTGAAGTAACCAGGAAATATGTCAGTTGTGATTTCTGAGTAACCAGTGTATGTCTTGTGTAGCCTGGGCTAGCGCCAGTGGGTAGTTCCATGTACTCGGCCAGTGGCTAATGTGCATATGAGCTATTTTCAATGCCATTCTTGTCCTCAGAAGCACTTCTGGCAGATTCTGCCCTGACTCATATTCCTTGTTCTGGGGGCAACCGGCCCACCCGTAGATGTTTATAGCTTTCGGCCCATCCCTGGCATTATACACTTGAGTGATGAGCATCATCTGTTTTAATCCATAGTAGAAGCCTTGGGATTTTAAACTACAGTTTAATACTGTTGATACGAAGAGCCCAGGTAATGCAAACCAGAGACCTCTTAAAATCCTCTTGCCACTGAATACAGGGCAACTCCAGTTTTATGGGCTGATCTGACACACCAAGCATTATTGGATGGCATTGCTTCCATGGAAATGTGTCTCTAAATTCCAAATGGGGGATTAAAGCTATATTTTAGAATACAACCAGTGAACATAGGTGTGTCTTTTGGAGGTGGGTCTATGTTACTATAAACTTCAGAGGATTTCTTTCTCTACTCTATCAGTTCACCCTAACCAAACACTGATGGTGCAATCTTGAATGTGTGTAGCTTCCGACTGTGAGCTCCATGGTGATGGAGTTCATATGAACCTTGTTCATCATTATTTATTCAGGGCCAAGACCAAAGTTGGCACTCAGTAATTACTAATTGGCTGAATGAATGATCACAGAGAATTTGGTAATTGGAAATTGATAGTTGGAAATAGTTAATATTTGGAGGACAGCTCCTTTGTGAGTGGGTGAAGAGAGATATTGGAGCATTTGTATATTTCTAAAGGAGTCAAAGCCCCCTACTCTTTCCAACTATTCCAGATAAGTAATAGCCATAGGCAGATCATTTTGTCCTAGTTTCATCTAAGGATATGGAGATTTTCACACACTGTCTTAAACAATTATTGTTGCTTTAAGTTTAGGGTTCACTTGGACTTTGCATTTTGCACACAGGCACCTCCAGTTTCTGCCTCTCTGCCTTTGAATGTATGGCCTCAGGACTATGTGCCTTTGTCCAGCTCTGAAGCTGGCAGAAGTGCCAGATGGTGGCTTCTATCTTGGTGTTAAACTAGAGTTTAGCCTTCATTACAGCTTGATATATTTTGAACCTCTTGTCACTAATGTGCAATAGATTACCTGTCACTTCTCAATAAAGATGCCAAGAGGTAGAATTTACTGGTCAGCTTTTGCCTGCTCGTATCTGTGCCTTTATACTGCCCTGTTGTTTTTGGTTGAAAATCTAGCTAGCATAGTTGCACAAGCTCTGAATAAAGCCCCTCTGCTAGTTCCTGGACACCTGCACAGGGATTATTCATACATGTGTTTAGCACATATGCATAACATGTATAACAAGTCTACCTAAATCTATGTCTATATCGATAGCCCTATACATAAATACACAATTTTATCCCTTTTCTTTAAGGCTGCCTCTGATTTGTTTGAATTTTAATTTTCCCTTAACTAGGGCTCAAAGACTTTTCCAGAGCAGTTTTATTGCCAAAGGAACAGGCAGCCAGGCCACTGAATGCTCTTACTTGTGTAGTGACTTGTGTTTAGTTCTCTCATTGCTTCCTGGTTCCCTTTTTTCACTGAAGATGTACAAGTGCATGTGAAGGGGAGGTGGAAGCATCTAGAGGCACAAGGGCTGCCAAGTCTCCCAAGAGTGCTCCATGTTGGGAGCCCTGCCTGATGGCATGGATGGCTTACAGGGCAGGGAAAAATGTAAGGGAGCCAGAAGGGTGGAGGGGGTTTGGCATGCGTCACACTGGTGGAGGAGAGTTGTGGCCATTGGCTTTGTGCTGCTTGTACCTCCTGATGGAAGTCCATATGTGATATTTATTCCCTAAATACTGATGCATCCTTTGTCCTTCAAGAGTAAATACCTAACCAACCTGAAGAGACCCTCAGGAGGAACTGGGATAGGAAAGCTTTCCTCTCATTCAGTGTTGACAGCGTGCATATTCCTCTGCAACCTAATGTCCTTGCAGGGAAACTGCTGACTTGCACTCATTCCTACTATATGAGCTGCAGATATTTCCCATCAGTTACTGACTGAAGTACTACACTGCTTCAGAATCGAGAGCCAGGTTTTCTTAGTTCCAGATTCAAGGTCTGCCGTTTAAGTTTATCCTCGTATAAATGATCTTCTAAATGTCTTTCAACAGCAACCAAAAATTTTGTTATTTAAAAATAATCATAAACATAGTGGGGCCAGATCTTAAGAGGTTGAAGGTTAAAGCCTTTTATATGTGCTGAAAACAATTCTGGAAACTTAGGAGGTTGAGCTTAACAGATACTTGGATCAACTTTTAAAAGAGGGGAAAATGTGACTGAAAGCCAGAAACACAGTGGTAGAAACATCTGTAAGCAGAAACTTTTCCATATGCACCCCCCAAATTATTTTTTAAATACAAATAACATAAAAAAAACAGTAATGCATGAATGCATTCTTGTTTTTCCCAATTTTAAGTAGTTCAGAAATGTATAGAGCGACACTTGACTCTCCTCTCTCGTTACCAGTTCCGCTCCTAGGAGTAACCCTCTGTCATCATCCACAATACATATATTATGTAAATAACAAAATATGTAGCTCCACCTATTATGTAGATAATCAAATCTACTCATCTGTGGTTCATAAAGAAATTATAATGCCAATCTTGCACTGCATCTTTTTTAAGGTAACAATTTGCCTTGTAGATCTGTTTGTATCTGTGCCTCTGAGTCTACCGCATTCTATTTTATAGTGTTTCTGAAGTAGTCTGGTATCAGGCTACTTGAGTCTGAATCCTGGGTCTGCCCATTACAAGCTGAGTGACTTTGGGCAAGTTTCTCATCCTCCCTTGCCTCAGTATTTCCATCTGTAATGAGGCATCTCATAGGCTTGTTATAAAACAAACTGAATTTATATACATGAAACATTTGGGAAAGTTCCTGGCATTTAGTAATTGCTATACACAAATACTTACTGTTGTTGTTATTATTGAGGAATTGTGATTTATTTTCTTCTTTTAATGGATGTTTGTGTCTTTACCAAGTTTTCAGAAATGTATTTCAAATTATGCCTTTCATGTAAAGATAGAGATTTAGAAATGGATTGCTGACAGACATGGTGTGTATATTTTAAATCCTCCTTATCAGTTATTATCAATTTTTGTATTTTTGCCAACTGAGTTAAAATAATATTCTGATTAATCATAAAGTTAATAAGCATCTTTATCAGAGGCAGAGTAAGAAGAAATGTGTATTTTTACTTGTTGACTGGCAGACTTTATAAATCATATATATCAATCTTTTATTAGACATAGATACTGCTTATATTTTCTTTTAGTCTTTTTTAAATAGTGGCTTTTGGCAAACAAAAGGCATTACTTTTTTATAGATGTAAATCTGTCTTTTTCATCTAAGATTTGTGTCTTACTTAGGAAGTCTTCTCCCTGAAGTTGTAAACATACGTTAATATTTCTTCCCCTAGTTTTACTCTGTGTATGTGTGTGTTTTAATTTAGTTCTTTAATCTTTTTGAATTTTTTAAACTCGGTGTGAAGTACTCCATTTTTTTCAGAGATATATAGAATAAAGATATTTGAACAAATTTTAGTGTGACATTTTCAGAGAGTCCAATGGTACTATTCTAAGTTTCTGGAATCAAAAAGCGCCTAATAAAACAAAAAGAAATTTTGAAGAACTAAACTATTAACTCTTTTGTAAAGTAAGTAATGAACTCTGTTGGTTCTTTTATAATATATGGGAATATACATCTCACAAAATATTATCAGGTAATGTAGGTTTTCACTGGAACCTTACTCTACTCTCTACTCCCAGCTTCATATTGAGCTCCCAGTATATCTTAGTGCTTTCTTAGTAGAGAACAAAATATATCAGTAACAATAAATCCTTGGAAATTTCAGAAAAGACAGTCAGTTGGAAGAGTTACTGAGTGATTTGACAAACTGGAAATTTATTGAAAGAAAAGAATTAGTTTAGTCATTCCTTTCTTGTCATGTGAAGATGGTGTCCAAAGATTTCCCCACGCGTCTGTGAGATGAAGACCTACCTTCCAAACTTTATATCTTTTAGGACCAAGATTTGGGTATGTCCATGTGAGGGCATGCTTATTCTTGGCAGCGTATCAAAAATGAGTGTTGAACTTTTAGGGTCTGGCTAGGGCAGGCAAGACAGGAAGCAGAAATAGTGCATTTCTCCCCTCAGCCTCCCAAGTGCACTGACCTTGAACTTATAGAATTCCCTGTCTTCCCTGGGCATCCCCTAAGGCCAGGGCGATCTGGGGGAGGGCCAAGGTCTGCCTGGAAGCACAGAGTGTGTGCAGTGCTGTTTAGGGACTTTCAACATGAAAAGTTTCCCCAGAAGGTAAACGGTCCCTGAGAAAATGAGATTTTTGTGAGGAAAAATCTCTGAGGAAAACTAGGTAACGTGAGGAACAATTGTTACCCATTCTTTGGTTCTCTATAAGTCTGTGGAGGACTCACTTTGACCCTCTCACCCAGATCACAGCATCCCTGAAAGGGATCTTTCCAGATCAGGCAGGCTGCTGGTGCTCGCCTTTTCTCCTTCATCTCTCTTACTTTTTTGCCTTTTATTTTTGTCCCTGCCATTTTGTCCTTCCGCATCCCTGGGCTTCCTGATTTTGAATTCTTCCCTCTTTCTTTTGGTTTTCTTCCTCCTCATTCCTAGTATCTGATTTTGGTGGACAAGCTTTTCAGAACTTACAAAGAAGTCAGATAATAACTTGGCTTCAATTTTAACATATGCTTTGATTTTATTGTACTCTACTTTGGGCAAGAGTACTGAATGACTATGGGAATTAATTTAGCTGGAAATCAGCAGAAGTGTTGTCATGTGGCACTTTGGAAGGCAGCCGATTTGAGTACTGCACATCCTTCGTTGTTTGTATATTGTTAAGTCTTAAGTCTTCAAACCTAAGAGCATGTAGGGATCTAATACTGCAGACTTGCAAATCACCCAGGCCTGGGTTCAAATCCCAGATTTCCCACCTGCTAACCATGATTTTGCGGAAGTTTTTCAACTCGCTAAATCTTAGATTCTTCTTTGGTAAAAGGAGAGAATAATCTCCCATCTCTCAGGGGCTTAGTGCTTAGTACTAAATCAGTGCTTAGTTTAGTGTCTGGCTTATTGAGCTAATTCCGTAAGAGGTAGTTATTTATCACATTTATATTACAGTAATAAATCATTAAGGAAAAAAGTGTTTGGAGAGGGTCCTCTCTGAGTTTATACTTTGTCTGAATCGCAGAAAAATGTCCCAGATGTGTACTGTGCATATCAATGTTTTAAGGTTTATTAGTTGACATTATAGAAAAATTGTAATTCTAATGTGTCCTGTATGAGCATGTATTACAAATATAAAGTTGCTGAAACATAAGTTTATTTTAAGCCCTTCAGCCCTTAAAGACACTACATGTGAGTCATTGCAAATTCTCAATTTTGGTGTCCTTTGAACAATTCATCTGTTTAAATTGTTTTGAGGTTTATGAGAAATATGTTTTATTGATTGATTTGGTATGTAGATTTTACGAGTTTCATTTGGGAGGAGCACTTACTGTGGGGAAGAGGCAGAAAGGTCAGGCAAGGGTGGGATAGGGAAAAGGGCCCTCGTTCCCCCAATAACCATTAGCTTAAATCTAGAAACATGAGCTCCTGGAGTTGCCTGCCTGAATGTGCTTCTCTTTTGCATGGAAGGAATTGCAACTGCTAAAATGGTTTCCTTTAACAAAAATTGGCTTTAATTTTTTATGTCTTTACATCCTGCAAGAGCTGTAAAAAGGGATTCTGGAGCAAATGACTTCTTCCTTATACAGCTGATTGTCATTCATATTATTACATCCATAGACTGAGACCCTGCATTTCCTGTGAGAGGTGCCAAGGCTTAGGCAGGCAAGTGGTGGTAGAAGATTGCTTTTACTCAAGGTATCAGCAAAAGTAGAAATCATTGGCTTCTTCTGTGATCAGGTGGGAGCTTTAGTGATCTGAACACAGAGAGAAGAGAGAGATTGAAAGAGAATGGGAAAGAGTGTGTTGTACTTCCATTTTACTTCTTTATATATATCTTTAGTAAGAGATTCATATCCTGAACTGAACACACAAGAGTCATCTCAGCCTCAACTAAGGATAGTGGAAGGGAGGAAGGGGTCTTGAGTTCAGGTGTGGGAGTGGAGAATGCTGAAAATGAGGTGTGGTTTCTATTTACAGTTGTGCTTCTCAACTTCAGTGGTCCTGGCAAGACCTGACTGCAGTCAGCCACCCAACTGAGCCTTTCCCACACTTACTTCCTGAATCATTTGCAAAATAAAATTGTGTGCATGCACAGAAATAACAGTCCAGGACCAAAAGGCATCTCAGGGTCACTTCCAGCTTTTTAATATCTGCCATCCTGATACAAAACATTCAAAACAATCCACACTCACTAGAAGTGTCTACCATGTGCTTCTGATGATGTCCTTGATTATTCTGGTCTGTAATAATACAGTCATTTTTTTTCTCTACTATGGAAACACAGTCTCCTTACTATTAACATAAGGCATATTGTATCGGTATGGTGATCTCAGACAGTTACAGGCCATCAAGTCAGGGTGTCTCACTCTCCTCCTCATTTCCTCCAGCTGCATTTTGGTTTATGGGCCTGGTGGAGTGTGTGCCTCAGGGATTATGAAGTGCCACTGCGTGGAAGGGCATATCTGTGGCATTGGTGGTCATTCTCTGTGTGGTAGCTGCTGCCCATCCTTCCACTTGTCCTCAGCAGCCAATCTGAGCAAGTCACAGATCTGCCATCTTGTGTTCTTAGCCAGGTTCCACCACCCTCACATGCCTTTCTATAAGGGTATGCTTGACACTTTGGGGACACAGGAAATGCTATGAAACTGACCCTTGCGCTCTCTGCCTGGATACATGGTGGTCTTCCGACTTTATCACTGTCATGTCCTTATAGGCTTGGGAGTACTCTCACTTTCTGGCCCCCTTCTCATGTCATCTCAGAAAGATGGACTCAGGGTTCTTCTTCTTTTGAATCTCTAATCCTGACTAGAGGTTATAGATTGATTTGGTATGTGGGTTCCCCAGCTCCTTAGTTCCTGGGGGATAGATTACAGGGTTCCTCCCACCTACATCTAACTTGCTGTCTGCCCCCAGACAGAAAGAAGATGAAAAGCAGTTGCTCTGGGAGGAGGAGGTTTCCCACTCTGGGCAAGTTCATCATGAATTCATTGAGACCGAATAAAGATAAGAGCAATTTGGGGGGTGATTAAAAGGGGTTCATACCATGTTTATTCTCACAGCGGTCACCCAGTTATATACAAGCAGTAAGTCTGAATGTGTTCTCCAGGCTGGCTATATACTCTGCTCCCTAGCGCTGCCGCCCCTGGGTATGCCAGACCAAGTATATACCAGAAACTGAGGAGAGGAGAGAATGGGTGTTTCCTCTCCACCCTCCCCTGGGCTGGTACTCCCATGACTGACTGGCGACTCTGTCACAGGTAAGCATCCTGCCTCTCTCATAAGTAGGCAAAGCAGGCTCCTTTTTATATATAATGGGCACTTTTAATGCCAGGCATGAGTACTGGTCAGAAATTTCCATTTTCTCTACAGTGGTTTTGCCTGATTTCATTTTCTTCCAAATAATTTTTGTCATACATGTGGATCTTGCTTTTCTCTTCATCTTTTTATTAGGAAATTTTCAAATGAAAGAAAGTTGCATATTACAGTGAACATCAAGAATATTACAATGTACAGTCAACACCTAGATTCAACCTTTAATGTTCTGCTGTTTGAAAAAAAAGTTGCATGTCACTTCATTCCTAAAGCCTCCTGTATTTCTTCTAAAACTAAGGACAAAGTATCTCCTAAAAGCACAACTCCAGTATCATTATCACTACACCCAAAAAAGTTAAAACAACTCTGTAATATGGACAATATCTAGTCTACCTTCATATTTTCCCAATTATTCAACAATACCTTTTAGAGCTACTTCTAAGTGTGATATCACAATTTATAAGAAATACCTATTTGGTCATTCAGATGACCAAAATATATTTCTCAGATTTAGTTGATCTTCATCTACAGTTACTGAAAATGCTTAGGAGCAGTAAAGGTGAAATGGTGTCTTATTATGTTAATGGCACTTTTAGACCACCACTCAAGGGGCAGGGGCTGGTTCCCAAGGGGACCAACCCAGTGATTAGAGGGAGGGAACTTTCAGCTCCCAGCCCCTAAGTTTTGGAAGGATAGGGGGCAGGGGGCTGGAGAGTGAGTCAGCCAATGGCCAAGGACTCAGCGAATCATGACTAGGTAATGAAGCCCTCAGAAACACCCACGAAAAGAGCATTTTGCTCCCTTATGCATCCTATCTTGCTTCCTGACTGAGAGAGCTTTCGCACTTGGGTAACCAATGCTTCCACATGCCACCGAGCCAGGCTCTAAGCTCCACGAGGATAGAAGCTCCTTTTTAGGATCTTGCCCTATGCATCTCTTTGGCTATTAACTTGTTTCCTTTATTAAGCTAGTAAACACGTTTTCCTGAGTTCTGTGAGTTGCTCTAGCAAATTAATTGAATCTAAGGGTGAGTTTGTAGGAACCTCTGTTCTGTAGCTGGTCAGTTAAAAGCACAGGTGACAGCCTGGGCCTTGAGACTGGCGCCTGGAGTTGGGGCAGGTGGGGCAAGTTTTGTTGAGGGAGCTCCTTAACCCTGTGAATCTGGGCTGTCTCCAGGCAGATAGCGGCAGAACTGAGTTGAATTCTCAGATACCCTGCTGCTGTTTGAGAATCACTTGTGCCATATGTGGGAAAGCTCCCCACCCCACGCACACACACATTGGAATTGGGTCTGGGAACTTGAATGGACCAATATCCACTCATAGCTCATGCATAGCATTTGGTCATTGTCTATCTTTGGTCCCTTTCAGTCTAGAATGTTGCTGTATTAATTGTTTTTTTCCTCCTGCCATTGACTTTGAAGAAACCAGCCAGTTGTCCTGGGGAATGTCCTTCATTCTGGCAGTGTCTGCTAGTTTCCTAGTGGGATTTTTAACTTGTCATTTATACCTTGTAATTCTTCTGAACTGGGACTTATTTTTCAAGGCTCGATTAGATTCCGGTGAAACGTTCCTGGGTTGAAGACTGTCAGAGAGACGCCCTGCACTTCACATTGCAGCCGTTGGGGAAACACATTGTGTCAAAGTGTTATACTGTTAGTGTTGGACCACTTTTCAAAGGTGTGACCACCATATTTTGTCTTTGTAAATGTAAGTTTCCCTTTGCAATTGGTAGGTAATGATAGAGTGATAGTTTGACACCTAGCAAATATCCTCTTGGCCCCAAACTTGAACCAAATGGGGTTAGTATCCAGTTCTGATCCTTTCTTGAAACAAGTATTTAATTTCCAAGAGTTGCAGAACAGTGTTTTTCTAATTAAATCAGTTCTTCTCCATACTAGCTTCCATTAAAAAAAAAATAAAGAACATTTGGCCTTGACCAAAGATTTCAACTCTTGTAATTTAGTTCTACCTGGATAACGCTTCCTGGAGGCTATGGGTGTTTGGTATTCAGCTGCCTACACTTGAGAAGGTCATAGGGTTACAGAGGAGGTTTATAGTCACATGTTGCACTATCAAATGTATTATTTTATTTCATAAAATATTCTTTATTTTGTGCTTCTCTAAGTCATTGAGCAAAGATAGTGTGGGGATTTTATTTTTTTCCTTATCACGGTTATACATTAAGTAGGTATTGATAAACCTAATTGCTTTAGGATTCCCTTCTGCATCTTTGTGGTTATTGGTAGAATCAAGGATGGTGAGAACTGGCAGTGGGCTTAGGAATCATCCCAAGCCTTTATTACAGAGATGAGGGCACTCGGGCTCAGGGAGCCCAAGCAACGTGCCCAGGTTACATAGCTGGTTTCTGGCACATCCAGGGCCCGATTCCAGGCCTCATGACTCCACCTTATTGTTTTATGCTGTGAGACTAAGAAACATGGTGAGAATCAATAAAACTTGCCTCCGCACCAAGTTCACTGCTTTAGCACTAGTACGCATTGCCGTTAGATGTCACTAGTATGTATTGCCCCTGCTCTTTATTGTCACTGCATGACGGTTTCTCAAAACAGGGGACATAAGTCAGGAGTAACAAGATGGTTTTAGGAGATACTTAAGAGCTAAGATCTTGAATTTTGATAGTTCTATATTTATTTCAATATTTATTAGGAAAAATATGCCTGCCACATTATAAGCTTGATTTCATGATATTATTGTTTAGGATAAGACTTAAGCTAAAAATGTGAAGAACAATATTAAGTAAATAATTTTAATTTCAATTTATAAAAGATGATTTGAATAGGACTATCCTAAGGCGCTGGAAATTTAATATTTAACAGAACAAAGTTTTGGCCTCATGGAACTTAAGCTGGTAGAAAGGAGAGACAAAAATCAGAGAAGGAGATATAAATGTAGTCTATAGGTAAGGCCAATGCTATGAATAAAGTGAAACAAAGTAGGAAGAGGACAGTGAGGGTTTTGCTATTTTTATGCAGTTAAGAAAAGCCTATCTGATGGGATGATATTTGAGCCAAGAGTTGAAGGCAGTGAGGGAGTGAGTGTGTTGGTATCTGATGGAACAGCATTCTAAGCAGAGGGAACAGCAAATGTAAGGGCGTAGAGGCTGGAGCAAGCTCTTGCAGAGGAGGAACAGCAGAGATAGTGTGGCAGGAGGGGAGTGGAGGGTGGGGGTAGGGAGAGCAGTAGGAGAGATCAGAAAGGTGGTAGAAATGCGGCTTATGTAGGGACTTGCATTATGCTTTGCATTTGCATATGTGTAATGTATATATATATACAAGTACATGTGCAAGTATAAAGGCTTTTCTCTGAGTGCAGGATAATGATATAGAAGGTACTCGGATAAGATATAAATTGCGAAAGTGTACTAAATAACTTAAATGTGGGCAACGCTGATGTATTAGTACATTGCATTCATTTCTGTTAAAAAACAGTGAGTGGGGGAAAAGATGTTTGTGAAGAGAGGAGTTCATGATATAAGGATGTGGAGAACATTGCATTTCAGTTTCATGATCAGCATCACTGATTCCCCACTCCTGACATTCATACACAAATGCATACATTTAACACACCCTAAAATGAGGGTTTATAAAGTTTTCTAGTCCACATTCCCCCACTTACACACTCATAGAATGCTCTGGTTGTTAGTTATCACATGATCATGGTCACTGGAGACCAGAAAAGGGTAGGAACCCAGGCTCTGAGTTAAGTTTTGAGTTTTCCTTATGATCCTTCTCATCTTTCCTCTGTTTTCTTTTATGCAGCCCAGTTCACTCCATGGTCTGGGTCATTACACTATAGTTAATTTCATGGCTCATGTAATTTGAGTAAAATTCTCTTCTTGAGATCTCAGTTACCTAGAGAAAAGCACTACTGTTTGAAAACTCAAATGTTGCATTTTCAGAGTGAGCAAAGGCAGTGTGGGAATTCTGTTTTTCCTCATCATGAGGACGAAACATGAAGTGGTGTTCTTTTTGGCTTGAAAGACAAGGCTAGAGCTTAAGGTTTGGCTGCAAGTTTTGAAGCCATGGATTTCCAGAGAGGAAGAGAGCACTTGATTTTTCTGCTTATTATTCTCCTGACAAATTACTGAAAGCACTTTGCCATCCTGTAGTCTGGATTAGTTTTCTTTTGAATTACCGCAAGTGGGTGGGGCTGGAGGAATTCTATAAGCAGACATCCAGATCTACTTAAATGTATTTTTCTATCTAAGCTTTACCCTCTTCTCATTCTTTCTGTGTTTCAGGAAGTATCTGACTGACTACTACCTTTGGGGAACTTCTGTTCCCGTTTTTGTCCTTTCCCCATATCACCTATCCCTCTCCTCTGGCCCTGCATGGTGTGGAGCAGAATCCTCGGCATCTTTTCCCCACAAGACCTGGGATTGGGTTCTTCCCAAGTCTTCATTATTTCCACATCGGTCTTCCCCTTCAAGAACTGCTCAGTAAAACAAATTTATTCTAATCTACTTTCTCACCTGTCACCTAATATGCTTATGGGTTGGCAAATTCAAAGAAACAAACTCATTTATTGCTGAAAAGAAGCATCTTTGAAAAGACAGATCTGCCATGTACGGACCTGCCTAATGAAAACCTAAAAATGGAAAACAGTGGCTGCAGGTTTGGATAATCCCATTCACTGGCAGGGATTCTTGGACAGTATTAATTTTGGTTTGACTTCTCAGCTTCCCTTCTGTTCAGCATCTTATACTACATATCAGATTCTTTTCAATTACAAAAACAATGTCCAGGAAAGCAGAGAATTATAATCAGACTTTGAATTCTCAGAATGCCAACATGCCAAGAGTAAGAGATGCCAGGTCTGAGTAGCTTTGTCCTATCATTTGAGCACTGACTTTAGTTGTAGAAAAAAACTTTTCAATGTTTCACCTTGAAATGATAGTTCATCACAGATAATTTGGTAACTAGTAATGGCTGAGAATTTTCTGTGAGGGAGACCCTCGGTCCTTCTTAGGCTGAATCCTCCCCTCCCCAGTCTCTTCCTCACACCCACATGTATTTTCTCTTCTTTTCCTGAGCCCCTGCAGTGTCTGAGAGTCCCTGAAAGAGAAGCATAGCGCCTTCCTTTGGTGGCAGCCACTGTGGTTACTCAATATTTATTTATTAAAAATTGGAACTTGTATTTAGGTGCAAAAGCTTGCGGCGTCCATTAGTCATCATTGTTATTGGAGGGCCTCTCAGAAATTCTTCATGAATTGTGTTGTAATGTATCTGGTTGCACAGCATCTGTGAGGTATACTGTCCTGTTCTAATTCTAGTCCTCCAGATGTGCTGACATAATTGTTTTAAGTTTTGAACTGCCAAGTAAGAAACACTACTGGAATTTTTATAAAGGGGATATATGTAGGGACACATTCACAACCCTAACAAATTAATTGCATGTGCTATTTAGCAATTATTTTGGTATTTCATGTTTTCATAGTAATTTATAATAATATATTGTTCATCCTTGGGTGACCTTGTTACCTAGTCCACCTACCCGATTGCTTGTCTCCATCAGGGCCCTATGACCTGAAGTCTCAAGGTCAGCCTACTCCCTCTTCAGACGAGGACACAGAGGTATAAGAATTATATTTTTAAATTATGACAATTTATTTAAGTAAAGCAGACTCTTGAATCTCTGTACTACAGATCTGTGTTAACCACAATTTAAATAGCATCCCAGACTCTGAATATCACTGATGGTTAAATGCATGTGCATATGTCAAGGAGCTGCCAGCTTTTCTCTGGGTGTTTGGGGTTGGCCCACCCTCCCCAGTTGCTCCCTTCTGAGGAGGGTCTGTGCCCGCCTGTTAATGGCTGGTTCAGCTTTATTCAGCAGAAAACCACAATGGTAATAGGTGGAGGATGCCTGCGGGCAAACCTTCAAAATTGAGTTTTATACTCTCAGGAAATATTCACTTCAAGCTCAGTTCTTTGTAAACTACTGAAGACAAATGACTGTATGTGCAGTTAAGTGTACATTTGTTGGTGGTGAACCAACTCCAATGATCAGAAGACAGTAAACACAGATATGCTTCTGTGAAATTCTCTTGATTAATATTGCAGATGGTGTCTGTGCTCTGCCCAGCTGCCCTCACATTCCCTCCTCTGGTCCTGCTCACTCATCGTGGCTCCTGTGTGCATTTGCTCCTAAGGGCTAGCACCTGGAACCTTGACTTCCTGGAGCCCTTCCTCCACCCCAGCGCTCACACACATGCGTGCAGACACACACACACACACACACACACACACACACACACACACACACACACACACACACACACACACACACACAGATGGAAGTGGCTGGGGGTCGAGGCCTCCATCCCCTCTCCCTTGTCCCCACCTCTGCTGGTGACTGACTGGTGAAGCAGCCTGAAAGCCCACGCATTTGCCTTCAGGCTGGGCCAGCTCCCTGAGGGTAATTCACACGTTCTCGGCAGGATCAGTGGCGTACTTTGCACTCCAGAGAGATCAGGCTGACGCTGAGACTTCAGCCTGAAATTGTCGCCCGGCTTGCCTCCTTCCCTTTCCTGCTTCCCCCTCTCTTGGGAGCCCTTCTTTAATGAATCACTTGCCATGAGCACAGCTCTCTGGGTCTAATTCTGAGCAGCTGACCAAGGACAATACTATCAGTAGGATCTCAAAGAAATTAAATACGTTATTTGATGCTTTTTATCAATATGTTCAAAACGATGCTTTGTTTGCTAATTTGGGCTACATATGTGCCAGTGGCTGATCTTCACATTTAATAAAAAGTGAAGTGAGATATAGGTTATAGTTACCATTTATCATGGGGCAGATTCTTGACACATTTTCTCTGATTTTCAAAATAATTCTGCATTTTAAGGATGAGTTGATTGAAGTCCAGAGACATTTATTAATGTGCCCAAGACACAGAGCTGGTAATGGACAGAACCACTATTCATATCCAAATCTGTCTGGTTTTAATCCTTTAGTTCTTCCAATTGCTGTCCTGCAGCTCTCTTTCTTTCTTGGGGTATTAGAATATCTGTTTCTAGATGCTATCACAGAGGCATTCCAACATCAAAGCTCATGACTTATTAAAATTGGGGGAGACTGTCTCTTTCTTAAGAGATAACAAAATACATTACTAAACACCAAACTTAATTTCCCAGAATGGGAATGATTGGAAGTAATTTCTAATAAGCCCTTGAGTCGAGCCATATAAATCTGTTGTATACAGAGAGAACTTTGTCCAGTCTATGACAGAATCTGGAGGTTCATAGAAACACAAAATTACTGAGGAGGTGCAAACAGGACAGGGCATTAGGATGTGGTTCAAGAGCAGAGGATGGAAGTGGTCACTGTCAGTCCTACGACTGTATTGTACCAGGTTGCTGTTTGAAAATGACTCAAAATGAGTCACTACATCCTGAAAGCCCTAAGACATCTTGCATGAGTACCAGTCTGATCCACAGAGAGACCCTTAAAGAAAAAAATAAGGGGGAAATGGCACTGATGGTATGGCCATCTAAATGGACTTGCTTTTACCATCTGTGCTGAATCTGTTTGAATTATTCATTATGACACCTGCTCTATACATGTGAAAGTTCCAGCAAGAATACACAAAAAACCATACCAGAGACCTTTAAAGTTTCTGAAGGTGATGTCAGCACTTATTACAGATGATAACTGCCCTTTTTCTAGAGTGCTCTCCATCCACCCTTTTCCCTAGCTATTTCTTATCTTTTAAAGGTGAAGCTCAGCCACTGCCTCTTCCAGGAAGCCTTGTCTGACACCATTAGAATAGATAAAGTCCCTTTTTTGTAGATTTGTTATTACTATGAGCAATCATCCAGAAAAATGCGCTGTCCAACACATTGAAAGAATATGCTTACTGTTAATTCTCCCATTAACCTCAAAGCTCCTCAAGGTCAATAATTCTGTTTTATTATCTCTGTGTCCCCAGTACTTGGTATGTTGCAAGGCAGAGTTGACCCTCAGTAAGTGTTTTTTTTTTTTTAATTGAACTGGCTTATAAGGACAGAAGGAGGCACTGTATCTTTTGGTATACATAAATTGTATTAAAGCCATTGTAAATTGTTTTGAAGCCATTCAAGTGACTTAGTCAGAAAAAATACCAAAGAACTAGAAGGCAGTGGAAACACCCAGTCAGGCTTTTGGAGCAGGAGGATCTAAAAGAGAGGAATGTGTGTTATATCTGATAAACCAAAGAAGTTTGGCAGCCAGATGCTGTGTGAGGGCCAATTGGGGACATAGTTGCAGAGGTGAGAATCATGATGGTGGACAGCTAGGGAGAGCACACGCGTCTGCTGTGGAAAAGGATGGAGTGAGATTTTTATTTGAGGCCAGAGAGGGTAGTGGAAGGAGCATAGACTTAGACTTGATACCGAGCTCTGCTGGCTATGTTTTCTTTGACAACCTTTCTGAATTTCATTTTCTTTATTTGAAAAATGGGCATGCCAGCACTGACTTCAGAGAGGTAGGATGTCTAAATATCCCCATACAGGAGGGGGACTGATTCATCCTGTCTAGAGAAATCAGGGTGTACTTCACGGGGGAATCGACCCTCAAGTGGACTCTGGAAGGATGAGTAGGAGTTTGCCACATGGGCAAGGTGGAGAAGGAGACACCCATCAAGTCACAAAGGTTCATGCTGGGGTAGTGTGCTCATTGCCAGAGTGTAAGACAGGAGAGGACAGTGGCAGGGATGATGACAGAGATAAGGGCCTTTCTGCCACACTACAGAGCTTGGAATTGGTCCTGAGGTCAGCAGAACCACTAAATTTAGGGATTAATAAGGAAATTGTTGAGAGGCAGGGTTAGAATATCTAAATGTAAAGAGTGATCATATTTATGTTGATTTCTTGGCTGCTGCCAAGGCTCTTTCACTTTCTTCCTTGATTTGCTATTAAAGCTATTCATTTGAGTTGTAACAACATTACTAATTTTTAAAAATTTCTGGTCTCATGGCCTTCATCTTGCTTTAATGGACCTTAAATCATTGAGTGGTCCTGCTTATTAAATAACTTCTGTGGGATATATTCATTCCTTCAACAAACACTTCCTGAGAGGCTGCTGTGGGCCCGCCTGTCATAGGTCTGGGGCACATAGAATCTCTATCTTGTGGAGCTTCCCTTGCAGCAGGGGAAATGGGCTGTAGATTAATAAATGTTAAGAGTGCAGGAGGAACATAGCAGTGGTGGAAGAGGCAGACAGGGGAGTCCTCTCTTAAGGAAGCGGTCTTTCCACCTGACTGCTGTGCCTTCTCCAAGGCTTCCTGAGGTCTGATTCAGGACATTCAAGTCCCCTGTCTCTGGCTTGGCTTCATTCCTGCCTTTGTTTATTCTCTGTAACCTTTTCTGTCTCAATATTTCCTTTCTCTTCCTCTTTCACTTGGCAAATGTCACCTGTTGGGACTGGCCAAAGACAAACACAGCCTAGTGAGCAGCCTTTGGAAGGGAATATTTGAATTTGTGTGGATGGGCTGAGACACAGGCCAAGTTCTGAAACAGTGGGTGAAGTCAGGAAAGAGAGGCCAGGGGCCTCTTCTCTAAGAGTAGCTTTCAGTAAGATGGACACATTCCCGGCCAGCCCTCGAGGGACGTACATTAGCCTCACCTCTGAATCTGGAAGGCCAGGAGGAGGGGGCTCTGTCCCGTCAGTGGCTCTCTCCAGTAGACCCCTCTGCACACGAAGAAACTGGAGGCACAGAGAGGGTATGTGACTTTCCCAAGACCAAAAGGCTTGTTCCAGGTAGAACGAATTTAAACAAAGCAGCTTGGCTCGTATCCAGAATCTTCAGGCCAGAGTGCTGGCTCTCAGTGAGTTCCTCAGAACACTGGCGGCGAGGGCCTGGTTTCTGCAGTGGAGTATAGAGAATGCCATACCCCACAGCCCCCTCTTGGAGAGTCATATATATCAGCCTGCTCAAGAAACCTTTGAACTCCATCTAACCCAGAGTTTCCTCAGCATGTTTGACTGCAGAAATCTTTTTAAGGGATCAGTCACTACCCTCATGAGACACTAGTGTGTGGAATGTGGATACACCTTCTGCCTTCCTGGTTGTCTTTTTGGTAGAGAGAGAATGAAGAGAGAGAGAAGATAGGAAGGAGAAAAGTTGAGGGGAAGCAAGGAGACAGAGAAGAAGGCAAAGGAATCAAGTAAAGGTGCAACTCAGTATTTCCTGATAAAATTCTAAATTTTTATTTCTCTGCCCTCCTTCTCCCTTGCTTTTCAAAGTGGTCCACAAACTTCTTCCCAGATGAGTAAGATTTCTTTATCTTACTGATTTCTTTGGACTGATGACAGTTTTAAAAAATAGTCCAGGAGGCCAAGAGGCTGACTGTGCCGGTGACCCAGACTGAGAGTCATGATGGAGTTAAGATGGGGCAAGGGACCTGGTCCTGGGCCACCACACGGCTCCCTCACCTCCTGGCCAGGATGGCTTCCACGTCCCTCGGTGCCCACAGTATGTGCAGCAACAGCAGTGACAGCGTGAGGCCCACAACTCAGGCCCTGACACCCTGTGCAGTTTCCTCAAGCACATTTCCTCTTCAGAGTCAGTCCTGTGTCCATGTATTTTCTTTGCCCTGTTAGGCTTAGTCCATCAACATTAGCATAGCCAGTAATATAATGATCACCACCATAAACCATCAGCATTGTAATTCTCTGTTTATTGTATGCTTGCTACAGTTCACAGACTCTTTGCATAACCTAGGAAAATCATATTTCCTTTGCTTCTGGTTCTTTGAACAGAAAGTGTTTGTAATTTGGAATGAAGAATAGTTCTCCAGAAATGTTTATATTCTCCACAAAAGTAAACCCTTCTAAGCATGGACTCAGGAGTTTTTAAAATATTTTCACTAAACCAAATAGAGTTCTCTGATTTATAAGGATTCCTGGATTGTTATATTTTTATTAGAAATATTAGTTTATGCACCTATCAGGTGTTAAAATGCATAAAATTAATACTTAGTTGCTGTCAGAACATTGCTTTCAAAGTGTAGTCCTTGAACCAGCATCATCATTTTGGGAATTTGTTAAAAATGCAGAATCTTGGGCCTCATCCCAGACCTACTGAATCCAAATATGCATTGTAATGAGATTCCAAGTTGATTTACGTGTTTCTGAAAGTTTAAGAAGACTTGCCCCAAAGTATACAAAACGTATTAAGGCTAATCATCATTATGTTCATGTCCATGCTACCTACTTGCAGTTGCACATGAATACCTATCATAGAGTTACAAGAGCTCTCTAATTTTCATCCAACTAACTTCATGTGGGCTGTTTATACATTATTACCCAAGAGAGCTATAAGTAATCTCTGAGGGACACAGTTAGTGCCTATTAGATGAATAAGTAGGTGAATAGATAGAGCTAGAGGTAGAAATCCAGATACAGATAGAGATATAGGTAAATAGTGATTAATTTTTTAAAGTGTTATAGGTACCAGCTGTCAAGAACTGTGAAGGGTCTGAGATTTTACTGTACTTGCAAGTTAACTTGCCACAGTTTCATAGATGATGGCGGAAGACATGAGACTCCCAAGTCGGAGACAAAGGACATTATTGCTCATTTCATAAGAAGCAGCATGAACAGCATATGTGTGTCACTTTTCTCTGCCCCAAATCCCATAGGGGTTATGTAGATGGGCCAGGTGGATGCCTACACATACTCTGGATTGTGTTATAGGAAAGAAACCCTGAGTTTACAGAATCTGAACCTTTTAAAATGGACAATAAACAAACAGGATGACAGGCTAAATGATTTCCCTTTGCTCTGGGATAGTCTGTCTTCTGAGGCCACTGGTCATACAAACTTCTTAAAATGATAATCCAGAACGAAAGGCAGTCAGTGCCTCTCTTTGTAAAATATACTGAAATGCAAGAGACCCATGGACAATTGACTCTCAACAATAAGTATTACAAAATCTTTATATTTAGGTTTTAGAGCCTATAAATATTTTTGGGGGAGTCATTAAAGATATATTTCCTAATCCCTAGGTTGTACTTTTTAGTTTCTATCAGAAAGACTCTAGGAGGTAAATAACTTCCAGTCTGGGCATTCAGCTTAGCCCTTACATGAAGAGAGAAGTTATATTAAGAAAGTGAGTGGAATTGTGCATTGTAAATAGCGAGACCACCTGTGGCTCTTTAGAGTGTTGGTTGTATCACTCAAGTGCTGAGCCCATTCTTATCCTGAAGTTTAAGAGATATGACATAATTCAGAGAGCTCCGAAGAGACTAAGGTGTTTAAAAGCTTGGCAAATGGTCGGAGTAATGGAGGCAATTTGGGGCTGATGGTAACTTTCTATCACAGCAGTTTTGTGGTCTGTAAATGGATTGTCTTGCCAAGTAGTTGATTTCTTTTTGCTCCAAGAAGAGGCTTAATCTTTCAGAGAATTGCAAATTAAATTTCTGCTCTGACTCCTAGAATTTTCCTTTACTCTCAAAGCATATGAGAATTTGGAGAAGACAAAACTGGAGACATTTTCCTAAGCATATGACAACAGGACATTGATACATGATTAACAATGAGCTCGCAGGGGGGAGTTGGGGTGGGCCCTCATTTGTACTGTTTGCTGATTTCTGTGGTGGAAGTATTTCCACTGTGGTTGATTTCAAGCTACCAATGGGAAGCCATCCAGCTTGCAGAATTCCTGAAGATGTAAGAAACCAGTATGTGCTCGCTCCAGCAACCCATTGCAAAACAGTCCGAATTAGCAATTTTTTGTAAATTTAGTTTGATCATGTAAGTAAAGGTAGTTTGATCATGAAAAAGATTTGCTCATAGAAGCTTTTTTTCCCAAAGTTTTTTACAACAATGTGTGTTCGTTTTGCCCCTGACAATTCATAAATAGACTTACCTTAAGGCAGATGACAGGCTAAATGATTTTTTGAAACTTACTTGAACAGGATGATTTCATTTTTTAAAATCTTCCTTTACATTGTGGGTATAACCAACCTGGCTATTTGCTTCCTTTAAATAAACAAACTGCCAGCACAGCATGTTTCTCTCCTATGGAAAAGCCTGTAGGTGCAGTCTGATTGTCACTGGTATTTTTAGAAGAGTGGGAGGCTAGTCAGGCACCAACCAATGAGGATGCCTTGTAATTGGGTGATCTGTGGAATCGTAATGAATCCCAAATTCGGAAACAAGGCTCCTGCCCCCATGGTTGGACTGGGAGCATTGCAAATCCTCTTTGCGCTAATGAGGCTTTATACCTCTTCAACAGACTTACCCTGGGATTCCCCCTGGGTTCAGCTTGCCTACAAGAGCTCTGTGATGTCCCTCTCAGGAGTGCTTTATTGTTGTGTTGACAGAAACATTTTCCCAGAGAGTTTAAGCTGAGCTCAGACACTGCAGCTCCAATGAGGCTCATGGTGAGCAAGCCACCCTCCTGCATGGATGGCCCAGCCCGCGCTGGTGTACTTTGCCTCTCGGGCAGCCCTGTAATGTTTCCAGTTTCTGGCCCATCCGTGCCCATCATGTGGCTTCTAACAGAGTACACTGATTTTCTCTCCATCAAGGGGTAAATGGAGGGGCCAGCTTGTTGCATTCAACCCACCCCAGTGAGCTTTTCCTGGCCTCTGTCCCTTCTTTCCCCGGCATTTACCCAGAAAGGGGGTCCTTGACTTCAATGCAGATTTGAGTGGCTCCTTCCTTCTCCCTTGGGGGATATTGAATGAGAGGCTTCAATTATGTATTTATCAGATTTATAAAATGTTCATCTTGCCAAGGTCTCTGGGCACATAGACAAGAGTTAAAAATATATTACTGAGTGATAATAATAAAAAAGTCCACCAAACATAGGTTCTATGTCAACTCCATTGGAAGCCTGGTATGGTAAGATTGATTCAGAGCTGCCATTGATTTTTTTTCTATTTATAAAATGCACCCATTTCCCAGGTGGCTTGTTCTTTCTTGGGAAGCAAAAGTGTTGACAAGCAATGAGGTGGAACACATTGATTTGCTGTTTAGGCTAAGACCAAATCCAAAAGACAACACATCTGCCGTATTCAGGAGGTCAGTTTATACCCGCCCCTTCACTCTCATCCTTCCTTTTTGGTGAAGGCAAAAATAGAAGTGATTTTTTTAAAAAGAGAGCTTTGCATCATCTGTCCCAAATTTTTGTCTAGATGCACTCAGACAAATTAGCTTCAGGAGTTTTCTAGCTCTGTAAGAGAAGGAAAATTCTCTGAAAAGGGTGTACTATGCCAGGCCACATGCCTGCTGCATTTTCTTTTGCCTGTGTGATGCCAATAGCATAGTGGTGGGTTGTTTAAAGGCCTAGTTCAGTGCAGATGACTTTTCTCATATGTGCAGGAACACAAAGGTGAGGTGTTTAGGTAGGAAAAAAATGAATATTTGAAGAACTTTTCTCAAGAATGTTGGATCTGAAATTCTACTGCCACATTGGACTTCCTCTCTGCCCACTGCTGATAAAAGCAAACACCAGAGGCACCAAGAAAGAATCAAGACACTCCCGACAATATATGGCATTAACACCCACACCACTAGTGCCCTGGAGACTGGCTTTTGTGAATAGAAAATAAGTTATCCTAGAGGGGACCCTACATTATTTTTTGTCTTCAGAATCGAGGTATGATTAACATGCTTGCCATTAGGGAACCTCTGGTCTCTGCTACATGTCAGAGCTACATCAGTGTAAGGAGAAGAAAAAAACATGGGCTATTCTGTTAAAGCATATGTTGTCAAGCTAAGGCCCACAGGCCAATCTGACCCAATTTTTGTTTTTTTGTAAATAAAGTTTTATTGGAACACAGCCCACCCATGTGTCTATGGATTGTCTGTGGCTGCTTTCAAGCTACCACGGCAGAGTTGAGTCATAGTGGCCTAGGCTGTATGGCTCAAAAAGCTTACAATACTTCCATCTAGCCCCTTACAGAAAAAATTTGCTGACCCCTGCCTTAAAAAAAAAAAAACAAGCTAAATATCTAACAAAATAAGAACCCACTATTAGCACCCATGTATTTTGTATGTGGGCGTTACTGGTTTGGCTTCTCTTCACACACACTTGTCAGGTGTGTGAGCAGTGAGATGTGAGCAGAAAGTTCCAGCTTAAGAGAATACCAAGGCCCACTCTCTGTTGCAACTTTACCTTAAAGTCTGTAATTACCTCTGTGGACTCTCCTGTTTTACATATGAAAATGGAGACTGCAGAACTGCAGAAGAGATGTTCATAGCTGCCATCAGGGTTGGGGGTGGTGCTAGACCTCATTGATCAAGTCCTTATGAATGCATGGATTCCTAGTTAAGCGCTAGTTAATTGGATGTTATAGACAGAAATATGAACTATCATATCTGGATTTTTTCTTCTATCTTGTGTGTGAAGGAAAAAAATGGGAAATTTTCTGGCTTGTACATGTCGTTGTTAATTTCAGGGATATGGCAACTTTGTGTGATATATTCTTGTTAGGTAAGCAAAAAAGGGGTGGTTCTGACACAGAGTCCCTCAGGAATTCTGTGGTTGGGTCCTTTTCGACATTTTTTTTTGTAGCATCACATGGGTTTTATTTTTATAAAAGACTTATCAGGATACACAGTGTAAATGGTAAATTTATTGTCTCTGTGTATTCCAGTCTTTTCCTCTTCTTCATCTCTTTTCTTTAACTTTTCCAAAGAAAGGCAGCCCTCTGCATTTTCCAGTGCCAACCAAGCCTTGTGTGTGCAAAGTACCTGTATGATCTCATCAGAAAGGTGATATGATCTTTGAGAAGCAGGCATTTTAAAAAAGGATAATCCTTTCTTTTGTGGGAGTCTTTTAATACTTTCAGGGTGGGGAAGAATCTTCAGAGACAACTTGTTAGAGCTCCTCAAATTAATCTAAAATTAATTATCATCCCTAAAATTAATCTGTAGCTGTGGCTGGATGCTCTTTACACGTATTTTTGGTTGACACCTCTAAAGAATGCATAACATTCTCTAGGCTGTCTTACCTTTTAGAACAGATCAATAATGTTTTCATACTCATATAATATCTTTCATATATACAAAGGACCTCATTCAAAAACTACCCACCAAAGACTTATCCTTTTTACTTTCTATTGAAAGTGTGAATTTTCAGATTAATAAAATATGTATTTTAGCCATTTCAGCATAACTAACACACTTTCTACTTGCACTTTGGATTTAGCCAAACAGTTAAATGTTTATTTTCAATGAGACGAATGCCCCCTGGTGGAAACAGTAGCAACTATTTGCACTAATTTGGGGGGCCATGTACAACTGGTACAAATATATCAACTCCAATCACAGGACAATGCAGGGATGCAATTGACGTAACTTAGTTCTCTAGTGTTTCAAGTGATGCTCCATTTACATGTAGTAAATAAAAGATAACATCAAGTTGCGAGGGGCTTTTTTTATATCCACTGAAATCAAAAGATTTAACAAGGAGCTAACTAACCCCTTATTATGGTAAGCCCTTTAGTGTCTTTCTAGTTAACTTGGGAATCTCCTCACTGATAAAGTCATTTATAGCAGGGCCGTTTGTAATGATTTTTTTAATGGAGGACTTTTAGATAACACCTTGGAGGGTGTTTTAAAACTACGTAGTGGTATAAGAGGCAACTGCTTAAAGAATTGTAAGATGGCTCCTAGATAAACAAGTCAGTGGGAGAGAGGAGTAATTTAAGTCTCACCAAATGATGACTTTATGTCATTTGTCTCATTAAACTGCCAGGCAATTCATCCTCAGTTCATCAGGGAACAAATGCTCACCAAGCTAGGGATGTAGGCTTGCCAGGTCTCAAGTTTTTATAGAAAACTTTATTTTGGAAATTTCCAACCTGAACATACTTGAAATCTAGTTCCCAGAAAACTCTGTAAAAGGGTTTCTGTGGATGTTGAGGAAAGGGAAGGTGAGAGTTAAGTATGAGGTTGGGCCTCTCTTTGGGGAACAGAATCTCAAAGAGTAGAGGTTGTCTGCATATTCTGTTGAGCTCCCCTCTGCCCGGTGGAACCTGGTTGTGCTGTGGTTGTAGCTCCACCAGAAGAGCTGAGCTTCTGGATATAGAAAAAAACATCATCAAGGACCATCTTGTGTTGAAAGATGATGTTCTGCATACTTAATGGGCTGAATCACCCTTTCCCTTTTCAGATATGGCTCATGTCCATTCAGCTGTGGATTTGGATGGTAAATACCATTGTACTTTCATATCACCAAGTGCCACATTTTCTGAGGAGGGGACGTTTCTTTGCCTCAGCATTTGTAAGGGACTGCACTCTGGAGTATAACAGACCGGCCTGATGTTGTCTGTTAACTTGCAAGTACTTTGATGTTAACAGTGTGGTGGGAAATAACTTGTGTAGAAATTACTGTTCTTAAACCAGTGCCTTTGGTTAAGCTATGAAGCTAAATCTTTGTTATCCACTGGCTTGTGTCATGAAGTGGGAATATGGGGCTTGACTTCCCCAAGGGGAAGATGGTAGATCTGGTGTAAGAGGGCATGAAGAAACACTGGGGCTTGCTGAAGCTTTTGGTAGGTCTTCAAGAACTTGTTTCTCAGATCAGAAATGTATGGCAGTCGTCTCCCTGGTGAACAGTCCTCCTGGCCCCTGCAGCTCCAACAGCAGAGGCCACTAAAGCACAATGTGGGGAACAGTCTGGATGCCACCTCCTCTCACAGGTGTTTATTTGGGTCTCTTGAGCAGCCTGTGGTGGGACATGTTGTACATACAGGGATGACTTCCACTTGTTGGCAGTGGTCTTTGTCTTGATGTATTTTTGTTGAAATGGTTTTGGACCTTAAACAGTATTACCCAGCTTGATCACTCAGATGATTTACTCGGGTTGGCTCTGAATAGCGCTGAGCTATTTTTCTGAGTCAGATTCACCTGCTAGGTTAAGAGCTCACTGTCATCCCTTCCTCCTGACATTTACTCATTTACAGAGATGTGTCTGGACTGGGCACTGGGTTAGACCATCCCTTCCCCCAGGATCATACCCCTCACTGGGAAAGTATCGAGTCAGTGATGCTTGAAATATAGATTGAAAGGTGCTTCGATTGAGGGTGAGTGCAGGTGGCAGTGGGCGCCTTAAAGAGGACTGTCTGAACCAGTCTAGAAATTGTTCCTAAAGGTGCGGGGGCAGGGGAGGGCATGGAGCTTGAGGCATGTAGGAGGTGGGAGAGGGGCAAGGATGAGGTGGACAGGGGATTCCAGGTAGGGATTTCCTGCCCAAAGCTTGAACATAGGAGGAAACGTGAGACATGGAGTCTCATACATTTGCAGGCTTTGGCTGAGTGGAGAATGGGTGTGGAGAACTGGGAGAGAGACAGGAGGGAGTCAGAGAAGCCACCTTGGAGGCCTTTGCAAGCTGTGGGTGGAATCCTAGAGGATTTTGTGTGTGGTGGGGCCTCCTTATAATGGGCATGTTGCAAAAGGCACACTGAGAAGCGTGACTGGAAGGAGGGCGAGTTCCAGCAATTCACACCGATGTG
Organism: Manis javanica; assembly: GCF_040802235.1. Classification (NCBI taxonomy): domain Eukaryota; kingdom Metazoa; phylum Chordata; class Mammalia; order Pholidota; family Manidae; genus Manis; species Manis javanica. Next base: position 80,746,874 of record NC_133157.1, read on the forward strand.
AACAGGCTCTAGAGTTAAGGCGAACTAATGAGTTCCAAAGGCATGGTGGGCACAGGCAGCACAGGTGCCTGAGGGGAAGGCCCAGGCAGAGTCCAGCTGGGCTCCAGTCCCAGGGCGGTGGGTTCCTGGCTGTGGGGTGTTGGCTATGTCCTCATCTCCTTTATCTTTTCCTATCCTGGATGGTGGGAGTGGTGGTTGTCCTTCATAGTGTGTTTTGGGACTAAAATGAGATTATACATGTTACATATGTAGAGTCTTAAAGTTACTCTTGAATACATGCTTGTGTGTGTGTTAGGGTATGCGTATGAAGAGATAAAGAAAGGACCTTCATTCAGATATAACTCATTCTGAGTTATTAACATTTTAATTCAGATCAATGGGGAAAAATAAGGCCTTTTGAGGGTTTATTCATAGTGTGCTGAATATTTTTTTCCTTCTCACAATTTAGTTACTTTGAGGACTGAACATTTATAAAACGTTTTTGGCAAACCCATTTATATAGTAGAATCCATTTTCTTTGGGAGGTTGGAGAAACTGAGAGAGGAGCCAGAGAGTCATAAATCCTATTTAATTCGAGTTCATGCATTTCATGAGAGAAGGCCCCTTCTTAATCCTCTCATTGTATTTCTCCTGAGACCTATAAACAGATGACGTTAGCAGCAATTTAAAAATGCACATCACATCACAGGAGTTTTAGAAAGGATTGCTTTCCACTTCTTTCTCCCCCATTTAAACTACAGGAATTTTAAGTCCAAAACCAAAATCATACTGCACAAGTCAAAACCAACTGCTTCCTGGAATAGGTGGGCTGTAACTGTCCATCTATCTTTATCATCCACGCTGGTTAGAAAACTGAGAATCTGTGTTCTGAATCTTATGAGTGTATTTCCCCACGCATTTTATGCTTGTGAAGGGCCTGCTATGGGTATAAATGGAGAAAGGATGTGGTTATGAGGCTAAGTAAGTAGTACTCTTTATAGTCGGGTGGCTTCTGTATGACTCAAGGGGCAATGTACCTCATTTTCTAGAAGAGAGCAGAGGTATGGCTGTGGGAACCCAGACAGAAAGATTCCTGCCAGCCGTGCTATCAAGATGCCTTTCAATTGGGCCTCCAAAATATTAGCCTGTAGAACCTTACAGTTTGAGAAATCCCTAATTACACAGTGGTTACAGTGTATGCTTTTTAATTGTGTGTTTTGCCTTGCTTTTTTCCTATGAGATTTGTATTCATTCTTCAACAACTTAAACTATCTTAGAAAAATGTCCTTGGAAGGCAATAGTCATTGGACCAACTGTTCTTCAAATGACAGTTTCGAGAGTCAGGGACAGCTAATCATTGGAGACAAAGGAAGAACTGAGGTTTCTTTCATTCCCAGCCAAAATGGTGACTTACACACAAGCACCCTGCTATCAGAGCCTCTCTCCTGGCAGCATGCACCAGAATTTATTGCAATGTTGGTGTGAAAGAAACTGAGAAACCTTTTAGAGACATGACCTGGATTTTCAAAAGTCACACATGCCTTTGTGCAAAACCAAGGAAACCAGAGCATGCTGAGTTGCAGTTCAGTCTGCCATTGTTCCCTGCCAACCCCATCCAAAAAAGTCTTGCATTCTCAGAGTCCTGGAGAATTCTCAAGCTGCTAAAAGTTAAGTCTTTCTTAAAATCACCACCATCACCCCATAGCCATCATGTACTGAGCATTTGCTTTGTTCCAAGCATGTTTCTGTACTTTACAGGTATGTATTATCTCATTTAGTATCCTTTACAGCCTCACATGTCAGATGAGGAAACTGAGATACAAAAAGATGAAGTCTGGCCTGGGGTCACATATACATATATATATACACACACACATGCAGTGAGTGTTGATACCAGGGCCCAAATCTGGCCAGATAATCAGTTACAATTTTTCAGCTATGTTCAGTGTTCCTATTTTTTTATTATTCTTTTCTTTCTCTTTTTTTTCTCTATTTTTTTCTTTTTGTTATTTTGATCCATCTGTCTGTACTTCTGGTTCCTTTTTCTGTTTTTCTCCCAAATAGGATGTGTTGTTATGTCTTTATAGGCTAATCTTTTAATTTTTTTAGCTTAATAATATCTAACCAGGAAAGTGAAAACTCTAAGAGAAGAAAGGTGCTATCTCAAAACTAAAAAAGGGACAGTGGGAGAAAAACTTGTTTTGAGAAAGATTGTATGTTGTGCATGTTTGATTATGGGCTTCCAGCTCCCAGAGATCTTGACACACGTGTGATTGCAAGCACCTCATCTCCTTTAAGGAAGTATGGACATGCCAGCGCACAGGTGATGGCTTTCCAACAGGAAACTGTGGGCTTATTGAAAAACACGTCTAAAATCCACTCTCAGTTGTAATCCCTTTTATTGACATTTCATTGTCCTTGAACCAAAGGAGAAGCAATTTTATGTCCATGCTGGTCAGATTTTGAAAAGTTTGAAATGATGCTTCTAAAACAATGCATATTCAAAATGAGCAGGTGCAAAATGATTGTGTGTGTGTGTGTGTGTGTGTGTGTGTGCGTGTGTGTAATGATGGGGACAATAGACCAGGGCCAACTCAGGAGTCTCAGGATCTGGGGGAGATGGCTCCTAGCTTGAGTTGTTACTGGCTCTTCACCCATCTGCAAAATCAGAATGATGTGAACAGATCTCTCAGTCATCTAGGGAACTAGGTCATGGCAAAATGCTGCAACGGTAATGACCATGTGGGGCATTCTGCAGAGGAATGGCAGGGATGGGAGGCCGACCATCCATGTGGATGGTCGGATGTGTCTTTCTTCAACTTGTCTTCTCCAATATGAAAAATTAGGCAAAACAGTGCATTTTCAATGCCAGTGTCCACCCTTACCCGCTGCGTGACTCTTGGGGAGTTTCTAACCTCTCAAAGCCTCTGTTTTCTTATTGTAAAAGATGCTGGTAATAATAACCCCACTTTATGGATTCTCTGTAAGGCTTAAACAAGAGCCTATCTACATAGCCCTTCATGCAGTGGGCAGAGCAGTGTGAAGGGAGGTGGTTGGTCCAGCTCACATGAACTTGAACTGTGGAGCCAGATTTCCTGGGTTTGAACTTGAGCTTCTGCACTTACCAACTTTGTGACTTCAGTTGTGTTCCCCATGCTTTCTGTGGTCTGTGTCCTGCCTCCAAAAGGGAATAATCATATCCTATTTATAGGTCTGACATGTAGACTAAATAAATATGTATGAAGCACTTAGAAGAAAGCTTGGCATAGGGTTAACAGCATGTGTTAGCACTATTATTGTGCATAGTAAGCATAAGCATAAGCAACAAGTATCATCTATTATTATTATTTTAATTATAATAATTATTATGTCATAATATAATACCTTTGGGAACTGAAATATTTTATAGAGACCAGTAGTAATATACTGACTAGGAAAATGAAAATTAAATTTTAAAAAATCAGAAAAATGAAGGGAAAATGAAAATGAAATGATCAAAAATGTAAATTTGACAGATCTGATTCATTGAGTCAGTTTGCCATTTTTCAGACATTTGGTGGAATATTTGTCATGTATACTGGGCTATCGAGAGTGGAGGTGTGCTCTGGAGAAGGATTTACTGAATGGACTTGCTGAAAAGCCAATCCTAAAGAATAATGTGATGTGATCTGTCATCAGTATCTGTCCTAGGGTGCAGATGGTGAGGGTCTTCAGCCCCATCCCCAGACACCCGGGACTGGCTTTTTGTAGAAGAGCGCATGTGAGCTCGCCTGTTTACAAGTTCCGCAGGCAGGGAAGGGGCAAAGGGAATTCTGTGCGGAAGGCTGAGTGTGATGAATGAAGATGGGGTCGGTGTTCTGCAGGGACAGCATGCTGTGTGCCTGAGCACTAGATGCATGAGGACACAGAAGTGTCCATGAGGTCCAGGTATTCTGACCAAGGGCTGACGGAGGGAGAGGAGCTTGGGGTGCATGGGTGGGACTTGTTCCTGTAGGGAGCCGGGGTAGGGGGCGGCTAGAATGTTAGATAGGAGAGGGGCTTTGTGAGCTGAGCTGAGCTGAGGGCTCTGGTCCCCCCCAGAGCAGGCATCCACTTCCCAGCAGTCAGAAATCAGGAATCAGAACACAGGCCAGAGACAGCAACTGGGGTGCTGTAGCCTAACTCCAGGTGAGATCCTGGAGTGAAGGTGAGCTTCTAGCACGTGATGAACAGAGAGCCTTGCAGATGATTGACACCATGGACGAGGAGGTGGGAACTGGCTTGAATGTGGTGTTGGGAAAATCAAGGGAGTAGTTAAGAGGCTGAGGGCCTCAGCTTGACCAGCTGGAAGAGGCTGGAGAAAAAGCCACTGAGTAGTTGTTTATAAGGGTTTTGTGGTGGCCGTGGGGCATTCTGCAGAGGAATGGCAGGGATGGGAGGCCAAGATCCAAGCAAGCTGGGGGAAGGTTAGGTTCTGATGTGGCAGGAGCTAAGGTATCTGCCTCTCATTTGTAATACGATGGGAAAGAGAAACAGGGAGGCTGCCTGTTACACAGATAGCAGCTGCAGCCTGTCCTCAGGTGTGGCCTAATGAGTGACCTCTGGGCGGACCGGTTTCAACCCGAGCAGGTGATGAGATTGCTGAGCTGTTGGGAACCAGCCAGAAGTCTCCGTGAGGTGAACTGAATCCACTGTCTCTGTGCCAGACCTTGATAGCCTGGGGTGGGTGCCCAGAGCATCTGCTTTACAGACAAAGGAGGCAGCATGCCTTGCTGCCCTGGCCCTCAAAGGCAGCTGACCACGTGTCCACCAGCTGAGCATGCTGAGACTCAGGGCTTCGTCTAGAGTTGGCAAGAAAAGACAAGTTTGGGTCGTAGAGCCTCTGGGTGTTAGACCTGGGAAAGGTGATCCGGGGCTGCCTAGGAAAGCCTCCTAGCAGAAACTCGAAGCCCAGAGTGGCTCTTGTTCTTGCCAAAGTCAGCCTGGAATTAGTGGTGAACCTAAGTATTGGAGGCCTTTCTTGCCCCTGCATACACCCTGGAAGGCTTCTCCCTTCCCTCTTCACCTCTGTGCCCTTTCTTGCCCTCCAGCCACAGAGATTATCCATCAAACCCATCCCAGCCATAAGCTTTCTTCCCCTTTTCCATCCACTCTCCTCCCAGGGCCATGCTGGGTAGCTGATTCACAGATATCTTAAGTGTTAGGGTGCCGACAGATGTAGTAGGTATGACATCGCATTTCTTCCAGGCAGCACAGTTGCATTTTTAATGGGTCTGTCCCCAGTGCCTGACAGACTCTCCATTCATAAACCTAAGTAGTCTATGCCAATCTCAATACTGTATCAAAACTTCTAGCTAGAAAAATGAATCCAAGCAAATTTTCAGTCACGTTAAATACCTGTCTTCTCTTTTCCATTATGTTTCAAATACTTTTTTATGAAGTATAGTAGATATACAATATTATATTGGTTTCAGGGGTACAACATAGTGATCTGACAATTATATACATTACAAAATACTGAAATATATCATGAAATACTCCCATCTGTCACAATACAAAGATATTACATTACCTTTTCAATACATTTCTAAGGGAAATGTAACCATCAGCCTCACTACAGCAAAAATCCTCTATCTTTCCAAATCCAGTTATTCATTTGAATGTGGATAAGTTTTTTCCCTTGGCTATTCTAAGCCATCGGTGGAAGAAAATTGAGCCTGCTTCTTAAACATTTTGACAGGAGAAATTGTATCATTTCCCACCAAGATGTAAAGATGTGGGTGCCTGACTTGAGTGAGGGACGGGGATTTGAGTAGAAGAACACAAAAGGAATCCATGAATGATTTAGAAGACTGCTTGATTTCCCTACCTCTGTAACAGAGAAAGAGAGCTTGATCAATACTCTGAAGGTCGCTGTTGGTATTTGCTATGTCAGCCAGTCTCTTATAGAGTTTTGAAAACAATCACATGCATTCAGCCTGATAGATTTGTGCAGATTTAGTACAGGGAGTGATGGCTTTGAGCATGGAGTCAATTAGATATTGGAGGAGGCAGTGTAGTGTGTACATGGTGGAGATCATAAAGGAAGTCTACAGTGGGGTTTCCAGGAGTTGAAAGACGAAGTTCAAGATGGAATTTAGGAAATCATGAGAGAAGGCCCTTTATTTCTGCCAACCTGCACTGGGAAAGCAATTATTACCACTACTAAAATGCAACCTGGCTGTAATGTGGTTTTATTAATCAGTGTGTTCCCTCTTCAAGTAGGTCTTCCCTGTCAAATGTAACATTGACCCCTTGAGATCTGCCTGGTAGTGTTCTATCATCTTCTGATTATTTATTTTAGTGTTTACTGGCTATGCTGAGCTTTTTAGAATAAAGACTCTCTAACTTACTAATGTTAGAGAAATGTGAACTTCTTACCTCTTGTGCTGACTGGAATGGGTGTAATGTTCTCTTGGTACTTTATGGAAAAGGCTTTGATGATCGCATGACCCAACATTCAATATGGTGACTGAGAGATGAAAGGGGGCCTGTCCCATGACCCCATCCCTCCACAAGGTGTATTTTCTTTGATCATCTCATTATTTGAGGACTTTGACCAGATTATCTAGATTAACTCTCAGATTCTTTGCCCTAATATTTACTTAAACTTGCCTCTGTCATGATCAACCAAAGAGGAGGCCGACTGGGGTGGGCTGACGGCAGATAACTGACTACTCTCTCTGCAACACTCCAAGGCAAACCTTGGTCCCCTGCAGGCTCAAAGGCCAGCAGAGCCCCTGGTGGTACCAGTCATTTTTAAAAGTGCATCTCCACAGAGTTCTCTCGGATGTGGGCACATCACCTGAGAGAACCTGAAAAGGTCCAGAGAGTACATGTGGATTCCAGTCAAAATAGCATGCAAATATTTGCAAAGGTTTCTTGACCATGGTATTTCTTCTCTATACATTACCCATAGAATGTTGTTTTGTTATTTATTTAGGAAAAAAAGCAAATGGAGAAATTCCTCTCTCTGGTTAGATTTTGCAGTCCTCTGAGGCAGCACTCTGGAGATTAGAATCTCATATTTTAGAGGGAGAGAGACTGTTTTAGAATTATCTCTGAGTTTGAAAAATGTCTAAAATGGAACTCAAGCTTGAAAAATGTCTAGACTCTTTGAACATATGTAGCCACTGGGAACATGGTGAAACAACAAGAAATGGTTTAGTTTCAAATGGGAGTTATTTCTTTTAAGCTTGTCAATGAGCAGGTAAGCATTTGAGGGGATATCCCTTTACCCTACAATTCCCTAGCCTCGGAAGAGAAGGTTATTTTCACTCCCAGTTCCCATCATGGAATGTGAAAGAAAAATCTGACTGTTCTTTTACTGAATGCTGCTGAATTATTCTCCTAGTTTTAAGTGTGAACCATGGCAGCAATTCCACTGTGGAGTATTATGAGCAGAGTTAATTATAATTGTTTAATGAGGCAGATCCTAATTTTCAGTAGATCATGACCCTTCATACATTAAAGAAGACAGACAGTTCATACTTTTATTCAGCTGACATTTGGTTAATATACTTAAAACAAGTTTTGGGTATTCTGAGCTAATTATGAAATGGACTTGTCCTGTTCATAAAAGGCTACTAACAAAATAAAAAATACCAGTGTGTTCTTGTCATTTACTAGCACTGTGATGTCAGTTTCAGTTTATTAATGGAATAATAAATGAAAAAATATCATTGGCTTTCTCTGAAGGTCACTTAGTGGAAAAAAATACTGGCCCTCACCATCAGTCAAATTCAGATTAAAATCTCTTCTTGTTTTTGAACAATAATAAAAACAGTACTACTAAGATATCATTTGCTGAACAATGATTAGTTTGAGCCATGTCAAATTATCATTTTTCTAGGCAGTGGTTAAATACAGGCGTTTTCATGTGATTCAGACTAACATACGTGCTATGGCATTGTACTAGGAACTTCATAGATATTATCTCATTTGATTCTTTCTACACAGTTTTTTAAAAGGTCTACTTATCACTATTTACAAATGAGAGCACCTAGCCTGATTCAAGGTTAACAAAGTTGCTCAAGTCACAAATTAGTAAGGTGGAAATTTAAACTCTATCTCTTGCCCTCAGTGCTCACATAGTTTCCCTGTAAAGTCACCTGAGGCTTGATTTCCTCGTCTGCAAGGAGGAAGAGCAGTAATGTCTTTGGGATTTGAGATGACATGTGTGAATGCTTCCCAAGGCATCCATTGTGTGGTGGACACTTAATAACGTGTAGCCATCACCACCATCATTGGGGCCTAACATTTCACTTGCTGGTGGCATGTACAGAATGCAAACAGGGAGACAATACAGCAAGGCCACTGTGTGGGGGGGCACATGTGTGTGTGATGGCTGAGAGGTCCATTTTCTATTTACAGTCACTCCCTGTGCAAACTGTAGTGGTTTGAGTCTAACTCTTGCCCATGCATTTTGCCTACTTTGCTATTTTCAAAACAAAAGAGAAATTGGGTGAAATACCCTACTGAGAACAGAGGTGTCTGTGACAAATTGGCTTAATTGAAAATACCTAAAAAAAAAAATCCTCCAGTTTAGGGGCCAAGGTGAAGCAAATTGTTATGGAGAATGGAGGATTTTATTGATTGCCAGAGGTATGACCTAAATCGCAGTGTCAGTCATCATGGAAGTACTCCAATTTCTGCACAACTAATTGAGAGGCAGCGTTTTTCATGTGCTGAAGTTGAGGATGCTAAGTGTGGCCATCAGGAACTTCTCCCATTGCTGTCTCACAAATGCTGTGCTGCCTCAGGCCCATTTTCCTGCCCTCAGCACTGGTTTCCCCAGTCACAAACACAGATGACCATTTTATGAAATCAGGTTTTGCATTTTTTTCCCCCCAGAAGACACTTGGTATGCAGCTTATATGCGAGCTTATTCTATATGGGTTGAGCTATTTTAATGGGAAGGAATAGCTAACTAGGAAGGGAAGAACAAACCTTCATATTGTGGCTCACAGAAGTGACTATAGAATAGGTGTCCACAAACCTGTTTCTGTTAATAAAGTTTTATTGGAATACAGCCACGACCATTTGCTTGGCATTGTCTATGGCTGCCTTCAGGACAAAACAGCAGAGTTGAGAGAGGTTACATTAGAGGGGGACCATGGAGATGGCAGAACTGAGACTCAGTACTGTCTGGCCCTTTACAGAAAAGCTATGCCAATCATAGGGAGGTTCCCACAACCCGGCTGAAGCCACACCACCTCAAATGCCTTCTTGTCACGTCCAGAGATGCCAGTTCGGCAGGAGGCTTGGGAGTGTCAGCTGTTAACTTGTGTTATCTGCCAGGGGCCTGAAAGTGTCTACATGTAGGACTATTTTAGCGGGTATGAACTAAATGTTGGGGGTGGGGGCAGGCACAGGGGAAAGTGTGTCAATGAAAATAATAAATTACAAGAAATTAGGGAGACATTGACTAGAAAAACAGAATGAAATTTGCATTTGGGGAAAATACTTAAACTCCTCCCTAGTCTAGGGTTTGGAAACATCTGTGGTCTTTATTTTCCTCTTAGAGGTGTCACTGTGGGTGAACCTGGCAAGTTCAGGAGTATGTAGGTGGGGCAGGGTGGGGCTTGCCCTTGGCGGATTCCCCTGGCATCAGCCTGCTCTTCGGTCTTTGGTGGTGGCCTCTCCTGTGGGTGTCCCCATGGCTGATGTTCTCAGGCTGCCCTGGACCCTGGTATCAGGTCCACAGGGATCATTGTGTCCCCCTTGTCCTAACAACTTGTCTTCATGCCAAGGGGTGGGCTTGGCCACTTCTGTATCCCTCTTGGCTCTGCAGGTGCCCATGGGTGCTCTCTCAGTGGTCTGCAATCTTGGCACACCCAAGGTGCCGCATGAGGCCCTCATGCACACGGGGCAGGCCAAGCCCACAGAAGCAGAGTGGCTGCTTCCCAGAAGTCTTGGTGAAAGTAGCCCCAACTACTTGGTGGGAGTAGTCTCAACTGTGAAGTCCCTAGATGTCAGTGGGGCTCTTTGCTTCTCCTTAACCCTGGGAGTCCCCCTAAGGGGTTGGCTGTCACAGTCTCCCCAGTGTCGTATTCACAGAGTTATATACTGATGCTGCATCTTTTCTCTGCCTGTTCCTTTTCTGGACCCCCCAACGTTTCTTTATTTCCTTGCTCATGCGACTGAGTCACCCCTCTCTTGGGACCTGCCCTCATCTATGACCCTTTCTGAGGTGTGTCTGTTCCCCTTGGCTCTCTGAGGTCACAAGTGTGGCTGACCTTAGCCCATTTCTGCCCTGGTCCCACACCTGGCCCCACAGAACTGTGACATGGGCCACTGCAGAGAGTCCTAGGTACACCAAGACAGCACAGCGTCATTTGGAAGCTGGTCGCTTCTCTTTGGTTAAGGCTCATTAGGGTCATGCTGTCCCTCAACCATGCCCTGTCCCCCGCTCTCTCCCCTCTCCTGTCCTCAGAGTAACAGAAATAAGCCCAAAGCTTCCTCAAGTTGTGTTGGATGATTGCATTGGCTGCACTGATAAACAGTCACTTAAGTAGAGACAATTTTAGTTGTTTCCCACCAGAATCCCTGGAGCCAGGGCTGTGGCAGCAGCTCAGTGGCGCCATCATGGCACCTTGGCTCTGCCCACCTCCCCTTCTGCTGCCCTTATAGCCTCTTCCTCAGGTTCATGGCCTTATGTTCTCAGATGGCTATATTTCCTCCAGATCTCAAATCTACAGTCCACATAAAAAGAAGGAAAAGTGGCAATGAGGTTTTCTTCTGATGAGTTTTTGCCTTTTAATTCAAGAAGAGAGGACCTCACCCCTGAACTTCTAGCTACATATAAGGGGCCAGAGTTAGGTTACATGCCCACTCTTAGCTTCAAGGGATACTGGGAGATCAAGTATACTGGCCTTTCTTCCTGAAAGGCAGAGGGAGGCAAGAGAAAAGGGGACTGTGAATGGATTTTGAGTAGCCAGCCTACAGTCTGCCAAGAGTCCAATAGAGACCCTTACAGAGAGAGCAGGAAAGCTGTTTGGAAGATGATAATAGTCTCTGATGTCATAGGATTACAGTTTATTTAGCTTTCCAGAAAGTTCAAAAACTCTTGCTGATTCAGATCATTAATTTAATGAGAAATGGGTTTGGTATAGAGTATTTGGGCATCGTCTCCAAACAAAGGAATGATCAAATCATTAATGGTGGAAACAGGATGCGGTGATAGGAATCATATTTCACCATCTTAGGGAACAAACCTTTAAGCCCTTCAGAAGAAATCTGATGAAAATAGTTGATGAATTACATAATTTTAAGTTATTTTCTTTTGGGTAAGGCTGAATTACCCTCTACTTGCCAAAAAATGCTGGAAATGTTTTATTGGCTTAATTTTGATTCGTATATGTATATGAAAGTAATATAACTGCATTTCTTTAAACATATTTCATAATTCAGAGCTTTCATAAATTCCGGCTGGCTTTTCTTTCTAGCATGCAATAAATCAGATTCTACTGCATATTGATCATATCCTGGTAAGAATACTGAAATAGTATGAACATGTATTTAAGGAGGAAACTTAAGGTGGGAAGAGGTGAAAGAAATTAGGTAAAAAGACCAGACTGGTGGTTCTATCTGTGGCCCACGGGCCAAATGCAACCTGTCATCTGTTTTTATCAATAAAGTTTTATTGGACCATAGTCAATTCATTCCTTTACATATTGTATGACTGCTTTCCTACTGCAGTGGCAGAGTGAGTAGCTGTGACAGAGATGCAGAGTTGACAATATTTACTATCTGGCCCTTCACAGAAAATGTATGCCAGTCCCAGTAGGACCAGTGGTGGGTGATTCTATGGTTGCTGAATGCTGGGACAGAGCTCCACTTCTCTCCATGTGGACTTCAGTTTAATGTTAGGTAAAAATAAAATAAAATAAAGTAAAATATGTGGGTAGTTTAGCATACATGTACTCAGACCTCTCAGACCAGAGCCATTTGGATGTTTATTTTCTTATAAAGAACAACTGGTTCCATTTCTGTCTTTGGCTTCCGCCTGCCATGAGAGATGCTTCCACCATACTGGTGTTTCATTCCAGCTCTGAGTCTATAGCCAGTCCAACAGCAGGGGCCCTGGGTTTGCCCTTTGCTGGCTCTCTGCCCTCAAGCGAGCCGCTCAAGCTCTCAGAAGCTTATCTCCCTGGTCTCTCAGATGAGAGCACTGGCTGGCGCGCCTGCGCCGTAGGCTCTCCAAGCTTCCATTCTTGGCCCAAGTTTCCTGATTCAGTGGTGAGACACATCATTTCTTCTGTGTTTTCTCCAGTTTGTTTGTTTACTTATTTATTTTAGTTGAAGTGTAGCTGACAGACAATATTAGTTTCAGGTGTACAGCATAGTGAGTCAATATTTGTACACATTACAAGTGATCACCACCACAAACCTAGTGACCATTTTTTGCCATACATAGTGTTACGTATGATTAGTGATATTCTCTCTGCTGTACACTGCATCCCTGTGTCTTATTTATTACAATAATAATCTTATTATTAAAGGAACTTTTAATTCCTTCCCCTCTTCATCCAACCCCCCACCACCCTCCCCTCTGGCAACTACCAGTTTGTTTTCTGCATCGATGGATCTGTTTCTGTTTTGTTTTGTTTGTTCATTTGTTTTGTTTTTTAGATTCCATATATAAGTGAAATCATGTGGGATTTGTCTTTCTCTGGTTTGTTTCACGTAGTGCAATAACCTCTAGATCCATCCATGTTGTTGTAAAGGCAAGATTTCCTTCCTCTTTTGTGCCTGAGGAATATTCCATCATAATATGGCCCATATCTCCTTTAACCATTCATCTATTGAAGGGAACTTAGGTTGCTTCTGTATCTTGGCTATTGTATATAATGCTGCAAAACATAGGGATGCACAGAGACAGATCATTTCTTATCAGGACAAGAAGATTCTTTTTATTCACAATCTCAGCCCTGAATTGCCTTTTCCATTTGGTGAACATGCTAACCAAGTATCCAACAAAGTACACCTGTGTCATTAAACATTTGCATCTCTTTGAGCATACATTAGCTATTTCAAAGGGGCAAAAGCTGAGACTAGCATCTGCAGATAGTGGAAACAGCTAATATTTACTGAATAGGTATTATGTGCCAGATACTCTTCTAAGCACTTTATATGTGTTAGCTTATTTAGTCTTCACTGGAGTCCCAAATTAAGTGCTATCATTAGCTCCATTTCACAGATGAGGCTAATGAGGCAACTTGCTCAAGGTCATGTAGTAATTGCTTGTTCTAGCATTAGAACCCATACTCAACCACTCATCTCTCTGTCTCCCAGTGGATCAGTCTTGCATAGTAGCTGCTCCCCATCTTCACAGCAATTAAGGGGGAAAATGAGTATGAGAGGTGCAGATTGCAGTTCTTAGAAATTATGGACACTTTCTAAAAATTAATAAAAGATTTTTTGCGTTCACCAAAAATGTACTCCGTGCCATCAAGTTCATCCTCAGAGGCTCCTTTTCTCAGCCTGCCCCTCCCTAAGTCAGACAAAAAACATTTAGGACAATAGTTGAAGCAGTACAGGTTGAAAACTGGGTGGCTTTTGTGAAATTGTCCTTGTTTGCCAATACCATTTGAGCACGCTTTCTTAGAATTAAAAAACAAACAAGCAAAAAAAACACGTGGCACAGTCGTGGCAGATGGTTATTTCAGTTCTAGGTGTGTTTTTGTTGTTTACTGTGGGGCAGAGAGCTGTTGCTTTGGAGAGCCATTTGTTATTTTAGCGAACTGCCAACTAGGAGCTCTTGTAGCGATGATGGTTGAGGATGGGGACTTTTTCTTCCCCTAGAGATGAGCTCATAAACCGTCTCCATGTGAATTCTTTAGATTTTTAGATACCATGCTGCTGAGTATGCATCAGAAATCTACCAGTTCAGCTGAGGTGGAAGAGGTGAGATGAAATTAGGCTTAAAGCACAAGTTAGCCCTCTTCCTAGGGTTTATCTTCCCCTGGAAAACGCAACCATAAATAGCTAAACCATGGTGTTCATTACCAGCGCAAGTCCCTAATTAATTAATTTTATGTTAGTTAAGTTTATAATTATATAGTAAAACATTTACTTTCTCCCTCAAGAAATTGACTGAATCTTCTGAAGGGGTTTGGTGACTATAATTTAGGTGCAATTAGTCAGTTAAATTTAGTTAGGGTTTGGTTCATTTGGCTGCTGCTGGAAGATGCTAGATGGGAAGAAGTGAGCAATGTTGCAGAAGCAGCTCTGGAACTAGAGGACATGCAGTTGGAAGCTCTTCCCTGGCCTTTGGGCAGCTAGTTCAGGTGTTTAGGACAACTGTGAGCTGAAAAATCTATGGTTTCATATTTACCATTTGTGCATACTTCTCAGTTATGAACCACAGATTCCTATAACTAGATGAAGGCAAAATCCTTTTGCAAAAATTTCTTTGTGGTTTTGTAATTGGAACCAAAGCCATGGAATGGTCCTGAAACATTTTCCACCATGGGTGTGAAATCCCTCGCTAACCTTCAGATGCAGAGTGATAGCAGCAGCCAGAAGCTACCATTTTGGCATCAAAAGACATCTTACCTAGGGAGGGTGGTGTGAGAGGGCACCTGGCCACCCTAGGATCTGACATCTGCGGTTCCCGGGGCTTACAACTGGGAGGGTTACCCTTTTCCAGCCTTGAGTAGAGGGAATTTTGGTGCAAAGTTCCCTTCTGTGAGTTATTACTTCATAGCAGATTGCACAGAATCTGTTTAGGCCTACGATTGAAAATACTGTTGAAAGTACAGTTCACCCTTGAACAACACAGGCTTGAACTTGAAGATCCACTTGTATGTGGATTTTTTTTCAATAAACATATTAGAAAAGTGTTTGGAGATTTGAAACAATTTGAAAAACTCACAGATGAACTGTGTAGCCTAGAAATATCAGCAAATTAAGAAAAGTTAGGTAGGTCTAATACATCATTATAAATATGTCTGTAACACTATATGCCGTAACAAATTTATAATGATTCATCCATTAGTGTATAAGCTAAGCTTCCATAAAAGGCTATATAGATTATGCTAGGCTACCTAAAGCAATCATATTGCTGCTTCTTTGTTATCAATGCATACATTGTTATACCTGTACATACATATGCATTTCTTTTTCACATTACTTTTCTGTTTTTGGTATCTATTGGTAGTAATATGTATAACACCTACAGTGTTTTGTATCATCCAAGACATTATTGATGTAGGTCTGACAGCTATTCTTGTAGATGATGGAAACTGTAAGTCTACTGTAAATTTTCTCTTCCTTAGGATTTTCTTAATAACCTTTTCTTTCCTTTAGACTACTTTATTAGAGGAGTACAGTACATAATTCATTTAACATGCAAAATATACAATTTATGTTATCGGTAGGGCTTCCAGTTAACAGTAGGCTATAGGTAGTTAGCTTTTTGGGGGAGTCAAAAGTTATAAATAGATTTCCAACTGCATAGGGGTTGGCATTTGCTGCTGCTGACTGTGAAAGGACATCTGGAAAGTGTTAGGGTATGATTATTCTAGAGAACAGCATGAGAACATCCCAGCAAACCCAGTGGTTGGTGTAGCAAGGGTTCATCTACTTTAACGTCCCCTTGGTTCTGGAAGCATTTATTTCTTCATGGATAACAGAGGTCCTCACTTTGGAAAGGAAGCCTGATAATTTTTGTCCTAAGGTGCTTAGCTAAGTTACACGAGATAATTCTAAATGACATTTTGGTGTTCTATCCTCATGATGGGAGGTAAGTTTGTAGTAAAATCAAACAAAATATGGTCACTTAGCTCCCATCTACTTTATGTTTTCAACTTTCTTTTCACTTCACAAGAGCAAATGATAGCTCCCTCCCAAAAGAGGTGAGTGAAATATGACTCATATATACTTAAAAAGGTATATGGAAAGCAGTTCCTTATAACTTGTATTTCTTTTGCTTGCATTATTTAATAATATTTTCAGAAATGGTGTGACTTCACTTCTGATTGGCACTTAGCTTTAATGTCCTTTGCTCTCAATTCTGTTACATCAGAGCAAACAAACAAAAAAACCTCAGAGCAACACAGATGCAGGTGATCATTTCTAATTAATAAAGTACAGTTTAAGTTAACTTTTTAGAGGAAATGATTTCATATTTAAATCTTGAATATGAAGTGGAACAGCACTTCTACTTGGTAAATAAAAATTGTGATGTCAACATATACCTCCATTCTTCCCAGTCCACAGAAGAAAGAATGAGAGTACTCAAACCTGCAGAGAAAGTGAGACTTGAGTGAGTCAGTGAGAGAGAGAGAGCGCGAGAGAGAAATATTGAGCAATATCCCAAAAAAGGTATTTGGGCAGCCCAGAAAAACTAAATAGGAAGATTGAAAATTTGGAGACAAAAGACAAAAAGGCATTTGATTTCCCAGCCTGAAGCAAAGTGAACATTTGTGAAGGTGTATTCCAGTCTTGTGACCTTTAAGAATACAGCCACTAATTGGTTGACAGTCATGTCGCATCTTGACAACAGAGACCTAAATAAGCTCAAGGAAGTTGGAGCAACATCACGTTTAATTTGTGGTTTGGCAGTTTAGCATCCTGAACATTTTTTGGAAAATCACGCGTATTTGGTAAAAGAAAACTATCCCCAATGAGAGGGATCATTCCAATGGTATTTTTTTTAACCAATAAGATAGTTCGGAATTCCTAAGGGTTGGCCCTTTGTCTAAATGTTAATATTAAGTCATGATTCTAGCATCTACCTTGAATTAAGGAAACTGTACGTAGCATGGATGGTATTAGGTACTTACATTAATTCCGGCCATCACCATATGTTAGATTTATTTCATCTCTATTCTAGACATGGTTAACTGAGGTTCTGAAAAGTCCCCTGACTTGGCCAGGGTTCTACAGCATGGCGGGGCAGGATCCGTGTTTGGCTGCAAGCTGCTTTTTGCTATCTAGCCAGCCAGCCAGGTGGTTTTCTTTCAGGCATCACTGTGGAAATGAATCCTTTAGCACACAATTGCCAATGAAGATAAACATGTGGGATATCAGTACTTATTAAAATTCTACTTATTGTGGTCACTGTAAGTAAAGATCTAGGATCTTGTACAGTTAGATGATGGATGGTAAATGGCCATAATTATGTAGAATAAAAGAAAAGCTAATTTGTAATCTAGTCATTCCTTCAATGCACATGTAATTAAACTCTGTCCTTTGATCTGTGTGACATTTTAAAATTTTTACTGCTTTCTAATGGGCAGTGCCTTTGTCCATCACATGTCTGTGAATGCCTCTTGTGCTGGCATGGGTTTCTGTTCTAAGCCAAGTATATGGGTAGAGTTACAAGGTAAATAGCCTTTCCCTTTAATCACTTTAACTTAGCAAAGAGTTCTGTAAATTTTGGAGAGCAGTCCTTAAAATAATGTCAGATGTTTGGATACATTAAATTTTCATTAAAAAAAAAACTAGAATGCATTGTTTTTCCAGTGTCTTGGTTCTAGTTGATTCTTGGCATGGTTGCTATAATTCTTAACCAAGCTGTTATATTTGGTACGCTATATATGCCATGCATACTTTATTTAAAAAGGAAAACAAACTGTGAAATCTGGTGTGTGTAAAAATGCACACTCTTTAAAATCCAGAGTTTTCTGCATGTATAAAATTGTACCTGACCCAAAGAATTTGAAGGGCTTTGCTGTGTTCCAACATGAAAGAATCAAGGAGGAGAGAAAATCTCCCAGTCTTTCAGAAAGGGGCATTGCCGTGGAAAAGCACTGAGCTTGGCCCCTGTCCAGCTGCTCTAAGGTTTGCCCAGGTGTTAGTAAGGACCGGGAGGTGGACGGCATATAGCATGGACTTGTTTCAAAATGAACTCTGAGTAAATCAAAGTATCCGTAACAGCAGCGGCTTCTGGAATTATGGGGTTAATTTATGTCAAGTTAGAGATCTGCTGCTTAGGTCTGAAAGTGTATAAGGCTGTGACTCTGGGATTGACTTTGCACTTTTCAAGTTTCCTAGGGAGAATAAAATAAGCACTCCATTTTATTGAGGCTCTTTGAATGGGTCACCTGCTACTCATAAGGCGTGTGCAGAGCCATTGGCTGTGGCACCAGAATCCTGAGGGCCCCGCCTGCTGTGGACACATTTTGGAGGGCAGATTCTGTTCTTGGTGGTGTGAGTGGGCTGGTACTCGTTCATGGGTGAACAATGCTGGCCTAGTCCTTACAAATCTTGCCAGGGTAAGGATGGGTGGAATACACTTCTACAGGGTCCCATCTGGGACTTTACAGTTTCCTTTGTAGACCACAGTCAAGTAGTGTCCCAGGTAGGTTGGCCAAGAGTAGGCTGAGCCATCTTTCCCATGCAGCCTTCCCCATCTCACCATGGATGCTGCCTAGGGGAGCCATGGTTTAATTCTTGTCCCTAGCATGGCTGAGACAATGCAAGTCCCGCTAATGGTGTCCTGAGAAATAGGCACCCAAGAAGAGGGAGTGTGTGGGTGAAGGCCTCCTTCCTGTCCCATGACCTCTGCCTGCCTCTGAGTCTGGGCACATCTGCTTTTCTGGGCTGAAGGCTGAGACCAGAGAAGTGTCTTTGAAGCCGAGTAGCTTCCTGCGTGTTCCTGAAGCAGCCCTGGGAGCAGATGGGTGTCCCTACTTTGGTCTGGGAGCAGGCCCCCTTGTAGGGCTGAGGGTTGACCCTGTGAACTTAGATTTCTTGAAAAGCTGGAGCTCAGTCCTCAGAACTTGGACTTCGGCAAGTTCACGTTGTCTGTGTCAGATCATAGGATGGCAACTTACCTTACAAGATGCCTATGGCCAGACAGAACTAGGCCTTGCCTTTTTTCCTGCTCTGTCAGGTTGATTTGGGCAATTCATGTTGTCAGCAGTCAGTTGTGGGGATTGTTAACTCCACCTACGATTGTTTTGCGCTCTGGAGTACCTGGTATCTGAGGTTTACTGATCCCATGTGCCTGACTCATTCAAATGGAGATGAGATTTATAGGTACTGCATTCACTTGAGTAAGTGAAGGTAACTTGTTTGACCTCTGTGTGCTTAATTGGAACCATTAGTGGGTTTGACTTCCAGGGGCTTTGCAAACGAGGAGGGGACACTGTGCACACAAACCAGCTCCCCACCCTTGTTGCTTTCTTAGCAAGCATCCTAAATGTTAACGATCTTCAGACTCTATTTCTGAAGCATTGTTTTTAGGCACTAGAGCAAAAGCAGTGCTCCAGGACTAATTTTATTTTTACTTCCTCTCTGTTTTCTAGAATCAGCTTAAACTGGGGTCTGATTTGCAGTCCTGCTCAGAGACCTTGATATCTTTATTTTCTCTCTCCAGTAATTGTGGTCACTGTCTTCACATGATTTAGGGCTCCCAAGTTCATGAACAGTAACACCTTTCTCTTTAAGTCCTCCTCCTCTTCATGCCCTTCCTCCTTCCATCTCCTTCTTTCGTCTTTACCAGCACCATCACCAGCACCACCACTGTCAGATAGGAGGTGGCTGACCTATGCACTTGTTTCTGTCGCTTGTTTTGTGCATTATTACTTTGTGGGCCATGGTTTCAGCAATAACTGAGCAGCACCAAGCCACCTCCATTGTGTATGTTTGAGGTTCTTGCAGGTTTTATGTAGTGATAGGTTAATTGAGAAATAGGTTTTATGTCCTTTGCCTCCTGTTTGGACATCGCAGGCTCTAGTACTCTGGCTTCATATACTAAGAAGAATCACTTTCTGTAGTATTTTGGCAAAACCAAATCTAGACACAAATCTATATTGGCAGCAGCAAGTACATGCTCTTTATGATGAAATGTATAACGCCATGCTTAACTGTGCTGAATGTCAGTCACTGGTCAGACTCTCTGATCGGAGAATTGTGAAACAATGTCTTTAAGAAGATGTCATTTCATGTTATGAAGAGCCACGCTGTGGATTTTGCAATATATGTTTATTGAAGTAAGCCAGAAGGCTAGATGCACACTACAGGAGAACAATAGGTTGATTTATGAGTCTCAGTGTGGTTGTAACAAAAGCCTTTTGAGTATCTTAATTTCCCTCAAACCATGAATTCCTTTTTTTTCTACTAAGCTTATAGCATTTTTAGGTGATTCCAAAGCTGGCGGCTATGGCATCAGACTTTGTATGTGCTCCCCCTTGTATGCAAAGTCCCTGACTCAGTTATGATTTAGCCCTTGGACACGTGCCATCAATCCTTGGTGATCAGATCACCTCCTCCTTGAAATCATTGAATTTTGATTGTGCAATAGCTTTGGCTTTCCTTACACATTCAAGCTTTGCCAAGAACTTTGTGTTTCCTGCTTTAATTTTCAGCTCAGAACTAAACTTCATTTTGCAAAGTCAAACCGGAGCTTTAAAAACTTTGCTGACCATCCTCAACATTTATTTTTAGCTTTTCATCTCCAGATGACAAACGGACAAGAGTTTTCTTTGTCCCACACCCATCATAATTATTGTCATCATGAGAATCAGAATAAACCAAGGTTAGTACCTTTTCCCCAGGAGCTTAAAATACATCAAGAGGCACTCACTGGGTGTCCACGTGTCTAACTCAGTAATCTTCAGTATAATTCTGAGCAAATATGTGATTTTGTGCAGTCAGTGTCAGTGATTTGATAACTCAGTCACCAATGGAAATGGTAGATCCTACCCTGCATTGTACTGGCCTCTCCTCTCCATTTTGGTTCTTTTATCAAGTACATTTAAGTCCTCCAATAAAACTCAAAGTTTAGACATTACTATTCTGAAACTTAAAATGCATTTGGTCCTTGATATTATGCAAGGCAATGTTGGCATAGAAGATGGCTAGACATGCTCTCTGCCCTCCTGAGGCTTCTAGTCTGGGATGCAGGGAAGTAACCAGAAAAGAAATACAAGTTTTAAAATAAGTACAAAAGAAGGTCAAGTGAATGAATGGAAGAGGGAAGAGAAGGCTATAGGAGTTAAGAGTCCAGTGAGCTGAATACCCTCAGAAGATGGCTGTTGTCGTCGGCTTTCGAGAATGGTCCAGGCTTCTATCAGGAGTGCTTGCTTTGTGTAAGGAGATCTTAGAAGAAGGGATGTTTTGTGGACACAGCATCTCCTTGGGAAGCAAAAAGTGTGTCCAAAAGATGGTTAAGCAACTTCCGGAAAGAGCTCAGGGAAGAAAGCGTCAGGACCTGAACTTATTATATATGGAGACATTTCTGCTCCAGGTGCCAATGATGCCATTGTAAAAGATGGGCCATCCGAGATTCTGAATTTAAATGTCAGCCATCTCTCTCCATTCCTGGATGACCTTGGTCACATTACACTGGCCATGTGGGCTGAGTTCCCCATAAAATAGAAAAATCAAACAGCAAGGGATAGCTTCGTGTAACAACCACTGGATATTAAATGCTCCACAAACGTCAAATTAGGACAATCAGTATTTAGAAGCCCAGGTGCTGAAATAAAGCAAAATTGCATAGTGCAACTGTAACCTTGTGATGAAAAGCTTTTTGCAACTGCTATTTTTCTAGGCACCTAATGTTGTGAGAACGTAAGAGTTTATTCTTTGATTTTACCTAGGAAACATTTTCCAGAAGGCTCAGGAAGCATTTGCTTTGCTCTTGATGAAGGTGAGCCATTGTATTGGCCCTCTAGCCACCATGCCGTCTTCAGAATGGCTCCATGCCATGA
Source organism: Manis javanica (assembly GCF_040802235.1). Lineage (NCBI taxonomy): Eukaryota > Metazoa > Chordata > Mammalia > Pholidota > Manidae > Manis > Manis javanica. Next base: position 80,768,539 of record NC_133157.1, read on the forward strand.
GGACAACCAAGTTGGCAGTTTCCTATTTGAATTCTTCAAATAACAAATGTGATAAGATTTGCTTTTTTTTTGATAGCAGCTGCATCTTTCTTCCGTTCCCTTTATTTCCTTTCAACTCAGCAGTTTTCCCTTTTGCTTCAGATAAATTGCTGTTAATTTAAATGTACAGCAGATACTTGCTATTTTATGGCTGATTGCTTCTGAGTTATAGGAGGAAAATGTGTGCACGTTTGAATGTAAATAAATCTAAATGAGTTGGAAGCCAGTGGTAAAGAAAGCACAGCGCTTCATTGACCTTCACCTCCCCCGAGTCTGTCACTTTTAAGAGGCCAATGAACAGATCCGTAATCAGCAAATAGCAGACTGAATTTTAGGACACATCCAGCTTTTTTCTTCCCTGCTTTCAACTGTGTATCACATTTATTGGACAGCACCTGCTTTATCCTTGTTCTTACTTAGCCAGGGTAAGCAGCAGTGGCAAAGTTTCTCTAAAGTTGTTTTTGATAATGGAGCTGTTCTCACAATAACTACCGTGTACCATTGGAATGCTGCAAATGCTTTGGAATGTCACATTGTCAAAATATCTATATTTCAGGCTCAGAAGCTAGACAGCTCGTTTGGCTGCTAAACCCACAAGATGTTCAGCCATTTGTTGTGGTCTAAAAACTTTCCCCCTCACTAGAAGAAAATAATTATCAATTGTTTTATATCATTTTGTGGCCCCTTCTTGAGTTTCTTATCACATCAAAAGTCATGAGATCTTGGGAGGTTAAGTTGGGGCCCTGATCAAATGTTACTGTCAAGCCCTTAGAAATATGAAATGCTGAATATATTTCTTTGTAAAAGCATCAACCCTTTAAACCAAACTATTTTTTTCTTTGCTGGCATATCTTTAGTGTATCAACAGTATGTGAAGATCGAGGGTATCAGAGAGGAGGCTGCCTCGCCTTCTTTAACGGGAGGGTGGCAGTAGTGACAGTTTCAGACTCAGTGAACTACATTGTGTATCATTGTACCAGGCAGGCTTTTCTTTGCAAGGAAGATACCGCATGTGTTTGAATGGTAGCTTCACTCACTTCATTGCATGGGCTTATGGAGCTAAGAAGGATGCATTATGAAAGGGAAAATAGAAGGAGGTTGAAGCGGGACACCCACCATCGACCTAAAAGCGGTTGCAGCCTGAGTGAATGGCAGTCCAAAAGACTTTGCATCAAGCAAAGCAAATTGTTTTCCATTTGTAACACTTAAAGAGTCTGGGTGGGCCTGGGGGAAGAAACTGGCCAAGAAACAGTGGTTTGGAAATACTTTGACATGACTAAACTCTTTGAGTTCCTGGGCCATAAACCCACTGGAAATAAGTCTTGCATTAGCAGCTTAAACTGGTCTGTTATTATTTTAAATCAAATGCCCTTCAAAACTGAATGTGTGGATGCGCTAGTATATTGAATCAACAAATCTTTCGGTTTCGAGGTGATGTCTCATATTCGTATCACCAAGTTTCCCCTGTTTTTATTGGCAAACTTGACACCCTAATATTAATCCTATTGTTTCAGCGGGAAGGAATTTGAGATCCACCCTCTTAGAACCTGAAGGTATTTGGTTGGTTAATTTGACGTGCTCTTCCTACGTGCCAAGGTGCACTCTCACACCACTGTGGCTTATGTTTGCCCGGAGGCTGAACTTTCAGGAGGAGACTCGTGACAGTATGAAGGAGAATTAACCAGCACCACTGTGTTCTTCCTAAAATCTCAGGGCTTTAGAGGTGGTTAAATCCATAAACGTCGTTGGACGCTATACCAGGTTTTCTTCCTATGGCTTAGAAGGGCAGGAGAGAGAAGTGCCATAGAAATTAAGCTCTGTGGACTCTTTCAGTGTTGTATATGATGATAGAGTTGGGTGGTGGTGATTACAGGTCTGGAGGCAGATGACACCAGCCCTTGGCAGACCAGACACCAGGCTGAGGAAGATCCGGTATCTGGAGGGTTAGATTTGGAGAGGCCTTCCAAAGATGAGGTTGCAAATGTCTTGGGGTTTTCTACCACGGCATCATCTATTTTGTCACCTACAAATCTGGTGAAGATCCACGCAGATGATGCACAGAATTATATGTAATGAATCTTCCCTGCTCCTGCTGGGTTTCTATAGGCAAGTTTGGAGAGAGTTTGTTCTCCCTGACTCGGTGGGGTGATTACAGAATCAGAGCCCCTGGGTTGAAATGTGACCCCACCATGCACTAGCTGTCAGACCTTGAGCTGCTACACTCTCTGGGCCTCCGTTTTCTTACCAGTGAACAGGGCGCAAGGGTAGAACCTATCTCACAAGGTTATTGGGAACTTCAAAGGGCTGATTTGGGCAGAGCATTAAAAAGAGCCTGGCAGAGAGTAGATTAACTGTCTTTCATTGCTCAAGTTATTTGCTCATATTTTCCATCTGTAGGTGATTAAGGATCTGAGGTCAGGAACTATATTTTCTTTATTTTTAAATCAAATTGTGTCTCTTATTTGGTCAGTGTTCAATAAGTGTTCACAGAATTAATTCATATTATTATATATGTTTTATACATATTATATTTAAAAAAAATAAATATATACATATGCTGTATGTCTTGTATATGTAATGTATACATATAACATATTACATGTTATAAGCTATAAATCAGATTAATAATAGACATTATATCTATGTATATGTGTATGTCATATATATGGCATGGTAATGAAATGTAGGCAATTCATTATTTATTTAGTAATAGGATTCCTTAAAAAGCATCTAAATCTTTGTGCAGTTGAGTATTTCACCAGTTACATCCAAGCCACTTCTCTGATCTGGTCACTGATGAATTAATCTGTTATTTTAGAAATAATTTGGTAAAATTAGGTGGGGAAAGACAATCAGAATTTGGGTAGATATTTGTTACTGAGTTTTCCTTTTTTCCCTATGTAAAAATTCTTCAAGTTTCATCCATATTGTACACAGATTTCTCTTCCCTCAATTAAGATGTTAACACCTCATACAGCTGTGGGCGGGGCTGTGTTCAGAAACCCTTGGCATTTCTTTCCCATGTTTCATGTACTGTGGAAAGTTGGTTTTAAGTTTAAAAGTAAGTTGCTCAATAATGATATGTACATTTTCTCCCAATTTCCATTCTGTTATTATACATTGCTTTATGTTTCAACACCTGTTCCATATTGTGTCTTCATTTTGATTATTTATTATGTTCTTTTAAAAGTGATTATACTTGTATGTTAATTTCCATTGATTTTTCTTTTGAGCATGACTTATGTTTTATTTTGTGTTTCTTTTAGGTTTTGTTTTGTTTCATAAGATCCCACTGGATGGGTAGCTGAAATAAAGGAAAAGACAGAGAAAGGGGCTGTGGTGCTTGTTGGTTGATGCTGCTTGTAAGCTGGGCTCTGGGGACTCGCACTGGCTTCTCCCAGGATGTGTTGCTTACCTGGGGTTTTCTGGGAGACGTGGGTGGTATTTGCAGGAGGCACTGCACGGAGCCTGCAGATGCTGTGAGCTGTGATGGGGGAGCACCACTCACAGGCAGCTAAGGAGAAACTCCAGAAAACATCTTAAATTAATGCTTCTCTTTTGTCCTTATAATCGTTCAAATACAAAATTGAAATGAAATACCATTGGATTGTGCTTGTCTCCTGAAAGGTGTGCTGTGTGACCATTCTGGAAATGTATTGGTTTTTATTGCTTCTGTTTATTAAAGGTGAACTGCAAAGTTAAAAAGAGATCCAAGTTTAGGGACAGGTATAAAGACACACTTAACAGTCTAATCTCCATTTAACACATAGGTTAGCGTTATTTTCTGTTGTTTAATCAGTACTGAATTCAGGAAGTTTTACTTTTCCCTCCACGGCACAGAGATGAAAGAGTGAAGGACACATACCCCTCTGCTGTGGGGACTTGGTGGTGTCTCTGAGGGTTCTTCTTCACTCGGCAATAAGGTCTAGAGCCATGCAATTACTGCAAATGATTTCCTTAAAGTTTATCAGCAGGCAAAAAAAAGGCTATTTGTACGGAGGCAATAGATTTCGGTTAGGCATAGCTCATTTCAAAATAACTCAGAGTGAAATATATGCATATGGGGCCTGTGTCCTTTGATTTGCCCTCTGCGCTCCACCTGCTTTTCAGAAGAGTGCTCATGAGAAGGCTGCAGCAGCTCATGCTGTTCCCATAACAGAACTGCAGCTTTGCACCTCTGAAAAGGCCTGCAAGCAGAATGGCCAACCTGCTGTGAGCAGGAGAGGATACTCTGAGAAGGATAGTGCCTACCACGTAGTATGCTACTGCTGGTTTCCATCGGCAGGATGGCTCTTCCTGACCCCAGCTGCACGGAGGTGGTGAACAGGAGCTTAATGACATCCAGCTTCATTGCTGAGAGGGCAGCCTCAGAGCTGCAGGATCCTGTGTCCCTGCCATAGTTTTACCAGGGGCACCTGTTTCACTCACTCGGCCATGGCAGTGACCTCTGTACTCTGCTCAGTCTGCGCTGGCAGGCTCCCTGTCCCGAAGACAGGTTCGGCTGCCGCCACCCCGCTTCACCTCACACCTTTCTTGTTAGGGGGACTTCAGAGCCAGACCTGGGCATTTCATTTGAAAATACAATCAGCTCTGACTGTAAGGCAGGCGCACAGATGCCATGGCTGGATTGGAGATAATATTGATGTTTCAAAACTTTTCTTTTGGGAAAAATAGTCACTCAAGTTTTGCAGTTCAGCTTTAAGGGTTTATAGATTTTTAACTAGTCCAACATGTTTGGAAACATTGTTTTGAATCCTGTATAACCAAGCCATTAATCTTAATAAACCAGGACCCATTTAGGCACCACTTGATATAAAAAGATTATCCATGATGAATATTTTATACTGTATCTTTTACATTAGCCACTAAATATGTTATTGCTTGATGCAGACATCGCACAGAGTCCTATGGATTACAGCATAGAACTTGGCTGCTTCATAACCATGCCTGGAAGAGGGGCAGTTTCTCCAAAGCATATACAAGCTGCTCGTTCTCAAAATGTTTCTTTCCAAAAAGACATTTGAGTGTGAGGGCAGCTGCCCCTTGGTTGGGGGAGGTCTGAATATTCCTTGAATTCCTACTTCCTTGCTTGCTGCTAAATGACAGTTCCTGTCACTACTTAGATTTTGATCTCTCTCAGAGATGTTGCTTTACAAGAAGCCAGCTAATTGCAGAAATCCTGAAAAATGAAATTCAAACTGGGAGCCAGGCAGAGGCTGTCAGTACAGCGAAGGTTGTTCAATATCGGCCATTTGGTACAGTTTTCTTTCTAAGCTTCTGTGTTATTCCATGGAGCGAGAAAAAAAGTAATGGGTTGTTTAAGGACCATTTTATAACTTTCCCAGACCCAAAAGAGAAAAAAATGAGTTCTCTACAACTAGAAGAATTGCAGGGTAGATTTTTGTTTTAAAATGGGGAGAAGTGGACAGATAAGGCAATTTAATATATCAAACAGCAGTTGACATCTCCCAGGGAACGATGAAAACAGCAGGCTATTTGAAAATTGTTTCATATGGTTCTTGTATTCTTTGCTTTTGATTTTTTAAAAATCCCTGAAGACCATAGTCAGTCCCATAGTTCCTCATTTCTCTCCTATAGACCACTGCCTCTCATCCATTGCTACCGTCCCCTATAAGAAATCTTTGTAGAGCTTCCTAAAGATATGTATCATGGATTTTTGCAACAGTAGGAAAGGATAGGTGTACTTTTGCTGAAATCAACTCTGTCACTCTGCAACAAGGATCTGGCATTTCAGTGCCAGGCAGGTATCCTAAATGAGCAATGTGCTCTGGATGAGTGGATACTCCCCCACCAGAGGGGCAGCTGTCACCCAGCCCCAGCCAACTCATGCCTCCTGGGAATGTAGGTCCAGGTTTCCAAAGCTTCAGATTCTTTAAGAGAAATTTGAAACCTGGATTTTTATGTGAAATGTCCCTATTTTTAAAAAGTTGGCTCAGTTATTTTTAAAACATTATGTAGGCCAACAAAACATGTCTGTGGGCTGCCAGTTTGTTACTTTTGTCTTAAAGCAAGATCACTGTTCTCTCATTGTATTCTTTTATCTTTCCTTTGCAAATGCACTTTCTGGCATCGTCTCTGAGAGCTTTATTGCCATTGAGTTTAGCAACCATGTGATCTGCAACATGTCACTTACCTTTGGGGCCCTCCTTTGCCTTCTGCTAGCTGGGACCTCATCTCTCTCACTCTGCCTGGGACTCTTGCTGAAGTGTTTTCCTTCCATGCCTCCATTCCACTTCTGCATGGCCAGAGACAACCTAATGAATCCTTCTTCTTGTCTGACATGCCTGCTTTCATGAGTATCCAGGTCACCCGGCCCGCTCAGGGGTAGCCAGGTACACACAGGCACACACACTCCCGTTTAATGGGCATCCTTAACATACGGGGGTAGCCACTGGTAAATGAGAAACAGGTGCATCTTCTTCAAGAGGCGTGGTTCAGGTCCTGTCTCTTGAATGGGGTCCCACTGAGACCTTCAAAGGCAGCTCAGAGAGACTAAGAAACTCCACTGCCATTACATGAGACTTCAGTCTGAGGCCAATGAGGGTCCATCTCTTGCCAGGAAAAATGAACTCCCACTTACTTTAGAGACGATCCATTCAGGGGTTTTCACTCCTGGTCTCCCAGCAGGCACCAGTTTCACTTTTGACCCACTGAATGTTCTTTCCAAGTGCAGGAAGCAAAGATGAGAAGTAAATTATTTTAGCCCCACCCTGCCACCCAGAACCCAAAGGGTGTTTGCTCTTGGCTCCAAACCCTGCAAGTCATTCTGACTTACACCCCGAGTGGTTAGAGCCTGAAGCTCCTCAGCAGACAGAGCAGAGGCTGTGGCTATTCGCCAGTTTGAGGAGCATACAGCTCAAGGGGTGCAAGGCAGGAATCCAGTTCCCTGCGGGTGTGAGGCCTGCTCTCTCTGCTCTTTCTTCTCCCTTTATTCGCCTGCAGTTCCAGACTTTTCCCTCTCTACCATTCCAGATTGACTCCATGGCAAACAGAGAGTTTATTTTTATTTGCTTGATTTGTTGCTTTGCACACACCTTTTTTTTTCTGTCTTTTCATTGCAAAAGGAATCAAAGGACAGCAGGCACCTGAATTAACTCTTCTCTGACTCCATCTGCAGGTGGCTGATGTACACTTCCCCTGCTTTCCTGCTTTCTGTCTAGAACTCCTCCCTTGGTTTGCATCTAGTTTCCTCACGTGAGAGCAGAAGCTCACTTCCTCTTGTTTGTCTGGACTCTAGATACAGAGGGACAGCAACTGAAGAAAGTGGCTCCACATACCCTAGGGGCTTCATGGGGCTGCTGCATCCAGTCACCTGGGCTGGACCATTCCTGTCTAGTCGAGGTCCATGGAACCCCAGAGCTTATGTCCCTTGGCAGACTCGACTCCAGGGAAAGCAGTACAGAAGCAGCCACTCCATAAGAATCTGCTGTGTCCACACACCAGCAGGGCCTGCGAACCATGTCAGGTCTATTCCAGGGCCCTCGGGAAGGTTAAGGTCTCTCCCAGACAGGGCGTGAAATGTGATTTTTCTCTCAGGGGATGCCAAACTGAATTAAGCTAACAAAATTCCCAGCCCAGCAAGTGACATGAAAACAGCTGTCACAGAAGGCAGTTTTCCACTCAACATCAGCTCATTTCCTTATCTTGCCGTCAGGGGCAAAGGGACCTCCCAGCCATCTGATTTGGACAGTGGGATCACCCTGGGTTTAATGCAGGCTAATGCGCTGGGGCTGCAGGATGGTGAGTACCCAACAGAGGTTGCTACTGGCTGTGTCTGAAGTCTTAGTTTTCATGGGGAAAAAAAATATGTGAGAAGCAAAGAAAAGAACAGATTTTTCACCACCTTTATTTTAAGACAGTCCATTATGAATAGAGCAAAAACAAGAGAGATTCTATTACAATGTATAGGCATATCAAAACATCATGTTGTACACTTTAAATACCTTACAGTTTTATTTGTTAATTACACCTCAATAAAGATGCAACATAAAAAAGGAAATAAAGTAGTAAGAGATTCCAGAGCAAGACACATCCTTGAGTGTCATTCATGTCATGTTCAAATCCATTTGCTGTAATCCATAGGCAGCCTGTTAACCATTCTCATGCCCTGTTTTTTTTCCATGTTCCAGGTTTTAAAGTCATTTTTTCACATTTCCTGTAAATAATGGATAATCATTTTTTATTTTATTTTTAAGTGCTGTTTTAACAATATGGATAGACCATAAATGTACTTGCTGACTTCATTCTCTTTTTTTTAACAAGCCAATAAAGTTTTATAATTCATTTCCATGTGTCTTGCATTCTCTGTAACGCCTATATACTCCCTCCCTTCCTCAAACACATACCATCACTCTAGGTGTTATCAAGACTAAAGATGTCAGAAGAAAGAGGGTGAGAAATGTCACTGAGTTTTTGGGAAGCCTCAAACCCACTGTAGATTGCGGAATAAATCTCTCCCTAAGAAAGGACTTCCGAAATTTCCATCAATGTGAATTATACATTTACATTTATTGTTTAGTGATTCTTGCACTGGATATATTTTCATTGGCTATAAAGCAATCCTAGAAAACAAACAGACAAAAACCGTTTAAGGGAATAAAGAAAAAACTTGATTCTGTGCAAAAGTCCTTTGGCATTTTAAAAACATGGAATGGTCTGGGTCCCAGCAAGAGTGTCCATCAGTGTCACGTGCTTATGTTCTGAGTGACTGTGCAGTCAGATGGACACAGTGACTTGTGCTGTCATGAAAAAGGGCGAGAGGAGGATGAATGGATATAGAGAGAAGATACCACTGAACTATAATGTTAACATGGTGCCCACGCTTCATGTCCCTTTTTTGTCTCTGTCCCTCAGCTGGCCATACTGTCTCTTCCTCACTTTTACCTTTTAGGATAGGACCTAAAAGCAAGGTGTGTAGGACCCCAGGTCTGATTCACCTGAGCATGATTTCACCTTCTGGTAACCCTGAGGATTTTATTCCAAATCGAAGACTTAGGGACTGGAAAAACTGGTCATTGTGAATGATGTCCTATCAAGCCAACAACATTGACCCTCTTCTAAAAGCATACTTGGTTCTAGTGACATGCTTGCTCTAAACATCCTTCTAAATTTGCTGAGCTGAGAACAGATTTCTCTGGCCATGCAGAAGCTGTATAACAATTTGAGGCATTAGGCACTGGACCCGGACTGCGCGGGTTTGGTTCCCAGCTATGCTCACAAGCTAAATAACCTTGGGAAAGGTGTTTCATCACTCCAGTCTTGTTTCCTCATTTGCAAAATGAGACTATGATAATAGCAATAGTGCCTACCCACTGGGCTCTTATAAGCATTAAATGAGATGGTGAGTGTGGAGCACACTCAGTATGGCTATTAAAAATGAAGGGCTTGGGCTCACGCTGTGATTTGGTATGCCTTAGAGAATGCCCCTGAATCATACACTCATTTGCATGGTTGGGCATAGGTCAACTGCATGGCTGCAATGTGGAGGGAACATTGCACACACTGGGTCATTCTGCCTGTGCTCCAAGCGGTGAAGCCTCTTTGGAGCTTTGTCAGGAGTTTCTAAGATTCTGCTTCTAGATCCCTCACTGACCAGGCAATTTTTATACATTGATTCTTGCTCAGATTTGATTTGGATGAATTGGGAGGACGTGGTTTGTTCGGGCTAGTAATTCAATAAGTTTGAATGATGCTGTGTAGTCTGAGGATTCTGGAAGAAAAAACATTGACAGTCATATCCCAAATACAGTCTCCTTCTTTTGTCCTCACTTCATTCAGAATTTTTGATCCTTTGAATGGGGTCTGCATTAACGTTAACTTTCGAATGATCCATTTGAAAATCTTTGGCTGAGACTAAAAATAACAAAAGAATTGGCTGAGAGCATGTTTGAAATAACAGACTTGTTTCAAGTTCCCTCAAGCCTTAGAAACAAGTGTTTACAGGGAAGGAGCTACAAATAGCTGGATCATTCATTCTGCTTCCTGAGATAGTTTCTCATATTACTCCTAGTAGGTAATAGGTGATGGGTCTAGCTGGAGCTACTCAATATTTGATGTAATAAAATTTCATTTCTTTAAACATATTTTGTAAGGTGGGCTTTTTTCTCATTAAATCATTTTAAATAGGTGGCACTGAAGTTTTATCAGCACTTAATTTAATAATTTTACTGTTGGTACCACTTTTTCTAACACGTTTTAAAGCAAGATTTACCATAGGACCTGAAAGGTAGTAGTAGTTAACAGGTGTTGACTTCTCTCTATGCCCCAAGGACTGTTTTAAAGGCTTCATGGATTAATTTGTGATCTTCTCAAGAAGACTATGAGGCCAGTGCTGATATTGTTCCCAGTTTAAAGGTTGGGAAACCGAGGGACTGACTGAGGAACATGCCCCTGGTCACCCACCTAGTAAGTGCTTACGCCAGGATTTGAATTCAGGTGGGCTGGCTTGCGAGCTGGTGCTTGAAATAACCAGCCTGTGTGGGCTGGACCCTCAAGCAGGCTCAGGACTCGGGGGAGGCCAGTGAGGTGCCTAGGGCATCCTGAGGGCCGGGCAAGTGTCCATGGCTTACTCCACTAGCACTAGCAGTTAAGCAGAGATTATTGTTGTGAAAAAGCAGAATTAGAGTGTTAACCCAAGTCACTGGGGAGACTCCTGCTGCCCCAATATAAGCCCCCCATTACTTGTGCCACTGGTAAAGCCCTGGCCAATCTTGGCTGGCAAGTTCATGGCACAGGAGTGAAATTGGCATGAGCTCTCCAGATTTTACCATATGAAGCAGGTTGTATCACGTGTGTACTCACCGCTAATTAGCTCATGAAAACCCAGAGTGTGTTTGCTTTGTCCATTGTAACTGAAGATAGGTTTGCTGGTTTGATTGTTCTGAAGTCAACTTTCTTGTCTCCTCTTGAACCTGAGTACTTCCCATTCATTTGGAGCAGTCCTGACCCTCTCTGATGGGTGGTGGTGAGGGAAACTACTCGGTGGGCTGGGGATGGGAGGGCACATTGGGGAGGGTTGTTTGAGGACACCTCCTGCCATCTCCATGAAGAGGGTCCAGGCACTGGGACAGGTGGCAGAAAATGCCTAAGGTGCTTCTTGCCTCTGATACATGAGACACAGCTGCAGCATCTGAGTAACTTGGTCATGTAGATGCCCCTTTCTCTGAATGTCTCATCTGGCAGCTAGTGACTGGGAGATGCTACCAAGGGCCCATGCTAATTTTCCAGTCATTTGGTCAAGTCCCATCTCACACACCACAAGCCCCAGGCCTGTGTTTACTGCATTAAAATATCTGCAGGCCATAAACTAATGAACAACAAGTTCTCTTCCTCTCAGTCTGCTTTTAAAATGTTTATTGTGTTTCCCAAGAGGAAAGGAAAAGTCTCTATTTGCCACCCTTCCATCCGTTTTGAATAATTCCCATCAGACAGTATTTAGTCTTACTGAGTTGCTAAATAAAAATGTAGGCCACGGCTGTTTGCTTTACAGATGAGAAATCAACTTCAGGTCAGTTCATTCAGCTTTACTAGAGACCCTTGAGCCAGGGTAGGAAGTACAGAGTTGGCAGCACTGTTTTACCTTTGGGGGGAGTTCTAGGTTTTCACATAACTAAGGATATGGCACATTAGGGTACCTGGGGCTTCGCAAAGATTACCCCCTTGATAGATTTTTCTCTCTGCATTTACTTAGGCTCCTGGATTTGGGGGAGGCCATTTACATCTCATCACCTTCCTTCTCCAAACACCATTGAACTGCATGCCAGGTTTCACTTCTGTGCTGGGAGTGTGCTAGCTTCTGCAGGAGATTTGACCAGTGGGGTAACTAGTGGGTCTTTGGTGGAGGAGATGGGCCTGGATAGGCCCGCCCCATTTCCCAAGTGAAGGTTCATCCCCAACAAAATTCACCTTTCCCTCTGCAGTCCTGTGATTGGCTCCATTTTCTCCTTTACTGTATTTACTCTCTAAACCCTAGAGATGGGAAAGGCAGTGGTCAGGGTCCAGAGCTCACCATTTCCTGTGTGTTCCTTTAGCCTGCCTGTCCCTCTCTGCATCGTCCCTACATCTCTTTATTTAAACCACTCAGGGTAAGTTCTTTTTGCTTGCTACGACCCAACTGAGATGTAGTCTAAATTCTTTAATGTATTATCTTGTTTTATCCAGTAGATATTTATTAAGTGACTATTTTAGGTCAAATAGTCAGCCAAGCCCTGAGGGATACCACAATAAACAAAATAGATGCCATCTTAAGCCCCCATGGGCTATAGGCTGATGGTAATATCTATAATATCGATGGTATTACTGTCTATACACACAAGAAAACAAAGGCTTGGAAAGTTAAGTACTTGTCACACAAATTGGATCTGTCTGTCCATAAAATCCTGTTGCTGGCTCTGCTTCTCTGAGGTCAGGGCTTTTCCTCAGCCTCTTAGGGAACCCCATGGCTGCAAGCTGTGAGACAGCCATCAGGCCTCTGCACTTCATTTTGGTGGCTGCAGTTCTTCTTGACCCACGATAAATTGGTGAAAATTATCCCCACCCTTGTTGCCTATATTTTCTTATTCCCTCTTATCTTTCCTTCTTAAATTGTATTCTCTCTTCTTTTCCACTAGCTTCCTTCCCCTCTATACAAGCACAGAAATATACATTGTCCTTTCTTTTATTTTAACACATTAAATATTTTAAGTTGGGTGGCATATTGCATAGGAGAAATATTGTATGTGTGTGTGTGTGTGTGTGTGTATGAGAGAGGCACCAGAAAGGAAAGACACAATAATTCTCTCTCTCACTTGTGTGCTCAGCATCTCATGTGCACACACATGAAACAGGAACATTTTATACTTTAAGCCCCATTGATAAGTAGAAATGTAATCCCAGTACATACACTATTTGTACCATTACCACCTTCCCAGGGCTCACTGCTCCCAGCTCTTTTAAAAAACTTTCCATATTGCATTTTTGCTTTCTGTTTTTACTTCATTATAAATAGTAAGAAGTTTTGCTGAGAAGAAGTGATTACAAATCCCTAAAGGTTGGTGTTCCGTTCTGAGTTCCAAGATGTAAGGACTGAGTGGATTTCAAACTTGGCGAAACTTCTGACTTGGCAAATGCATCCATCCTTATTTATGACAGCTTGGAAACTTCCATTTTCCAGCGCTTCTAAATGGTGCTGCTGATTTTGTCTCCCTTTTCTGTTTTGCTGTGAATTATGAAATAACCAGCTCAAAGGCTTCCTTTTCTCATTAACCCTCTTAGCTGGGTAGGAGTGTGAGTTGTCTTCTTCTTCTCCTGGTTCTGAGACACATTTTACATGCAGCCGTTGTGTTTTCCTTTTCCTGCCCTTCCACAGAATGCCAGCCGGCAATGTTGAGGTTGGGGTGTCAAGAATGATAACCCTGTGGTCTTCACTGTGGTCCCACAGGGCTCCTTGGCCAGCGGTCTTCGAAGGGACTGTGCATCTCATCCCCAGTTGGCAGGTTGACCCCTGGGATTCCGGAGTGAGACAGACAACACCAGGAGTCTCTGAGGGATTTTCCCGAGATGTGAAGAGGCTGTGTGTCAGGGCATCTTCACTTCTATTTTCTTAACAGAAACTGCCAAATGCAAGAACTACTGAGAAGTTGCCTCTTTCTCCTCCTGCCTCCCTTCTCCCTCCTTCTCCTTCTATTTCTTTTTCTTTCTCTTAACTCCATATCCAATTCCTTAAAATGCATTCATTTTAAGTTCTCTTGTAAGTACTTTCTTCTTGGACCCATGTAACCAGGCAGAACTTGGGAGCCTCAGACTGGGCAGAGCCAACAGCGTTTGCCAATGTGGGCAGGAGGAATTTTCAAATGCAGAGTGTGTCCCCTGAGAAGCAGGCACTGAGACAGAATGAAAGTGGCAAGGCCTCTAACCAGGAGAAGCTCTGGAGGGAGAGAAAATGCAGAAGGGGCCCAAGAAAGCTGCAGGGGGTCAGACTGCAAAGCAAATATGTCCTCAGGCAGAAGAGAGTGAGGGGGTTATGTTAAGCTGGCTAGATTGCCACTCACCCTCAGGAAGTATGGGCAGGACTGCCGGGGAGTCACTGAACCAAAGTCACCCGCTGGAGGAGTTCCTTGTCTCCCAGGAGCGATCTGGACTGTATTCCATACCTTGGTGCTCAGTCCTTGGTGCCGGAGCAGCCCGTGGGGAGCATGGACTCTGTGCAAAAGAGGGGGTGGATTTCAGAGCACAGATGGATTTCAGGGTATAGCTGGGGCCTTGGTCAATTACACTCCTTGAAGTGGAAGGTCTTTGAGGTGCTCTGAGGCAGAAGGAGCCGTCTAATCCGACCCCCTTGAACAGATGCACTGGGTTCCTACTGCCCCCCACCTCTGTAAAATGTACTGGCCCATCTGACAGTGACCTAAACACTCAGCTGGACAGCTGGGTCCTGGGGCTCAAGGGACTCTCTGCTTCCTTAAAGGACTTATTACTGGTTACATTGGTTTAAAGAGCTTCAACTATAATTATTAAAAAAAAAAACACGAGAAGTACACAGACTGGCAAGTCAACATTTTGAAATGTTTAAAATGTCATTTTTGAACTGTAGCCATCCTTTTATTTATGGGAACATGGATCAACATCTGAAACTAAGACCTGTTTTTGTTTTTCTTGCCTACATACTAAAGCCACAAGTGATTTTATTTCATTTCATTTTGTGTTCTCCATCAAACAAATTTCCTATCATCATAACTCCAGTCACCAATTCATCCAAGTGTATATCTGTACCTTGCCAGGCATGGGGACCGAGCTGGAGTGAAACAGAGCAATGTATTTATTATCTTATGAAATTATTCACCCCTGCTCTCTAGTAGTTCTCAAATAGAATCTTTTTCAAGAAAAATGGTGCTTTATTTGGATTCAACAGACGTTAGTGAGTGCTTTCTATGTGCTAGACTATAGCTTGCCAACTCCATGGCTGTAGCAACTGTATGGGTCACTATATGAGTGAATGAGTAGGTGGGCTGGTGGGGACTGGTCCCAGGCACAGCCCCTGCCGGCGTTGTCATGCCAGGATGCAGGCTCAGGGTAGCCAAATTCTCTGATTTTTTAAGATAAGGGGAGATCTGGGTTTATGCATGAAATTTCCCAGTTTTAAATGTTGGCAAGGCCCTTCACATTTTTTAAAGTCTCTGTGAGCCAAACAAAACATGTCTTCTTGCCAGATTTTGCCTGTTGTGACCCTCTTGCTGGATATTCTGCTCATTGCTTTCAAGATATGGTTTCTCCAGAGCAGCATGGAGTAGATACTGGTCTTCAGGCTGGTGGGCTTCCTGGAAGCAGACACTGACATGGAGATTCATGTATGAGTGGCTTATTAAGGGCAGGTTCTAGTGCAGCCGGGGGAGGGGGTGGAGGAAGCAAGGCCAGGAAGCAGGGGCTTAGCAGGAGAATGATTTCAGACATAGCCTGCTGGAGGGTTCTGGAATGTATGGAGTGGAAGTTGCCCCTCCAGAGATTTGGGAGTTGGGCTTTCATAATTTGTGCACCCACCAGTCTGGCAGAAGGTCGAAACCGATAAAAGCAGTCTCCAGTAGGTCAAGGGTGGTCCTCCTGGAAAGAGACGAGGGTGCTGGCTGCTGCACGGTTTGAGCAAATGATCCCCGCATGATTTTCCCACGTCTGCAGGTTGTAAGAACCACAGGTCAAGTCTGAATTCAGAACCTGCTCTGCTCCAGTCCAGTCTAGTGTTTGCTCATGCTCTTTCCAACTGTTCCTTAATGAGACCAGTGTGTGGAATTCAGATTATTTTAGACCCTGACTACTTAGCATGTTGGCCCCAGATTCCTGGTGCACCTTTCCACTAGGATTGTGTGGAGAGAGGACTGCGTGGTGGCTGTGTGGAGAAGGCGGGACAGGACAATAGCAACTAGGAATGTGCTCTAGAACCAGCATCATTCTCACAGCCCTGAACAGGCTCCCCGGAGCCTGGGGTGGCTCCCAGCTCTAAGTTTGCTTAACTAAGTTTGGCGATTTCATATCTGTGATGAAAGCATTGTTTGGGGTACTTTGTGCCCCAAAGCCGAGTTCTGGGCCCCTGAGACACAGCTGTCCTGATGCTGGTGAGGTGGGCCTTTTGGAAACGAGGCTGGTGGTTATACACCTTGCATGATCCATGCCTAGAGTGCACTATTTCCTTTGGAGAGCTCAAAACTATGTATTTAATTTAAAGATTCATCCCCTAAACTCCAGCCAGTGCCCCTTGAAGGAATTCCATCAGAGGTGGGGCGAGAAGCTACAGCAGGATCTGCCAGAGGGATGTGTCTGGAGTCTGAGGCACGAAAGGAGGCAAGAAGGCTGAGACCTTGTTTTAACTGGACCCACCCTGCCTGCCCGCACAGCCCTGGCTCTGTGCCCTCTGCTGTGGTTGCCGCCTGGCTCATCCTCACAAGCCTCCAGGTTGGCCGGCACATCTTCCCTGCTCTCTCCTCTCTGATGCTGTCCTGGGATCAAGCCAGGTCTTGCTCCTGCTATCTTTCAAGCCTGCCTGGTTTTCTCCACTCCACCATGTCCACCTTCCCTTAGGCTCTCTACATTTGAGAGTGGGGGCAGCCTTCTCACACCTTCTCAGCACTTCTTCCTGTGCTTCCACCATTGGGAGTCCAGCATTTTCCTCCCAAAACACAGACGTGAGCCAGTCAGCCCTGAACTCACATACCTCTGGCGACTCACAGAGCTCAGTAGATCAAGCCCACACTCTTCCAGAACATTCTCTCTCCGGCTCATCTTCTCAGTCATGCCTTCCCAACCCCCCACCTCTGCTCTCCTTCCTCACACCGCTCACTCCACCTGGTTTGGCCCTTCCCCCACCACCGTGTACATTCATCTGTCGGTATCCTGTTACTTACAGATTGGGTGACCTTGGACTTGGAACCCAGCTCTGTAAGTCCCAGATTCCTCCCCAGGGAAATGAGGGTGGCAGACATCCACCTTGCGGGGTGACTAGGAGACAGAACAGGAAAAGCACAAGGCAGTGGGACAGCATGTGACATGCTGCAGGTGCCCAGGGGAGGAGAGCATGGTCACGGTGATGGCCATTGGTGCTGTCCCCTTACAAAGCCCAGCTCAATTCCTGTCTTCCCCATAGAAGCGGATTACCCACACAGAAATGATGTCTTCTTTCCTGCACACCCAGTTTAGTATTGTGCCTTATTTGATCATCTAGTGAGAAGATCCTGGGTCCTCTATTGCGGCATTAAACTGAATTATTCCAAAGCACCGGATCATATGCCATTCTTGTCAGAGGTACTCGTGTTGTAAAAAGAAGCAAAAGAAGCCTGTATCATTCTCAGTTGAGTTCACTTTTGTTGGGATGTGAGACGTTTCTAGATAAAGCTGTGTGGGACCTCAGGCTGAGAGGCTTGATCATAAATATCAAGTCTCTGGGGTGAGAAAGGTCAGTGAAGCTTGAGGGACCTGAATGCAGGCTGATCCTCACTACAAACAGCATAGGCTACACTTTCTGGGGAATTTCTTTGGTGCAGGGAGCAGGAATATTTTGCTGTATTGGTTTCCTAACAAGTTACCCCAGGTATGGTGGCTTAAAACAATGGGAATTTATCCTCTCACTTGTGAAGGCTGGACGTCTCAGACTGAAGGGTCAGCAGGGATGCTTCTTCCAGAGGGTCTGAGGAAAGGTATGTTCTGTGCCTCTCCCAGCTCCTGGTGGCTGCTGCCAATGCTTGGTGCTCCTTGGCTTATAGCTGCACCCCTCTAGTCTCTGCCCATCTTCACATCACCTTCTCTCTGCATCTCTATCTGCCCGACGTCATTTGAATACTTGTCATTGGACTTAGGGTACCTTCCAAGTCCAGGATGATCAATCTCATCTTGAGATCCTTACCTACATCTGCAAATACTCTTTTATCCAAATAAGATCACCCTCACCAGTTCTGGGGGTTAGAATTGGACATCAATTTTTTTTTGGAGGTCACTATTGAACCCACTGCATTTGAAAATAGATGCTGGTAGTGCCATGGAATGCACCTGGTGTAGGTGGCAAGCAGACCTAAGTTCAAATCCCTGTCTCCCCCATGCTGTGGACCTATTCCTTAACCTCGCCAAGTCCCAGTTTCCCTTTTTACAAAATAGGAATAATAATTTCAAGCACATAGATTGTAGGGGTCAATGAAGAATATATCTATCTGGCACATAGTAGATCCCCATATAGTTAGTCTGTAGTGATTCCCACTACTCATTCATTCAACTGAAAAACATTTAAGTCTCTGAACATCAAGGTGAAAGAGACATAGTACATGGCCCTTAGTCATATTAGCATTTAGAAGAGGTTCAGTGTTTGTTGAATGAATAAATAAAATAAGTGATCAGATCCAAAGCCTATCAGAAGTACTTGCCTCGTGCAGGCCCCGGGTGAGGCTCTGGCAACTATTTTTATACAGCTTGCTGCCTGTAGAATGAGCAATGATGCCAAACCTTTAAAGGAAGCTTGCTTTTTGGACTATTCCTTAAAACTCTTAAGGAATATTTCAGGCATACCTCATTTTACTGTGCTTCACTTCACTGAACTTTGCAGATACTGTATTTTTTACGAACTGTAGGCTTTGTGGCAACCCTGCATCGAGCAAGTCTACCAGCCCCATTTTTCTCGCAGCATTTGCTCGCTTTGTGTACTTCTCTCACATTTTGGTAATTCTCACAATACTTCAAACTTTTTCATTATTATTATGTTTGTTATGGTGATCTGTGATCAGTGATTATGAGTCAGTGGAAGCTCAGATATTGGTTAGCATTTTTTAGCAATAAAGTATTTTAATTAGGGTAGGCACACATTTTTTAGACATAATGCTGCTGAATACATTTAGACTACAGTATAGTGTAAGCAGAACTTTGTATGCATTGAAAAGTAAAACAATTCATCTGGCTTGCTTTACTGAGATGCTAGCTTCACTGGGGTGATCTGCACTGAACCTGCCCTGTGTCTGGGGTACGCCTGTATTGTATTGTCATTTCACTTCATCAGCCTGATGTGTGCCCTTTGGGTGGATTCTATAGGGAATTCATGGCAAGAGGCAACATGGTGTCCCAACTAAAGAAAAGCACAGAGCAAAGTGAAAAACTAGAAAGCCAACTGGAGGCTAGGCAGGTAACAGTGTGGGTGGGCAAGCCCCCTGGAGAGTGTGTGCCTGTTTAAAGAGGACAGCTGCTGCCCACTCCTTCATTCAACCATTCTTCGAGTATTCTCTATGTGCCCCACATTGTGTGAAGGCCACAGGGCTCAACAGTGCAAACCCCTTGTCGTCATCAAACTTCTATTCTGTAAACCCACCTCCAGTCACCACATGGGTATCCAGGCCTACTGAGACCGAGTCATCTTCTTCTGAAAGAGAAGAAGCCAGAATTCTGTGTGCAATCTCCTAATGTTTAGATATTGGCAAACACTGTACATTCTTAAAAGAACACTGCACAGTCCAGACAGAACTTGTCTCTTGTGACCCTTGGAGTGGAGACTCACGATTTTTTCCTTGAGAAGCACTTTTTCAAGCTAATTCCCATCTTTTCTGCTCTCACTGGAAGTTGCTAGTGGTTACTACCTCTTCCTGTGTCCTCCAAGATCAGATGATTCTTTTGTGTTCTGTTCCTGTATTTTCAGGTGAAACTAACCTGAATGTCAGTTTTCCTTTCTAATTCCTTTTCCGAATTTCTAATGACTGTTTTCTGTTCTCTCAAGCTTCCGGAAAGGCCATTAGTGTTGCTACCTGGTCCTCCACATTTCTTCTCTTGAGGGTCAGAATCTAACCCAAGCTCTTAACTAAACTGCTCATGAATTAGTCTGCTTTTAAGCATACCTTTCTGACTCTGTCATCCAATTTTCACAGTCTCTGACTTGCACTGACTCCCAACCTTAGGTGTGATACTAATTTCTCCCAGAGGGACATGGGTTTAATCGACTTTTTTAATTAACATTTTGTAAAATTGGAGCTGTCATGCTTTATGGCAGACTGATACAAATGTCTGTAATTACATTTTTGGCACTACATCTTGGGAATAGTCTAGAGATGTTTGTTTTAACCCCTTCTTAAAATGTTCTGATTTATGGGCAGGCCTCTTTATGCACCCCTCCCTACAGGCCCCGTTGTCATGACAACAAAGAACATCATTTATCAAAGAGCTATAACTTCATTCTATGTTGAAGCTAAAAATTAATCTTCTAGAGTTTATTCTTATGACAGGGAAATTTTGCATTTCCATAGATCTGCTTCTTCTCCTTAATTCTGCTCATCGTTGGGGAGATTCTGGCTTCAGCAGAAGATTTTCTAGAGAATAAGATAAACCCCCCACTTTCTCCTCCACCCTTCCACACAGATAAATTCTCTTATCCATTCCAAAGATAATTCAAATGGACTCATTAGTACCAAAAAAAAGTAGAATTATCCCTTATGTTTCCAACTCAATATGATTTTTGTTTCTTTAAAAAACATTGAATTTTTTTATTGGCTTTTTTTTTTCAGCTAGCAAAGTTCAAGTAAAGGGAAGAAAGAAAATGTCTGTCAATCTCTTCTATAAGCTGGAGAAGAGTGAGATATTTAGTTACTATATTTACTTGTGTGATCTGTGACTCAAGGATTACCAACTCAATGTCTACTATAGGGGCCAGGCAAATACATAAATCAGTACAGTGGGTTTCTAGGGACACTGCATGCCCTAATAAAGGGGGAGATTTCATTTCTGCTGACAGAATGTGGACCATTCTGCAGGATTGTCCCATTTCATTATTTTTTAAGCCAGAACTCTGTATTATATGAAATTTCCTGATTTTAAAATGTTGACAGATCACATATAGGTTATTTTTTAACAATGTATTTTTTTTAACAAGGGCAGATCATGT
This sequence comes from Manis javanica, assembly GCF_040802235.1. NCBI lineage: Eukaryota > Metazoa > Chordata > Mammalia > Pholidota > Manidae > Manis > Manis javanica. Next base: position 80,789,465 of record NC_133157.1, read on the forward strand.
ATATATATATATTTTAAACAATGTGATAGTCAAATGAACTTGGAGGGCAAGTTCACTCCATGGGCTCACTGATGTAATTGGGTAGTGTGTTAAGCCATGCTATCCGAGAGTTTAGAATGGTTTTGTTTTCTCTGCGTTGAACAACTAAACCAATTCAGTTCTCAAGCTCTTCTCAGGATCTGATGTGTTGAATATTGTTTCTGCAGGCTGCACTGGAGGAGATGGTCTGCCCATTTGTCTGCTGGGTAGCACTGGGCCCTGGGCAGAGTGTGAGCTGTGAATTAGGGTTCATCTCTGAGACCCACACAAACTCTGCTCTGATACTCCAAGATAGATAGTGGGGTCCACTGACATCTTCAGGGATCATCTATGGATTTATATTCTTCCCCTTTGATGGATGGGGCAGTTTGATCCTCTTCACTGAGCTCCATAGTTTTCTTTTGTATAGGGACCTCCTAAATGGCCACTGCCTCTCCACAAGAGATGGCAGGGATTTTTTTCTCACTGAATTTGAGAGTGTTTTGTTTCTCATTCATCAGACAGGAAAACATTAGTAATTATTAGGAATATTCCATCAAAAATTTCTGGGGGCAAAGCTGCTCTGTGGCTGCCACTGCACCAGAATAGGAGTGGTTTAGGTAACACGCACCCCGTGCTGAGTCCGCTTGTCACTGGATTTAAGACATTAAAGGGCTCATGTGGATGATGCTAAACATGGGAACGGGGAAGGCTCTGGCAGCAGGACGGGCTTAGGAGGTGCTTTGCACCATTCAGACCTCGTGTCATCTGGCCTTTCCCTCCTTTTCCACCCTGTTCCAAACTGCCTTTCACACTCCAGCCTCACCAAGAGTCCCTACGGGTCTCCAGCCACCTTCATGCTCTGGTGTTCTGTGCCCCATACCTGGGAGGTTATGCACCATCCCATCTCATTTAAACCCAGGAAGGGTTTTATAGTGTCCTAATGAGTGTTTGAACTTTAGCCATGTTGGTTAGAAGTGTGATAAACACAATCTCCAGATCAGTGGTTTTAGAAGCCGGCACCAGACAGGAGCTTCTGATTCTTCCCCTTTCTCCCTGTCCCACTTCACTGAGCGGCCGAAGGCATTTTCTTTTTGTATTGTTTAGTTCCATCTTTCTTTGAACTGATCTTAGCCTATAAGAGAGAAAGAATATGTTATAATAAGGTAGATTATTGTACAAATGTGCACATTCCCCCTGTTTCAGGGAGGGACAGTTTAAACTCTAAAGCTTTTCTTAATATTGTAAATAAATTTTAAACTACCACCTAATGGTCATGAACTGATTCTGATGCTCATATCTTGTTTATTTCCTTTCCTAAGATATTTTTTAAAATTATACCGGTAGTGCATTTTTAACAAATATATCAATTACAAATAAAGGAGTAAAAATTTCTTATATTCTTGCCATCCAGGAGTATTTTACTTTTTTCCTCTGATACCCTTCTTTGCATATAATTATTACATGATTGAAATAATATTGTATATGCAAAGATTTCTTCATGGAATTAATATTTCTCAATCAAGTTTTTCATGGCTCCTTAATATTTGATCTTGTGAATAAACCATGATGTACGTAATCATATTCTAGTATTAGGCATTCAAATAATTTCCAATTTCATTTATAAAAATAATACCATACTGGCATTTTTGTCCATACTTCTGTTTTTTTCCCCTTAGCACTTATCTCAGACTCAAAGTTTCTAAGTCATCAGGTTTTAATTTTTAAGACTCTTATAATAATATATTGCCATTAACTTGCCAGAGGTACTGGCTAACTTTCCATCATACCAGAAGTGTATAAGAATTCTCTTGTAGTACCCCTGTTGAGTGTCTAGCACTGAGTTTTGTTAATTTTTCCCCTAGCCTTTGTTTTAGTGTTTATGTGCTGTTTTGTACACATGTCTCCCTGTGGTCGAGTGCACATGTGTATTCACTGCTAGTAAGAAAGAAAGGCATGTCTGGTCTCCTAGGGCTGTGGTATGTTGGAAGTTCCCTGAGAGAAACACCTGCCATGTACCAGGCAATACTTGAAGTGCTTTGCATACACCAACTCCTGTAATGCTATGACTTTCCTATGATGTGGAATAGCAGTATTACATACTACTAATAGTAGATATTACTACTACCCCGTTTTCTCAGAGATGGAAGCTGAGGCCCAAGGAAGCTCCATGACTTACTGAGGTCATAGAGCTAATAAGTTCAGAGCCAGAATTCAACCAGAGCCAGCCAGAGTCTACACTCTTAACCATTCCTGGAGTGCTTCCTACTCCTGTAAGAGAGAAGAAGAGACAGAACGCATGGTCAGCACCAGTGCTCCCAGATGGCAAGGTGCCTTACGAGAGTCTTCCAGCTCTCTTTTCTCCCTGAATGGGAGAAGAGGTGCAGGTCCTAGACTCAAAGTAGGAGAAACTTCCAAGAAAGCAAGATCTTTTAGCTCAAACAAGAAGGTATTTCACAGTCTCAGAAAATAAAATTTGTAAATTATTCTTCACAGTAAGACAGTAAGACTCAGATCAACTCCAAAAGATTGAGAAATTGCATTTGCCATTGCATCTAGAAAACACAATTCTTTCAGAAATACAAAGACTCATATTATTTTCTTTTTATATTGACCTTGAGAAAATGAATTCAGTTCATATATTTTCTAATTCCTTCTGTTGCTGTCTCTTTAACTTAAAACACAGTGGGTTTTGTCTGGTCTAGTTATAGGCTTGAGCTGCTATATTAATAATCCCAGTTTATTTCAGTACACAAGCATTTGACAGTCACACAGGGACATTGGACATTTTCAAGGAATGCAGAGATATGAAACATACCCTTAAGAGATTTATAATCTCACAGGGAATTTAAAGTTTGCAAAACAAATATAGTAAGGTACAATGATATAGATACCATGAAACAGGTTTAAAGAACCATGGGGATATAGTGAGCAGAAAGACACAGTATTTTGCTGGCATTTCTGCCACCCCTGGAAGGATGGGCTCATGTATAAGTGAATGGAGGTGAGGGGCAGCCTGGATGGACGAATCAGGAAGTGGGAGATGTAGATGCATCAGATGCCCAGCAGTATCATGTGATGAGACTGCTTCATGGGCGCACACTGTGCCTTCACACAGTGTCCCCTGCAGAAGGGCTGCATTCATGGCTTAATGCTGTGCTGTCAAAATTTTGAAATACTTAATAATTTATGAATAAAGAGCCCACGTTTCATTCAGTACTGAACATCGCATATTATGTAGCTGGTCAAGCTCCTACTACCATTCATAGGCAAAATAGACCAAAAACAGCTGCCTTCTTGCCCAGGCAATAATTTACATTCCTTAGAGTGGGTATGGCTCTAGTCTCCTCTCCTGGATAAGTGGTATTCTTTGGCCAAGGAAACCCATAACAACTGCTTAAGTATTCCTTCCCACTCTTTCAGGCATGCCTCCATTGAGAAAGACTTCCACAATTCAATCCCAGGCATTTTATCTGGGAGCTTGGATTACCCTACATATCTTTTCAGGAATAGTGATCTTTTAGGGTGGCATTTAGTAGCTGTCACCATTCATCAATCAGCAATTATTGAGTGCCTGGCCCTGTGCGAGGGCCCTTTCCTCGCTTGCCCCAGCATCATCATCAATCATCATAGTAGATACATTCGGTGTTCATCTGTGCATAACCCTGCACTGCAAGATGGAATGTGCTAAAATGTATTCTGTCGGTGAAACTAGCCAGACTCTGAAGGGCAGCAATTGCTGGTACAGTGAGCTTTTCCACATCAAAGAAGGATGTGTCTTTCAGGTGCCAGAACCATGGGATCATTTTTCTGGCATCTTCCACTATGAGATTCAGACAGAGATAACCATAAACCCACAAAAATTCAGAGATGATGCCCTGGGTTGGCTGAGAATCACAGCTGCTTGTGCCTCCCACCTCCTTTATAATAGTCATGTTGCAAAATTATGCAAAATCCTTGCCTTCCACATTAGTGCTGAAATAACTGAGTAGGTAATGGCAACATGCAACTGACTCAGGGAAGCCAGCTCATGGTAAACTATTTAGAAATCATGTATGCAGAAATACTTTGAAAAATATAATATGTGAAAATAATGTAAGTTGTTGTATTTATGCTTTATAGAGCTTGCTTGAGGCAGTTTCTGCATCTCCTCCTGCAATGCCAGCAAGTCCTAACCTAATATGAGACTCAAAACAATTGACAAGATGAAACAGCTCCAGAAACATAAGGAGGCCTTCATGGTTGAAGGGTAGGATAGGATTTAATGGGTCATGCTCTGTGCCAAGGCAGAATGCTGGATCCCATTGTAACTTGGGGCCATCTTTCAGCAGAAACCTCAAAGAAACAGGATCCCTCATCATTTGAGCCCCATAGTTCCACGCTTTGCCAAAATGTTTAGTATTAGCCTTATGGTGGGAGCAAAACTGTTAAAATGTGCTGACATATTTTGAACATTTTGTTAATGAAACAACTACTTCTCAGATACTTAAGGCCAAGCACATTGGTACAAGGTAGACGATCATCTCTAGGTGCACAGATATGCGCGTCAAGGGCAACTCTTCTTGTGGTCTGCCCTGTCCATTTGTCCCACAATTGGTTAGAAAATGTTGGCTGTGTTGTTGTCTTTAAGGAAATAGCTCTGCATGGACCTGAAATACCTTGGATCAAGGAGGATGCTCTTGGGTTAATTTGAGCGTAATGATTATCAAGAACCTTCCAGGGACTTGGGAACATGTGAGGTACTGAGGGAGACAATGTGATGAGCAAGGAAAGTCTGTGACTTCACAGAACTTGCGCTCTAATTGTGAGAACAGATTGGTTTCACTATCCAATTACACTAGAATATGACATGATTCTCTTCTAACATAATCTAATATCATCACAGATGATACAGGACCACAGTTCTTTATCCAAAATGCCTAGACCCAAAAGCTTTGGATTTGGGGACTTTTTGGATTCTAGAAATGCAATATGGTTCCTATAGTGAATACCACTACCACCTTCAGAGCACCTGGGGAGCTCTTTATAATCATGTGCAGTGATATTTCTGCAGTAAAATAAGAATAGTTACACTAATTGGAATAAGCAAAGTCTACAAATAACCTAACAGCGATTTAGGTCAGGTTTTATTGCCAAATTGAATTTACATTTGGGTTTTGGTATGTTTCAGATTCCAGAAGTGCAGATCATGGATTGGGAGCCTGTAGTTGAGAATAATATGGAAAAGTATATGTAACATAATCTTAAATGATTTTGGAATCTGCTGTAACAGAGGTCTGTGAGAATAATGTTATTTCCCAAATACCCAGAATAATGTCTGGCACAGAGAAGGCATTTGATAAATATTTGTTAAGTACATAAAAGTAGCATTAAGAAATGTAAACTGTCTTTTATTGAGTGTCTACCCCATGCCAGACACAGGGCTCTTCATATCAATGCTGCTGGGTAGGTATTGCTGTTTGTACTGTTATTCTTTATTTCTAGATGAGGAAACTGTGGGTGAGAGATGATAAGTGACATGTCCAAGGCTATCTGGGTGGCAGATGGTAAAGCCTGGTATACATCTAGTGGCTATGGCTGTGGTGGCCATGAGCACGGTCCCGTGGCAGGCTGCCTGGGTTCCAAGTCCTAATTCTGCCACTCACTGGCTGTGGGAACTCAAACAAATGATTTGACTTCTCAGTGCTTACATTTCCCCAAACGTAGAATAATGGAAATAACAAGATCTACCTTATAGGACTGTTTAAAGATGCACTTAAAGTGCTTAGAAACCATAACTGGAACCTAACAGGGCTTCTATGAATGTTGGCGAAATTGGAGGCATGGGAGGGAGACTTTGTACCAAAGGATTTTGTCCTATGACTTTTAGGCATAAAAAGATAAAACTTCAGATAACCTTTTATACAACCTAATTACAAAAGAATAATGCTGTGGTACTGTGACAAGCTAAGAGTACAGTGACTAAGTCTAAGTTACAGAAGAAAGTCTATTTAGTTATCTCCATGTGGTTTAGGTGTTGACAGAATTAAATAACTTATAAAAATGAGAGGATTAAGAAGAGAAGAATACCTCCTTTATAATAAAGATGCTAAGATGCTACATCTTTTTTAAAAATCTTTTTTTCCAGTTTTATTAAGCAGTAACTGACATACATCACTGTATAAGTTTAAGATGTAGCATGATGGTTTGGCTTACTATATGGGGAAATGATCACCACAACAGGTTTGGCTAACGTCCATCATTCTCATACCTTCCTCCAGTTGCCCCTCCCCCATATCCCCTTCCTATCATAACTGTAAGTCTGACCTCTTTTTCTTTGAGTTTAGTGCTTCTTTGTTTAGATTCCATATATATATCTACAGTGTTTGTCTTTCTTTGTCTGATTTACTTCACTTAGCATAATGGACCAACAAGGTCCTACCATGTTGTCCCCAAAGGCAGGATTTCCTCATTTTTTATGGCTGAGTAGTACTCCATTATATATGTATACCACATTTTGTTTAAAGTTTCCATTCATCCACTGGTGGACACTTAGGCTGTTTCCATGTCTTGGCTATTATAAATAATGCTGCAGTGAGCATGGACGGATGTTGGACATCTTATACCAAAAGGCACCATCAGACTTAATGGTGAAATATCTGAAGTTTTCCCATTAAGATCTGAAGAATACAAGAATGTATATATTATCACTATGATTTTTTCTTCTGAAATTTCTAGCTACTGGAATAAGAGGAAATGTATTTAAGAGGTTTAATCTAAGGAAAAGAGAAAGATGTTAATATTTATGGATATTATAAGTGTTTAGAAAATGGTGGAGAACCAACTAATCAATTTACAAAGCTAGTAGTAAATCTAAAATTTCTATAATCTGGATACCAAGCAGATTATTTAGTAGCTCATAGCTCACACGTATGTTAGCAATAATATTAGACAATATATTGGGGGAAAAAATGTCCTTCAGAATGGGAAAACAATACCAGTGATAACTTTAGTCCATCCAGAAGTAAACAAGGATGGAGATGAGAGAAAGCCATGCATATGAAGTTGGTACTGTCCACAGAATTTGTAACAGCAAAAAAAGAGAAAAAATCTAAATGCTCAATAATATCAGAATGACGAATTGAATGACGGTAACATTTCAAAGACAGTAAAAGTCAAGTATGTGCTCACAGTTTGAGTAAAAAGTTCAGAATTTAAAACTATGTGCAGTATAGCATTTTATATGCATCATGATTCTAAACTTATTTCTTATATAGAAAAAATGTGCTAAAATCTCCTGTATGCTAATAATTATGGGATATGGCATTATAGGTGATTTTAGTTTTATTGTTTACACTTTCTGCGTTTTTAAATTTTTTACCAACAGCAAGCATGTGTTTTATAATGCAAAAGTTATTCACAATCTTTTAAGGAAAAAACAACACTGGGAGAGTGAAGTTACCTACTTAGTACTATTTTCCTTCCCATAATATATATTATTTTGAGAACGTCTATTGACGATCTGTGAAGTAAAATAAATAATGGTTTATTTATTCAAAATAGTTTCAGTCTTTAAAATACAGAACAGTTCTATTTACCTTTGCTTCACTGATGAAAAATAAGTGAAATTCTGCACAGAGGCCTTAATGATTTTCTTCATGTTTGGCTGTAAGACTTGGATTCAATTTCTGGAACAGAGGAAATGCCAAGATGTATGAGAAGCCACTGGAAGGTGAAACATCCATTTCATTAACTCTTTGAAAAATAAATTACCTCACTTCCTTTATTGCTGTAGTAATTAACCCACATTCATACCGATTCTGACCAATGCTGTGTATTATTTATTATTGTGCATTTGTGGTTTGGTGGTCAACCTAATGGGTATCTTTGTCAGATGGTTTTTGTGTGTTGGGACATTGAGGCAGCTCTCATCTGCTCTTCTCACTTCTCACCAGAAGAGTCAAAATAGGCTTTTAAAGAACCTACTGCAGTAGAGACCACAGGTGACTTAATCTGTTTGAATTCTGACTTTTCACTGGCTTCTACTGTATCCTATTCATTTTGGTTAATCTGTGCCACTGACCCATGTATGTGAGTCCCCCACTTCTTTACACAAAATTTGGCACATAATAATTGTTCCCTTAATGTTTGTGGACTGGGTGGAAATGAAAATAAAAACTGGGGACTTCAAACCGTAGTTTGAAATGTCCTTACCCGTGCAGGTACCTCCTGGGGTTCCTCCAAAGGCAGGTACCTCCTGGGGTTCACTCACGTGCAGTAAAAATCCGGACCAGTGGCAGCTTCCTTCCTTTGATCAATAGCCAATATTTACGGAATGGGTGTCCCCCCCCCCTGCTCTGTGCTGAATCTGGCCCAGGGTTAGACTTCAGGACGCCGAGCTGACTGCAGACGCAGACGCAGACGCAGGGCAGGCTCCGCTCCTTCAGGCTGGGCGTCGGCGTGCCTGTGGCTTTCCTCCGCTTTGCTGCCCAGGAGTCCTGCCGCCACCGTACCCCTAATCCCTGCACACACAGGCAGCGCGCGAGGGGGAAGCTGCAAGCACATGAAGCGTGTCTGCAAAATGCAGACAAATTGCTGCTTTTTATTAGAGGCATGGATGAAGGACTTTGGGGAGCTCTGAAACTGCAGGGTGTTGGGTTTCTTTACTTTTTCTCAAGCTCTACTTTCAAAAATACGATATTATTAAGTGGTGCATTCGCTGCCAACATCCACCCCACCCCCCACGCCATCCCCCGCTCTCTCCCTGCCTCCCTTCCTTCTTTCTTCAGACCTTAGAAATAAAGTAAGATCTCTTTGTTGATTATCCTCACTGATTAGGAAGAAAATATACAGCCCGTTCTTACCAAGTACAGACTTTTGTGAGACACGCACCCTCCGTCCCGCCGGAGTCACTCTCTCGTGTGGACCCTTCCTTGACCTTGTTATTACCAACCTCTCCACAGCCTCAAGAAGCCCTTGCTCGGATCCTGTTTCCAGCTTACCCTGCTACCTCTGCTCCCCTGATGCCAGCCAATAGTCCCCTGACCTTCCTGGACCACAAACATCAGCCCCGCCTTTTATTTTCACTCTACCTCATCATGTGCTCACTTCTAACTTTACTTCCCTGGCCACGGTCCCTAATCACTCCCTTGCACATACTCACGGTGTCCTTGCTCTTCTCTTGGCGGAACAGCCAGCGGGTACCTGAGTGTTCCCCAAGCCCGGGCACTGCTGGGCACCCTGTCGCCAGCGGCATGGGCAGCCCTCAGCCTCCCTGTCTCCTAGAGAAAGGCTCCATGCCCTCCTTCCCTCCACATCCCTCTCCCTCCTCCTCCTCCTAACTCCCTCTCTTTCCTTAGTCTCCGTAGCTCCCCACTGTGCTTTGCACTGCCTGGAGAAAACCACAGCCAGCCTCCAGGAGAGAACCTGCCCTGTGCCCCATGCATTTGCTGGTGCGTGGCTTGGCCTTCCCTCCTATCACTGTTTCTCCAGGACAGCCCTGCACGTGTGCTCTGGATTCTGCCCCTTTCACCCCACGGAGGGCATCACACCGGCGACCATCCCTTTCTCCCTGCAACCTCACCTTTCCTTCTGTGCTGGAAACACACTGCCCTGTCTCACATCTGAGAAAACAAACTGTCCCTGACCTCCGCCCCCTCTGCCCCCTGGTGCTCTTTATCCCCAAAGGCTGCCCTTCTCTCCCGTTCCTCTCTCCTTTCACTTCAGTTCCCTCAAACCAGGCTTCTGCGCAAACGCAGCAGCACATCGGCCGCCTTCAAGGTCACCACGGTTAGTTCCCACGCTCACGCTCCATCCTCATCCCACTTGGCCGTCAGCAGCCCCTGGCACAGCTTCGCGGATCTTCTTCAGGTGCTTACTTCCCTTGGCACCCAGGACCCCCGCCCGTCTGTTGTCCTCCCACCTCAGAGCTGGCTTGTTTCATCTCTGGTAGCCACTGCTGAGCCCCAGACCTCAGTACGTGAGACCCCTCCTGTCTAGCTGCACGTCCTCTCTGGGAGATTTTATCCCACTACATGGTTTTGAATCCATCTCAGTGCTGGTTTTGCCCACCTCTGAGCTCTGGTGAGGTGCCGGGGGGGCTCCTTTTCTGAACTCCAGACCGATAGGGCCAACCACCTGCTCAGCAGCAGTGCTTGGATGTCAGTTTTCCTCTTACACTAGCACATCCAGAACAGAGTCCTGAACTGTCCCCTGAGATATGATCCTCCCAGAGTCTAACCCATCTCAATAAATCTGTGAGTCAAGCCAATATTTGCGAGTGCTCATGGCATCCCTTCCCTCACACCCATTGTCCAACCTCTTACCAGCTCTACCTTTGAACTATATCTAGAACCCCATTGCTTTGCCCCTGTCCAGTGGCTGCACTGACTGCCGGCATAAGCTTCCCTGATCCGCCTCCTGGAGTACCTGGCCTCACTGGTGCCTTGCTGTTCAGAGACCAGCCTGGGTACACTCGTTCCCCAGGGCCTTTGTTCTGTGACTCCCCCTTTCTGGAACGCTCTCGTCTCCTGCAGGCCCTTGTTCAAAGATCTCTGGAGGACTTTCCTGGCCATTCATCAAGCGGCAGTCCTACTCCTACTGGGTTGCACTGTTCCTCTTCCCAGCCCTGCCTCTCTGCAAAGCCCTAGTCACTAACGGACACGTTGTGCATTTCCCGGCTATCACTTTGATCATCTGTCTCCCCCACAAAATGTAAGCTGCATTGATGGCACAAAATGTTGCTCTTTTGTTCACTTGCCTTAAGATATTTCATCATAAAAAGTATTTGTTGAATAAGTGAGCAAAAGAATGAATGTCCCAGGTTGAATCTGGGGGACAGTGAGGTCCAGGGCTACTTGATGAGAAAGCATTTCATTGAAAGTGAAAACCTTAGGGGCCCAGATGTGTACATATGTGCAGATGTATTGAATCCCATAGACAAAACAATGAAGCAACAGGCAGAATTATGTATCCTTTTCCCCAGAAATTTGATGGCACAGCCAATGGGGGTGACTCTGGAATCCCTCTGAGTCCCCTGCCTGGCATTTCCAGCACGCTCTCCTGCCATTTCAGCTCTTCAGCACAGGGAAGGCCTGGGTCATCTTGCTCTGGGTGCTGAGCACACACTGGGGTTCCACGCTGTCCTGTGCAGAGACCCTGACCTCTCCGGTGAGCAGTGGTGACCTTAGTCCATCACCCTCCACAGTCAAGTGTCGCCCTCTGTACATGTTTCCCCAGTGCCTGCCAGGGCCCCCTTCATTCAACATGTGTTTACGTTACTAGAGCATGAGCACTGCTTTTAAGACATTAATAATTTCCTCCTTCTGAGGACCTGAGAAAATCAGCTATGAGCCCCAAGGAAGAACCTTGGCCAAAGACATTGGTCCACTCAGGCCTCACTTCCGCTCCTGGACCACAATGTCTGGCTGAGCTCCCGGGGCTGCGGCTCCCGCTTTGGTTCTTTCTCTCAGCGTCATCTGCCCATGATGCTGCTTTGCTCGTCACACTGTTGTAAGGATGTGATCCACATGCCTATGGGACCCTCCTCTTTCCCTGGGTCCCTGGCTCAGGGAGGTTGGGGTTTTCTTCTGTATGAGAATTTGAATCCACCTTGTCCATGGTCTGGCACCACTACATGGCTGTTCTGATAAGAACTTTCTGTTCTTTAGGATGAATGTAGGAAACAACTAGACTTTGCTGAACATCTTGGGGAACAGCTGGATGGCTGAGTTCTAGATCCACTAGTAGGTCCAGTATAAGGACTATGAGATCTTAGAACATGAACACCTGTTTTTTCAAAAGCTTATGAACGGTCCTGGGTGCCTGGATGGGGAGGGGCATGAGAGGGTACACACTTGGATGACGCCTGCTCTATCCCTGTGATCAGCTAGTTTGTCTGACTAACTCTTGATGACATACTCACATGGCTCCATTTCCTGCCTGTGTGACCTGAAGATTGCAGAAGTCCTCTGCCTTAGGAACAGGGGAGCGTAATGCCTGCTCGATGGTGTCATGGTGGGGATTTAATAAGAAGATGCCTAATACATAGGAAGAACTCTGTAAATACAAGTCCTTCCCATGATATTGCACACAGTAGGTTTGCAATGTAAACACTTTGCTGGATAGATTCCCTGGGTCTGTAAGAGCTGAACAGTTATTATACCTGGAGGTGTTCAGGAAGGCTGGTGAAGTAGATAAGGCATGACTCCTGTGCCCTGCCCCTCTCTCACACCCTCCCCACCAGCTCCCAGCTAGTCTCCTAAGCTTCAGACATTCCTTCCTCCTCATTTAAAGGCTGCCCACTGTCCTTCACTGCTCAGAGTCCCTGCTGACATGGTTGGCCAGCTGCTCTGTCAAACAGTGCTTGGCCTTAATGGCTGTGGCAGTTTGATGTGTTCTCTTTGCCTGGGATGACTGCATTTTCCCCAGGGAGTTTTGAAGGCAAGAGCGAGAGCACAAAGATGTGGATCTCCAGTGGTGGGCCACAAGTGGTCTGGCCCTGCCTTGAGTTGAACAACTCCAGGGGGCACCAGTCAGAGTGGAGTGCAATTTCTTAGCCCTGTGCCTGTCTGATGCAGGGGTAGAGGCTTTATGCCAGGCACTGTGCAGGAACAAACACTTGAAAAACTAGAGGCTTCTTCTCAAAGAGTTTGTAATCTAACCGAGGACACAGGAAAGTAAAAAGATCATTATAATACTTGGCTAATCGGGGCACAGAGTTTCATGTGAGCAGAGAGGAGAAACACTTAGCCTAGCTGAAGAGGTCGGGGAGGCATCCTGGAGGAGGTGATGACAAAGGACAAAAAGGCTGACATTGGCAAAGACATGGAGTCAAGACACTGAAAAAAGGCCAGCCCAGTGTGAGCACAGAGTTACGTCATTACCTCTTCTGTTGCTAGGGCATAAGGGAAAGAGATGGGAAGGGAAGTCTGCAAAGGGAGCTGAGGGCAAGATCTAGATTAGGAGTTTGATTTGGATGGCATTGTAGGTGGAGCCATCAATAGATTTTAAGCAGTGATGGGGAAACAAGAGGGTTGAATGGCATTGTAGAAAGCTCTCTCCAGCTGCAGCAGGAGCGTGGACCAGAGGAGGACGGGAGGAGGGCAGGAGGCTACAGCTGGGCAGGGCAGCCGCGGTCGTGAGAGCAAGTGAAGCCCGGACCAGAGCAGTGGTCTTTTCCTTGCTCGCTAGCACTAGTTCAGCCGTAGGCTCACTACTTGGAAAAAAGCAATAGCTTCTATGTTTATAAACATAGCATAGATTCCACCCACTCTCAGAACAAGTCAGAGAAGTTCTGAAAAGGAGGTAAAAAGAGGGAACAGAAACAGACCCCCCAAATACTCTTCTCTAGTTACATTTCCACATGTTTCTGGGTAACTTGCTCAAAGTCCTCCGTCTTTCTCCGCCTGCTTGCTAGAAATCCCTGACATTTCTGAGGGGAACAGAGAGAAACAGTTCCTGTTGGGAGCTGTAAAGTGTTACAGAATGCTAAGGGATGTGCTGTTATTCATTTCTGCCCATTACAGAAAGAGAAGCTGCCCTGAATATGGTTCTTGTAATTTCAAGAAAACCAAAGACGGAAGGCATATGTCCTTTCATACAGTTCTCAATTCAATTGCTAGTCTTTATTCTTGCTAACTGCCGAACTTGAGACTGATTAATTGCATAGAGCCCAGCTTCCACACTCAAGGAGTCTTGGGCAACAGCAGTTTCGTCAGTGGGGTTCACAGTCAAGCCCGTCACAGACACTTATCCTTTGAAAGTACACTTTCTTGTTACTGTAATCATTTCAAAAATGATCTGAGAAATTGGCCCTCACAGATGGACCTCTCATCCTCCTCTCAATCTGATAGATAGAATGCAGTTTTTCCAAGAAAAAGCTCTATTTCTAAATCATTTAAAAAGAAACAAGTGGAAATCTAATTTTAAGCCAAATCCTTTTCTTCTTTTACACTCAGTTCATCCTTCATGCTTCTTTATTTTCCCCAATAGCATCTTTCAATTTAATGTTTTAAGGAAGGAGTGTTTTATTGCCTAAATCTTCACAACATGGAGGCTGACAAGCAGTTACAGAGAATGGGCTTAGATGATATATATTAAAAATGATAAATCACTTTGCAGTCTTCCATAACGTTTTATTTTCTCTGGATCCTTACCTCTTTCTGACTTATGTACCTGGGCTGATTAATGCTCCATCTCCCCTGTTACACTTTATTCGGGAGCCTGTGTTTCATTTGCCTGCCAATAGTGATAGCTAATAAATTAATCATGTCGCCACACAAACCGTGCCATGCAGGCTGCTGCCAGCATAAAACTGCCCATCAAAAAGCAGGCAATTCTGCACCTTCATTTATCTGCTACCCTCAAGACTCACATCATTCTCCAGTTGGAGCTGCAAATGCTCATTTTTTCAGAGACATGGGCTAGGAATATTAGAGAAGGCTAATGAATACATTCAAGGGACGTTCCTGAATCAGCAAGCCCCTCAAAGGCACAACAGACACAAACAGGCAGCTGCAGCTTGTTGGGATTCAAAACAATGACAAAAGAGCTAGTTAAATATTTGAAAAGCTGAAGTATCTTGTCTATTAATTCCCCTGGAAATTGCTAAAATAGGCTGTCCTCCCTTCTCCAGGGGAGTCAAAGTCTTTGGAATCTCAGAGCTTTTCAATCCTGTCAAGAATGCTTTAGAAGAGCATGACATTTCCATTTCCATAACAAGCCCATTCAGCACTAGAGGTAATAAAAGTTGGGTGCTTGGATGGACCCCAGAATATGGTGCCCATTCACTCCAGCCTCTGGTGATGCAGGACGGACTCACTGACAATTAGACTACGATTGCCCCATGCTGGTATTAGCTTGGCATCTTACACTTGCAAATATCTAACTATAAATACAATCATCAGGGAGTAAATTCCAAGATCTGGATATGGCTTGATTGAGGACCCAAACGCTGTGACCAGGATCCACCTTTGGGCTCTCTTCTGTTAGACTGGCTGGACTTGGAGACAAACTTTGCTCTCATGGTTGCAGCAAAGATGACTTCCATCCACTCCTGATGCTGCATCCTTCCAGATGCCTGTCCAGTAGGAAAGTGAACATCACTGATGTCAACCTTTGTACCATGCCCTAGGATTGGTTTTGATCAAACTAACTTTAGTCACATGCCAATTCTTGAGCCAAGGAAGGAATGGCATTGTGCTGATTTTTTATGCCTGAGTCACTGGTTCCTTTTTGAATCACACTGGCTGCTGGGGGGTAGGTGTGTAACCAAATAAAAATCATCACCAACTGAGGAGGAAGTGGATACAGAATGGCAATCCAAATAGCAACAACCATAAACAAACAGAGCAAACAAACTAGAATAGTCTCCTCAGGTCACCATAATAAAATATCACAGACTGCGTTGCTTAAGTAACATGTATTTATTTTCCTATAGTTCTAGATTCTACATGTCCAAGATCAAGGTCCAGCCAATAAGATTCCTGGTGAGGGCCTTCTTCGTGGCTTGTAGACATCCATGTGGCTTTTCTTCTGCAGCTTATATATATATAGAGAAAGCCCTGGTGACCATTCTTATAAGGACACAGCCCTATAAGAGTAGGACCCCACCCTCATGACCTCCTTAATTACTTTCTTCAAGGTCCCATCAGCCACATTGGGGGTTGGTGCTCCAACAGATAAATTTTCGGGCTACACAGCTAAGTCCAGACACACAAAAAATGATCATTCCCAGCTATGCATTTCTAATTAATCCTGTTTTAGGTGGGCTTTTATTTCTTGAGAGTCAATTATTTTTATGATTTTATAGCCTGAGTGTAAATGTGCTTGGTAGCTTCTGATGTCCACTTTGAAGAACCCCCAGCCATGTATATAATCATGTGGCATCTACTTAATAGCTATGAATTTAGGGACCAAGGAGGTTCCTGAAGATTGGAA
This sequence comes from Manis javanica, assembly GCF_040802235.1. Lineage (NCBI taxonomy): Eukaryota > Metazoa > Chordata > Mammalia > Pholidota > Manidae > Manis > Manis javanica. The sequence continues at coordinate 80,805,401 of NC_133157.1, forward strand.
TTTAGTTAGGATTCTAGAACTGTAAAAGAATTTGACAGCTTTTTTAGACAGACCAGAGGACCTTGGACCTTTTTGGGTTCATCTTTTAGAAGTGAAGTGTTCTTAGTGAAAAGTTATGAGCGCCACAAAAAAGGCAGAGGACTGAGACTAGAATTAGACCTCTTGACAATTTGAATAATGGTGATGTTGTCCAGCTTCATCATCTACACATACCATCAGAAAAAAAAAATCAAAATTTTGATTTAAAAAAAACAACAAATTTCACCTTGATAATGAAGATTTCCATGGTTGGTAGATTCCATTATATTAAGAAAAGATACTTCCCCAAGATGAGGTCTGAAAATGTGACAAACAGGGACAGTATCTTTGGAACAAAGTTATAACCTTCTAAGGGGATTGCTTGCATGGGAACAGCTCTTATTTCTCAATATTTTATAGTAAGTTTTTAAAAACATCTTGCATTTCTTTATCATTGACATTTATATGTTATACAGTTATGTGCATACCTGCATATGCTTTAGAGAGAACATATATGGACATGTGCTTCTTTTAATCAGATACAGTGTAATCTTCCTATAAAATAATAGTCCCATGTTTTTATAAATATAATTTCCTTTTCATAAGGTTTGCTTGGAACATCCCTATTGCGTCAGTCAGAATGGGCTAGGTTATGTTGCAGAAACAAATAACTCTCAGAACAGAAAAGATGATTTTTTTTTCATGTTGTATGTGAAATACTGTTTGGCAAGGGATGCTTATATTATTTATCTGAGCTTCCAGGAACCCAGAACTTTATGGTGTCACAGTTCACTGTGGCAGGATGAAGAGGAAGTGGAAAACACTGAACTGATTATTAAATCTTCTGCCTAGAAGTGACACATGTCATTTCTATTACCGTTTCATTGGCAAAGACAAGTAACATGGATTGATGGTGGGGAGGGTCCAATCCTCTGCTTAGAGGAAGAGAGGGGAACAGTGCCATGTCTAATACAACTGTGAACCCATTTATACTAAATCTGGCTCTTGATCAAAGAACACCAAAGTGGAAAGTTAGAATTCATTAATTTATTCATTCAACAAATCTCTATTGAGCACTCAAAATGTATTAGGCTCTATACTCAGTGCTAAAAGCACAAGGGGAGGAGACAAGATAGAAATATTTGCTGCTCATAAAGTACTTGCAGTTTAGGGAGAGGTTATACCAAAAACGTAGATAATTACAATTCAGAATGAGATGAGCTACGGTGGGAAAGAAGAGTGTTCCTTGGAGATACAGAGAACAGTAATCAACAGTATTGAATGTTCCTACTGTTGTCTGACTTCTTTAAAACTCAGTCCCTACTACTTTAGGGACATCTTATGCCTTTTTTAAAAGTCCATCCAGTCAAAGCCAATGGGCAATTCAGATATTTGTTGAGTATCTCCCATGTGTAAAATACCCTGGTTGAAACGGTTGTAATTGTTATGAAGCTTATGGAAGAGTATGAAGAACAAAGTAAGATTTTTTTTTAACTGAGCTTAAAATGGAATAAGAGAAGTAAGATGATATAAATGATTAGTACAGTGGAGAATGTGGTATTTATCCTTAGACAAACAACCTGAATGTCAGTGGGGTGTTTCTGATTTGGGGAATGTAAAAATGCTTCCATGATGGAGTGACTCTTGGGTGAATCTTGTTGAGTAGGTCAAGTTCAATGATCAAAAGTGGGGCTTGACAGTTACATGTCAGGTGGAAGAACAGCTGGCACAAAGACACAAAACTGAGAAGTTCCAAATAGGCAGCAACTGTGATTATTTTATTCTATTCTTATTACATCCCCAACATTTATCACACAGTCTTGCAGCTTTCAGGTAGTCAAAGAACAGTGTTGAATGAATAATGAAAAAAATAGGAAAATTCAAGGCATGTTCATTTAAGGAATGCAAACTAACAGTTTAGGATATGGGGTGTTTTAAGGGCAGACATAAGAGCTAAAGCTCGAGCCAGGTCATAGGGCAAGGACAAGGTTTTAAATGCCATTAAGGATTTTGGATTTTATTATTTCTTTACCCTGATGTTTATATATCAGAGTGTCAATAGAGGTCTTACAGACACTTCAGCTCACATGATCCTAAAACTCATGTAGGCAGGACAGTGATTATTACCCCAAGGATGGACTCTTAGGGAGACTAAGCCACTGTGGGGCGACTGTCAGGAAATGTTGGGCCAAGACTCAAACCCAGGACTGAGTGGGATCAGTTCTGTTCCTGTCCCTTCATACTGCATTGACTCTCTGTCCTTGGGCCAGAACAGTGCTTTTTGGTGCTTGGGAGCAGCAGAAATGGCAGTATCAGAGTTGTTTCTTTTGAGGTATAAGACAAACTGCGAGAGAAAGGGATGGGCAGCAAGGACACCAATGAAGAGGCCATTGGGATGACCTGAGAGAAGACTGACCTGGGGTGACAGGGGGTGTAGACAGCTGGAGTTTCTTTTGAATAGAGAGAAAAGGTTTGGGGATGAATTCCGTCTCTGCTGGCCTAGGACATAGACTGGTGTTCCCCAGTCTCAGCACCACTGACATTTTGGGCCTGAAATGCGTTGTTGGGGGCTGCCCTGTTCGTTGCTGGCTGGTTACCAGCAGCCCTGGCCTCTGCCGTGGCATGCTGGTGCACACTTCCCCTGCCTCACCTCCCATTGTGATGACCCCAAATGTCTCCAGACATTGCTGAACTCCCACTGGGAGGGGAATTGTCCCCATTTGAGGACCGTTGACCTTGCCAGTCAGTTTTGATTAGTTTCCAGAAAAGCAGTGGGTCTTACAGAGCACATCAGACACTTGGTGGGAAAACACTCAGAAAAGAAATGCAGTTTCATCTTGGGCTTCTTCCATGGACAGTGTGTAATCACCTTAAGCGACGCTAAGCAAGGTGGCTGATAGTTAATTTGTGTGGCCGGCAGTGCATTTTAAACAATGGGTTTTCATTTTGTTCTGCTTAGGGTCATTTTATTAAATTATTTTTATTCAGCGTCCAGCTTTATAAGTGCATATAATCTTATTATATCATATTCCATTATGGGAGTTTCCTAGGAGAAGAGTGCACTTACTTAATAAAATTAAGTAAACATCTTGGCTATTGTGTCAGTCTCACACTTTTCCTGACCTTGACTGGATTCAAGACTGTGTGCATGTGCAGTGAGGGTGGGTGGGATGCGAAGGGAGACGGTGGGTCACTGAGAAGAAAGACGAGGGTGCTGAAGGATGACACAGAAGCAGGTCACTGCATTCCTAGACTGGAGGGAAGAATTTGAATACAGTTGGAAGTGGAATCATGGCTAGAAATGCTACTACCTTTCTTCTCCCTCCAAAGCTCCATAATACAGCCACAAAAAATTTTCTTACATGGTGCTTTGCATTAGTTACAGCAAACGTTGGTGTAGAGGAACTGCGCGCGTGCGCACACACACACACACACATATTAAGCATAAATATGAATATAACTCTAATATAGCAGAAATTGCAAAGTCGTTTCCAAATGCATTTAATATGGCAGCACTTTGTGCAAGGAAGAGCAGAGAGCTTAGCCTTCCTCCATTTTGGCCTCACTTGCTGACTGGGCACAAGCGACAGGTCTGAGTAAATCAGCCAAGGTCTGAGTCATTGTTGGGTTTTCCATGGAAACAAAAGCTCATGGGAATTTGGCATAATGTTTTCTCAAGACTATAGGTTTGTCCTTCTCTTTGAGGACCACTAACACCACTTCTAAGATTCCCTGAGCATCAGCCAATTTCCTTCCCAGAGACTTGCTCTGAGTGCTTACAACAGTCTTTTGCAGAGAGAGGGGAATTTGGGGCGGATCTCAGGCAGGCAGTCACCCAGTGAGAAGACAGTGTTAACAGGGAAATTTTGTGTGTGTGCAACCAGGCATCACCTACCTTCTGCAAGGAGCTTTTGACAGCTGAAAAAAAATGTTTCCTAGAGCATTTTGAGCTCTCACTGGGGGGCTACCAGACAAAGGCACAGCTCTGGTATGACTCTTCTGTCTGTTAACTCCTGTTAGTAAGCAGACACTGCCCCTGCCTTTCTCGAAGTTCTGAGCTTAGAAACTAATTATTAGGAGTTTGGGTTGCATTTTTTACCTGCTTAAGGAAGACAGTGACCAAAGACAGTGATCTTTGTTAAAGAAAAAGCTTTCAGAATGTATAATACATTTAAAAACCCAACGTTTTGTACAGTTTAATTGCAAATGATGAAGATATCAACCAAGTGAATGTTCTTTGAAATATTCTATATGTTCAAAATGAAAGAGGGGAGGAGTTGGTAATTTTTTTCCCTCAAAATTAAATGTTTGAAATATGAGATCAGGATATTTTGCCACATTCCAAGCAAGTCTAGTTACATCTCTTCCCACGTGAGGCTTCTGAACTTTAAGTCTGTAGGATTTAAGACTTTAGGCTGCTTTCATTTTTTTAAAATGCTGCAATAGAAGCTGACCAATTTTTCCTAATTAAAGTAATATCTAATCTCTAGTAAATTTCCTGGCATATAGCAAGTATTCAGTAAGTACTGTTTTCTAAAATTGCTTTTGCAGAGTACAGGCTCTTCTCTCAAGATGGGGATCTAGTGACCCAAAAGCATCTGAATATTATTTAGGCAGGAGAAAAATCTAGGCCAGTTGACTGAGTGTTTTTTTTTAAATTGCACATGAGCTCACATTCCCAAAATACCCATGCTCAGAAAAGCTCCATAAGGCCATGTGGCAATTTGCCCTCAGTCCTAAGTGCCTAATGATTAGTACTGTAGATTGCTAGAGCTTGAACAGGCCTTTGATGCCATTTCTCAACCTCTGTGTTCATGGAGTTGGAAGCAGAGCTTATGAGGGGGGAAATGACTCACCCAAGGTGGTGCATCCTGCAGTGTTTAGAGAGAGCTCGTGTCTGACACTTTGTCTGGTATCTTTATTCAACACTCCTGCTGGGTTCCAAGTACTGCTCACCTTTAAATACTGTCCTTGCTGAGGTCCCACTGGAGGACCACAAATGAATAGGCAGGGTAGCAGATCTATTTGCAAAACATAGTGGTTTTTTATGTTGGGTGTATAATTTACATGTTGCATATTTATCAGAATTGCTATGCTATAGATTATTATTCTTTTAAAAAATTGTTCTTCATTCATTTGGCAAGTATTTTTGGAGGGTCTGTGCTAGGCACTGGAGATGGTGACCTATGTGGAAAAGATCCCTGTAGCAAATACCATTGGTGCCCCACCCATATTGTGTCTCCTTTCACTGTCCCATGCTTGCCTGCTCCAAGCCCTCATGACTCTTTGCCTCAGTGCTTTCTTTTTCCTGGAAGCCCTTAGCCAATGGCACAGGGTAAATAATTCAACTTCCTCACCTTTTAGATGGAATGACTCTGAGGCGCATTGCAAATTGTCTCTCTGAGGGCCTAGAGATCTGAACTCAGCTTATAACTCATTGCCACAGTGTAACCCATTGGCTGAAGCATCCATTGTGGGCTTCCTCCCTCTAGGGGTCACCTGCTCTCATCCCCTCTATGGTTCCTGGATCTCTTCTTAATAAACTGCCTTTACTTGAGTCCTTGTGTCAGTCTGTTTCTGAGGGAGCCTCATCTAAGATGGTCTTTGACTTCTTGGAACTCGAGTTCTAGTAGAGGATATGGACAATGAATGGTAAACCACATACATGAGGTCATTTATCGGTACGTGCTGAGAAGGATGAGATGAGAGTGCAGAGGGCAGACTCTCACTGACATGGTGAGGCTGGCCCCATCTAAGGATGGGACAGCTGACCTGAGACCTGAAGGATGAGAAGTGGGGAGGCAGGAAAAGAGGCCTTGAAGAGGATTCTGGGAGGAGGTGAGAGAATGCTCACAGCGATCAGGAGCAGGGAAGAGGCCAGTGTGGTGGAGTCATGGGAGGGGAGGGGGGCTGTGGTGGGTTGGCTGAGGCCCCATCACCTGGGACTCTCTAGTGATGATCAGAAGTTTACAGTAAATGCAATGATAAGCCTTTAAAGGATGTTGGGCAGGGAATGCAATAATCTGATTTCTTCTTGAAAATGATTACTCTGGCAGCTCTGTGGAAAGATTAGCGGAGGCGAGAATGGGGCAGGGGCTGAGTCAGAAGCTGCTGCAGAAATCTAGGTGAGAGATGATTACTGGTGGAGGAGTTACTATTCTTCTCAGGATCATGTCTTGGGGGCGACAAGGAATGAAGGCAGTAGACAAAAGTATGGAGCAACCAGCAAAGCATTAATGAGGAGTGTAAAGAGGAGAAAAAAACTCCCGCTAATCAGGAGGGGCTCCAAGGGAGCATACCATTAGGCTGCAGTGACTTAGGTTTACAAGCACAAAAATGGAGAAATGTACATGATTGGCAGGGGCTTGTTGCTAGGGCAGACCTGGATTCAAAAGAAACAACTCCCTTGTTTTTTAGGCTGAATTTTCCAGGTGTCCAGGGTGTTGCTTCTTGTTTACTGCTAAGCCTTGACCCTAGGTCCCTCCTGACTGCAATTTATTGGGGCCTTGAAACTTACCTGCCTGCATCCCACTAACCTGCCTCAAGGTGAAGGATGGTTCTCAGTACCCAGATCCCACTGTTAATAGGATACATAGTTAAACTGAAGTTAAATGCAGAGTCCATATGCTTTTATATCTTTGTCTCTAAACTATTTATGTATATTTCAGTGGTTCACAGCATTTTGCAGTGAAGAATCCTTTGAGAATCTAATGAAATCTTTGAACTTTCTCTCCTGAATAATGCAAATATACATAGATAGACAATTTTGAATTTGTGTTGGGGGTTGGGAAGTCGTGGAGACAGTTAATAAAACCTTAAGTAATAACACCATTTTTGTTGTCTACATGTATTAGGGTAAGCTCTCTACCATAGTAAATAAGACCCAAAGTGGATAGTGGCTCAAATACAATAGTTTATTTTTTGCATATGAATGAGAGTTGGAGAATAAGTAGCTCAGCTTCATTGGCTTTTAGGTAGAATAACTCGGTTTCCACTCCTTCTATATTCACAAAACAATACTGGGAGAATTAGCAGAGAATTTATCTTTTATCTTCAAATCATAGCTTCCCGGTTTGCTGTCAGCATTGTCTTCTTTCTGCACAAGAAGAGGAAAATCTTGGATAGCTACATGGGGGTCGTGATGGACCAGCCTGGAAATGGTACCCCCTGCTCTGTTCACCTTCCATTGGCTAGAATTTAATTGTCTGGCCCACCCAACTTCAGGGAAGGCTGGGCAGTGTAGTTTAGCTGGGGCCTAGGAAAAAAGAGGGAAAAAGCTTTCAGAGAGCAGCTAGCAGTTTCAGCCATAATAGACATATTTTCCTTTATTTTGCTACAGTGGACGTGTTCAGTGTTACTTTCTTTAGAAAACAGTACAAGTCACATTGGAACTTTGAGGGAGGAAGTGGAGGAAGACAATGAAGGTTGGCCAGGAAGATTCCAAGACACTTGCCATCATTATTTCCAGAACCAGTTTAATTCAGAGCAAGCCCCTTTCCCATAGTGTGAACATGGGACTTACATAAAGGTTGTGTCTTTAAGTGAAAGATTAAGATTTAATTAAAGTGGAAACTTGGCCCTAGACTACACTGTTCTGTGCCCTTAGCAACTGGAATTAATTTGGAGCACACTATGGCTCACCCGGATTATGTGTCAGTGGGAAAAGGAGATGACTGTATTGTTAACAAAGTGATCCTTTGCACTCATTTCCCTTCACTCCAGTGACCAGCCCTCCTGGTTCTCTGTTTGAGGTTACAAGCAATGGCTGGTCAATCAAACACTTATTAAGTGTCTGCACTGGGCTCAACACTGTCTAGCCCACATGTCCCTGCAGCAAAACAGCCCAGAGAATCCTCTTTTATGTGTCCTATAGGGAGTGGGTGTGGCCATAAGATGCTGGAGGTAAAGTACATGGCTATCAGGGAATCCTATTTTCCTATCAACTTCAGTTACAGTGTGAGAGATGCTGTCCTTGGGGGTGGAGGGTGGTCAGTCTTGCCTTAAAACACAAAGAAATAATGTTTGCAAGCACAGAAAATTTTAATTTATCCAGAGTTGAAAGAGAGGAAAGCTGATTTTTCTCCTAATATACTAAAATGATTTTTCTAAGACTGAAAGAAAGAAAAAAATCCAGAAGCTGCATTCTCTGGAGATCAGACCCCTTTTGGCAATGACATTCAGTATTTGTGCAATTCTGCACCCACAAGGAAGATTAGATTGCTTCCACCTTGTCTGCTTCTTGCTCCTTCCTCTGATTCTCTCACTTGCATCATAAATATTCCTTTTCAACCCCGTGAATATTAGCCATTTCCTTTGAGAGATGTTTGAAAAGCAATCGTTATTACCATTTATTGTATTTAGTTTGGACCCCATCTTAGAGTTATTAATCTGTTAATGTGCTGCTTTTTCCTACATTTCTCTTCTCTGGTCAGGGAAGATTGAACTTTCTTCAAGATGAGATGGATTTAATTGGTTAATTTCATAATTTAGAGTCTTTGTTGGTCGAGATGCTGAAAAGAAGAACTCCTTTAAACTCACTGCACTACATTTGCTATTGAAGGAGCCCTTTATTTTGCAGTGAATAAAGTAAATAAGGTTTAAAATGGAAAATAGAATGTTTGGCCGGACTCTGCTCCCAGTGGGTGAAACATCACAGGAAATTGAGAAATTGTTTCTTTTTAGGCCTGTGGGAAATTTTTGCTGGTGAAATTTATTATTAAGGTTTTCAGACTACTGATTAAATCCATCAAGGGATACCTGCCAAATGAGGGACAGCTTCCGGGTGGGGGGAGGTACCAGTGGAAACTTGCTCTATCTGGTCTGCTACGTTTTCCATCAGGGTATGGTCATTAGGCTGCATTCCCTCTTAGGTAATAATTTTGTTACTGTTAAAGTGAACTTAGAAATGTTTAAGCAATTTAGTGTGAAGTTTGTCAAAAGCTAGCTGATGTTGGTTGTCCTTTATTGTGTACTTGCAAAAAAAGGTGTTTTATGTGCACAAATCAGAAATGTGTCTCAGGTACGGCATCTAGCTTCCATTTTCCACTTAAACCCTGGGCTCTAGAACTTGGGTGAATCTGCTTCTTTATGCATTATATCCGTGTAGTGAGCTCCAGACCTGAGGTCTCAACGCTGAATGGTTCCACCTTACATTTTTTCTGCAGAGACACCTTATCTGGGTTTGTGCCCTATACCCACACTCTGAGTTTAACCCTTATGCCTGTTTCTTGGAGACACTATGGGTAGCAACACCATATGTCTCATTGTCCACACCCAAAACATTCCTTGCTCACCTCCCATACTCCCCTGAACATGCCATCAATTATCACACCTTTGGTTCCCCTAAATATGCCTGACAGACATCTCCCTCTTTTCCCTGCCTCATCTCCCCAGTCCCAGGTTCAGGCCACAGTTCTTCCAGGCGCTGTTATCTCTCAAAGCCTCCTTGACCAGTCTTACCCTCTCATAATCCTATTTCCACACTGCAGCCAAAACGATTTTTCTAAAATTAATTGTGATCATTTTACTGCCCTACCTGAGGATCTGGTTGTTTTGTTTTGTTTTAGGGCCTACCTGCAATTTTCTTTATAAAGCCCAAGCTTCCAGCCTGGCCCTTGCTTCTGTTTCTCAGTTTGTTGCCTTCCTAGCTATGTCAGCCCACGGCATATGCCGAGCTGCCCAGGCTAGCCACCGCTGGACTGCTTTCAGTGCAAATGTCCCCTCTGCTTTTCTCCATTCTTGGCTTATTCTAATCTGTTATTCAGAAGCCAGAGAACCCTCTCTTGACCCACCTCATCTAGACTGGGGCAAATGCCTAGACACACTCCCATAGCTAACCCTCAGTTGTCAGCCCCTTGCGGGGAGGTCGTGCAGCTCATTTCTCTTAGAATCCACTGCTATGCCTGTTGAATATATGAATGAGAATAACTACTTATAGTGCTTTTCTGTATACAACACTGAATCCTGATTCTAATGCTGGCAACTTTGGCTGATTTTGGCTAAGTATTTTGTAAGATGGGTAAGGCACCTATGAAGGAATGAAAACTCTGGATTTGGCACTCAAAAGGCTGAGGTTCTGCGCAGTCACGGCAAGCTGTGAGTGACTAAGTCTGTCATAGCCTCTCTGAGTCCCAATTCCTTGTCAATAAACAGAGGATAATATGTTAGAGGATTTGGCTGAGGACTAAGGGGCAGGTTTGTGGGGTGGTTGGGGCACTTGGTGAATTAAAAGGGGTTCTGGCTTTTTTCATCTTGGTGGGTTTCTTTTACTGCATCTGTGCCAAACTCCAGACTAGGAGACGTGGGGTGCGAGGAGTTTCCTGTGGCAAAGATAGAAGAGGGTATTTGCCAGGTCTCTGTTCAGTTAGGTGGGGACAGCAATGGCAGGATGAGAGTAGGAAATAGTTCAACTTTAGATTTCCCATTGGGCGAAGATGGAAAAGACACTCCTACCCTTGGAGACACTGTTGGTGAGAATACGACCAGACACAGTGGGAAACAACTGGGTTACATGTACAGAGAACTTTAAAATATTCATCTCTTTTGACCCACTTATTTCATTTCTAGAATTTATCTAGAGGGAAAGATTTTTCAAAATGGGATTGGAACACCTGAAGATGTGTAAAAATGTTCAATGTGGTTGTATTTGTTACAGTGAATAACTGACAGCAATCTGAATGTGTAATCAGGGAGGGGCTGCTGTGGCGTGGTCCTTCAGGGGCTTCTCTGTAGGTCAGAAACAGGACTTTGAAAACATGCTCAAGGGAAAAAAAACAATCTTTACAAATTCAATCTACTCTTTAATTAAAACTATGCAAATCAAACAAATACAGAAAAACAAAAATTGACCAGTAGGAAAATAGGCTCATTTTGAAAGAGGTTAGTTGTAACTAAGAAAGCCACAGGCACAGGCCTGCTTTGCCAGACTGAAGACCCAGTGAATGAGGTTCACTGTCTTCAGGGCAAGGAATCTTTATTTGGGCATTGGCTAGAGGCCAGAACTTCATCTCATCTTCTAAAACCTGCAGGAAAGCATTCAAAAGAGTATCCATCAAGAATAAAAATCAGTTTAGAATTTGGAGAGTTGAAGTTGTAGGATATCAAGGGAGCAAAGGCTAAACTTAGACTGGAAAGAGGAGCTCAGAAACACAGTTTCTTATTTGGGCTCCACCCCTTTTATCCATCTGGTATCCAAGGATTTCCCCTCTGTGTAGAATTCACTTTGAACCCAGTGGAAATTACCTAGTAGGGAACAGTGGGACCCAGGACAAAAATAGGCATTTCACTGTGGCTTTATTCACCAGAGGACCCCCAAACATTTGGCCGATCTTTCCTCTACATGCCTGGTTGAGGCTTGCGTTATAAGGCACAGAGCCTCTGCGAGCTGTCCAGAGTCACACCGCACAGGAGTAGTGGAATCCAAGAAAAAATGAAGATCCCCTTTTCTCTTCTTGAATCCACATTAGCCCAAGGATCAGTTAACCCACAGGATTTCATGTTCCTTTTTTTCAGTACTTGTCTCAGCTTCACAAAAGGTCTGTTTCTGTTATTATTCCTGCACATTGCTACAGTTCAGAACCATGTGCATTTATCAAATGCACTGTTTGTGTTTTTGCCCCTGCTGCCTTCCTCTTACATGATTCAATACCTGGAAAGAAGAAAGTGAGAAAGAAAGAAAGCTGCTCAGAGCCATTAACCCTGGCTATTGGCTATTTTTCTTGAAGACAGGCTGCTGCCTCTTGCCTGATTTGAGCCTGCATGTTCTCAGAATGAGAAATGAATCTTTACACAGAAGTCCAAGTGTTAGTTTCCAGGTCAAGAGGTAGCTCTGGTACCGAAAGAGCTTTTTGAGGGAGTTGGTTATTCACTAAGGACAGTGCTAAATACCTCTGGTTTACACTTCTCTTTCGAAGTTTATTTTATGTTTTATTGTGGTTTTCAGATTTCTCATGGTTTGGATTTGGGAAAGTAAAATCAAGACAAGGTGTTGGTAAGTAGTTAACTCCCTCCTTCTTTAGATAAGTAATGAGTTTGTGTTGTTTAAGTCGGATGAAACTGCTTAGACCCTCTTTATACTTGGCCCTTGGTTCATTTCCCATGTTCCTTGTTTCTGATTTGCTGAAGAGAGGACTAGAATTTTTTTCCAGAAAAGGCATTCCTTTTGCTAACTGAGTTTAGTAAATGGTTTTATATTTTTGAAGTCAACTTGTTTTTTATCTTATGGGGAAGTGTCAACTGTCATCTCTGGTCTAGATTGTTACTGTGCTTTTAAGAAGGTTCAGGAAATAAAGTGCAACATCATTCTGACTCTATGTACAGCAAAGTTAACTGAATAGTGGAGTCTGGACAATTTTGCATCTTAACTTTTTTCCATTGGCCAAGATGTATTAAATTTCTGAATTGGTAAATCAGCTGTTCATTTACGACCATTTCTCTTTCAAAACAAGACTCTAACGTCCAGACACTGTGATTTGTGCTTGATTGCATTCTATTCCTTGCATTCAGACTGTGTGCTGACAATTGAAAAGCAGAGTTTGTCGCATACCAGATGAGTGCACATAATGTATCTCATCACCGGCATTGAGATCAGGTGTGATCTCCCGGGACCTCCAATTCATTCAGTATGTTCTGTGGGTACTGAGACAATGAGCAGGAATTGCTTAGAAGGGATGAAAAGGGAGACTGTCTCACATCTTGCACGTGCTTTTCCAAGATCTGGCCATCTTAGGCATCTGTGTATTTGTTTTGGTAGCAAGGTCGGCTCTGGGGGAAATTGCAGAGTGGGGGAAGTATCCCCGTGTCGCGGAGCCTTCTCGTTCTGAGCCCTCTTCCTCATCCCATCCACACAAGGAACCCTGCTCCCTTTCCATTTTTATGCCGGATAATCAGTTGCCCTGACCCTTAACTATCCTCATGAATTCAAGGATAATAGCTCTTAACCAGTAAAGGGAGAGTCAAGATGTGGCCACGATGGAACATTAAGCTCAACAGCTCAGGATTTGTTGGGACTCCCAGGGGGCACATTTCAGGTACATCTCATCACAGTCACTTTGCCAAGATTCCAGAGAGTGTCCTACTGGGCAGTCTTAACGGTGTCCTGCTTTAAGTCTCTTTGCTCTGCCTCTGTGTGTGTGTGTGTGTGTGTGTGGTGGATGGAGGCTTCCTTCCACTAAATAGCTAATTGCTCTAACCACTTAAACATTTTCCAGGCCGATCTGCCCTGCTGAGAGGTGCTTCCAAAACAGGGTTTCACTCTTTTCGGCCACAGCAGAAAGAATTCTTCTTCAGAATTGTGCTTTCAGCTACATTCCATTCAGAGATGCTGCTGCATTAAATTGTGGGTTTTATTCTTATTCAGGTATGGTGAGGCCAATAGGTCAGGAGAAGACTGCCATTCAAAAGGTAGTCAGTTATTCACAGTTCCCGAGAGACGAGGGCATGCCACACCACTGTGGGGGCACACGGGGAGGCACCAGGGTCATCAGGAGGCAGAGGGAGTGAGGGGAGACCATAGGCAAGAGCCTTCATGTGGCTTCCAAAGGAAAGGAAGGGGGAGGCAGGGTGAGCAGGTCTGGGATGGGCTGGTTTGGATGACATCGGCAGGCTCAGGGGTGTAGGGGCTGTCCCTGCTTGTTTGGTACCTGTCTCTGGGGTGAGAGGTCAGGTGGATGGTAACCTGAAGTATGATAGCCTGATAAAGGGGTGTAGACTGTGGGTCAGTTGCTTTGCATATAAAAGGTGCTCTGGCAGGCAAGTTCTTTATTCTCTCTAGAAACTGGCTAACCTGGGGATGGGTGTTACTTCCTGGGCCAGCAAGTCCCTAGCTGATGGAGCATCAGAGTATGGGAAAGAGAAGACATGGTTCATACAGTTCCTCAAGAACAACAATCTCTCCCTTCACCTTGAAGGTACTGAGGGTCTTGAGAGGAGGAAACTCCTTCCCCAGATGACCTTCACTGTTTGACGGGAAAATAAGTCTAGGTTAGGCATAGAGACGTCTGTAAAGTCATAGATGTGGGATGCGTTACCAAGTGGCTCTGTTAAAACAAAAATGCGTCTTTGCTCCTGCAACCTTTTCAAATAAAAATGGGCTAAAAATGTTTCCAGGAGAGCTCATATGTGTCAGCTCAGTAATTAGAACTATCTACCGCAAACTCAGCAAGTTGCACATACCCGGCAATTTAAAACTTTTTATTAATATAATAAGACAACTTTTTCAAGTCCTCATATGAATTTCTTAAAACACATGGCGATGTGCCCTGACTCTTCTTCTGTCTGTCTCTTTGTGGTGTCTCCTCCAGCATGTGCACAGAAATGACACATCCCGTGATGTGCACAGACAGGCTGCTGTCAAATTATATAGACATTCATTGTCCCTGCTGAGAGCTTTTCTCCCTTCCCAGCCTTGCTGTGTTCCATTAGATCAAAATGTTCATAGAAAAATGGGCTGAATCCCTACAACCTTGCCAGCCATATCCATCTTCTAGGATTGGGAACATCAATAATGAAGAAAATGGCATGTGAATTAATATTCCACTTGACAAATTATTGAGGTTTCTATGTTGCTCAGATTTGTCAACAGCGACCTTCTGGCAAAGTGAAGAGGCCTTTGAAAAATTACCTCTGCTGCCTTAGATGGCTTTTATGCTTGTATTTCCCCCCACCACTCCCAAACAGAGATGTTCCCCTAGAGTCTGTTACCTCAGAGTTGGGGGCTTTACTCAGAGAGGCCAAGGAAAGGAAAGGGTGGCCTTTGGTGGAGGAAGAGAAGCTAGGAGCAAGTCTCTGGGTTGAACTCTGTAAGTAAGGGGTCTGCTGTGTGCACAGCCGATGGTTCAAAGCCTAAATTCCTGGAGGGATCAAAACGTTGTCTTCTAGGTATGAACTTCCTCTGAGATGATGAAGTGCTACGGAAATGTTGATAGCCTGACTTGGGTCAAAGGAGAATCAGAGCAGGAAGCAATGGGTCAGTGTGTTTCCAATTGTTGCAGGGGCTCTAGAAGCAAATATCACTGAGTATGTGAACATGACTGCACTGCATTTCTGGGGATAAACGTGCAGCCTGGAAGCTGTTGAGAAATGTGTGGCCTTGATTGCATCTCCTCAGGGAACTCAGGGTGGGTAGCATGCTTTGGTGACCGCCAAGGAGGGAACAGCTGCACTGGGAACACAGGGAGGGAGCCAGCAGCCGGAAGATGTTACTGGCAAGAAGCAGAAACCTTAGCATTGCACACTTCCATTTTCCATCTCCAGGTTCCAGCTCTGGGTGATTCAGGTCTGTCAGGAAGTAGATCATGAAACAGGGATGGTTAAGGATACTAGAAAGAACTTGTCTTTATAGCTTATCTTGGCAGAATTTCCACTCTTCACTAACACTAGTGAGCTGAGCCTAAGATGAGCACAACTGGCTTTCCTTTGCTTTGAGTGTTCTGCAGCTTCTAAATTGGCTGTGTGAGGACTTGTTTGCAGAATTAAGCCAGAGTGTATCATTAAAGGCAACTTAAATGCACATCCCCTTGAGAGGATGCTTTAAAAATTACCTATAATAGCAGTTGGCTGCCTCTTGCATAGTTTGTTTAAGATTCAGCTAGCTAGGGAATGTCCAATTGTTATCACTACAGAATGATAATTCCTGTATGAGGGGGAAACTGGATCTTGGAGGTTGGGGGATGGATTCCCATTTTATTTCACAGGGGATTCAGAAATGCATGGCACAGTAACTTTTGTTTTTAGAATTGCATGCTTCTCACTGACATAGTTAAGTGGGAGTGAAGAGTTAGAAAATGGAAGGCAGTGTTGAAACATGCATCCTGGGGCTTTGGATGAAAACATCCCCTTGCTCAAGAAGTAGCAATTCAGACTTTTCTTTCTCTAGTATGCATCTACTAGGTCTTCTCACTACCTCCCCTTTGTCTTTCCTCCTTATCCTTCCCTTCCTGTATTCCTCTTGGCTTCTGCCAGTAGCTGTGGTCAGTGGTCAGCTTCCATGGACCCTGTCCCCATTCTGTATACTGCATCTTACACTGTGTAAGCTCTTTGTAGGGTACTTTGTCTACTTCTCATGGAAGGAGTATCTATCATGAACCACCGAGTTCTTAATTGCTTTGAAGCTTTCATATAGACTGTTATCTTTGTGAGTCAGTTTTTGTTGGCAAACCGTATGGGCTCAGTGGTCAATGGGATAAATTGTTTAGACAAGACACAGTAGACCATATTTGTGAGCATACACCTTCTGAAATTCTGAACTAGGAAAATGCTATGGTTGTGACTTTAGGATAAAGACATACAGGGAATGACTCCACAAATAATATAATGGCTAAAGGCAAGACAGGTGACTTTGCCATGGGATCGATCCATTACTGTTTGTGAAAGTATTTTGTAGGCAGAACTGGAGCAGCTGCTGTAAAAAATATACAGAAAGAGGAAAGAGTAATAGGACAGTCCAATGTAATTCTAGTCCACCTCTTGTAAGCTCATTTAGTAGTAGCTAGTAGTAATTCATACTCATGAAGCACATTTAAATTTATAAATGCATTTTCATATAGTAGTCTCATTCCAGGATCATAAAATAACCAACCAGATATCATTTTGCACATTTTACCAATGTAAGTGAATGTAGAGGTACAAAGAAGGTAAGTGACTTGTCCATAGAGTGGAGAAAATAACTCAGATCTTTGAATTCTCAGTAGATCTTTCAGGACACTGTGAAAGAGGAAGCCTAGATTCATGCTGGGAGTTTCCATGAGAGGGTGTTCTAAAGATGTTCAGAAAACAGAGTGGAAAGCTGCATATGTAATTACAGGACAAGGAAGTAAAGAAATTGGAACCCTCGCACAGTGCTGGTGGGAATATAAAATGGTGCAGCCACTTTGGAAAACAGTTCGGCAGTTCCTCAAAATATTAAACATTGAGCTACCATAGGACCCAGCAATTTCATCCAAAAGAAATCAAAATATATGTCCACACAAACACTTGAACAAGAATGCTCAAAGAAGCATTATTCATAATAATCAAAAAACTGAAGCAGCCCAAATGTCCATCAAATTGATGAATATATTCACAAAATGTAGCATATCCATACAATGGAATATGATTTGGCAATAAAAAAGAATAAAGTAATGACACATGCTACCTTATAAACATTATGCTAAGTGAAAGGCATCTGTTCCATCATATGATTTCATTTACATGAAATGTTGAGAAGAGGTGAATACATAGAGACAGAAAGTAAATTTATGGATGCCTAGGCCTGGGAGTAGGGAGCATGGGGAGTGACTGCTAATCGCAATGGAGAAAATCTCCTAAAATGCTTTTGTAATAATGGTTGCACAGTTCTCTGAATACACCAATTATATACTTTAAATGAGTGA
Organism: Manis javanica; assembly: GCF_040802235.1. NCBI lineage: Eukaryota > Metazoa > Chordata > Mammalia > Pholidota > Manidae > Manis > Manis javanica. Next base: position 80,822,788 of record NC_133157.1, read on the forward strand.
AATTTATGTATGTGAATTATAGCTCAGCAAGCGCATATAGAAATTACAAGAGAATATGTATTTTTTTCAACTCCAGGCCCAGCTTCAGTTATCAGCAATGATGATGACTCTGCCAGCCCACTCCACCATATCTCCAATGGGAGTAACACCCCATCATCTTCAGAGGGGGGCCCCGATGCCGTCATTATTGGAATGACCAAGATCCCTGTCATTGAAAATCCCCAGTACTTTGGCATCACCAACAGTCAGCTCAAGCCAGACACATGTAAGTACAGCTGTTAATACTTATTGGCCCATTTGCTGCATAGCTGTATCAACCAGCATGTTTATCAGAGTGCCTGACAAGGATGACTGAAGGGAGGGGCAGTGAAATGTCTGAGGATTCTTTGGGCTTTGGGCCCAAGGGATAGTTCCTTTAGTTTGTTACTTATGGAATTCTCTGGGTGTGTCTCCTGCTGGGGTTGGAACTCTGTGTGCAGATACTGATTTCTCTTGGGATACATTTTCCAAAACCATTTGTCAACTTGAAATAGAATCAAGGCATGCTTATCTTGAAAAAGATGGAGACAGAAACCAGAAATATCATTAGAAATGCACATACATCAGTTACAGAAGACAGGCATTTGGTGGGATTTAAATTTGGTTTATTAAAAGTCATTAAAATACATACCATAGGTAGTCAGGAAAGGGCTGTACTGCACACAGGTGGTTAACTCCAGATAGTTCTGCATTCTTTGTTCAGTACCAGTTCCCAGCATGAGACTTGGGATGTCACAAGAGCAAAGAACATCACAACAGATGATGTAAATGTTAATAACACTGATATGTTTCTCAGAACCAAATTAACCTATCAACCTTTGTTGGGAAGCTTGGGATTTTTCTGAGAGACTCAAACCCAATCTTTGGAGCCACTGTCCAAATTTTAAAAAAAAGAAAAATGAAGCGCAGCCTCAAGGACAACAAAAAATAAAATCACAGTGGACCAACAGGTTTATGCCATTGGAACTTCAGGCCTGCCCTCACACATGAATAAGTAGCTGTGAAGGCTAGAACATCAGGTGGTCCAGGTGAGGGGTTCGCCTGATATTGATGAATAGGCTTATTCTATTTTGCCTGTTCTTATCCCATCTTAAATACTGTTCTCCTGCTTTGCCAAAGAAATAAGGTAGATCTATAACAAGATTAGGCTTTGGGCTCTAATTTTACACTGATAACTCTCATGGGATAAAGGAAATTATCAATGATCTTCTTTTCATATATAAAGAAATGCCTGAAATTTCCTCCTGTTGATTCAAATTTATCCCAAGGTACGTTTAATATTGAATTTGAATTTAAACATTTGGAAGAACAGTATTATAAGTTTGGAATGTATGAGTTGGACCCCACCATAAATTTCAGTTGAATATGTAATATGATAAGATAAGTAAAATAGCATATGTAAAAAATATTGAGCTCCTTGAAATAAAAAGTTATTGTTTGAAATCAAGGTATTACTAATTGTCATTATGGTGTGAACAAAATACATGGAGGCTTTGCTTAAAATGGGCATTCTTTGTTGAAATAAGCATTCTCCAAAGATCCTTGAAATACCCTGATGCATAACAGTCAAATATTGAATAAGGCAAAGCAGGATATTACAATGGGAGAACTGGCCATGGGAGAACTGGTCATCATTTTGATTGCTCTCCCCAAGAACAGAGTACTTCAACATCCCTGTCACCGCTAGTACTAGGCTGTATGGGATACTTCAGCTAGCCTGGGGCTGTATTATAATTGAGGTTGACTGCAAATCAACCTGTCTTCAAAAGTTTGCTCTCCTTTGTCCATAGAGGAAGGATAAAACTGAGTAATCAAGTAGATTGCATCAGTCCAACAAGTGCAATAAGAGAAGATGAACAATGAGCAAGAAAGCAAACCAAAAAACAATAGAAACCAGAGGACAGCCTATAGAAGAAAGTGGTCTAGATGGATGCTGAGCCTGTGGTTCTATCTGGTTGTGCTTCCTTCCTTAGAAATCCCACAAGAATGTTTCCAAAGGTGGTTTCCTTAATCTAGAGTCCATGAAGATTTTTTCAAAGGTTTTTAATTAGACATTTTGGTTATTTTGGAGGAATCTTGATTTTGTGGCTCAGCTACTTCTTTTATGCCACCACCACTTAGGGGAATTGGAGGAGAGCTGAGGAGCCCTGAAGCCTCCCCTCAGCTTCTGTCCTCTGCCAGTGGGATCCAGACCGTCAATTATCCATTGGGTCCTACCTCCCTTATAAGTCTTGCTAGACCCTTCACCCAGCCATCCTTGCCAGGTTCCATGTTCTCAGTCACTCAGCAGCTTATAGCAAAGGAAATTTCCTTTCTTCCAGGTATCAAGCCTGGGCTCTTACATGATCTTAAGAATACTTAAAATCATACACCTTCCAAGAATCCTTTCCCAGAGAAATGGGAATGAAGAAGCAATTTAGCAATTTACTTCTCTCCTTCTCTTCTCCCTTTCTTAAATGTCATTCTCTACCTTACAATTTTTTCCTTTATCTTCATTGTATCTGTCGTTTCTTGTTTAGTCCTGAGTGTGATCACTCTTGTGTGTGTTTCTGAAGCCTTGTTTAGCTTAGATTGTAAGCTCCTGGAGAGAAGGAATTGTATCTGCTGAACTAGTCTTTCATAGCATGGGACATGATGTATTTCTGATGTTGGCCAGGTGCCAACCAGATGTGGCTATGTATTACTGAAGTATTAATTATTAACAGACTTGTAACAAGTAAAGAAGACTCATAGCCACTTCACTGGCACTATTCCTATTAAACTTGCCTACATAGTAGTTTATTTGTTAGACTTGTTTTTATCAATATGTAGCCAGTTTAAACACATTTAGACAACAGACTTAACAGAAATAAACTTTTAACAAGAAATCCCTTCTTTGAACATCCTAACTGTAATCATCCAGAAATTGAAAGACTTCAAGTAAAAAGACATGATATGTAGAAGACTCTGTTGGTATAGGCTGACTGAAATTTTGGGAGCTTAGCTTTCAATTAAGTGAGTCCCATTGAATATTTTTATAAACTAACCTCTAAAGAACCTCTAAAGAAAGGTTTTTCCAAGAAGTTGGGTAGATTACAGCTAAAAAACAAATACATAAAGACCTCAGAAAAGTATAGTATATAATATTTCCCCATATGCTTAAAGCAAAATATCCTATGGACAGTACAGTACTAATTTCTGGAACCATCAGAGGCTTGGACCACAAAAGAACATATTAATTCTCCTTCTTATATCTACTTGCTATTCAAAGCTGTTGGCTTTCAAATATACATGTGACCTTACAAAGAGTGGTCTCAGCCTTATTTCACTGAATTTTAAGAATCTAATATAGAAAGTGAAGTTCATTTCATTAGGTATTTGCTAACTGCCTACAATAGCTCTACCATGGTAGGAACTAAAGATTTGGTTATATTGATGGCATCTTCCTTGCCTTCAGAGAGTCCTGTTGGGGAGGTCAGTCATTAAAGTTCTCATCATGTAATCACAATGCACTGTGATAAGGTAGCTTAGAGCAAGGGTCCTAAACCCCAACTACCTACAGAGTCAGCCAGGTCAGCATAAGAAGGAAGCTGGATCAGAACGATGATATGACATTGTGAAGGGCATGCTGGAACATGGGCCTTGTATTACCAAATACTCACATTTTTCCAGGAAGCACAGGCATTTATTAATTATGTGAATTCTCCAAGATATAAAACACTGGGTGGGATCAATAAATTATATCAGAACGAGTTATATTTGGTCTGTAGTCCACCACCTGTTTGTGACCCCTGAGTTAGACCTTAAAAATCAATTAATACAAACATCTTATTTTACAGACAGGGCTCAGAAGTGACTTGTCCAAAATGACACAGCCTCCATACTTTTATGTATGGAGGCTGTTTATAAAGCCTTTGCCTTAAAAACAAAACAATCAAAACAGATTCCTGTAAATGATGATTAAGATCATTTAAGTGAAGGATGATGACCAATTATGTCCCCCAAAGTACCTTTTCACTCTCAGGAGCTCTGTGAGGTTTTCATTTACAAAGCCCAGAGATGGTTTGCAGGACTTTAGAGCAATCTGAGCAGGGCTGAATTACTCCCAAGCACTTTCCAATAGCAAGTCTGTCTACTTTATTGCAGGGCCCAGAGGTTCCCCCAAGACCGCCTGATAATAATTTGGTATTTGGAGGCTCCTGTGTCACTGCAGGAACTAAAGGAGGCTAAATCCATGCCTGATGGAGGAGAAGAGTTCTATGGTTATCTGAAAATTCTGGCCAGACAACATCTTGACGTCACTCCTTAGCTTCCATAACCTAGCCAAGCAAGAAGGTGCCTTCCAAAGAGAAAGCAGAGTGCTCTATGACTAAGCCTTAAAGTGCAGTGCCACTTTAACTATAGACCCATCTCCTCGATCAATCAGCATGGCAAGATGGAGCTGAGGAGCTCAGCAACATCAAGGCTGGAGGTGGTCTTTAATTCATCTAGTCTGTGTAGCGTGCCTGAAAACCACGTCATCTGAGACAGCACGGGGTGGTTTCCCATTAGGATTTACAAATTTGGCTCAAGGGCAGCTGCACTGCTATCCTTGCCTTGACTGCTGAGAACATTTTTTGACAGGGTACAATGGAAACATACCTTCTCAGCTGAAAAAAAAAGAAAGACAGAAAGACAGAAACACTAACCAGCAAAATCCCCGAATCATCAATCTTGGGTTCTCTTGAAGGGTGGGAATGCATTATAGCCTCCCCTGCAGATGTCACAGATGTATTGTTATCTCTTGCCTCTTTCCTAGAGCAGCCTTGTAAATTCACTCGGGTCTTAAGCGTAGGGCCTAAATTAAATTGGACTTGTTGCTCAATATGAGCTTCAGGTGTTTGTCCTTGCAGCTCATGCCTTCTGTGTTTACCTACAGCTAGTAACTCCCTGGGGCAGATGCATATAAAGAATTCTGATGTGTTTTCCACTTTGATTCCATTTCCAGTGACCTGGATATTTACTGACTTCCTGCAGAGTGTGCCATACCTCCCCTGCTGTTAGAGTTCACACGTGTGTATTTTCCCACTGGTTACATGCTTATTAGGCAATTAGGTAGATAAGCACAGATTCATAGACCAGCTATATGTAATGAAGAGGGGAGACATTTTAACTATAGTTGGAAAGATCACTGGGGCATCCCTTCTGTTTCCCTTAACTGCCATACCACACCACTCATTGTGTTGCCAACAAGGGGAGGAACAGAGGCAATATTTTTCACAGAACAGCAGGGGGTTTTGAACATATTTGCAATGTTACTTTGAACACATGAACAAACATTTTGAATTGCATTCAGGACCCTGGGAGCTCATTAGATCAGAAGATGAGGGCCCTGAGAGTTACCCGAGTTAATCTTCAAACTGTAGCTCAGCCTCTGCCTATGGTCCATTTTGATGGTCCAGGGACACAATTTACAAACAGCTAGAAACAATTGCTTTAGCAATTTCCTCTCTCCTTTGCCTATTAATTTTGTCTTTCAAAAGTATATTATTTTCTTCTAAGTATTTAATTGGCCAAATAATAGCTGCTTTGGGAACTGTTAATGTCCCTTTGAAGGCTATGGCCTGTACTTTAAAAATAAGCTAAGTCCATTCCATCCAGCATGAAGGTTAGGACAAAGAGAATGCAGTCATTTCAGGATCCTTAGCAATTGCTTCATTTATGGCACACTGGTTGACAAGCTGTCCCATGGGGTCTTCATGGCACATTGCTGGAATTCTGTAGGTCCCACTGTTTCTCCCTCTTGGTGCCATAGTCCCCCATTGCTAGCTATGACAGCTTGATATTATGGTCTCTTCTAAACTCCAGAGGAGATGGTAAGAAGCTCTCAAATAATGCTTCAAAAAGCAACCTGAGTCCCCATGAAATGAATATATGCTGCATAATTACATGTGAAATGTAAGCCACTGAAATGAATGATTGTTAGCAAACCAGTTTCAAACACATTTACAACTGGGTAAAATAAGAGCCATCACTTTATAAGCATTGGACCACTGGGTGATATTACTTCATCAAAACAGAAATACCACCCAAATACAGGATACCTAGACCTCCTAGAGAAACCACTCCAATCCCACATTTAACAGCTGAAAAGGAAAAATGATTATGAATTAGTTTGGGGAGACACTTAGTGATATTCTGAGAACTGACTCTGCTTCCTCATCATTGGCCAACCAAGGTGGAATTATGCATCCCCCACACAGACATTTCAGTCCAATTTCACCAAATCATCAGTGTTGTGCTAGAAGCATGTGAGCAGATGCAGGATCCTAATGTATTCATTCTGAGCATTTCCCAAGGCCCAGCCTGACTGCAGTGTGGGTACCTGCAGGATGAACCTAATCAAGCTGCACCCCCATTTTCATTTCCACTTGGTCACCCTTGCGCATGCCAGCAGATTGCTGACTAGGACCAGCTCAGCAACACAAATGCAGAGGAGCCTCTTATGTTGCTGAGAAGGTCCAGATGCTTTGAGTGATTGAGAGCTCTCTACGGTTAAGTAGGGATGGTAGGATGGGAGTTTTCTTGGATATGACACTCAAAGCTTTATGGCAGCTATTGTAACAGAGAGCAGGTTTTTCCTTGTGAAGTGCAGGCTTTCTCTGTCTTTGCCAATTCTGCCAGCTTGAGAGTAACCCACCATGGTCAGCCTTCTTAGGTTAGTGATCATGCCAGCTCTCCGGGTAAAGGGCAGGCCTGGTGCCCTTTGTACTCATTGATGTTGCGGTCCTTTGTTTGAGAGGTCCTTCTCTTGGTGGTTGTCACTTCTTGTGAAAGGCAGGTAAGATGAATTTGCTCCATTTCATGGACAGAAAAGGATTAGTGAAAGAACTACTTCTTACTACTCAACCCGGTAGCCAAGTACAAAGGCAATCTTGTTCAGGCTCAGTTGCTAGGTGGGATTCCCAGATTCATGCTGCCCTCCCTCAGCTGGACCCTTTGCTGTGAATGCTGTGTGTTTCTGAATGCTTGACCTCTCTGAGGGAGGAGAAGATCAGAAGGCAGTACTTGTGGCCTAAAGGAAAAGGGAATGTCAGTATTACAGTGAGCACCAGGACTGAGCAGGGTCCTAGGATACAAAACTTTGAGATTGGAAACCAAGACAGTCCTAGGCAAACCGCAGGGTGTTGGTCACCCTGGTTGATTTAGGCCTGGTGGTTTCTGAATAAGGCAGAATTAAGTTGTAACTGCCCAAAATGCCTTTCAGTGTCCTAAAATAAGAGTTCAAAGTGAAAATAAATAATATAGGTTGTAAAAAGGAATTTGAAAAACACAAGAAGCAAAAATGAAATAAAAAAACACTTGTAATTCCAAGTTAGAGTCAACCACTGATATCATTTGAATATATGTGACTTTTTAGTCTTGTGAATGTCTTCTTACTCTACTGTGATATAAAGTCTAACTGTTTTTGTCCTTTTGCCTCTATTTGTGCTGGGCTTTGTTCATATTCCTATAGTATGATTTACCTCGGCTGGACTGGGCAGGCTGGGTAGGAAGCATGCTAGATGAGTTACTGCCAGTTTCAGATTTCAGATTTGTTTGGTGGTGTACAGGGGTAAGACAGCGGGGGTGTCAAACATGGCCAGCCACATCAGGTCTGGGCTAGAGGGATCCTAATCCAGAGGAGCTCATCTCTCCCATGGTGAGCGTCATAGGGGAGATGAGACCTGCGTTGGGAGCCTGGAAGACTCAATAAATAAGAGTCTCCTTGTTCTCACAAGGCAGGCTGAGAGCTCTGGTTCGGGGAAACACTCCTGATGGCCCCAAATGTAGTTTATTACTCACCTGAAGCAGTAGATGACTTTCTGTCTTCCAGTTCTCCACCCTCGCCAGCTAGCTCCCTTCAGGTTGCTGAGTGTGCTGGATCTTAAAGGGCCAGACTGCTCACATCTGATATGTTTTCCACACTTAGGGCTGCCTTCATCCAGGATCCCTGGGCTGTGCAAGGACCTCTGTTGAATGGGAATCTCCCTTTAGTCATTCAGCCATGCCCAACAAACTTGATGAAGTTGGCTGTCCCACACTTTCCAGACTTCCATCATGAAAGACTTCCTCTTCTGATGTCTCAGACATCTAGGCCTAGACTAGGACCTCCATCAATAGTATGATATATAAAAATATGTTAGTGTTGGTATGTTGCACAGTAATATTAGGGTTGACAGATTCTAAAAATGAGTTCAGAACAGATAGATTCCTATGATCTATGAGATTAGATTTGTGTGATTTTGAACCAAAGAGAGGAGGATAGATTTCTAGAAAGAAAACAGTAATCTAATGCCTAGTGTCTATATTATTCTTATCAGTTACTGTATATGTTATAAATATGGGTAGACATCAATATCTTTTTATTCTGTTGCTGTTGTTTAGCACATTTATTTAGCCATGCCATTGACCTTCTGGGTGTATTATAGTGGAATCCAAGCTCATTATTAGATAATGATGGCATTTAGACTGAGTGCCATATTCCCAGTGTTCCAATAAATGGTTGATATAGAGCAGACAGGATAAAATCCTACATTATCTAATTATTCCCAAAGAGCTAGTCTCTATGTTAGAGAAAATATCTTTACTAGTGAAGATTACATGATATGTCTGCTTGTTGAAATAAGCAGAGATGGCACCACTGAGAAGCCACCTGGGTTGATTTCTTGCAAGGATGATGGATTTTCAAATCTACTTATACTCTCATGCCCAATACTCATCCCCACCCTTGCTCCTGAAGAGTTAACTTTTCGCAATTAAGTCAATCTTCAATCTCTTGCCAAAAAATAGAGAAATTAGCTGGTTACCCAGAGACAGAACTCATATTCTTACCTCCTACTTACAGAGCACCCTGTACAGCTGGTCTACCTAGTCTCATGTTGCCTCTGTCCTGGCTTTACTTCTGAGTCATAAATATAAATTCCTTTGCCAATCTCATTCTGCCATTCTCCCTCATTTCCTCTCTGCAAGATCTGAAATAGTCCCATTCCTTCCTAGTTCCTAGTTCTATCAGCCACTTCCTGATACTCCAGAAGGCATCACAGATCTGTATCGCCACTTGAGCCTTACTTAGGGCTATTTCTTTCCCTGTGCTGTCACTTTTTGGGTGTTTGCCTCTCAAGAGCTTCTGTTTTGAGTTGATCATAAAATTCCTCTGTTTACATATAAGGATTTAGTTTTCCTTACACCCTACCTCGACTTTCACCAGCATTGGTTTTGGAAGTGGAAGGCACTCATTTTATTAGAAGATACTGGTGAGGGCTGGTTCTGTCTTACATTCCTGAGCCCCTGGGCTTTGGGCAGGGCACTGATGGCCCAGGACCAAAGGGAGTAAGATTGTCACTCACTTCGGAAATCATGCTTCTCCTGTGGGCTTGTGTTAACTCTCTGCTGTTTCCTACACTTTATACCCTGAGGTTTTTGATTGAAGTGGACCTTAGCCAGATTTGGGTCTAAGAGCTGATACACGGGAATGGTCTTTTTGAAGAGATCTGAGTTACTGAGGACCAAGCTTCTGTGTGTGGGCAGAGCTATGGGGAAGAGGGTAGTTGGGGTGGATGAATTCATGTAGTCCCCATGCTTTCGTATGCCCACTTTTGGAAAGCGGGGACCTGTGTGGGTGGATGTGGATCATGCTCCTCAAGGAGACCCTCCTGCCAATGGGCCCCAAGCCCGAGTCACACAGTGACCCTTCTCTGAGGTCTCCTGCTTCCCCACCACAGGCAATGAGCCTCTCACAGCTGGGCACCAGCTTTCCTGCTGGTTTCAGTAGATTCACCCATGATCTGGGGTAAGGATGACCTGGGGGCTGGGGGATTCTTTGTCGATGGCTATACGCTGCTTCACTTTCTTTCCCTCTCTCATATTTGGTGCAAGAGAGAGGCCTCGAATATGACTTGCATTCTTTTACTATGTTCAGAAACTCTAGGGCTTGTTCACACACATATGTATGAGTGATTAATGGAGCTTTAAATTCTTTATTATATAGACATGTACTTGGAAATGAGATCTGTTGTACTGGAATTTGTGATGTAGCTGATCATTCAGAGTCAAACACACACCAATAAAGACAAGAATGTCAGACCTGTGGTCTCTGTTGCCTACTTTTGTCACCTACAATAATTATTCTTACATTGACTTGCAAATATAATTCAGTGTTGGGATTCCTAAAAGCATTACAAACTGCCCTCTAGAAGTTGTCCCCATTTGTCCCCACTTAGCTCCCAAGGACACCCTCTCGGCTTTCACACAGTACTCTCTTCCCCCACTCAGAGCCAGAATTGGGGTGGAAATTGAGTTTAGTTTCAAAAATATCCTGTTAAAATATTATTCACCTCGATTACTGAATTTTTGATGTTCCCTTCAATTTTGTGCACAAGAAGATAATCACTCCGCTCACCCTAGCCCAGCCCTGGATGCAGGCTCCTTCTGGCCTGGGTCTTGTGTAAACCTTGGCCGTTGCAAAGCTTAGCTCTGTATACATTAGCTGCTGGACCGATTAGCTTTCAGTCTTCTCTGCCTGCTTGCACTCCAGACCTAATTGTCCTTCCTCACACCTACCCCATCTGCCTCTGGAGATACATTCCTCTGACTGCCTTTTGCTCAGCCAGCTTCAGCCTTGCCAGCATTAACCGTCCTCGGCTGTCAGCTGAAATATCTGCAGAGCATGTTTTTTTTTGTATGTGACTCCAAAGTGAGGAAATGACCAAGGCCCCCCCCCTCAAAAAAAAAAAAAAACTTTTATAAAGGTAAAAGGGATGGGTAGATCAAGGACCTTCTTAGCAAATTCAAGAAAAAAATTGGATACAATTTTGAAAGATAAGTGAAATTCTTTTTAACAAATGCATTGCATCTTGCTTTATCTCCCCACATTTGGAATTTTGGTAATATATCTGCTACATTGAAGATATAGTATTTGAGATCTCAAATACTCTATTTTCACTTAGCCTGGTCCTGAGCATCTTTTGTAAAGTCTGCATTCTTTATTATGTTTGAACAGCCAATATGTAATGCCTTTTCTGTGCTATGTCCTGTGATTTTCACATTAAAAATAAAAAAAGATCTTTATCAACGTTGCAGGACAGATATTATTATCTGCTTTACAGTTAAGGCTCAGAGAGGTGGGGAGGAAAAATAATGAGCCCAAATTACACCTCCAGTAAGTGGGAGGGCTTCTATTCAGGCCCGATCGGCTTCCCTGGAGTCTGAGGCTCTTTCAAGTTTAGAGCTCCTCTTGACCTTTTCCAAACTAACATCTAGTAATTTTCTAACTCTGCAAGCGAAATTGTGGTGTTGGTATGGACCTTTCCTATGGCTTTATCAGGGTGCTGGGCATATTAACCATCACGTATAAAGACCAGGAAATGCCAGTTGACACTGGAGCCAGGAGTCGGCTGATGCCAAGCTGGTCTCTAAGGTAAGGGCTAACCCAGGATCCGCTGGGACAATAGTGAAGTTTTTTCAATAGAGTCATTACCAGAAATACTACATAATCATGAATAATCAACCCTTATTTTTATTGCTTTGCTAATTGAAATAATGTAAAATGCCACTTCCCTACCCCGACAAACCTGCCCCGAAAAGTTTGCCTTTTTTGATTGACCTCAGAAACTCCCAGGAAAAGCAGCCGATACCATCGATTTCTCTTGCTTGAGTGCCTTCACTCCTCTGAGATGAGCACATCACATTTCCTAGGTGAAATTGAAGCCCATTTTTCCAAAGACAGAACTCAAAGAGTGCCAAGTGTATTAGGAGCAAACCCAGGCACACACCTTCACTGAGTTTCCTTCTGTGATGCTATGAGGTTTGAGGCACCTCAGCACTCACCTGGGCTGCCCTGTCTCAGGGAGGCCAAGGGGACACAAGGGCGAACAGTGTCTTCTCACCAACCATTCTACAAGCCAACTGTGAGCATTTCGGGATACACAAGTCACTTTTCTGCCTTACCCTCTATGAATCTTTCTTTCATTTTTCACACAAAAGTCCATGTTTCCAAACTGCCTAGTGGAAAGGGATCAAAATTCTTGTAAATATTTAGCCTTTAGGGAGTCATAAAAGCACTAGTTGACATGGATATATAGCATTTCTACCATGGGCATTTCTTCCCAACCATCAGGAGCTTTATAATAAGGTCAAGGGACATCAAGGAGCTGATATTTTTAAGCACCAGCTTTGTCCCAGGTGCATAAGCTTACACAGATTTGTATGTGACCAGGGTCTCATATTAGTCTTTTAGTAAGTAGAGTAACATGTGCTCCCCCAAAACATCACATAGCAAGTCTTCACTGGGCTTGATGAGTGCAGATAAATTAGCATACTGGGGTTAGTCAAATGAATACATTCTTTTCAGACCCAATGTTTATTATCTTAATTATCTTGATAACTTAAAAAAGATCAGAGTATGAATTATTCAATTGGAGTTTAAAGTCCATCATGACAAATAATGATATAATCAAAATATCATTTATTAGAGATTTCTAGGACCCCAAACCTCATGCCTATATCCACACAGAGCTGCAGAACTTGGACAGCCTTTTGGGACTTAGGGAGTTGCAGCCCAAGAGTGTCTTGCAGAAACTAAGTGGTATGAGATTTCAGAGAAAAGGGTTAAAATATTTCCAAAGAGAGAATTTGATGAAGTCTTTTGCTACCTCTGGAATGGGGTTTGTGTGTATTTTTGCATGGACTTAGGTACATTTACCAAAATGGAAAATTTTACCAATTAAATGAAATAAAACAAATCTCTGACTAAAAAGACTATCTGGAACATTTAACAGTGAAACTCCAGGTTGGGGTGGGTGGAGGGGATATGGATGAAAGTTTAAGTTAGGCTCAGCACATATAATCAAATGTCTCTGTCAGAAAATGAATGTGTGTAATCAGGAAGTCATGTCTTACCCGGGAATTCAGTGGCAATAGTCACTGAATGATACTGAAAATTGCAGATGGAAATACTTATTGACAATTTTGTAAGTTCCTAATTATGGATTGTGCAATAGGCAAACAAGTGCTTTGGCATTTCCGGTTTCTTGAACAGTGCCCAGGGCATTGTAGTTGTGTAATAAACATGTGGTACATAACTGAATGAACCAATGAATAGAAAATCGTATTTACTGTACTTATAATCTTACTGTAGCTTTGGGAGAAAAATACATCTTTGCTTTGCTGAACATCAGGCATGGCTAATAGGTTAAATTCTCCTGATTCTGTTAAGAGCAGAAGTTAGGCAACCTTTCGGTTTGCATTTCATGGTATCTACCACTATGGTCATGTCTGTTCACTTTTGGATTTAAAGCTTTTTTATTGTTCCTTGTCTTCTACCTCCCAAATCATTTATACTTTGTAATTTCTCCTGTCTGGTTTTCTAAATTGGGTTTTGGGTATACTAGCACTTTATGGTTTGTTGTATGACAGAGTGATTTCTCATGAGGCCTAATGTTGAAGTTCCCAGGGTGACAAGAGAGATAAACAGTGGCTTCTTTACAGAGACCAAGAAAAACAGAGATGTGAGGTTGAAGGAAGGGCAGTTCTGGAAAAACTAGAACAGAGTACCCTCAGATCTAAAAGCAGTGGCCACTGGGAAGACTTGAAGTTCAGGTACCAAGGGGCTGCTTTGGAAGGTGACTGGAGATCTGTTGTCAAAAAGAAACTCAGACATGTCTGGGTAAGGGGCAGGAAAAGCTCAGGGTCAACCCTTTAGGTGCATCAGATGGCTCCTTCCTGGGACACTAAGAATATTTTGAGTGGACATTTATCATGCAGTTAATACATGCCAGCCATTCTACAATGTGTTTTGCACATATTTATCTCATTCAATATACAAAATAGCCCCATGTAATTGGTATTATTGTTATTTTAGTCACATAGGTGAAGCAAATAAAGCACAGAAAATTTAAGTAACATGCCCAAGGGCATGCAGCTAATAGGAGAGCTAGGATCTGAACCCAGGCTGTTTTCTGAAGCACATACTCTACTAGTGTCCATCTCTCTGCTTCTGTCTAGCCATTCAGCCAGTCTCCCTCCATGTTGCCCACAACATACACACACTGTCCTGCAAGAGACATGAGGCAGTTCACATTAAAAATTGAGCTAATTTACTTGATGAGATGGTATATCTGCACCTTTCTCATTTGCCCATAGTTTACATCCTCAAACAGTGCTGCTTGCATTCTCAGCTGCCTGTGACAATACAGTAGAGCATAGTTGCAAATGGTGAAGACCAGGGTCCCAAGGCCTTATCTTTGATGGGGAGCTACCCAATGGTAGCCACATGGCTTTGGGAGGTGACGGTGGAGTCATCTGGTGGCCTTGTTTTGTTTTAGGCTTTGCTCAGTTTCTTTCTTCTCGAATACCCAGAAAAGTCATGGAACACCCACCACTCTTGGTGGAGACCTGTACCGATTTACCCTTACCCCTGCACCCTCTAGGTAACCATTGGACTCTTGCAGTCATCAGCAAACAAAAGCTTTTGGGCTTGTGATCCTTGCTGTGTAGTCCCTGGGTTTCTGTGTGTATGTGTGTGTGTGCGTGAGAGAGAGAGAGAGAGAGAGAGAGAGAGAGAGAGAGAGAGAGAGAGAGAGAGAGAGAGAGAGAGAGAATAACTGGCAATGCTTTCTAAGAATTAAATCCCCGCATCTCAACCCATATCTATCAAATTCGAATTGCCAGGAGTGAGGTCAGAGAATCTGTGTTGTTAAGACGCCTCCAGATAATTCTGATTCTTGTTAAAAGTTTGGGGATCATCATTCCAGGCCAGACCCACTGTATAAGGTTCTCTTCTGGAAGACCATGAAGTTAGGTGACATGAGGCAGCAAGTGCCCTGGGGACAAGGCTTGTGCCTCTGTTGCTGGTCAGTTTTTCCTGGCTTCCCTCCTTTACTGACTTTAGGCTACCCTCTCTGGTACGCTCGGAGCCCTTATAGTTCTCTGAATGTGGAAATATTTCACTGGGTGAGGACACAGGAAATGTAATTTGAGGGTAGAGTAGCGTGGGTGTTTAAAAGGCAGTCAAGGGATAGTCTCGTCATTCCGAGCACAGGTGCAATGTCTCCATGAGAAAATGACTCCCATTTCTGAGTCCCATTCAACATAGAAATGGACTTTGGTAACTAGGTCCATTTATGAGCTGTGAATTCCCTATGTACTAACAATATTCCAGACACAATGAAACAAGTAAATGAATAGCAGATGAGAGGAATCTCTACTTATTTATTTTTTCACAAACACTTCGTAAAATTACTAAGATGGCAAAACTGCTAAACTCTACTCTTTGAAGAGGAAAAGTTCCAGGAGTAATTTGGCAAATTTTATAATCCACATAATCAACAAAATGCAGAAATGCCCAAATGGGGTCAGATGAGGCTCAATGATTCTGCTCATTCTATATCAAAATGATTAGAACCTAAAATTGCTTCAAGATTTTACTTTAAAAAGTCAAGTTCAGTACCTCAGTTAATTTTCTTCAGAGAATATATGCTATCATAATGCAAAATAAGAATGTTAATTGTATATAATAGTATTCATAGTATAAGGAATTATTTGGATATAGTTTCATCCCTTGCCACAAATTCTTAAGCTTCTTTTGGAATTTCATCTGTGTGTTTTGATCTGTACAAAATAATGTAAGAAAAGATAATGGGATTTCAGGAGAGAAATGATTGAATCACCATGTCCCAATAAAAAGTGTTCAAATTGCATTTCACTGTATAATGAATTCTGCTTCAACTTACTTTGACATAAATAAGATTGGGTAAGAGAAACCAGAATTAAATCAAATAAATTAATACAACTATCAGAGCTGCTTCAATTTTGTCCCCCATCAGTGTCTGCTTATTTGTATAATAAAACCTGCTCCTATAAATTAAAACCCTGGCATGCCTCTCAATTGAAAGCAAAAATTTAAGGACAATTTAGTAAATGCTTGGGCCTGATTAGGGCGACTTCCAGTGTCATCAGAGTCATTTGTCCTTTTAAAAACTGAAACTCAAAACCCAGAAAGCCAAGTTCAACTTTCAGGTAGACTATTTTTGTAGTACAAGATTGGAGATACAGACATTCATGCATTATTGATGATTAGCTGTTCTTCATATTTTCTCAATTATGCACCTTTACTGAACACAAGCAAAGTCTTCCATTTTGTCTAGATGGAAGCCAGGTCTCCATAGGCATAATATATCATGGTATTCGTTAGTCTTGGGAAAAACTGAATTTATATCTCTGCCACCACTCATGGGAAGTTCATTATCTTACAGTATAACCACCAGGAAAAATGCAGTTTTCAGTGTTTAGTAAAACTGTGGTCTTCTCATAATGCTTCTGATGCTTGAGCAATTTGTTAAGCATGATTTATCACAGATGCTTAACACTAATTATATTGTGTATAGTGCCAATAAGGGTGATTTTTAAATATTTCCTTTACTTAATATATTTCAGTGCAAACAAGGTATTTCGCAACTGCAATGTTATTTTGTTTTTCTCAGAATTGAGGTGTTTTCTCGAAGTGTTAAACTGAAAGAATAGGCCATAAAGCTAAATATACAATGTGTAAGATATGTACTGGATAGGGTCAAGAGGCAAGAAAGTTGATGAGAAAAGCCTGTCTTCTTGCCTTCTCTTTAGCCTAGGGCAGCAGAAACAAATAGTGCCTTGACTGGCCTGAAATATGTCTCTTGGATTAACTAGTACTTAACAACACTCTAGGGTAGATATTGTCCCTAGGCCATTCAAGCCACTCAAGTCCAAAATCTGTGATCTAATTAAGCCTCATTTATCAAAAAGTATTTAACATTTTATATATGGCTTCACGAATTGGAAACCTAACAGACTAGGGCCTGTTTTCCAATGACTCCTTGGAATGAGTTTCAAATGACAAATCACTGAAAGGGAATCGAGTTCTTAATAGTAAGGTTGAGGCCCCGAAACATAATCTCCAGCTATTGAGCAGCTTCTTGAAGAATGGCTATTGCACACTCATGATTTCAGCAGCCCTAGATCTTTATATTAAAGACAATTTAAATGTGAACCACACCTGGTATTTTTTGTGCTGTAATAAATCAAAGACATTAAATGAACTTGTAGTAGAAGTTATCCTCTATTTTTTGCCATTAATAATCCTAAGAAAAATTATGTCCGGCACACGTAAAAACCCTAAGCTGAATTGATAAGCAGAGTTACCTTGCACAACTTGAGAAGAAAAAGGTGTCAGGAGGACCTGTTTCCCATGATGTTCATTTAAACCCAGTATTCCAGAGGGCTTTCCAACGACAGTCTTAAAGATGTTATGGGGTTTCTTTTACCATCAGGTTTCTACCAACAGATTAATTAACCAGAAAGATGAGATCCTCAAAGAACTCAGAATACACTGTAGATGGGGCAATGGGATTTTAGCTTTTTAGATCAACACTGTGTACTTTTGCAGGTGTTTTTGCTGTGGACTCAGTGAAAGCAGTTCCATGCAAAGGAATTTCCACAACAAGTTAAGGGTATAACACTTTATGAGGTTGATGTTGTATTCCCATATTTTTCCTTAAAGGTGAAATTTCAGTTTCGACCATGGATCCATAGAAAGTTGCATCCCAAGCTTATGGAACTGGTTGGCCCCAATTTCCTTAATGACTGACTTCTGATGGTTTGGCGAAATGTAATTGCCACCCAAGAATTGCCTAGGCTTGGTGTTTCAAGTCCAGCCTTAGATGTTACCACCTTAACCGACTGCCCCTACCACCCCTGGAGACTCTACTCCAACTTGATGTCTCAAACTGTTTCACATCAGCTTTGCCTTAATAACATGTGCCTTGTATTTTTTTGTTCTGTCACCCCACAGAGGTATCTGAGGCTTGTCACCAGAGTATATATACCAAATGCTTTTCCCTACATGTGTTCAATGAGAAGAGTCTTTTGTGTGTTTTTAACCACAATCTCCCATTACCTTGAATTCAGCGCCTTCTCCTATCCTAACACTTCACCAACTCAAACCGAATTTCTTGCTTCTAGATTGTGCTTAGCTGGTGTTTTCTGGCTATTTTTCACTGTGTAATATAGAAAAGAGACAGGGAGTCAGGAAGCAGATGTCTCCTGGGTGGTGTGTGTCTTTGAGGGTTGGAATTTGAAATGTCTGTAAGAAAGGAACTGTGAATGGGTGTAATTAGTCAGGCTGATGAAGGAGTAAAACCTGGTAAGCAATTTTTCTTGACTGGCTTAATGAAAAGCATTAGCTATCAGTTTCTGCCTAAACTAGCTGAGGGTAAAACAAATGTGGGGTTTGAACAAAAGATAAAGATTTTGTGTGGGTTTGGACTCTGTTCCTGAGAATAAATTCTGCCTGGGAGGAAGGTTTGTAGTTAATAAAAAAATCAGCGACTCCTGGCACTTCTTCATGCATTTAAATATAATTCTAGGAGAATTTTTCATATTTCAAGAAATACAAGAGGTTCTGGCAAAAGCCCAAACTGATATTCTGTAACCAAGTGTGAGTGTGCAGTTCATTTTCCTCTCGTCCCTTTAAGCCAGGCACTTCCCTTGGTCAGCTTCCTAGGCCAAGGAATTTTTAAGGACTGACCTAAGGTCATCTCCTATCACCCTGCATCCCCCCTGGGTGGGGTGAATCTGGCCAACAGCTGCCAAGTGCCTGGAGACCTATTCATCTCCAAGTGACTCCCAGGAAATTAAGCACCCCCTGGAGGGGATATTTTCCTGTTGTCAAAGGAATTAAAAAATGATACTCTGGCATCATTTATGACAGCTAATCCAGGCCTTGAAGCCAAATGATGTGAGGTTCAAGAAGAAAATGATTTCATATCCAAAAGCAACAATGGCAGCCTCTCTGGAGCTTGACTCTAAGCTGTACTAAGCATTCTTAACACGCAGGAACAAATATGTCAATGTCATATAAGCTCGAGTTCAGAGTGTGGTTCAAGATGCTGTTTCTCTTTTCTGGCCATCAGCAGTCGGTGCCTCTGGAGATGTTAGGTAACCCTCTCCAGCAGGATGGCAGCATCCATTCTCAGTTTTGCCATGTTATATAGTCTCCAGCTTTCTGGCTTGGACCCCAGTAGACAAATCTAAGTTAGGAAACTAACTACAGAAGGGCTGGGTCCACATTTTTTTTCCCTTATGGGAAAGATTATTTGTTAGTGTTACTTGAGGTTGCAAATTATTTTCTTAATGTTGTGGGAGACAACAGGGACACACGACCTTGTTTTGTGTTCTATTTGCTTAAGATTCAAACAGATTTTATAAGAAGTGACAAAACCCGTTTTTTAAAGGTACATGGCTTCTTGACAAACCACAGAGTTAGAACAGAAAACAAAATAAAGCCAGCCTCATTACATCCCAACTAGTTAATAACACAAACACAAGTCAGCCAGATAAAGGAAAGCAGAAGAAAATCTTATTGTTGGGTTCGGGCATCAGAGATGAGCACTGACAGAACTTGAACAGTTCCAGAAAGGAATTTTTTTTCTTGAGATTTACCATATCCTAAGTGTTTCCACATACTTTATCTCAAGTTCACATTCAGGCAGTTTCTTACGGATGAGGAAAGTGAGGTTTGCAGAGTGTAAGATTCACCGTCTCCATAGAAAGTGCAGAGACAAGAAGCAAACCTGGATTCTTCAGCCCCCAAGCCACCCAGAGAAGTCTGCCTCCACCCCTGGTCACCAAGCACCTGGCCCCGACCCCGTGGAAATCCTTAAGAGTTTGGACTCAGTCCTTAAAGGCCTCCACACAAATGAAGTTGACCTGACCCCCTAACACCTACTTCAACCCATAACAGCAGAAAGTTGAGTCCATTATCAGGACAAGCACAGGTTATACGGTGTGCTTTGGGTGAAATCCCTGAGAAGATCAGCTTTTATCTGTTGGCTAATTGCCTCATGGATGAACTTTCTCCATTTGTTACTACTGACAGCAATGACTTTTTAAAATGGCTCTTTTAAAATATTTTTCCCTTCCTGTAATTCTAAAATGCTCTTGAGGCTTTAAGCAAGACCTAAAAATATTTTTGTGTTTAAATTTGGGTATAACTTTAGCATGTCATGGTGGTATATTGTAAGGGTATAACTTTTTCAGCCATCACCACGGGGAACAGTTGCCTTAACAACACCATCAGTATTACTATCAGTATTACATGGAGGCAGGCGGAGGCAGACCTGGGTTTTCATCTTGGCCCTATGCTCTTGCCCCTGTGTGATCTTGGGCAAGTCACATAAACTCAATTAGCATCAGTTTCCACTCTGTAAAATGATATTAACAACACTATAAAAATACAAATGGTTACTATCTGGGGGCACTTGTTAAGAGACGATTGCTGTGCTAGTTAGCACTTTGCTGATGTCATTGAAGTATGCACAGAATGTGGATAATAATGCCCACTTGCTCTACTTCTTCTGCATCTACAGTGATTTCAAATGAATATAACATATCTAGCATAATGCCTGGCTCCTTGTGGTCAGTGGATGTTGGTCCTGTTCTCCTGTCTCTCCCTTTCCTTCTTCGCTTGGGTCGCATTAGGTCCCCAGTCACTCAGGCTCTGGTGCTGCAGAATAGTGGGTTCGTGGAAGTGGCTGATGAGTGTTAATGACTGTGACCCTTATCATTCCCATGTGATGGGTACTGAGCCAAGTCAGGGTTATTCATTATGTACATTCAGAGCTTTAACCTGGCAGGGAGGTGCTGAGGGTTTTGCCATTAGATGAATTGAATAGCTGAAATGAAGGTCCATTTCATAGTCTTAGCTTGGGTGGTTTGTTCTGAGTAAATCAGACTTTGCTGATCTTTTCTTGCCCTCTAGGATCATTGACAGCTGGCCATGTAGACAGAGGCTCTTAGTTATAAGAGCAGGAATTTGAGAAAAAAAAATAATTAAGAGATCTTGAAAAGACTGATATATAAATGAGGTTCCTACTTCTAGAATGTCTTGAAATGACCACTGGCAATAACCGTGGTATGAACAGGCATGATTAAAACATGCATAGCTCTGATCATCTAGCAAAGGCTGAGGACATGAGCCTTCCCTTGATGATATGACAACTAGGAAATATACTTGAATCTGGGGGATTATCTTCTTGTGAATTGTATTATAAGGAAATGCTTCTTGATCATCTTCTCTGAAGTACCCTGACTAGTAGATAGAGGTCTCAGAGCCTAACTCTAAGATACCTTCTGCAATTGTAAAATTTTTTTGTATTTTATTTATTTTTAAAAATTGAGGTATAGATAATAAAACCCTCAAATCTCAGTGTACAGCTCGTTGAGTTTTGACATGTGTATACACTCATGTAATATCACCATGTTAAAGATAATCAAATTTGCTTATAAATTTTATTTTAAACATATGCTTTGGTTATAAATTTATTGTGACAACAAAATTAACAGCTAAAAAAAAGAGTTGATTATTTCTCACAAATCTGTGGTTTGACCAGGCAGTTTTCTACTTCCTGTGGTGTTGGCTTGAACTTTAGGAGGGTCTCAAAATAGTCTCCTGCATACAGCAGGTAGTTACTGGCTGAGCTGCAATCATCAGCTATGAGACTCAGTTCTCCTTCATGTCCTTCATGTGTTTTTCTCCCCTAGGGATGCTTGAGCTTCCTCACATCCCAGAGGACTCAGGGTCATCAAACTTATTTGAAAAAGCAAACAGAGAAAGCTGCCAGGTCTTCTTAAGGCTTAGGGTCAAGAACTGGCACAGTCTCACTTTCTCTGCTTCTATTGGTTAAAGTAGCTCAGAGGGCTAGTCTAGATTCAAAGCAAGGGACTTACAGAAGAGCATGAGAACAGGCAATGTAGGTCGCTGGAGGCCGCCAAAGGAACAGTCTACTACAACAGGGGACTTTGTATACTATAAATTATATTCCCCAAACAGCCAGGTAAAAATGGAACTTAGAGTAATATTCATTTCATGGTTTGGCTTGATCTTGGTCCACTACTGTAGGCATGTTACTTGGGAAAGTGAGGTCCGTGTTTTCTTTTTTTTCTCAGTTTTCCAGTTGGGTCTTGGGTCCCAGAGGGCTGATCTTGTAGGAAGTGGGATATAGCCTAGATGGTTAGTCCATGTATTCACCTCACTTAATATGCATCTATGGCTGAAGTCCAAAGCCAGTATAGAAGCAATTTTTATTGGTATTCATGTCTATGTTTATACTCTTTGCTCTCTAGAATTGAGACTTATAAATTATAACCTACAAAAACATAGAAAGGACCCTGTTTTGTTAAGATATCCAGGGATATATCTTAACTTGATTGGCTCAGCCAATATATTCTGCTTAAAAACAATAAAGAATTCTTTACGCACATGTGTCACACTGAAATATTTTTTTTGAGAGGTGAACTTCGGTCAATATGATAGCAAGATGGATATAGGCTAGTGGAGATGTAGGGTATGGTTTTAGTAACCCAGCCTGATTCATTTCCCTGATGGTGGAGAAGTTTTTCACCCCAGGCAATAGCAAGGATACTTGGAAATAGCACAGCAGTCGGAAAACAAATTGTGTATCTAAATGGATCTGCCCTTATTTCAGGTCAAAGTCTGCAAATTATCCAAAGAACATTTTTCTTTCTTAAGTTATCTGAACTCTGCTGCTGAGCAGAATTGTATATTGTGTCTGGTACAGCCCAGAGAAAGAGAGAGGCCCCAAGCAGTTAGGATCCACACAGAGTGTGGAAAGAGTGGTGTACACCGCCGTGGTTAGCCCCAGCTTGCCTCCTGCATCTTCAACTTTTGTGTAAGAGATTCCATCTGACACGTGCCCAAAACTAACATTGCCAACTCTGAAACCTGACTTTTAAACAGTAGAATTGCATTTCTTCCTCCTGTTCCCTACATGGCATTAGCAAAAGTTTCAAACATACAGAAAAGTTGGAAGAATTGTTCAGTGAACACCTATATACCCACCTGGATTCGACGGTGAAGATCTCTTCTGTGTCATCACTGGTCCACCTGTTTTTAGAAGCATTTCAAAGTAAGCTGCAGACAACGGGGCACTTCAACTCTAAATATTTTAGCAATATAAGCTAGAATTCCTTATTTATTTATGGTTTTTCTCTCCATCCTCTTCCCTTTCCTCTGCTCCCTCTCCCCTTTCTTTCCTTCCTCCATTCCTTTCTTCTCTCTTTCTCCTCCTTCCTTTTTTTTCACTTTTTTTTTGAGATGGACATTAGATGCAATGAAATGCTCCAGTCCTGAACGTACTGTTTCCTGAGCTTTGACATGTGCATGCTTCCGTGCAAGCCAAACCCCCATCAAGGTGCAGGGCATTAGCACCACCCCATAAAGGTTCCTCCTATGCCTTTCTGGTCAATCCCCTCCACCCAGCCTCCCTTAGACACAATCATTGTTCTAATTTTTTAAAACCATAGACTCATTCTCCCTGTTCTAGAGCTTCGTGTGAATGGAAGCATACAGTAATTACTTCCACAGTGTGAGAAATGGTTCCTTAATACTTTTAAAAAACCTTAAACCTTGCAAGTGTACTTCTTTGTGCTCAATTCCAAGGCACAGGTGTCATCCCTGAAGGCTCAGCAATTTTATAGCAGCTGACTCTGTGTCCTGGTATTAGTTCCTCAAAGTCTGCAACAGCAGTGGCTTCTCACTGAGAGGGCTGTGAGCATGTGGGTCAGCACAGGGTGGAGATCAGCAGGCCTGGCATGCCCCTGCGGATACTAAAAATCCAAAGCCTGGTGGTGTTCATTAGTGGGCCTGCCTTGGTGTCTGCCAGTCAGGCTGCATTACAGATTCTATTCTGATTGTTTCATGAGGCAAAGGAGGAAGTAGTTCCCTCAAAGCATTCATTGTGATCCAGGGGGAGAGTGGTGTGTATCTCTGGAGCAGGGGATTCTTGACTAACTAGGCAGACGCTGCGTGCTCTGTCTCCAGCCCCGGAAGAGAAGCTGCATGCGGGAGCTGATGTTATTTTTGAGGCTTTTCCAAACCACAACAAGAAACAGGTCACCCTACTTTCCAAGATAAATGTGGTACATTCAGTAACAAAGAGAGGGCAACGCAGATGAAATGCACCCCAGGAGGCCCCTCCAACCAAGTGTTTCAGGGAGATATCATTAGGCTCTTAAATCCAGAGGGCTGGACTGGGCAACAAGTATATTTCCAAGGCTGAGCCACTCAGTAGGATTCAGATAAATGGAAAATCTAACAGGTGCCCAGCAATTGCATGCACTGGTCAGATCCCATGCTTGACAGGGTTTTAATAGTCTGCATAGCACACCCATGATAATCTAAGAAAGCTGTTGCTCCAGCGCCTTGAATGCATTTCGACTGTAAGCTGGTTCTCTTTGTTTTGTACCTCACATGCTTAATTTAATGAGACCTGGTTTGTGTAACCAGACCAGCAGCAAACACGTTTATCTCCACTAACAGATGATTTTATTTAACTTTGTATGTTAATGGACCATTGACTGCTCAGCTAAGGCCAAGTTAAGCACTTCTTTTGATTTACGGCACTTTAGCCATATGACTTTCTGTTCTGTCTCATTACATGGACCAGTCAGATTCTACTCAGCAAGTAACAGGAAGGTTTCCCCATCCCACCCCCTGCCTTCAGCTAAACATCCTCTCTGAACCTCAGACCAGCCAAGCGCGAGAAGCGTCTTTGAATTTTACAGTCTGAAACTGTTGTGGTCATGTAAAATTATCATCCAAACATTGGTGCATCTAGAGAAACCTTATCCATGGAGCCTCATTTACAAATATATAGAAACATGAGTGATGACAGACATCAAATTAATAAGTTGCCATATGCATCTCAAAACACAGATACTCTCAATCATCTCTAATATTGTCTATGATGACTTCAAAAGCCACGCAGGGTTGGGAACACAGTTCACAAGTCTTTTCCTTTTATTAGCTGCAGACGAAGTTTCATAGACAGAGGGAAATTGGACAAGCATCAGAGAAGATAAGGGATTTGCAACTTGGCTCGGCTGGAATAAAATTGCAGGAAAATATAGAACTCTCTGATTCAAGCTTATCCAAGCAATAAAGGAAAAAATACAACCCTTGGATAATATGGCAACCTGAAACAAGAATCTCCATAATTTACCAAACTCAGAACAAACAGAGGCAGTGAAGGGTGCGAGACAGTGGGATATTGGCAGTAGAACTGGAGGCTCAGCAGACTTTAGACCTTTTTTTTAAAAAAAATTGTCCTTTAAATCTTAAGACACATTATGCAACTTTCCAGCCCTAACTGTTAAGCGATTATTTTGATCCAGAGATTTCCACTTTCTCTGAGTCTGGGTATGCTGCCTAGTGCAGCTTTACAAATGGAGAGGTTTGGAAGTTCCTGGAACCTTTGACCATTATCTGTCTTGTTCACTGCAGCAGTCTTTGATGAAAGGCTTTTTAAATTGCTTTTCCCTGGAAATGATTCTCCCCAAACAGCTCTCCTCTTCTGCCTGTTATCCTATCCTGGCAGTCAGATAATGGAATCCTAAGGGAGGGATGGGAAATTTTCTCCATGCATCTCTGGAGCCAGGGGCCTGGCACCCAGAGACACAACTGAGAAAGCAGAGGCTTTTTGGAAAGGCAGGATCTGTCTGTGGGCTAGCCTTGGCTTCTTGGTGAGGTTTTAAGGCTTTTAAACTGATGCACATTATCTCTTTCAATGTTAAAGAGGGAAGTAGCCTTGAACCCCTGGTGGCATTCAATTGTGGTCATGATTATAAAATGTCTCAGATCTTTGGGGAGTGTGAGAAAATCAATAGAGTGTTGCAGAGAAGGGAACATAAAACTCTTAGGGCGCGCCTTTGCCAGCTTTCGCTCCCTTATTCCATCTTAATGCCTGTGGGAGATGCTTGTAGAATACAGGGCTTGCTTGCTGGGTGGAGGCCGTTTGGGGGATTATTACCTAACAATAAGGTCATGTGACCTGAGATCTTTAACTCACTCCCTGAGATTTTGTAAAGGGCACTTGTCTATGTTCTCTTGCAGAAGCCTATGCGAATTTCTAAATAGAATTTTCCTAGGATTTTAGGCTGCCTGCCTTTGAGTAAGTTTCTCTCTCTTTTGTTTTTGTTGTTTGCTTGAGACAGGTTCTCTAGGAGATGAATCGACATTGGTTGGTTGGTTTTTGTTTTTGTTTTTTTTCTGAACAAGGCAACTTTGGTTACATACATGGCTACACTTTTTGAAGAAATTTTACATCTCCTTGAGATTTAGTCATCAGGCATGATTTGGTCATCAGGGTGAAGGCGCATGCACACATTCATTCAGCACCCGCTTGGTGAGTACTCCTTGGTACCAGGCACTGTGCACGAACTAGAGCTCTGTGAAGGTGGAGATTTGTACCCACTGCTGTATCCTCAGGACTAAGGCTCTGCCTGACATAGAGCAGGTGCTCAGGCAACGTGTTGGATGGATGAAGCATGCAGTGATGGGAATTTGAAGCAAGTATTTTTCTCCTCAAGACTAACCCAGTTCTAATAGCTCCTGAAATCCCCCAAAATGGGAAGGAAAGAAGGAATTTGATGTTTGGCCTCTGTGGTATATCTCTAAAGTGATTTAATGGCCTGCAGCATTCTGGGCGAGCTAGTTCTTTTACACTTCTCTGCAAGGCAACAGGCCAAGTCTAAGTGCACCGAAGGCTCTGCTTGTTTAAAAGAAATAGACGTGTCAACAAAAAGCCTCTTTTTCCCCCTGTTGCTCTTGACTATACTTATACATCAGTGATCTCCTACTGCACATTTTAAGGGGGGGGAGGATTAACATTTGGTAGTGAGGTATCTCAAGTCCCCAACATCAGGGCATCTTAGGGAGCAGAAGTCTCATTCTCCTGCCTCTCAAGGAGTAGCTCCTGGCAAGAAGGATGGGAAGATGGTGATTTAGGTTAGGTGAGAGAAAAGGCTCAGGGAAGAGTCACGGTAGCCCCAGGGAATTCCGGGACTCCATGGGAGCTGGGAATCAGAAGCAGGAGGAGTGGATGGAATTTGGGCGCATAGCTTTCTTTCCTAGGGCTGCTCATCTGAGTCCTCCTATAGGCACAGGCAGGAGCCTGGGCTGGGGGGTCTGTTGTGACTTTGTTTATGCTGTGGTGTGACTCCTGTTTGGGCTGTAATATCAGTCACTGCCATCACTTACCAGTTCTGGCACAGGATTCCCTGGGGTGCTGGCACTTTTTTTCCTGTCCCTGGACACAGACAGGGTGGGGCTGAAAGTGATGCCAGAGCACATGTGTGATCAGGGCCTTAGGACCCGAGAGAGAACACAAGAGCAGCCCTGCCGCCGCCCCTCCCAAACCACTTCTTTGGGGCATTCTGGTGTGATTGCTCATGGGTTAGTTGTCACTTGTGTTAGCTGGGCAGTTCTGAATTCCACCTCACTCCTGCCATGCAGGGATGTGAAGAAGATGAAGGAAATGCCACCTGAAAAGTCTTTAAGGAAAGACCAAGGGTTGTGTACTCTTTGTAGCCATGGCAACTACACCCATCCTGGGGTGGGTAGAAGGCTGAGCCTGTGGTCCAGTGTACAGTGTTCCCTTTGACTTGCAAGGAACCACAGGGTGGAAATCCTATAGGAGAAGACTAAGAGGAGAGGTCCTGTCTGCTACTGTTTATCCTTTCTATGATATCAACATTTGGCTTTGGAAACCATCTTTATGGGATAGGGTCATCTTTAATGGCTATGCGACCTCTGTTGCTGAGTGGGAAGTGACTGGAGCTGATGAGATTCTCCAAAGCCACAATGGAGTGACTTGGAGATGTCTGACATCTGGGCTTGCTTCTCTCAGAGCTGACCTTCCCTGGTACAGTCACTTTCTCAGAAGAATGTCTGCATTTTATAAGCTCTTTGTGGTTTTCCAAGGGATGCTGTGAAATATAAAGTTGTATCTGCTGGTGGCTGGATACACACACTTAGGTGAAGTAGTTATTTCTGTTTGGACAAACAGACCTTGTTTTCACTATGTACACACTCGGACTTAAAGCTTTATACAGCGGCTTAATAGGTATTGAGAAAATAGTGTTTTTAGTATTTTCAATTTATTTCTGTACGAGGTTTGCTTTCCTGAGATACTTGGCTTCAATGACGTCAAAGAACAGTCTCAACTCTTTTGAGATGACAGGGGATGGCCTAGGCAAAATAAAAAGGCAAAAGCCCCATTTTATTGAGTTATTTAGAATTTCATTCCTCAAGTCCTCAATTAAAAAGTTTTCAACAGCTAAAAACAGCTATCAATTTGAGTACAAAAAAAGTTTTTGCAAGTACCAGGGAGCAGCATATTGATCAAAAGGTGAGGAGATGGTGGTAGGTGGTAAGGAATCAGTGTACTGAGGAACTGCATACAGTCAGTTCACAGCTTAACCTAGAAATAAAGTTACAAAGTGCAACATTGTAAATAGGATGGTGTTTTCTAAAAGAAAATGTGCAATTACAGGTTGCACATTTGATTGAGGCTTTTTCTGGCAAATAACTCACAGAGAGAACCCCCAAAATGAAGAGACAAATATAAATGACTGTAAGCTCTGTTATAATTTTAAAAATTTAAACAATGCTCAAAGTCCTACAAAATAAACACAATTGCACCATAATCAGTCATTACACAAGAAACCTTAAATTACTATGAAGAGCACATTTGTTTTCAACGGTCTATGTATGATCCTGCTTTTCCCAAATATATCCCAAATATATGGGTGCATGTAAAATGCAGTAATGGTGGTGGCTCCAGACTTGAGCTGAAGGTGGCGGCTAACTTCTGGGTCTTGCCTTCCCTTTCCCTCCATTGGCTTCTTGTCAAAAACCCCCAGCTCTGCCCATGTCCTAGCCATTATCCCCACTGCTCCAAATGCCCAGAGACTCACCTTCCCTCTGAAGTATGGTTGCATGTTACCACGGTAACGTCACTTGGTAATAATTGAATCCAGACTACCATCAATACCAGTGTTTTTGAATTTAAAGATCTTTATTATTTCTCTATTCAGCGAGAGTGTAAGAAACTTTCACATTAAGTGTTTTTTTGTGAATGGTTCCAAGGATCCATATGCAGGGAACATGGACATCAGCGAGAATTTGTGAAGCTGCATGCCATTTCATGGCAACTCAGGAGAGAGAGAGGCGACGTGAAAAGCTGTAGGACAGGGAGTGGAATTTGGAATGTTGCTTTGTTCTCTGTCTCAAGTACTTTTAGGAGAAATCTGACATAAACAATGAGTATACATTGATTTTTACAAAAAAAGTTTTAAAAAATGTTCAGGTTACCATAGGGAGAAAAAAAGGAGGCAAACTAATTCACAGGACTAGTAGTGGAAAGAAAAAGATGACAAAAGGTCCCTCCAGTTAAGAAAATAATTGCCAACTCTTGCCTTTCAAGGTCTGGGGCCCTTATCCCAGAATCCTGGCTCCTGTGTTCTGGGTCTCTGCAGTTTTTTCTGTGATGATGGAAACAGTGTGGGCTCTGCTTAGAAAGCCATGAGGTCAAAACTCAACATTGTTACTGTTAACTCTAAGTTTTAGCCAAGTTACTCACACTGAGCCTTAGGTATTTCATCTGTAAAATGGGTACAATAAGGCCTGCTGTACCTTCTGTGTGGTCTAAGTGCCATGATAATTGTCAAGTCACTAGTATGGTTCCACATGTTTACAAAGAAATTATGTCAGTGATTCTCCATCCTTTTCCTCACCACAGCTCACCTCATTACAGTCACTATGCAATTGAGAGATGAAGAAATTTTCAGTCTATTGGACTGCCCGGCTGGAAATCTGTACATACGGCTACTTAAATTTATACAAATTAGAGAAAATTAAAATTTTCTTTCCTTATTACGCTTATTGGCCAGAACTGCATCACACTTATAGCTGCAAGAGAGTGAAGAACATTGGTCAGTAGCTCTTTCTGAAATATAGAAGGATTCTATCTGTGCTGCCCTATTTCACAGCTCTTTGAAATAAGGAAAGGAAATTTTAATTTTATTTAATTAGTATAAATTTAAGTAGCCGTATGTACAGATTCCTTCCTTCCTTCCTCCAAAATATACTAAAGACATTTACCTGGCCTGAGTGCAGTGGTCTTTTTACTGAAATCAGGGGGCAGCTTCATCAGTGAAGCTGTAGAACTCCCTGCCTGGAATGTTGCTAAGCAGATGCTTCAGGCTGTTCAAAATTAGTGAATTTAAATGAACAGTACCTGCGACGCCAAAGAGAAGTGAGAAAAAAATCTGATAGGTGCTGCGAAACTGCATAAATATGGGAAAGCTCTTACTTCTAAACACATTCTTCCCTGACCTCCGTTTCTTAATCAGAAGTTATTATAGATTCTTTTTCCTACCCTGTGTGCTGGGTATGTGGTGTTCTGAGCTGAGAATTCTTGTGAATTCTAATCTTCATCACTGAACTGGCTTCCTGCCTAACCTTGGGCAGAGGACACACCATGTCTTTAATGCATTCCTCTGGGAACCACAGGGAATGCTATCAAAGGTTTAATTATTAATGGAATTTGCAGAGAACTTGCCTAGCTGTATAACTCCAGCCAACCTTAATTTTTAATCTTATAAATACCTTTGAATTTTAATGAGATAAGTTCTCAGCAAGACAACCAGTTATTCTTCAAGCATGACTTCTAATTTATGGCTTCTTCACATGTTTTGCTTTATTCCCTTCTTACCTCCACTATGGATGGCATTTTCTGCCACCATCCACCGCCATAATAATTTATCTTCTTCTAACAACTGTAGTTTAAGCAAATGTAGTTAAGAAAGTGGAACTTACCCACTAAAAGAGGCATCTGAATTTTCTGCAAATGTTTTTATTCAAACTGTTTCTCCTCCTTTTTATCAGAGAAAAAAATTTAGTGATCTCACTTCAAAGCATTAAAATATTAGGTTAAGAGACAGGAGATATTTCTCTTACATTACATATGCTTGTTGACTATAAAATCCATTTTCTGAAACTTGGAAAGTATTCCTCTTGTAGAAAAATTTTATAAGTTGTGGTTTAGAGTATGAAGTTAGCTTACAGAAAGCTATTTCACTTAAAATTTAATCTCTAATTTTGCAATGGAAAATGGTAGAAAGTAACACTGTTGTAATCCAAGTATTATACATATTAAATAAAATAGAAAACAGCTATACTTTGGTTTATATACCTCTGGCTTTTCTTTTCCTTTATACCAATATTTTCCCAACCTTACTTATGTTTGTCAGTCTTAAGCAGCATTAAACATTTATTTTAGCCTTTAATAAAAAGGAGAAAAGAAAGTGGATGTTGAGATATTGGTGATGTAAGCACTAGATGACAGAAGGGGCACAGGGACTTGAGAGGAGGCACATGTGCATGAGAAAATTTGGTGGTGTGGAGTTGTCTTCATCCTGGAAGGTACAAAACAAGTGGGGAGTAGGAGAGGGTAGTATGTCAATGGTGATGAAAGAAGGTGCTGGAAATGCTGAATGAAGGGAAGTTTCCTCCAGTGAAATACCAGATGAACACTATTGTCCTCATACCTACTCCATGGTGGGGTTCTACAGAGAGAGAGAGAGAGAGAGAGAGAGAGAGAGTGTGTGTGTGTGAAGAGGAAGAAAAAGAGGAACCCCAATCTCAGAGTTCCAGGCTTGGGAATGCCTAGAATTCCGGAACAGCAAGGAGAGAGGAAAAATGGGAAAACAAGAGAACTCCTGTATAGAAGTGAAGGAGGTGATGAATCCGAGAGGAAACTGAGGTGGGTGAAAGGGAGACAGAGACTTGGAGGGTAGCCAGACTTCTGGGGGTGAGGATTGGTCGCTTTGTGGTCTGTGGCAAGGCCCCTAAGACAGTGAGTGTGGCAGCAACAGAAGGAAGAATGGCTGAGATTTGATTTGGCCCTTACAGTGGACTGCTTTTTCCTGCTTCTGCTCAACCCTCATGTCAATGACCGTTGCTGGACTTGATGTGTTTTCCACCAACATGATTCCATCCCCGTCCCTCTCTCTCAGAGCTGTAGGCTTAGTGGACAGTCATGAGCCCGTCCAGTCACATAACAACTACGTCCATGAAGCCCGAAGGACTGGAAGATGGCTGAAGCTAGGTGAGAGACACTCCCAGTTAGAAGGGCCTTCTGGTGCCCTTGAGATCACTCACGGGCAGCTGCCCACTCTGCCTGTGGACGGGCTGCTTTGCTTTCAACATTTCTGTTTATTACTTGTCAATTGTACTTATTGACGTACAGTTTCCTCCCACCCACCTGTAATTAGTCTTCACTGTTTCCTTTTGTAAGACTAGATTTTAAGCACTTAAAAAAAAAAGGAAAATTTTAATCAATTATGTGGCTCAAAAATATCCCGTATGCTTTTGGGGAAATTCAAACACTTCTATAGAGTACAGTGGGGCTAAGGTATTTCTAGCAGTTCTGTAACAAGTGTGGAATCAGTACTTGTTGAACGGAAACATGCAAATCTCCTTTTGAGCCACCAAAAAAGTATTGAGCATCACCCAACAGCAAGTGGTGATAAATGTCAACTTGACGTCTACAGATCTGCCCATAGCTGCCAGCACTGTTTCTAATGCAGGTCTCAAGTAGCTCATCATATATGAAAGGCAAGGAAATACGGTGAACCCAGTGAGAAGGGCCTCACCTGTGAAGAGTGGGTTTCATTTGGATAAGTCATGCAGTCATTTCTACAGTAATGGAACATTTTCAGAAAATGAGCTAAAGAACACATTGCATTTGGAGTCCTACTTCATATTTTAGTAAAAAAGCTGGCTTCTTTGGGTCCCCACTATTATCAACAGCAACAGCTAACAGAAACCCACTCTCTGAGTTAGTTTATTTCTCTTTCAGAATATGGAACAGCATAAAAATAAATAAATAAATAATTTAAAAAACCACATATTTTTGTACCTGCCTGGCCAATAAATATCCTAAAAGCTTTGCTGAATTCTGCTTAGACTGGTGGATAAAATTTATACCAACAAATGTCAGGCAATGAAAATAATGCATTTCTGTTGATGAGGTAACAGATTTTGCCTGCTTGTTTTTGGAGGTATTACTTTATTTTCTTTCAGAGAATAATGCTTATTTTGCTTTTCTTAGTTTTCCCAAGAATATAGATTCGAGGTGAATATAAAGTAGCTACGGATCCCAGTATTTTGCTCTGTGTTGCTTTTTATTTTGTTCTGTGTCTGAATGCATTTGAACATATGCCCTGTCTCGCCTAACCTTTCAGTTTCTGAACTTCCAACTCCTCCCAGAAAGGCCAGCCAATACCCGTTAGCTGTTTCTCGCCTTCTTTCTCGGTTGTGGTGCCAGACCATGAGCTGTCCCCTGGAGGTGTCCTCTGGAAACATTTACTGCTGGAGAAATACTCACCTGGGTTCCATATCAACCAGAAAACACTGTATTTTAAGTACAGGGGACTGAGGTAATTCTGATATTGGCTACCTGGAAAGAGAAACTGGTTCCTTCTGCTGGCCCCCTTTAAACAAAGGAGAGTTTGGTTTGCAGGAGAAAGTCAGGAGCCATGTTTACCTCCAGGTCTGCACTAACTGCCTTAGGCAGATCCTCAATATGCATCTCAGGAACAGATGAGTCACTGAACAGGAAAATTGAGGTCAAGCACTTTGGAAGCATACCGTGCGTTAAATTAGAAGTGAATCATCTAGTCATTAAAAGAGGCACAGTGAAAGGCCTTTATACCTTTCTAGACTTTAAAACTTTTCTGCAATGAGCATTGATCACTTTTGTAATCAGACAAAAGCAAAGAAAAAATATAAACTGAACACTAAGAAAAAACAAAGAGCTCTAATTGCTTTTTTAAAGATGGCATTAATTTACTTTATGACACATTTCTTAATGTTTTTCTCATTGAGAGCAAGCTATGTTTCAACAGTGCACAATACACATACACACTCAAGGCGTCACTGATAAAACATTAAGTCAACAAGCATTTACTGGGCACTTATTACATAGCAGGGTGCTTGCTAGGCACTGTGGGGGATTCATGGATAAATAATACATGAGTCAGGCCCTCAAAGAACTCACTTATGATGCAGGTGGGATCAAAGCCAAAATTGTTAATAGTGAATGGTGGCTTTTAGTGGCAAACTGTTCCTTACAAGCAAGTAACAGGCTTTGTCCATATTAAAAACATATCCAATGGCACAAAGCACATCACTGACATTTCTTAATTAAACTTCTTATTTTGAGACAATTGCAGATTCACATGCAGTTGTAAGGCATAATATACAGCAATATCATGTACCTTGACTCAGCTGCCCCCAATGGTAACATCCTGGAAAACTATACACAGTATTACAACTAGGATATTGACATCCATACTGTCAAGGTATAGAGCATTTCTGTCACCACTAGAATCCCTCATGGTGCCTTTTTATAGCTGCACCCCAACTCCTCCCAGCATTTTCTCTGCCATCCATAATCTCTTCCCAACTATGAATTTGTTCTCTTTTCTATGTTTGTCATTTCAAGAATGTTATATATATGGACTCATACAGGGCACAACCTTTTGGATTGTTTTTCACACAGTGTAATTCTCTGGAAATCCGTCCAGGTGACTGTGTGCATCAATATTGTGTTGTTTTATTGCTGAGTAGTATCCCATGGTTTAGATGCACCGCAGTGTGCTTAACCATTGAAGGGCACCTGTTGAAGGAATCTAAGTTGTTTTCCAGTTTTAGGCCATTATGGATAAGGCTTCTATAAACATATGCATGCATTGTGTGAAACATGTTTCTTTCCTCTATAATAAATTCCCAGGAGTGTTATTGTAGGATGGAATGCTAGTCGCACAGTTTTTTTAAAGAAACTACCACAGCATTTTCCAGAAAGGCTGTACCATTTTACATTCCTATTGCCAATGGATGAATGACTCAGTTTCTGTACATCCTTGCCAGCATTTGGTATGGCCACTATTTTTATTTCAGCCATTCTGATAGGTGTGTAGTGATATCTCATTGTGATTTCACTTGGTGTTTCCCTAATGGCTAATTATTTTGAACATGTTATCATGTACTTATTTGCCATGCCATCTGTATATATTTCAGTGAAATGTCTTCATACCTTTTCTCCAGCTTCTAATTGGAATGCTAGTTGTTTCTTAACAATTGAGTTTGACAGTTCGTTATGCATTTTAGATACTAGTCCTTGATCAGATATGGGGCTTGTAAATATTTTCTCCCAGTATTTTGCATGTCTTTTAATCCTCTTATTAGGATTTTTAGTAAATGTATTTGTTTTTGCTGAAGTCCGGTTTATTAATTTTCCCTTTTGTGTATCATGCTTTTTGTGTCAAATCTACGAAAGCTTTGCCCTGCCCTAAATCATGATGATTGTCTTTGATGTTTGCTTTTTTTTTTAAATTTTATTTTGGTATCATTAATCTACAATTACATGAAGGACATTATGTTTACTAGGCTCCCCCCTTCACCAAGTTGCCCCCACATCCCCGTTCACAGTCACTGTCCTTCAACATAGTAAGATGCTGTAAAATCACTACTTGTCTTCTCTGTGTTGCACAGCCCTCCCCGTGCCCCCCCGCCACACTATACATGCTAATCGTAATGCCCCCTTTCTTTTTTTCCCACCCTTATCCCTCCATTCCCACCCATCCTCCCCAGTCCCTTTCCCTTTGGTAACTATTAGTCCATTCTTGGGTTCTGTGCTTCTGCTGCTGTTTTGTTCCTTCAGTTTTCTTTTGTTCTTTTACTCCACATAGGAGTGAAATCATTTGGTACTTGTCTTTCTCTGTCTGGCTTATTCCACTGAGCATAATACCCTCTAGCTCCATCCATGTTGTTGTGAATGGTAGGATTTGGTTTTTTCTTATGGCTGAGTAATATTCCATTGTGTATATGTACCACATCTTCTTTATCCATTCATCTACTGATGGACATTTAGATTACTTCCATATCTTGGCTATTGTAAATAGTGCAGTGATAAACATAGGGGTGCATCTGTCTTTTTCAAATGTGAGTGCTGCATTCTTGGGGTAAATTCCTAGAAGTGGAATTACTGGGTCAAATGGCATTTCTATTTTGAGCATTTTGAGGAACCTCCATACTGCTTTCCACAATGGTTGAACTAATTTACATTCCCACCAGCAGTGTTCCCCTTTCTCCACAACCTCACCAACATTTGTTGTTGTTTGTGTTTTGGATGGTAGCCATCCTTACTGGTGTGAGATGATATCTCATTGTGGTTTTAATTTGCATTTCTCTGATGACAAGCAATGTGGAGCATCTTTTCATGTGTCGGTTGGCCATCTGAATTTCTTCTTTAGAGAACTGTCTATTCAGCTCCTCTGCCCATTTTTTAATTGGGTTATTTTCTTTTTGTTTGTTGAGGTGTGTGAGCTCTTTATATATTTTGGATGTCAAGCCTTTATCAGATCTGTCATTTATGAATATATTCTCCCATACTGTAGGATACTTTTTTGTTCTATTGATGGTGTCCTTTGCTGTACAGAAGCTTTTCAGCTTGATATAGTCCCATTTGTTCATTTTTGCATTTGCTTCCCTTGCCTGGAGAGATATGTTCAAGAAGAGGTCACTCATGTTTATGTCTAAGAGAGATTTACCTATGTTTTTTTCTAAGAGTTTTATGGTTTCATGACTTACATTCAAGCCTTTGATCCATTTCGAATTTACTTTTGTGTATGGGGTTAGACAGTGATCCAGTTTCATTCTCTTACATGTAGCTGTCCAGTTTTGCCAGCACTATCTGTTGAAGAGACTGTCATTTCCCCATTGTATGTTCATGGCCCCTTTATTGAATATTAGTTGACCATATATGTTTGGGTTAATGTTTGGAGTCTCTATTCTGTTCCATTGGTCTGTGGCTCTGTTCTTGTGCCAGTACCAAATTGTCTTGATTACTGTGGCTTTTGTTGTAGAGCTTGAAGTTGGGCAGTGAGATCCCCCTCTACTTTATTCTTCCTTCTCAGGATTGCTTTAGCTATTCGGGGTCTTTGGTGTTTCCATATGAATTTTGAACTATTTTTTTCAGTTCATTGAAGAATGCTGTTGATAGTTTGATAGGGAATGCATTGAATCTGTATATTGCTTTGGGTAGGATGGCCATTTTGACGATATTAATTCTTCCTAGCCAGGAGCATGGGATGCATTTCCATTTGTTAGTGACCTCTTTAATTTCTCTTAAGAGTGTCTTATAGTTTTCAGGGTATAGGTCTTTCACTTCCTTGGTTAGATTTATTCCTAGATATTTTATTCTTTTTGATGCTATTGTGAATGGAATTGTCTTCCTGATTTCTTTTCTATTAGTTTATTGTTAGTGTATAGGAAAGCCACAGATTTCTGTATGTTAATTTTGTATCCTGCAACTTTGTTGTTTTCTGATATCAGTTCTGGTAGTTTTGGAGTGGAGTCTTTAGGGTTTTTTATGTACAATATCATGTCATTTACAAATAGTGACAGTTTAACTTCTTCTTTCCCAATCTGGATTCCTTGTATTTCTTTGTTTTGTCTAATTGCCATCGCTAGGACCTCCAGTACTATGTTGAATAACAGTGGGGATAGTGGGCATCCCTGTCTTTTTCCCGATCTCAGAGGAAAAGCTTTCAGCTTCTCGCTGTTCAGTATGATGCTGGCTGTGGGTTTATCATATATGGCCTTTATTATATTGAGGTACTTGCCTTCTATACCCATTTTGTTGAGAGTTTTTATCATGAATGGGTGTTGAATTTTATCGAATGCTTTTTCAGCATCTATGGAGATGATCATGTGGTTTTTGCCTTTCTTTTTGTTGATGTGGTGGATGATGTTGATGGATTTTCAAATGTTGTACCATCCTTGCATCTCTGGGATGAATCCCACTTGGTCATGGTGTACGATCCTTTTGATGTATTTTTGAATTCAGTTTGCTAATATTTTGTTGAGTATTTTTGCATCTACCTTCATCAGGGATATTGGTCTATAGTTTTCTTTTTTGGTGGGGTCTTTGCCTGGTTTTGGTACTAGGGTGATGTTGGCTTCATAAAATGAGTTTGGGAGTATTCCCTCCTCTTCTATTTTTTGGAAAACTTTCAGGAGAATGGGTATTATGTCTTCTCTGTATGTCTGGTAAAATTCCTAGGTAAATCCATCTGGCACCGGGGTTTTGTTCTTTGGTAGTTTTTTGATTACCACTTCAATTTCGTTGCTGGTAATTGGTCTGTTTAGATTTGGTGTTTCTTCCTTGGTCAGTCTTGGAAGGTTGTATTTTCTAGGAAGTTGTCCATTTCTCCTAGGTTTCCCAGCTTGTTAGCATATAGGTTTTCATAGTACTCTCTATAATTCTTTGTATTTCTGTGGGGCCCGTAGTGATTTTTCCTTTCTCATTTCTGATACTGTTGATTTGTGTTGACTCTCTTTTCCTCTTAATAGGTCTGGCTAGAGGCTTATCTATTTTGTTTATTTTCTCGAAGAACTAGCTCTTGGTTTCATTGATTTTTTCTATTGTTTTATTCTTCTCAATTTTATTTCTTCTCCAATCTTTATTATGTCCCTCCTTCTTCTGACCTTAGGCCTCATTTGTTCTTCTTTTTCCAATTTCAATAATTGTGACTTAGACCATTCATTTGGGATTGTTCTTCCTTCTTTAAATATGCCTGGATTGCTACATAAGACTGCTTTTGCTGTATCCCACAGTAGTTGGGGCTTTGTGTTGTTGTTGTCGTTTGTTTCCATATATTGCTGAATCTCCGTTTTGATTTGGTCATTGATCTATTGATTATTTAGGAGCGTGTTGTTAAGCCTCCATGTGTTTGTGAGCCTTTTTGCTTTCTTTGTACAGTTTATTTCTAGTTTTATGCCTTTGTGGTCTGAAAAGTTGGTTGGTAGGTTTTCAATCTTTTGGAATTTACTGAGGCTCTTTTTGTGGCCTAGTATGTGGTCTATTCTGGAGAATGTTCCATGTGCACTTGAGAATGTGTATCCTGTTGCTTTTGGATGTAGAGTTCTGTAGATTTCTATTAGGTCCATCTCTTCTAGTGTGTTGTTCAGTGCCTCTGTGTCCTTACTTATTTTCTGTCTGGTGGATCTGTCCTTTGGAGTGAGTGGTGTGTTAAAGTCTCCCAGAATGAATGCATTGCATTCTATTTCCTCCTTTAATTCTGTTAGTATTTGTTTCACATATGTTGGTGCTCATGTATTGGGTGCATATATATTTATAATGGTTATATCCTCTTGTTGGACTGAGCCTTTTATCATTATATAATGTCCTTCTTTATCTTTTGTTACTTTCTTTATTTTTGAAGTCTATTTTGTCTGATACTAGTATTGGAACACCTGCTTTTTTCTCTCTGTTGTTTACATGAAATATCTTTTTCCATCCCTTGACTTTAAGTCTGTGCATGTCTTTGGGTTTGAGGTGAGTCTCTTGTAAGCAGAATATGGATGGGTCTTGCTTTTTTATCCATTCTATTACTCTGTGTCTTTTGATTGGTGCATTCAGTCCATTTACATTTATGGTGATTATTGAAAGGTATGTAGTTATTGCCATTGCAGGCTTTAAGTTTGTGGTTACCAAAGGTTCAGGGTTAGCTTCTTTACTATCTTACTGTCTAACTTAACTTGCTCATTGAGCTATTATAAACACGGTCTGACGATTCTTTATTTCTCTCCCTTCTTATTCCTTCTCCTCCCTTCTTCATATGTTGGGTGTTTTGTTCTGTGCTCTTTTTAGGAGTGCTCCCATCTAGAACAATCCCTGTAAGATGCCCTGTAGAGGTGGTTTTTGGGAGGCAAATTCCCTCAATTTTTGCTTGTCTGCGAATTGTTTAATCCCTCCTTCATATTTAAATGATAATCGTGCTGGATACAGTATTCTTGGTTCAAGGCCCTTCTGTTTCATTGCATTTAGTATATCGTTTCATTCTCTTCTGGCCTGTAGGGTTTCTGTTGAGAAGTCTGATGATAGCCTGATGGGTTTTCTTTTGTAGGTGAAGGTGACCTTTTTTTTTCTCTCTGGCTGCCTTTAATACTTTGTCCTTGTCTTTGATCTTTGCCATTTTAATTATTATGTATCTTGGTGTTGCCCTCCTTGGATTCCCTTGTCATGGGAGTTCTGTGTACCTCTGTGGTCTGAGAAGCCATTTCCTCCCCTAGTTTGGGGAAGTTTTCAGCAATTATTTCTTCAAAGACACTTTCTATCCCTTTTTCTCTCTCTTCTTCTTCTGGTACCCCTGTAATGCGGGTATTGTTCCATTTCGATCGGTCACAAAGTTCTCTTAAAATTCTTTCATTCGTGGAGATCCTTTTATCTCTCTCTGCATCAGCTTCTCTGCATTCCTGTTCTCTGTTTTCCAGTCCATTAATGGTCTCTTGCATCTCGTCCATTCTGATTTGAAGTCCTTCCAGAGCTTGTTTTGTTTCTGTATTCTCCCTCCTTAGTTCTTGCATATTTCTCTGCAAGTCCATCAGCATGGTTATGACTTGTTTTGAATTCTTTTTCAGGAAGACTGGTTAAATCTATCTCCCCAGGTTCCTTCTCAGGGGAAGATGTAGAAGATGTTGACGCTGTCTGGATTAGTCTTGTCTGGATCAAATTTTTTTGCCTTTTCATGTTGATAGGTGCAGTAGAGTGCTATTGACATGTCTATCACCTGGGAGAGTCAAGCCTCTTTCCACTTGGCTCCTGGCCTTTCTTTACTGGGACAACTGTGACCTCTAGTGGCTTGTGTTGGGCAATTGCGTGTAGACTGGGTCTTTGTATCTTGCCGGGCCAGTATGGAGGAAGCTTCCTTGCTGAGGGCGTGGACTGCCTCAGGCTGCTTCTCTGCTATGGCGGCCCTGGAGGGGTAATGGACGGGGGGCTGTTTGGCTGTTTACCTCCATGAGGGGTCTCAGAGCTGTTGCCCAGGTGGTTAGTGTGCCCAGACTTCCCTGGAATTTCCAACTGCTGGACTGTGACCCTGGATGCTTCTGTCCAGATGTGGGGTCCCTGTCCCTTTAAGACTTTCAAAAAGCACTCGCTTTTCTTGGTCACAGGGGTGCCGGCTTCGGGACCCGCTCACAGGTCCTACTGTCCTGCTTCCCTAGTTTCCAGCACCCCGCGCATGCACTGTGTCTGCGCTCTGGTGCGGATGGCTAGGGCTGGGTGTTTAGCAGTCCTGGGCTCCCTCTCCCTCCCTGCTCCAACTCCTCTCCTCCTGCCAGAAGCTGGGGTGAGGGGCGCTCACATCCTGCCAGGCTGCGACTTGTATCTTACCCCTTTCACCAGCACTGGGCTCTCACAGGTATGGATGTAGTCTGGCTGTTGTCCTATGTCTTCTGGTCTCTCTTTTAGGATTAGTTGTATTTGTTGTATTTTCAAAAATATATGTTTTTGAGAGGAGATTCTCACTGTCCTACTCATGCCGCCATCTTGGCTCCACCCCCTGATGTTTGCTTTTTAAAAAAGCTTTATAGTTTTATGCTTTAAATACAAGTCCATAATTCAGTTTTTAGGTAGTTTTTGTATAAGGTATGAGAATCAGTTCATGGTTCAATTTTTTGCCCATGGATGTCCGATTGATTGAGCACCATTTGCTGAAGGGCTATTGTATTAATTTCCCAAGGCTACCATGAAAAGTTACCACAAACTTGGTGGTTCAAACAACAGCATTATCTTCTCTCATATATCTGGAGGTCAGAAGCCTGAAATAAATGTTGACAGGCCCATGCTCCCTCCAAAGGTTCTAGGGGAGTGTCCTTCCTGCCTCTCCCAGGTTCTGGTGGCTGCTGACAATGCTTGGCATTCCTTGGCTTATATGCCCATCCAATCTCTGTCTGTCTGCATCTGCTGTCTCCCTGTGTCTCTCTCCTATTGCCTTCTCCTTTTATGCTTCTTATAAGGACACTCATCATTGGATTTAAGGCCCATCGTAATCCAAAACAATCTCATCTTGAAATCCTTACCTTAATTAAATCTGCAAGACTCTTATTCCAAACAGGGTCACATTCTGAGGTTGTGGCCCAAAAGAAATATCTTTTTCGAGCCACTATTCCACCCTCTATTACTATCTTTCCTTCCATTAAATTGCTTTTGCATATTTGTCAAAGATCTGTTGGGCATAGCTGAACAGATCTATTCTGGGTTCTTTATTGTATCCCATTAATTTACATGTCTGTCCTCCACCAATGGCACTCAACCTTAATGACTGTAGCTATGTAAGTTTTGAAATCATGTGGAATGATTGTTCCCATCTTATTCTTCTTTATCAAAATTGCTTTTTAGCTATACTATATATTGCATTTGCATTTCCATTTTAGGATAAGATTATCAATAGTTCCTTTTTAGGATAAGATTATCAACAGATACACAAAAAATCTCACTGTGATTTTGACAGGAATTTTGTTAAACCTGTATATCAATTTTGAGAGAATTGAAATCTTCACTATTTTGAGTTTTCCAGTCTATGAACATAGTATGTTTCTGTATTTGTTTTGAGCTTCTTTGATTTTTTCATCAGCATTATAGTTTTCAGCATACAGGTTTTGAACATACTATGTTAGATTTATACCTAATTATTTTGTTCTCAGGGAGTAATTTAAAATGATATTGCATTTTCAATTTCAGTTTCCATGTGTTCATTGTTAAGCTTATAGAAATATAATTGATTTCATGTTTACTTTGCATCTTGTGACCCTTGCTGAACTCACTTATTCTAAGAGGTTTTGCGTGTGTGTGTAGACTTCTTTGAATTTTCTACGTAAACTCTTCTTCTCTCATCTATACCCTTATTATTTTCTTTTATTACCTTATTGCACTGGCTAGAACTTCCATTACTATGTTGAATAAGAATGGTGAGATTTGACATCCTTGTCTTGTTCTTGATCTTAAAGGAATGCATTCAGCCATTTATCATTAAGAATACTGTAATCTGTAGGTTCTTTTGTAGATGCTTTATATCAAGGTGAGGAAGCTTGAGGATGAGCAATAAAGTGCAGCCATTAGAAGTAGCCTAGAAGGACTTAGCTAGGCTTCACAGTGGGTATTTGACTCAGAAGAGAACTGAGATATTCTTTCTGAAACTGAAGGAGAACGCTGGTCCACAGACAGGGCTAGTGGGAAGGGGCAGGGGAGAGTGACCACTTAAGAGGTACAGGGTTTCCATTTGGGATGATGGTTGCACCTAATTGTGAATGCTCTTAATGCCACTGAATTCTACACTTTAACATGAGAAATTTTATGTTATGTGTATTTTACCACAATTTAAATAAATGGTGGAAAATGAAAAAATATGTAAAAAACCTCACACACCCACACTCCAAAAGGCAGTGCCTCTCATTCCAGTGTTCAGCAGACATTAATGCTAACTGATCATGGCACTCTTTCTCACTAAGCCTTAGCCCCTAGATCCTCTCAACATAGTGTTCCATGCAGACAATTCCCGTCGATCGATGGAGGCATATATAAAGAAATCTGTTTAACATCTCAGGCAAGGAGCTCATTTTGGGCACACAGAACATCTGATCTAGAGCAGCACATTTGATCCCAAAGCCCACCAGAAGTAGGCCTGGGGCAGTTCATGTCTTACCTCCTTTAAGTGGAATTGGTTCAGGGCCTAGGTATGGCTGAGCCTGGTGAAGCCAATCTTGGTTATAATAGCCAAAATGAGTTGAGGGCCAAGTGGCAGAGAAAAAAAATCTTCCTTTTCATATTAAGGTCCAAGACATAGCAGCTCTATATCGTTAATTCTTGAATATTTTAAGACAGCCTGTTTGCAAGTTGAATTTCAGGGAAGACATGGGAGTGATTTACTGTGACATCTATTAAGCTTCTATAGAACATAATACATGTGTTCTTACTCCTACCGTAAAATTAATTGTTGCTAATTAGTTAGGGCTGCCAGCTCACTTGTGTGTGAGAGTCTGTCACAGTCCCTTCTCCTGGCCCTGTTAATTAGCCTCTTCTGGAGTCTCATCCTATCCTAGCGTCCTGTAGCCTTCTTCCCACCATACATCTCTTATTTAAACAGTCAGGCCTGCTTGTTGGCTTTGGTTGATTTGAGTAGAGGTTTTTCAGTGGGAACACAGAAGTCCTTG
The DNA here is from genome assembly GCF_040802235.1 of Manis javanica. Taxonomy (NCBI): domain Eukaryota; kingdom Metazoa; phylum Chordata; class Mammalia; order Pholidota; family Manidae; genus Manis; species Manis javanica. The sequence goes on from NC_133157.1 coordinate 80,866,778, forward strand.
TGTGTGTCTAAAGATGGCAGGTGAGGCGAATCACATTTTGCACACCATCAGGTGTTATGTAAGTGCACTTGACCCCAAATAAACATCTCTTTCCAAATTCTTTCCATTGAGTTCTGAATTCCTATGCAACAATACAATGAAGCTCTCGTGTACTTGGTTTAGGTCATCAATTTCTGGGTTGTGGGAGTCTGGGAGAGAGGTCACTGTGGCGTGATGACAGCCCATAAATCTGGGTACAGCAGTAGACATGCCTGGGCTGGGCAGCCCATCGGTACAGTGACGGCTGCCTGGCATGGAACATTGTTAAGTATCAGCTCTAAGCGAGATGTGTTGATGTCCTGAAGATGCCATGACAGTGACTGAGCTTGTCTGCAGCCCTGCAGCCCTCAGAGAGGCTCTGGTATACCCGCCCAGGTAGTGTGGGTCATATAATTGCTGCTGACGTTTCCGTAGGAAAAGGAGATCAATTCTGTTGGACTTTTTCCGAGAGCAGGGAGCCTGCTCCATGCAACCAGCGTGAATCTCCAACCAGTGTGAATCTAAAGGTGACAGTCTCATGAAGTCATTATCACATATAATGACAATAAAAAGAAAAGATTTTTTCTAAATACAGTTCCGTGCCTGATGAAGCTTGTTCACTCCTGCTCAATGAGCCAATAGAACAGTCAGGCGCAGGAGAGAAAAAAACCCTGTTTACACTGATTGCACTGCACACGTCTCTGCCCACCTCCTGTGAGGAGGCTTATTTCACACATCCCCGTGACAGAGTAATGTGACTTCATTGACTGGTAAGCAGCTGTTGGTACAGTGTGTGAGGTGTCTGGGGGTGCGTATGTGTGTGATACCCACATGCTGAAATGAAGATGGAATGGAAGGCATGATGCTGTTATTGAAATTTAAAGGGCAAGTGGGTCTTTATTAAAATCCACTTATGAAAATGGAGGCTGTAGCTATGCTCAGCTCTGATCATGTCTGTGAACGCCCCTGCCATGCTGAAGGAAGGGGACCAATTTCAACCCTTAACTTTTTTGCTTTGGGGCAGAGCTCCAGATAATAGGTGCTTGAGAGGTGGACCCAAGCGCTGAGGCTCCAGCTGGACCAAAACAATGAAGTCATTAGGAGCCAGGCTCTCCATCCATCAGGGCCAGACTTGTCCGTGTCCTCCTGCCCCTTCTACTCCACTCCACACTTGGGGCTTCTGTGCATCTGCCTAGCTCCCCATCTTCACCTGCATCTCCCCTAAACTGATATGCATCCAGGGAAAGGTGACACTTGTCACTAGATGCAGGGGTTCATATGACATGACTGCACAGTCAACTGCCTTGGGAAGGTCTGAAGTGACCTCAATGGAGTTCGCGCATGTGTGTAGTTGTTTTACTTCTGAGAAATATTCTTGGATAGAAGATCAAGGGAGGAAATAAGAAATCTTTTTAACAAATTCATGTGATTTTTATTGAACTCCTTGCTTGGGCAGCTCTGGATCACTTAATTTGGCAGCATGGTTAAGGGGAAATATGATTGAGAAAGCTATTCATGCTTTGGAGAGTCATGTGGAGTATGGTAGCTGAGTGAATCTCCTTTACTCTGGTTATCAAGTCACTTGGCTGTTAGGATGTATAGCTCTCCTTTTATTTTCATTGCCACTACTAGGATGCAGGACTTCATAACGATGCTTTATTAATGCAACAATCTCCCAGTTACTTTCTTTGCTTTGGAGCATATTTAATACACTCTGCATATACCTACCAGAAAATATCCTGCTTACATAATGCCACACCTTCATTCAGGAACCTACAAAAGCTCCCTTCTGCTTGTACGATTGATTCTAGATCCCTCCTCTAACCTTCAGGCTCTCTATGATCTGGTCCCATTTCATCTATCAAAACTTCTATTAAAATTCTACTTCGACAGTGAGACAACGAATTTGACCGGATCTGTACTGTTGGAACTCAACCAGGAGTTGGGAGGGGTGCAAGTTGTAGCACTCCAAAATCTCATGACTATATACTATCTATGGTTAAAAGAACATATGGGATGTGAACAGATCCCAGAAATGGGCTGCTTTAATTTGTCTGATGGTTCAAGTACAGTTGGACAATATCCATCATATCATAGATAAATTTTCACAAATGCCTAGGGTGCCTAAATGGTTTTCTTGGCTTCACTGGAGATGGATGGTAATTATAGATTTGCTTTGTTTATGTCACCATATTCCTATTATGTTAATATGTGTGTGCAAATTAGTTAGTAGTTTAAAACCTATACATACTTAAGGTACTATACAAGAAGATATGTCAAAGAAATAATCAATCCTCCCAAGTTTCCCTCATATGCTACATCTATAGCTTTTCTTCTTCCTTCCTAATTACAACCCTTAAATAGAATTCGTGCCTCATATCGAATTTACCGAGTATCATAATTCCTCCAGGTGGTAAAGATACCTCGAGACAAGTGCTGGGCATAGAAGCCACAGGGCATAAATCTGCAAAGAAGTAAAAAGCTAACCTTTGCAAACAATATGGCTTCTCTCTCACTTACCAACTTTACATTTCCCTGTATGGCCCCGGAAGATGACTGGTTAGCCAGAGACGGGTAAGATTCCTCAAGGGAGGAACAACCTAAGACAGGCACAGTCGCAGGGGGGCCATCAGGTGAGAATTTGGGGATCAACAGAGGTGAGGCTCAGAACCTCACCCCCCCTGCTTTGAGAGAAATCTTCTGCATCCGTGGATGTCTTGCTGCCCTTGTCTAGCCTGGATTAAAACTTAGTCCATAGGCACACACCTGATCATCTGATCATCTACATTTGCCCTCTTACAGCACCAAACTATGTTTTCTACCTTTATCTTGCATCTACCTACCACTTCAGCATTTTATTAAAAATAAAAATAATAATAATAATAGGAGAAATGTGGGATCAACATATAAATCAAGTACAAAAATCAAACGAATATTCATATTTGACCTGATTGTTTATAGGTCATATTGCATGATCAAAACCGAAAGTTTCTGTGATGACTGCCCTTGTACTGTTCACCATGTAAGAATTTATTCACTATGTAAGAATTCGTTCACCATGTAAGAACTTGTTCGTTATGCTTCAGAAGATTGGAGACTGACGAGAATTAGGCTTGAGATGGATTAATGATTGTACATTGAGCGTTGACCCCCCTATACTGAATTTTATTGTTGTTAACAACCATTTGATCAATAAATATGAGAGATGCCCTCTCAAAAAAAAAAAAAAAAAAAAAATTCTACTTCGCCACCTCTCATCACAGCCCTGATTAGCCACAGCAGTTCTATCCTCACCATCCTGCCTTTGTGCCTTTGTTTTTCCTCTTTTCTTAGAGCCCCTCTTTGCCTCCAACTATTCAAAGAAATCCACTCTTCACATTTCAACTCAGACCTTTTATAATCTGTGAAGCATTTCCTGTGGATTACGTATCATCCACATTAGTCTCTCCTCTCCTGGGTTCATATCCCTCTAGCACGCAAATGCTTGGTACTATTTCACATTAACTCTTGCATTGATCTAAGTGTCTACTCTACAAGTTTTATCTCCAGAATGAAGTTTTTACTTTATTTTCAATTCTTGGTCTCCAGAATGCCTGCTATGCCATTCTGATGTAAAGAACATTGAACTGGGAATCAGAAGGCTAAACTTGGAGTCTGGCTCTCCGACTGACTGGCTGTGCAGCCTGGGATGGGCCCCTGGGCCTCTCTGAGTCTCTGCTTCCTCAACCGTAAGATGGACTCAGGAAATTTTCATAGCCTATTTCACAGAGTTATTTTAATGTTCAAATAAAATAGCATGTGAGGGTACTTTATGAGCCTTAAAGTGCCCTGAGAACAGTCGGCCCCATTATTATTGTAGTTGTCTGGAATATTTAACATTCAATTGATCCAATAAAATATATCTGTAAGACACTGTAATCTTGAGTGTCAAACTGCTAAATAGCAGTGGTCATGCCATATACCATTTATAGAACCTTTTATTTTTCAGAGTGTTTTTTATTTAGAATGCCATTTTGTTCTGGCTAGGGTGCAGGGGTCAGGTACTTTTATTCCCATTTTGCAGCTAGATGAAAGAAATCAAAGTTGGACAGATACATTAAGTGAATTGCTTTAAGTCCTGTACTTAGTTATTAGCATTGGACAAGACTTCCTTTCTGCTGCTGACTCGCTGCCTGCAAACATGGTCATTCTCACTCCCGGCTTCTCCCAGCACCACCCTGGACCCTGCTCATGCAACACCTTCCTCCTCGTTTCTCACTTTTCCTCCCCAGTAGGCGTTTCCCTTCTTGGCCTTCATTGGTTCTTGTATAGCTAAGGTGGTTTCTTCTGGGCTCATAAGGACCTCACTCCTGTTCATTTCATTCTGGTCATGTGCATATTCATTAGATGGAGGGGAAAAAAAATACTTTACTGTTCCTTCCAAATACTATTGGTTCACTCAAGTGTTCTCAGGTGGAGGAGCCTGCATCGTGACCTGAGCGTGGTGTTAGGCCCCCACTATCAGTTCAGGCCCCACTCCAGACTCCAGGCCTCCAGAGAAATCAGCTTGTCCACCTGGCTCCCAGGTGGGTCTACAAGGCAGGGAGGGATATTTTTAGCCATACCTGCAGGGACAAACTGTTATAAGCTGATTACTTGCTCAACTTCAGCACACTGTATAATTAAACACTGGTTTGTTCTTAAACGAATTTGTTTAATATAATTTATTCCAAGTAGTTGATGCCATTTTAATACTTTAGACCACACCAATACCGGATGTAAGTGGTTCATATTAACATATAAGAACAGAATTTTTAAAATTACTCAGTAAAAACGGCCCCCTTTGTAATAGTAACATTAAAACTCTCTCAGGAGGAGGCAATTTCCATAAGGAAATTCATTACAAAACCCAGGAAACCATACCAGGAGCTGGATTTGCCTAATCCTCTCCTGTATCCCCAAGAGGACTCCAAAGCACAGTGGGCGGGACCAGTTCTCTCCCCTCTAAAGCAGTGGGATTAGATACATATGACTTAGTTGTGCACTTTTTATAACTCTTCTCCAAAAACTGAGTTTACAGCAAAGTTCAGAAGTGTTTCAGCTGACAGAAGCACAGAAAACAAGTCCTTATCATAAGACAGAGAGGGAAGGGACCTGAGCACCATGACTCTCACATTATAAATCTGCTCTCAGCTCACAAACTGCCTCCAACGCCATGCTTCTTGACATGAGTTCACACCCAGGGCTTTGCAGCTCATCAAAGATGGAGAGTGTAAACAGGCAGAGGACAAAAGAGATAAATCTGGTGGCTACAGAGAAAGGGTCATTTGACTTATGGGGACAGGCTGTAGCAATATTCCACTGACTTCATAAAGCTTTTATCTTCCTTGCCTTCCCCAGTTCTTAAACTTTTGAACTATATATTGTGCTTAGTTGATAAATGTCTGTAATGAGAAAGATCAGGGTATAATGAAAATGGCATTGGATCTGAGGGCAAGCAAATGGGTTTTGGGTCCAGGCTCAGCTCTGGGAAATTAATGCTGTGTCTTGCCGTCCTCACTTATAGAATTAATAGGTTGTGTAAGGTCTTGGGCACACTGTCTGAGCTCTTAGAGAACATTCCATTTGCTATGGAGACTTCAGGCATCACTTCCTTAGAAAGGCACTGAAGATCTTGCATCCAGATTGCTGAGCTGAGCATGTCTGTTTGCCTCTCGTCTGTAACAGTGAAGTGAAGGAGAGGTAGAAGTCCTTAATGGATGAAATTTCTCAATATATTTCTGGAAGAGATATGGTGTGTGGTTGCCAGGTTGATGCATGAAGCGTAGGGGAGGAATCTTCAACTCAGGATATGATATGAGAGGTTTGCCATGGAGGCAGAACTGCCCTATTTGGTGGAACCTGGAATGGCTCCAGGCAAGGGGCCGTAAGTGCAGCAGGTATAGCAGAGGGAAATGGTCAGAAAGGGCTTAAACACAAGGGAGGGGCAAGGGCATTAGTGGCATGCACCACCACCTCCAGTCTGGCAGAGAAGCAGATAGCCCATTATTTACCCTCAACCAAAATAAACCTCCACTTCTATGCAAAAATTTCCAGATTGCTCAAGTATGAGAGCTAATATAAGGGTTGGAGCCCCAGAGTAACGTTCTCTTAGTCTGGCATGTTTTTATTTCAGTGTGATGCTCCCCTCTCTGCCTATTTGCGCTGAAGCAAGGCCTGCCTGTCTATGTGTTCTGCCAATGGCCCAATTCCAACCAGACTTCCTATCTGAAAACAGAATTACTTACATAAGAGCAGAGAAACCCTTCATAGCTATTAAATATAAATAGGATTCAAGATCCATCATAGGTATGAGGACAACAAGCACTGAAAGAAGATCCAAAGAGAAAAAGTGGCCTTGGAGGAAACAGAAGTATTTCAGGAAGCAGAAGAGCATTAAAAACAAGTGTTCTCTGACTTCAGATTTTATTTATATTTTTTAAAGTTAGGCAGTCATGAAAAAGGAATTTTAAGACAAGAAGAAGGAATTCATAAACATTAAATAAATGAGGGCAGAAATGAAAAGTTTCAGCCACAGGGTCTGAAAGAGAGTCAAGAAAATTTTCTAGAATAAATAAAAACAAACAAAAAAATCTCAAGAAAAGCAGAGAGAGACAATGCTGGAGAAAAAATGATGAGAGAAATAGAGAAGCAGTTCATGAGAGAGAATTCATCTAATCCAGAAGCATCATGAGAGGTCACATATGACCACTGAGATCTCCAGATAGTAACGAGAACAGAGAAAAATGGTAGGGAGAAAGTTATAAAAGACAAACAAACAAAAAAACTGAAGACAATTTCCCAGTGTTGAGGAAGCACCCTAAGCCCCATACTAAAGGTCCTCTAAGGGCCAGCAGGACAAATGAGAAACCCATTTGCCTGAATTAAATGCTAGGACAATCTTAATTCTAGGAAAGAGGAGTCATTTGATCTTGATGCTTAGGACTATCCTCCTTCAGGTGACCCAGATGTTGTCTTTATGACCTGTGACATGTGTGAAAGAAAATGCAGCCCTGGCACTTATTTAGCCTTGTGGTGTGCAGTGTAAGATAGTCATATTAACATCATTCTATTTATTGCTTTTCAATGTTTAGAAGCATTAGACACTTAACTGTAGCATCTTGAAACTTGAATACACATAACAACATTACTGACAAGTTGTAGTCAACCTCAAAGAATATGTGAAATGACTTGGGTAAAGGGAAGGGAAGGTGCTAATATGCTCACCAAATACGGAAGAGTATCAGTGTACGGGCTGAAATACAGATAAAGTCTGATAGGTTAATGGTCTACAGCTCCTGGTTATTGGGGGGAGCTGGGAGACAGTGTGAGCAAAATCCTCCTCTTATATAGTGGAGAATCAGTAAGTGTCTTAAACTGGGAAAACAGGAACAGGAGGTATAGCATATTAATGCAAGCCTTGGAGGTGATCCTTAGAAAACCAAAATTCAAATTGGATTGAATCAGTTGCCCAGAAGAGTAGACCCATGGACAGGAAGGAGTATGGAAGGGTATGGTTTCTTTCCAGCTTAAGCTCTTTGGTACTACATGATTTGTTACCATGTGCATGTATTGTTTTAGTTAATGTGTTTTTTTTTAATTAAAAGAAAAGATATGGATTCTTTTCTAACATTCAGAGGTTCTATTTGTAAAGAAACGACCTGCTGATACATTAAGCTGAGCCATGTGACAGAGCTAATGTTTGCCTTGTTTGGGCCTGCATGAATGGAAATTTCATTTGGTTTAACCTAAATAGTTTTCAGATTTTGGACTTTAATGTGGACATGTCTTAACATGAAGGTCCAGTATATAATCAAGTCACTGGCTTCCTGGCATTTTGGAAATGTCATAATTCATTAGGTCCAACATGGCCCTTCTTTCCAAGAAACATTTCAAGCCCTTCTCAACTTACAAGGGAAAATTCAAATGGCATGTCCTCCAATCCCAAACCCTATATTCAAACTTTCTTTTTTCTTTGCTGCTTTTTCTTCCAAACTTCCTCAACTCTATTTTTGACATCCGTCATGGGTGTTTTTATGTTCTGCCTTTTGCACCTGGTATTTATGTACTTGTCTCATCTCCCTGTTAGAGAACCCATCCTTTAGTGGGAAGATTCTTGTTCTATTGGCAGAGACTGCCTGGGTTTGGAGGCCAATCCTAGCTTGCCTTGCGCACTTTCCAGCTGTGTATCTTTGGGCAAATTATGTACCACCTCTGAGACTCAGTTGCCACATTTCCCAATAGAGGCAATGATGTCTCTCCTGAGGTCTAGCAGAATGTCTGAATAAAAGTAGGTATGTGCAGTGCTTAGCATGATGTCTAGAGCACAGCCCACATGCAAGTAGTGACAATTGACACATCTTCCCCATATTCAACCTTGAATCTTCACCTAACATAGATTTTTTCTATAGATGTTTAAATGGTAAAATGAGGGGGACAAAAGGTAGAAAGATGCTGCAAGTATTGCAAAATCCTTTAAGAAAATAAACATTACCATTACCTTTAAAAATATGAGCTCTCAAATAAGCATATTAAAGAGGAAATACCACAGCACTCTGCTTTGCATATTAATGGTCAGAAAGCCATCCAGAAATGGAAAACATCTGGGCTACACCCAAAAACCTTGTCTGTGACCCTCCATCTTTCAGACATTGGCAGGTACCATTGGTTATGAGCTTTAGGGAATGTCTGCTTTTCTGTATAATTGGGGCACAGTCTAGAGCCATGGAAAACAGCCTGGAAAGCTGGAATGGAATTCTGGACTTCTTAAAACACCCACCAGCTTCCCATTTTGCATTAGGCTAAGCACTTGCCCCTTTCTCTTGTGTTTAGTGCTTTCCTCATACAGACTTCAACTTGGTTTCCTAAAGCTGGTTTAGTGGCTCCATTAACTTTTCCTGAGTGACTCACTTACATAGCACTTTGCTTGTCCCCTCATCTGCACTTATGGATTGTAATCGCATTATTGTTATATCCTCATTTCTCTCCTATTCCTTCCCCCTTACTATAGGGTGTGCACAGAGAAGATATTCAATATATTTCTGTTAGCTACAGGCCAGGGAAGCCCTCAATGCCCACCGGTGTGTTTTCTGAATTATCTCCACCAATGCCAAAAGATTCTCTTCCCAATGGGACCATTCATGTAAAGGTACATTGATAAAAGCCAACAAGCTTAGAGAAATCGGTTAGGAAAATGTAGTGGCTCCTGGTTTAAGCTGTTGAGAGAAGGAATGTTTCCGTGAGGAGGTTCCAGGAGTGGGAGATCCCAAATGACAATTTGGGACAGACACCACATAAACCCTCCAGTGGAGCTCTGGCACAAAGCTGGGGAGGGGGGAGCAGGGCATTAAAGGGATGTTTTCCAACTGGGGGAGCAAGAAGAGCTTTGGGGCTCAGGGACACAGAGCTGGAGAGGTAGGCAGACAAGACTGCCTGACCCACCTGCCAGGATTTTGTACAATCACTCTGCATAATTATTCTTGAAAATACAAACATTGCTGGGGCTGACTGACAAGTATTGTTCCAGCAGGGAGGGCTGTCAGGGCAAATCAATCCAATTCTACCACATGCCAGTGTGTAAAACAGATATAATTTTGGCTGTTAGGGGCTGTCAAAGCGAAGGATGTGCCGTATGTGTATTTTGAAGTGTGGTGTTCTCTTCAGTCTAACAGCTTGAAAGATTCCTGGGGCTTCCCTCCTCCCTCGCTGTTTTCTACAAGAAGTTTTGGGAATTCAACTTCAAAGAACCAGGGTTGCCTTTATCTTCTGTGATATTCAGGTTACATTAAGCCCTCCCCCATAGCTGCTTGGCTCTTCAACATGGGGGTATTGAAATTTGGTTTGGGATGAAACTGTCATTTACTGCCACTGGACTTTATATGGGGCATCCAGTAGGTACCTGGGGGCCTCCCAGGAATGTAAAGTCACCTTGCAGGAGTTGATCTTGTCCATCACTGGACCCAGTGCAAGGCTCAGCCCAAAGGTTTACACTGGTTTGTGTCAGTGAGCCCCTTGGGAATCCCTGAACATTCACTTCCTCCTTCAGTGATCCAACCCTCAGATGGTGGGTCACACAAATCTTTCCTCTCTGCTTCATACATTTTCGGTATCCCCCACTCCATTGTACCCAGTGGCTTCCTCAGGAATCTCTCCCATCAATTAGCTTTCTCCCTCCCTGTCTCTCTGTGCCTATTTAATTTCTTACTCTCTACTCTTCTCCTCATCTTACAAACACCCTCAGAACTCTCCCTCCTCAACATCCCCTCCCAGCCCCCATCCTCTGGAGTCCCTAGGGGCTCTAGGCTGAGCTGTCTGCCCCCTCCTTCTCCCCCCTTACCTCCCCCCACCACACAGCAATCTACACACAGTGTCTCCACATCTTCATTCCCCCCTGACTCCTCTGACCTGCTCACCTCTGTTCTCCTCAGGCTCAGCCATGGTCCTTTCACTTGCTTCTCACATTTCTCCATTTTGGTCTCATTCTGTGGCTCCTATCCTCTGTCTTTCCATGAAAACATCAGAGGATTAGTCCTTGGCAACATCCTCTGTTCCTTTTGGGGTCATGGACTTGACCTCTGTTCCCTGGGGTCAGGCACCCTGAGCTGTGTGCCTTTGACAGACAAGAGACTGGAGAGGAAAGATGGATGTGTAACTGGGTGGAGCTTCCCTTCGACTGGGCACAGGCCTCTGTGAGAACGAGGCCAATAGCTGATCCCTAACTGGCTTCTCTGCCTCCAGTTTTTCTGCTGCCAGAACCATCCAATGATCTGTCCTTATCACTTTTCTCTCCTGCTCAGAAGTCTTCTGTAGCTCTGCACTGGACTCATGTATAAAATAAAGTCATGGACTCACCAACCTTGGAATGTGTATGCTGGAGTAGACCTGAGATGCCCTTTAGTTCAATCCCCTTATTTAAAGGTAATGAAATGAAGGCAAAGAGGAGTGAAGTAATTTTCCCAAGAGTCCACACCTATTAGTGCTGGACTTTTAACGAGGTGTTCAAGGTCTCCATGATCCAGCCTCATCATCCACTTCTGGCACATTGCCTACTCGTTCTTTCAGAAAAAAACAAGGCAAATCTCTTTTGCTTATACACACTCTGGACTTATCCTCCTCTTCATCCTTGATCTTTCTCTTCCCCCACCTTAAATGCCCTCTTTCCCACCATTCTTATCTCTTGTTTAATTACTCACCTATTTCTGCATGTTTATGTTACATGTAATCATACAATATTGTGATTGCCCAGTAGTTCCAGGCCCAGCGGTGAGAGTAGGGGAATTACATCTATTCTTCAGCCTCTTCCCCAAAGCATTCTTGAGTGTGCCCATTAGATATTGATTTTGATGCCATTAGATGATAAGAACTGTGGACTCCATGTGCAGTGCTATGGCTGCGGGTGGCTTTTGTGTCCTATATTTCTTTCTTCTCGAGCTCTTGCATGAGAAATGTCTTTGAAACTCACTATTTACTCTATAGACATGATTAAGGACATTGACCCCCAGTGTAAAATCCATTTGATATGTTCCTTTGTAGACTAAATGCCACCACCAATCTTATTATAAGACATTTCTGTGCTTACTATAAGGAGTGTACATTCGCATTTCTACTTAACACCTGTCTTAGCCTTCTATTCCATTTTCTTTGACTTGAGCTCTTATTTAAGTTGTGGATTTTCCTTGCATAGTTGCATGAGGTACCTAAAATCTTCTATGAATAAAACAAAGGTGTGGTAGAAGTGTGATGGATTTATGTGCTTTTCTGCCCCTTTTGGTTGTGAGTTCCTTGAGGACAAGGATAATTGTGCTCATCCTTCTTACCAGGCCCTAGTCCTTTATAAAGATTGATTGAATTAAATTCATAAAAGCTGACCCACAACTCCCTAGGTGGACAAAGTCAAGCTCATGCATTTTCTCTTCACTTTGTTTTTTATAAGAGGGCGAAGGAAAGGTAGAGTGTTGTAGTGAAGAATTCAAACTCTCCTTACCAGTTGTACCATTAGTTGAGTTATTTAGCTTATCTGATCCTCTTCTTTTTACTTTAATCTGAAAATGGATATAAGGATACCCTACTGGATTACTATGAAGATTGATAACCCTTGTGTGCCTCTCAGCACAGTTCTGATCCATAATGGCAATCAGCACATGTTAGGACCCCCTTTCCCTCCCTATTTCCTCACTTCATTGGGGATAGTACTTGGAAAATGAGAAGTAAGTGGATTGCTCTATGACCACAAGTAAGTCAATTAATTGTGGTGTCATCTGTAAAATAAATGTGACTATTGACCTCATTCAGAGAGATATGAAAATTAATTGATGGTAATGCACACTGGGATTTTTTTGCTGAAAAGTGCTTAAGAAAGGCCCAGTATTACTATATTTTCTATTTAATCATCAATATTATTTATGAGTATTTGGCCTAGTCCTATCCTAGTGTGTTTTACATCTGTGGCCTTAATTGCATTTATTTTCAGTTTAGTACCAACTTGTATTTCAATAAAAATGTAGATGAAATTCAATAACCTAGTTCCCATCTCTCATGTAAATTTATTTGTATAAGGTGAATGATTTTACCTGTTTCAGTATGCTACCCATGAAATAGACATTAAGATATTTAGTAAATAATTTTTGTTAATTGTATTTAAAATCAAAGTCACACATTTTTCAAGGTATTTATCTTTAATATCTAGTTTCACACTCCTATTTTATGTGTATGGGCAATTTTCTAATGCAATTCTTCATTATGAGGTATTTGTTCCATTTTGACAATGAACATGAATTTTCAAGAATTACTAGAAAAAGAGATATTAACTAAATGAAATGCCTGCTGTCCCTTCAATGTCAGGAAACCATCATTGCCTTCAGTCATATAGGGTCCTGCGTTACAGAATCCAAGGATTGCTCTTCTGAGAGGCAGGGGACCTGAGTCTTGGTCAGTCACGTTCTAGCTGTGTGGCCTTGCAGAAGTTATTTCACTGCTTTGAGCCTCACTTGCTGAGTGTCAAATGAAAAGGAGTCAGCCTTGATGACCTTTGTATTCTTTTGCCATCACAGTGGGCATTTGACCTTTGAGATGGAATGGCTCAGGCAGGCTCCACATTTAAGGGTGTAGGGAAACAGAGAGATTGCTCCAAATACAGAACATTATCTTCTAGGGGATATTACCTTTTACCTGCCTGCTCAAAATTTTAAAATGTATTTCCTTTTGACTATAGATCACTTAGAACTTGGTATATATTAGAGACTCAATAAATGTCTTAATTTAAGGCCCATGGGCTGAGCAGGATATGTCCAATGAGCCAAAGATTTCCATGAAACCCTATTACTGAGGAAATGGGAAAGACACATTTCCTATTACAGCCTTAAGTGGGTGGAGTTTACTTTCTTTTTTCTTTAGTTTTAGATTTAGAAGAAATGGATTTTGACATGGATTAATACTTATCTATAGCCTGTGTGTATATATAGAATTTTTACATCTGAGAGGAAGTAATAGCAAGAATTGTGATTTAAGCCATCTGAGCCTGTGAGAGCTCTGTAAACAACTGAAGCCCCTTGTGACAAAATTGTCAGTGGCTGTAATGTGATACTAACACAAAATCGGAAATCTACTGTGTACTGGTATTCATGAAGCAAATGATCAAGGACACCAAATTTCTATTCTGGAAAATTCCATTAGTGGCAGTGATGTCCAGATAGTTCTCAGCCACTTATCTCAGTGGCTTCCTATTACTGGTCATCAATTTCTCCCTGATTCTATAGAGTAGATGTATTTGCACAGTAACTTAATCACATGCTTTGTTTTGACTATATAAAATGTATAGATCAGTCTATAGGCGACGGAACTTCGGTGGTGTATTTCCCATAGCTCCCATATCTCTTTCCTATGGCAAGATGAATTTTAAAGAGGCATTTTTCTATAAAACTTAAAAAGAAAATTAACTGTTGTTAGGAGTTTTCCCCCAAATCTAGGTAGCCATTTATGGTAGCATTTGGGCTTGTAATTAAATTTTTATTAATTTGGGTTTGAGGTGATTTTACTCAAGTCTCTGAACTTAAGAACAGAGAATTGACTGGCCTCAGAGAAAGGAAATATGTAAAGATTTTATGTTCACCTCACAGCTTATTCATCATGGAATCCTTACACTCACTTCACTCAGGATATTTTTATAAAATGAATCCAAATGTTCACAAAGGCCTTTAAGTCAGTAATAGTCAAAGGCCTAATGCACAGTGAGATAAAGAGCTTGTATGGAGTGGGGATTTGGGCACTGCTTCCTTTAGGAAAGCCTTGCTCCCAGAAAAAGTCAGCTTAGTGCCATGCAAACAGCCAAACCAAACAGCTCCATACCTCACCTCTTAGCTGCACTATTGAGAGACTCAGGATAAATGGCTGCCCAGTGTTTTCACAGTTAAGGCAAATTCCTGATCTCTGTGCCCAGGGCCCTGAGAATGACTGCACTGGTGGACTGGAGAGGGATAGTATGGAGCTTAGGGGGTGAGAGGGGTACCCGAGATGTCAGCAATGAAGAGGCTGAGATAGATGCTTTAAGGTGGCTAGGGGGCCAGCAGAGGGAGTGATGGTCTGAAGTCAGAATACCTGGGGATAACGAGTCTGTGGCTTCCATTTGAGAGGCTGCAGATGAAAGGCATGGATGCCTTGGGGCATAGCCAAGGTTTTATTTGAGTAGAGGAGGTAGAGGGAGGTTTAAGGAGTGGTTGGGGATATAGGGAGCTTGTGGGAGTCAGGGAATGAGCCCAGAGGACCCAGGAAGGGTTTGTGAGGGAGGTGGAGGAGGAGGATGGGCTCACCTGGTGCACTCGCTCATGAGCAGGAAGAGGAGGGACCCTCTGGGAGCACTTCTTGTGATGGTGGAGGGAAACAGAAGGCAAGATAGAGTGGAATGAGTCCGATGCTCTCCCAGAAGAGATTGGGGGGAAGGTGTTAGTTAACTCAACAAGATGGCTGCAGGTCACTTGTTCTTCCCACTCTTGACCTCAGGGAGAACAAGGCTGTATTGTTGCCTGTATACTAGTTAGGGTTGTTGTCGTTTAACTGAGATAATATGATTAAATGGTATTCGTCAGTGGTTTTTATTACCATTCAGCACATTTTTCAACAAATATTTATAGAACACCAACTGTATGCAAGGCACTGTCAGGAATGCAAACACAAACCCCAAATTGTTACCTGTGCCTCCGAGAGGCTTCCAGTCTTAGGAAAAAGAAATTCATTCTGTTTAGAAGCAATACATTGGCAAAAGGCCACAATTCACATAACCTATTATGTCCCAAACCAACAAAACAAATTAATGCAAAGTAGCCCATTTCTTAAAGAAAGATGCATTTACCTTTTTCAAGGTCAGCATGGGAAAATTGGTCTCATCAATTTTAGTTTTGAAGATGATGAAATTGTGGCTTTATCTGTAGCTTTATAAAATGAATTCACACCAACTTTTCCTCCTGCTTGGGGGGAAAAAAAAAAGGAAAATGAAAAGTGTAAAACAAATTCAAAAAAATAAAAACTTAAATACTTGCCTTGATCTGGTAAGAGTGTAAAGTAAATCAAGTGGCAATTTAATTCCCAATGAATGTGTGACAACCCTGGAGTTAAATATTAGATTTAAATAGGGCAGCTAATTTCTCTGCAAGAATTACACTTGTCTCTTTATATGGGCACTCTACCTAATGAACACATTTCTCTCCTCCTAAATTCAGGCATTGCTACTGGAGCATGAGAAATTAATATATATTCTTATATTCATTAATATTGTTGCTCATAAAAGACCTTTTGATTTTTATCACCCTGAGTTCCCAGAGGCCCACAGAGGCTGTCATGGCTCCAAACCATACGAATTAACAGTGGGAAAATCCTATTAATGCAGAACCTTAATCACTACTTGCATTTTATAAGTTGTATCGCAAGAAAATGGTATAGTGCATATATCAACATGGAAAGAATAAATAGCTAGTGGTATAGTCCTTCTACAGAATATTATAAAATAGTAAAAGGGAAAGAATTACTACTACACACATCTTGGAACTCAGTCTTAAGGGCATTTTTGAATTACAGATGCAAGATATAGAATACATATGGAATAGTATGATTCCATTTACAAGATTCAAAAACAGGCAAAGCAAAACAGTATCTAGTTAGGAACATATTGTTAGTAGCAAACCTATAGAGGAAAAAAGTAAAATCGAGATGTAATTGTCCTTGAGAGGTGAGTAGGGAAGTGGATACAATCAAGCAAGAACACAGAGGTGCTTAGAATGTACTAATGATACTCTGTTTCTTGAATGGGATTGGGTGTTCCTGGGTGTTCATTTTACTGTTATTACCTAAACTGCGTAAATATGCTTAGCATTTTCCTTTGTTTTTATAATGCAGTTCACATGCAAGAAGAAAACCTTTAAAGAAAGATTATCAAATTAAACCACAGTAATACATCTTTTCTATGTGCCCAGCACCTGAGGCATTGCACAAGGTAACAGGAGAAAGACTTAGCCTCAGGTGGTTCACAAATGTGAAATAATTGGGCGGTAAGTAAGAACTGAACTAAGCACAGGTCATGATATGAGTCCAGAGAAGGAGGTTCTTTAGTGGTCAAAGTGGTTCTGGGAACGATTTCTGTGAGTGAGAATCCGAACCGGCCTTTGAAGGGCAAACTAAAAGAGAGCAAGCTGGGGTATTATTTGTACCTTTTCCTCTGTTACTTACATATTTCTATTTCTTGTGTCATGATTAACATATTTACAATTGAAAAGGAAACATTGTGGTATAGAAGAAAAAACATGGACTTCAGATTCAGTTAGATCTGAGTTCAAATCCCAACTTCATTGCCACACTGTGGATCATTGAAACATCTATAGACTCAGTTTTCCAATGTATAAAAATGCAGAGAGGGATGCTTCCCACTGCTGTGAGACTGGAACCAGAGAATGTTATTGGCTACACATTCTAAGCTCTAGAGGGCATCACAGTTTCTTTAAAACTGCCATCCAGGGAGCTGTTCAGAAAAGAATGGTGGCCGGTGACCTGGTGGAACCCCTGTGCTAAGGGACTCAACACTGCATGTGTTGTACGAAGAGGTGCAAGCTTGCACTGTAGTTCTGTCCTCTACTGAGTCTCCTATTGGGCTTCACCAAGGGCTCTGCCCTTCAGAGTATTGCTTTGCTCTGCAATCCACCTTGCAGCTAATGGGCTTCAATGACTGCCACTTTGTTCCCCAGGAAGGTGTATTGATGAGTAACATGGGTCAGTTCTACTCCAGACTGGACCAAACAATACTTCTCACTCTTCCCCTCAGGCATCTATTCTTGTCTCTTCTTGGCTTTGGAGAGCCAAGACTGGGACATGATCTTAGAAAGGGGCTGAGGAAGCCAGCCTTAGCACAATCTAGAAATCCCTGGTCTGAACAAAAGAAGTCACTGAGGCTCAACCCTGGTGTAGCTCACCTCACTAGGAGCCTAAAACGGGTGAGGACAAAGCTTTAATTAGCAATGCACAGATCTTGTATTCCCGCTTTGTGTCCACTGAGCCTCTCTCCTTCAGGAGTCTTTACAAAGAATTAAGGATCCTTGGCTTGCTCTCTGCCTTTGCCCACTACACACATGACTAACAAAAATATGCAAAGCATCTCTCTTGTAAGGAGCCTGAAATTAATGACGTCTGGTCAATTTTAATTTCTCCCCTTTCCTAGTCTGTACAGCTCGTTATTGATGTTCTGCACCCAGCCACCAGGTCGTTACTTGAGTTCTATCAAAAATAATCACTGATCTCTGGAGAGCCAGCCAAGGCAGCCGCCTCCAGCCCCTTGGGATGGAGTGTGCGGGTGGATACCGAGTTTCTCCTTGGGTTTGCAGTGTGCAGAGGGGGGATGGGCCTGTAAACTCAGGATGCAGGCTGTGGGGGTGCCCCACCCTCTGCCCCCACTTCTGCATGCTTCCATTCCAATTTGCACTCTGTCTTTGTTTTACAGTTGTTCAGCACATCAAGCGACATAACATTGTTCTGAAAAGGGAGCTGGGCGAAGGAGCCTTTGGGAAGGTTTTTCTAGCTGAATGCTATAACCTCTGTCCTGAGCAGGACAAGATCTTGGTGGCAGTGAAGGTAAGAGAACACTCCAGAATGTCCCATTATCTGGTCACACTAATGTGTGGAGATGTTACTTTATTTTATTTTATTATTTTATTTTGTTTTGTTTTATTTTATTTATTTTATTTTATTTTATTTTATTTTATTTTATTTTATTTTATTTTATTTTATATTTTATTTTATTTATTTTAGTGGCTGATTCAGGAGCAAATGATGTCTGCTGTGCAGATGTGTTCAGATTCCTTTAAGTGGACAGGGAGAGGGATATCTGGGGTAGGTCCAACTGTCAGAGGTTCTTTTCAGGGGCAATCCACCAGCCACAGGCTGTGAATAGTAGCTCTGAGCTACTCTTCTGAGTCAGTATTAACTTAATTCTGGATGGGGGTCAGTGGGGTCAAGTAGAATTCAAACAGCTAAGTCTTGGAGACTCAACCTGCCCCTTCAGATTGCTCCCTGCTTGTGCCAACCTTGGTGGGAGCTTTGTCTCATGTGGCAGTTCTGGAAGGGAGACTGTGGAGTTCATGTCCCCTTTTCAGGTCTATTCCACTGAGATTTTCCGTTATGCCTTACCTTTCCCCTCTCA
This sequence comes from Manis javanica, assembly GCF_040802235.1. Taxonomy (NCBI): domain Eukaryota; kingdom Metazoa; phylum Chordata; class Mammalia; order Pholidota; family Manidae; genus Manis; species Manis javanica. The sequence continues at coordinate 80,885,487 of NC_133157.1, forward strand.
GATGTTTCCAAGGCCTCAGGGTTGTTCACAGTGCAGGAATGATTCCATCCTGGGGTGGACGGCATTTCTTGTGAGTTCTCCCACCCTAGGAGACACAAGTTTTTACTAAAATAAAGAAATCTGAAAGTCCTTTTTCTGAAAGTCCATTTCCCCAGAAACTCAAAAAGGACACCTGGTCTTCAATAAGGTAAATATTTTTGAAGGGGATATAATTTCCACTGAGCTCTCTTAAACACAAAATAAAACAAAAATAGCACAAAAGACCTTAGTAACTCCTTTATACTTGCTCTGGAAACATTAAAAAAAAATACCATTCACCAAGATACTGAATAACATATGTAAAGCAGTCAAAAGAAGCATATATTTATAAAATGAATTAAGTGGTGAATGAATATGGACATGGCTAATGTAACAAACTGTAACTTCTGGCTTACTATAAGATGATAGAGTTTGGGTTTTTTGTTTTTTGTTTCCAACAAACACGGAAGATTTGTAAGAATGTCATTTGCTTACTAGCTATAACTGGGACAACTTTTCATTAAAAAAAATCAGATATATATTCTGTTATGTGGTCCTTAACATTAAAATACTTCAGTATAAACATAATAGGCAACTGAAGAAAGAGGAAAAATCATTCTTGAAATTACCCGTCCTTCAGACTAAACACAGTTTCTGTGAAAATTCATCCAAACGACAAAAGCTCCATTTGCTTTCCTTATCATCAGAAGTAACTAACCTGAGTGGCCTAGGTACTCCCAGACTCTCAACAAAGGCTTCTAAAGCTGCACTTTGGAGTAAATAGAGGACAGACCTTTCTAGGGATGATAAATGTAATATCTATCAAATAAACATCATCTCACTCCAGGGAAATGCGGGGGAGTGAGATGAGGAGAGGACAGGGGAAAGAAGATGCTAGAGAGATTGCGGGGGTCGAGTGGTATAAAAGCTGTGAAGTAGTGACTCTGGGGATGGTTTTTTAATATTTCTTTTATTGAGCACATAATAAAATGTGCATATCTTAGCGCATAGGTACATACACGCATGTAACTGTCACCTAGATTAAGATATCAGGCATTTTATTTCTTTTCCCTCTGGGGATGTTTAATTGTTGCTATTGCCTCCTCTTTTCTTCCATTTACTCGAAAAGTTTGTTAGTTTTTAAAGCACAGAATGTTCAGAACATTTAGCAGTTTTATGTCTACAGTCTTTGCTTTCTTATGCTATCTTTTTTTTCCCCCTTTTGGATAAACAGGACCAAGAGGTGCCTCTGTTTTGTAGAGACTGATAAACTTAGAGCAGAAAGAAACTTAGGGCACATCTAATCCTGGCGTGGCCATGCAGAGAGCACACATTCCTGTTTTGGGTCCACGTTTCCCACTGAGATCTGGAGGCCCCCAGGGAGCTAACTCTGGCCTTCAGACTCTGAATTCACCTCATGGTGTAGCAAGATGAGAATCTTTGAACATGAGGAAAGCCTGGGAGGTAATGGAATCCTAGAAAGGTAGGCAGAGCTGAGAGACCTCAGGCAGACAGACAGATTCACAAAGTTTCTCAGTGGGTCTAGCTTTTCGTCTTACCGTCAGTTCCTATCCTGTTTCTCTGTACTTCTTGCAGTGCCTTTAAGAAAAAGGTGTTGCGTATCTAAGTCCAGGGCAGTGGACTGTGGAATTCCTCAGTTCTTGTCTTCTCAAAGGAAAGAATTCAGTGAAGAGACCCCTGATAGAGAGTTAAAGCCTCAGGGGTTTTTATTTAGCAAAGTGAAAAGAAAGTTAGCTTCAGACACAGAAGAGGGGCTGACCCCAGGGTGAGTAGCTCTTGTTGGGTTTTACATGGTATCTTTTTATGGGGTGCATTTGGTTTCCTTTCTCCCATTTTGTCATTCTCACACTATCTTCTGGATCGCCTTGCTTCCTCCTCCCCTTCAACCTCTGCGCAAGTTTGCATTCGTCATTTTTTCCATGAGCATCCAGGAGAAACCCACGGTGGGGCTTAAACTGTAATGTACATGATATCATAGTGACATTATGATGGCCTCAGGGTCCTTAGCAACAAGGTCTTTCTTAAGTGCGTAGGCTCTAAAATCGGTAAGGTCCCAGTGACCCATATATTTTGCTTCTCAGTTTGTGTCAAGATGCAAAAGGGGTTGGTCTAAGGGAAACAGTGAGGAAGCTGGGTGGAAACTGGGTGGCCTGCCATCCCCCGTTCCCTCCTCCTACTCAGTACTGTAACAAACTCGAATGACCTATTTCCCAGGATTTCAGGGCTGGGGCTAGCAACACCGTAGGACTGGCCAGCCTCAGCAGTATGTAGCCAGTTGTCCTGCCCAAGGCATGCTTCCACCTGGGCATATCTCCCATCACTGCTGTTAGTGAGACTTCTCTCTGGTTTAAATCCCAACACAGCCCTAATCCCACCTCTGACCCAGACCCAGGACCTAATTCTCATAAACCACCTGGCTTTGCCAAATAAGTAGTCACAAACTGATGGCTTTTGATGAATGTTCACTTTTAGTCAACACTGCTAAACAAACTAACAACTGGATTTGCCCCTTTATGAAATCCTGACCTCTTCTCTTTGCTAGTCCCCTTCTTGTTGAAATTCAAAGGAAACCATCACCTGAAGGAGAGCGGGCAAAAGGCCTGCAGCTTCGAGGTCATACACCCGAGAAGCCTCAACTCCGTGGCCTTGAGTGTGCATTTTGTTGAAATCAGAGGCTTTGCTTATGTGTGCTAGAACAATTTCAAGCTTCAGAGAGGATGCCCATTTTAACTTTCTGGGTCCAGAGGCCACAGCCGCAAAGGAACAATGAGATATTCCATGGGCTCCGGGATGAACTGGATCAGAATAACATTTGGACTTTTCACAGAGCTGCCTGTCCGTCATCAGCCTGACCTGTGTACTTTTTGGGCTGTGGACTGATTGAAAGTATATTCAAAGACTGTCTAATGAGCCTGGGAAGAAAATGTCTATGGTTCAGTCCTGACCTCAATTAAAGGATTTTTGAAGGAATGAGACTAACTGAACACAGCTTGTCACTTTGAGGAGCGGCTGGCTGTAGGGGCTGCTCCTCTTCTACTAGAGGCACCCAGAGATGTTTGACAGTCTTTCTGCCTGTTGCTTAGCAACCCCCGTAGCATTGATTATGCATGTAAGAAATAGCAGCTATTGTCCTTTTCCCTTCTCCAGAAGGAGCTGACTGGTTTCAAATCTGATGCTTTGCCTGCAGACTGACAGACTTCAGGTTCCTGTAAATCCTGGCATCACTTGCCCCAAATGATTTCAGAGCTTGAGGGATCCACAGGAGCCTGTTTAAGATGGATATGATGCCAAGGCATGTGCAGGGCACTCAAGGGCACACGGGGACTGAGCATGCCTCTCCCATTAGAGTATCCGCTTGTTTGGATCCACCCGCATTGTCCTTTCTTGATATTTTTGGATGACCTTTTTTTTAGTGAAAGGGATTTATCAACCATTTTTCCTTTTACACTGAATTACAACTGAAGAACCCATAGAGAGAATGAGAGGCAGAGACCAGTCTTTCATCAAAATGCGTTACTTTACCTTTAAGTAACTCAATTGCCAAGGAAACGCTTCCTTGCAGTTTCCCGCGTTAGCTGTGGGTGCATTACCTATTTTTGGTTCTATCCATCCTGTATTTCAGTAGCTACAATTCCTGTGTTTCTTTGCACTGTGAATACACACTGATTTTTGTTGTTTAAATATAGCCACAAGTGTGCTTCGTAGGATCTGTGGCCTCCCTGCCCCTTCTCCACTGACAGGTGTATTTCTAGAAATGTGAAATGCTGAATACAAGAGAGACCTTAGGAGTCATATCTATAACCCAAGTCTCATGTTTTTAGATGAGAAAACAGCCAGGGAAGTCGGTTGACTTCCTCAAGGTGTTAAGTTAAAGTGAGAGAGGTTCTTTACAGGATGATTTCATCAGAGGGGAAATGGTGAAATCCTAGTTGAACAGGCACATTTTTCAGGATCTAAGAATTTTTGCTTTTCATGTTTCTTAATATCTTTTTGTCAGCTGAGGAAATAACAATTTTCTTCACCAAGGGAAGAGTTGACTGATAAGCCCTCTGGCACGATACCACGAGGCAGCCCCAAAGTAGCCTCCAGTACCTTGTTACCATTCCCACGGTAGGAGGGCCCAGGCCCCAGCCCAGCCCTTGGTCCGCACAACTGCCACTAATCTGTCAGCTCCAAGTTCAAGTTGCTGTTCTTCGGGCAGTCCTTCTCTTGCCTGCTGCTCCACCTAGGTCAGACCTCCCTATTATATACACTAAGACATCCTTTACAGCATTTGTCAAGGTTGTTAATTATGCATGTATTTGTGGGCTTATTTAATCAACAGCATGAATGTCTGTCTTCTTCATTGGAGTGGCATGCTCTTGAGGGTGGGAACCATGCCTTTTAGCACAATACCTAATATGTAGTAGCATGCAATAGATGCTTTTGAATGAATGAAGGGATGGATGGATGGATGGACGAATGGACAGATGGATGGACTTTAGAAATATTAGCCTTCTGAAAAATTCAAGAGTTAGCAGTTGGAATTTTTAGGTAAGGCAATGATCTGCTGCACTATTCATAGTCATAGAATTCTAGGTCTACAAGGAACTGTGAAGATGATATATAAAGAATAATGTAATCTAGTGAGAAATCATTTTAGAACTGATTGAATGCCTCTGCCGATACACAGAACTATTATGGATATTTTAGCTTACCTCCTACATGTTGTCAATGAGGAAACAGGAACCCAGAGAATATAAGTGACCCATCCAAAGTCACATAGCTTAAATAATGTCACTTAATGTCCAACCTAGGACTCATTCCTATGCCCGTGGTGAACCACAGTTTCATTTATTGAATTTTACACATGTCGTGGTAAACCAAGTTAGGTAAATTCAACACAGTGTCACTTATCAAGTAATACAGAGGGATGTTTAAGCTGTGCTCATTTGTATGAAAGGATGAGAGACACTTCCATATTTTCCCAAATAGAAATGCTATTCAAAGGAATAGGTGGAAATAAGGACAACTGGTTTCTGCAATGAGTGCCTTGGCTTCAGGGAAATATTAGCAAAACATTATAGTCATCTTTGATAAGAAGAGCATCATGGTGCTCACTGGAAACCCAACTCGAACTGGTTTAAGCAAAAAAGGGAAATGATTTGCTCAAGCTGCTGGAAACCTCGCTCCTGGCATCCTGGCTTCAGGTATGGCCAGGTTCCGGGAGTCCATTCTCTCTCTCTCTCTCTCTCCACACCCTCTTTCTATGTATTCCTTGGCTCTTCTTTTGTCTATATTGTTCTCCCCACACTGTGGTGAGAACTTGGCAGAATGCCTCTGGGCTTCCATCCTGCCATCCTAGAACCCAGGGAGAATCCTTCTCCAGCAGTCATGCAAAGGCCCAAGGGCTGATTCCTACTGGCTCGTCCTGAGTTGGGTCACAGGCCCTCTGGCCAAGGCAGTGGAATGTTCTGATCATCCAAGGGTGGGTCACAGACATACATCCCCGAGATTGGAAGACGGGGTCAGCTCCACCCAGTACACCTGGATTGAATGTGGGGAAGCACTGGTTCCTGGAAAGAACATTAGAGATGCTACAGCCAAAAGAAGAGATCTGACAGGAAGAAATGAAAGATGACCAGCTGAAAGAGGAGCTGCAGGACAGCGAGGCCTCAGTGACGGGGAGGGAGGAGAACGAAAAGCTTACTCAGGATCTGAGGGAGCCCTTCTGACAGTCCCTTCTTCATCCTCTCAGCAGGAGACATCAGGAACAGTCCCCTGCGCTTCCCTGCTAATGGAGAGCAGCTGGCTCTTACCTCTGCTGCTTCTCAGCATCTGACTGCTGCTTCCACGCCAACTGCTGCTCACACACAGATTCCTCAGGAAGGAAAATGCTATGTCCAGATGTTCCACTCAGTCTTCATGCTGGCCACCTACCTGTGGTTCAGCCATTTCAGGTCATCATGTGTCACAAGTGAGGTCACCTGTGGGAAAGAAGCACCTCCAGCCCATTGTCTCAGGATGTGTGTAAGGGCAGGGCAGAATATGGGCTTGAAAAGGAAAGCTCATTCTCTGCTCTTCTGGAGCAGTGAAGTAACGCATAGATGAGAGACCGAGCATTGCGAGTTCATCAATTTAAATGTTCATGCAATCCGGGCAAGTTTATTTCTAAGACAGAGGGCTATTTTCTTACTTTCTTTGGTTGTAGTGTTTTATGTAGTGATCATATCCTGATTAACTGTGGTCTCTCACCTGCTCCCCCTTTCCTGGGCTCCCTCCCTATGTCTCCATCTTCATTGGCATGTGAGGCCCCTGTTCCCACAAGGTGGAAATGGTTGATGACAAGATTAGTGTATTTAAGAAAACATTTGTCATTGTTCCCCTAAAAAAATAGTCTGTATGCCTTAACAGTATATAATTTTACAGAAAGTATTATCAAGTCCATCTTCATAAGTTTCCAGGAACAGAAATTATAGAACTTTTCATAGTGGCATGTGAAAAACCTGAATCATTTTTGTTCTTTAGTGTAAGGGCTTTCTTTCCTAATGTGTGTGTGTATGTGTGTTCTTATGTGTGTGTGTGTGTGTGTGTGTGTGTGTGTACTCGTGTGGGTGTGTTCATTCCCTGTGTGATGGAGAGCAACCTTCCCCTGTAAGAATCCCTCTTGTACGTGAGTCAGGTAGGCCCCAGTTATTAGGTTGCTCCATCAATGTCCCTTTCCCAGTAATTTCAACTTTTAACCTTTGATGGGAGTTCTGTGTTTTGTCTTGTTAATTTGTCTTATTAACTCTCTTTTCTGGCTTATCTCTAGTTTATCCCTATCTTTTCTGAAATGCTAAAACCAAAACAGTTCATTGCACTTTAATGAAATGTAAAACAAAGATTCATCGTACCAATATAGCCAAAGGTCAATCAAGCCACAGTCTTCCATGATCCACCAGCTCCTTTATATCTGGGGAAATTGTCTCAGACAATTGCAAGCTAGCACACTTAAAACTTCTAAATATCTTGGCAGTTGTCCATACAGAGGCCAACTTTTCATTTATTCTTTTGAGATACTATTTCTCTAATATGATAGTTGCTATGAATTGGTTTCCTGTCTTCCCAAGACAACATTTGTCATATGCAACTTATGCACACATAAACCATTAATTTTATCCCCAAATTTTTGCAGATATATTAAAGTGTGTGGATTGGAACTTAGCCTCATGTTTCCCATTGGATGGTCGACTTGTCAGATTCTGAAACATAAGTATAAGCATGGCTGTGAAAATAAAGGTAACAGCAGTCAACACCCAGCCTACAAATCTTGTATTTGAGGCTATCATTTGGTATATAATTAAAGTCCTTGCAAAGGCCAGTTATGTATGACTGAGTTGATATACATAGAGTGTTGGTTTCTAGTCATTGTAAGCATTGAGTGTGATCATTATTATTTTTGTACAATCATTTAGTTAGTTTTTACATTTGTAGGAATTTGGGTGAGCCATCTATTGCACTGTCTTTAGTTTTTAAGATCCTCTTTCTATTAATCTCTTTCTAGCTCTGAATTTATTAAAATATACTCCTCCAAGTTTCACTTTTATAACAATTTGATAAAAGCTTCCTCTACTTTTCTAGGAGAAGACTGTAAGTTAGAGGAATCACACAGCTTTGCGACTGTGACTTAATCTAAATGGTTGGCTAACTGGTGTCTGTAAGAACCTCATACAAGGGTGTCTGCCAGCCTTAATCTTATTTTAGTTTAACATTGATTTCCAACATTGCAAAGAAACAGGTTGACCCATTAATAACCTCCTGAGGTGCCTTTTATGAAACAGTGCTGTCCAATAGAAGTATAAATTTCACAGTTTGCACATTAAAAAGTAAAAAGAAGTAGATGAAACTAATTTTATTGTTAAACTTTACTTAGTATAACCTATCTAAAATATTAGCATTTCAATGTAGTATTGATATGAACATATTAACAAGACTTTTTCATCCCAAATTTTCAAAATCTGGTGTGCCTTTTACACCAGCATATTTCAATTTGGACAAGCTATATTTCAAATGATCACTAGTCGCATGTTGTTGCTCACTACCATATTGGACAATGCAGGTCTGGAAGATATCAGAAAAGTAAACAATCTCTATTAGCAACAGATCTTGATGTAATGATCCTGACCCAGAAGAACTTAGGTGTGTTGACAATCTCATGTGTTTTGCCTGCCTCTTATGGGAGTTTACTCATTGCCTCCTGTATTTTAAGTACTGTGGTGGGCACTAGGCATAATGAGGTCTTACCATCTCTCCTTTTTCTTTTTGAAATATTTCACCTTAATTCTGTTTCTGTGATCTCTAAAAAGCATAAAGGAAAAATATTAGATCAGTGTTTAAAAAAGGACACAATCTCTATTTCACCTTGTGTCTCCTAAACCACCTGTAGCTTGAAATGCCTGATTATTTGTCATGTGCTACAACATCGAATCACACCACTGATTTCAAATAAGCTCTCTTGCCTCTCTGATGTCTTCCTGCTAGTCTTCCTAGTTGCTGAAGCATTGCAGATGAATGTTGATTTGCCTTTTGTTTTCTTTCCTTCCTTTTATTTGCCTTCACTTGCATCTCAGTTCTGTGCTGAAGTTTATTTCCTGCTACTCCATTCTTCCAACCCTGGACCAATGTGTGTTCCAGGCAGTAGCTCGCTGTAGCTCTGGATGAGACCTCTCCCTTGAGAATGTCTTCAGAAAGAATGGCAGCTTTGGAGTGTCAGGAAGTTCAAAAAAAAAGGGAGAAGCAATGAAGCTATCAGGCAGACCCTAGCAGTAAGAAAATAACAGTGCTCAATGATGGGGCCAATATGCCTGTCAAAATGAAACTTAAGTGGACAGAATTGTCATTGAGGGAAGCTGCCACCCCATGTCCATTGCCAAGGGACTTGAGGAAACAGCCAAGCCTCTCATAATTTAGTAAAATGATAGTCAGCCATGGTACTAAAAAGAGATGATTTTTATAAATAGGGTTGTGAGCAGGATTTTTCCAGCTTCTGATTGCTGTTTGGCTATGATTCCTCCCATACAAAAATTCTGTCCTTTGAGTGCCAAATGCAGATGATTTTGCCCAACTTGTTACCACCATATTTTCTGAATGTCTTAAAATAGAACTAGATCATAATTTAGAAAAAAAGACCCAACATGCAAAAATGGATGGGCACATGGGAGGAGGCCAGGTTTGTGAAACGCATTTACCCCATGAACAGTAAAATCTCTCTTAAACCCCAACATTGTACCAAAGCACAGCTAAGAATGGAGTCTTTTCCCATAGTATTTTGCTTTTGGGGCACAGAAATATTAGATGCTTGTTAGCTCTTTCAGTTGATGCCCCCAAAAGACAAGTCTGCCTTCCTTTCCGCCCTACCATGCTGCCTGACATTCCTCTCTGTGTGTCTGTCTCTCTGTCACACACACATACGCACACGCACACACAATCATTCCTTCATCAACAGCACATAGCTAAAACTTGAGGAGAACTATTACATGCAAAATTTGTTCATGCCTTGTGTTAATGACCTAAGTAGTTTGGTTGCCTTCTTCAATTCACCATTAACGACAGGCTGAGGCCTTAGAAATAAGCTATCTCAGTGACTCAGAGCAGCCTCTGAATAGAGAGTGGATCCCTGAATGGAGATTGCAGGCTTCAAGGGCCTTCAGGAGGGAAATGGGGGCAGGCTCAGGAGCACCGTTGCCCTCATGGGCTGGCCCTGTGCCTTATCCATGCTTCTTCTGGCCTTTTCGGATCCTTGTGTGAGAAAGTTGAATGCAAGGCCTCCTTTTGGTTTTGAATTCAAATTGCCCAAATATCACATTTTACCAGGGATCTTTGGAGGCAACCCAACTTACACCATCTCACCTAATCCTCCTGGTGATCCTGTGAAGTAATAATATTGTTACCCTCACTCTACAGAAAAGAAAACCAGAGTTCAGAGAGGTCCAGATCAGAGCTAGGATTTGAACTCAGATCTTTTCATTCAAATCTGGACTCCTTCTGTTTGAGCACCACCATTGTGAGAACTTGCCTTTTGCCCAGAAGGAGAGCACAAATGTTCAGGGCCAGCTCTCCAGGAGACAGTGCAGGGAAATTTCCACCCCAACTTTGTATATCCTCCCCTCTGGCTTCCCTTCCTGGTCCTTCCTTCATTCCTTTTTCTTTCTTGGGTCCATATTCCCCCTTTGCAGGTGACCATTCACTTTCACTCCCTTCCAATGCTCTTTTATTCTCAGTTGGCACAGACTTGGTGGGTCAGCAGTTCTTTCAGTTGTCTGATACTGGGTTAGGCAGCCAGTGATAAATAGGTGAACACAACCCACTTCTGTTGTCAAAGGGGGTGGTGGAGATGGATACATGCCCCAAACCACAAAACAAGTCCAAGTGTGAGAAATGCACAGAAAGGTGTGCTTTGATCCATGACCCCAAAGGAGGGACCCAAATAATGACAGCATCCATCTCGGCCTCAACTGTGATTTTCTTCTACTTGGAACTTCAGGGAAACAAAAAAGTGGTTGGATTAAGAAAAAAAACAACAACTGAAAGCGTGCACATGCATAAAACCAACCTAAACAAGACATTGATGGAGCAATTCACTCCACAGGGATGAAGGGGTTTAGTTTGGATGGGGACAAGCCCTGTTTGTGGAGCTTCAGGGAGCTTCGGCTGAGCCTCAGACCCAGGTTCTCAGCCAACTGTTCATTTTGTTATCAAATGGAGAATGTGTGGTTTCCATGACAACAACTCTATTAAAGTTTTATGGCCCCTCTGCGCACTTGCTGGCCCAAATTTGCTCACTTTTTAAAACAGAACTGGTGGTGCTTTTAAGGGACACTTCTCAGAAACCCATATACTCAAGTGAGAGTGAAGGAACCCATCCTCAGACCCTTTTTCACATGCTATCTCCAGAGTTTGGCATAAGAAACAACTGCCTCTGGCCTAATGAAAACCGCGCTATAATTCCCTTGTCCTTGGGTCAGTTCATCATGAAGGAGAGAGCCTCAGGTCCTGCTAAAAGCAGTCAATGAAGATGCTAGGTTCTGTAAAAGTTGTAGGAGAAGGGACTATGATCTTGCTGCTGTCAATGCCATCTTAATGTTTTCTTTTGTTTTTTAATTTAAAAAAATATTGATGTGTAGTTGACATAGTATTATATTAGTTTCAGGTATAACATAGAGATTCAACATTTATACGGTGACAGATGGTTACTGCACTTATTGTGGTGAACACTTTGTAAAGTGTATAAAACGTCTTAATGTTTCCTTGTCACTGATGTGAGGCAGGCCCTGCATGGCCATTGGTGCCCACCTGTGTGGAGAGCAGCCCTGGGCATGGTGAATTGCATATTGCAAACTCATCTTGTGGTGGATGAACCACATGGGCACCCTCTGAAAATGAGGGACTTACTCTCCTACTTGTTGGGAAAGCTCCAACAGATGGTCCTCAGCTGCCAGCAACGTGTGGGGGCTCAGCAAGCCTCCTGAAGGTCACACTCCCTTCCTGGGGTGGCCCTCATCCAATGACTGATTGATATGAAGCTGCAAAGGCCCAGCTCCCTTGGCCCAACTCAGGTCAGCTCTGAATGGTCATCATGTAGGGCCTGATGAGGCTCTGTGAAGACAGCATGACAGCTCAACCTGACCTTCCCCAGTCCTTCCCCTAGGTGTTAATCCCAAGAGTGTGCCCCAATAAAGGCCTTGCCTACTAATCTTCACCTCAAAGTCTGCTCCCTAGGAACTTGATCTGGGGCACATTCCAAGGTCTACAGGTTGCCCAGCTCAGGAGTAGCCCCACAGGGGAAGCAGAGTCAAGGCAGGAAGCCACAGAATGTCCACCAGGGACCTGGCAGTGCTCTTTGACACCAGACATAGTGTTCAGTGCTGCACTGAGTACCTATCTGATGGGTGCCAGTGCTTTCATTCTGTTCCAGTGTCCAATTTAAGTGAATACGTATGTTCACATTTGCCATCTAACTTAGATAATGACCAGTTGTAGTCTCCCTTAAAAAAGGATTCTCCTCAGGAGTAGTTCTCTGGGCTTTCCTCCACCTTAATTGAAGCATTTGCTCCCTGCCTGAATTCCTTTTTTGTTATTAGTATTTACTTCTCATAGCCTTTATCACTCATTCCACAAACATCTCTTGAATACCTGCCATGTGCCTGGACCTGTGCCCGGTGCTGGCAATGCACAGACGGAAGGCTCAGGCCCTGGGTCAAGGAACTTACTGTCCACACCAGAGACAAACAACTACACAGGCAATTAGAAGGCATGGTGGTTGGCAATATGACAAAGGTAAGCATGAGGTGTAGCTAGAAGGGTCATCAACCCAGCCTGGGAGGAAGAACAGATATGGCAGCACTGAGGGGGCCTGGAGACACTTCCCAGAAAGTGATGGCTGAGCCATCTTGGAGGACTTGGGGGTGTTAGCTAGGTGTACCAGTTCCCTATGGCTGATGTAACAAATTACTACAAACTTGGTGGGTACAAGTTTTTGTACTACGAACAGACTCAGACAACACAAATTATTTCTCTCACAGTTTTGGTTGTCAGACATCTAAGACCAGTTTTACTAGCTAAAGGCTAGTAGTCAGAGCAGGGCTGGCTCCTGCTGAAGTTCTAGGGTGGAATCCATTTCCTTGCCTTCTCCGGCTTTCAGAAGCCATCCACATTCCCTGGCCCATGGTGCCTTCCTCCCACATCAAAGCCAACAGCATGGCACCTTGTCTTCTCTCTGTTTCTATCCTTACCTCTTCTCTCTGTCTTGATCCTCCTGCCACTCTCTCATCAGGATCCCGGATTGTGATGACATTAGGCCCACTCGGAAGATACAGGATAATCTCCCCACAACAAGATCCTTAAATTAATCATATCTGCAAAGTCCGTTTTGCAACATAGTGTAATATAGTCATAGGTTCTGGGGATTAGGACACGGACACCTTCACAAGGACATTATTCAACCTCCGACACAGGGGACCACACCCAAGTCGGCCCTGTAGGCAGAGGGATGCACATGTGCAGAGGCAGGGGGCATGATCCCATGTCGTTTGACAGAGGCAGATATCATAAGGTGGATGCACAGGTTTCAGGGGAGGCATGGCAAGCGATCAGGTTGGACAGAGACACAAGGGGGCTGGTTCATTCAGGACGTTGTGTTTTGTGAATTATAGTTAACTACATACATGACTTATTTCCCTATTTGCTGTGGTTCTGTGTCTTCCTGATGCCACCACAGCTCTGGGTCAGTGCCTGGCACAGGACAGGAGCTCAGCACATGTGTGTGGCATCAGCAAATGCCATCTTTGCTCTGCTACAACATTGTGGAGACAGAGGATTCTGAGCAGAGAACTACAGGCCCCAGAGCCTGGCTGGCATGAACCTGGGCATCTTCATCTTGGCAGCATGTGGGGCACAAGCTGGAGAAGGCTTTGAAGCAATAAAACCAGCAAAATGACCATCGCAAAGCTGGAATATGGGTACGTGAGGGTTCATTATGCTCTTTTGTTACTGAATATTTTCATAATACGAAGTTCTTTGTAAGTTATATGAGCAGAGGTGAGCTACAAGGAGCATCGTAGAAAGCACAGCTGGTACCAAGATCTAAGGGAAGTCTGTGATAATAATTGGGTCCAGAATATAAAAGCTCCTGTCCTTCACTTCACGAGGGAACAACTGTACAAGTGCTTTGTAAACTGCAAAGCTTTGCTTATCCATAAGGGACTTTATCTCAGTTATTAATGCAAACACTGCTTCCTCAGGATTCAGGCCATTTCCAACTTCTTGTGAAATAAATGAGATGAGCTGCCTTCCCATCCGGAAACCTCATGGCCCACCAAAGCGGTTCCTTCTTGACACAACCTTCCCTTTGACCTCAGCTTAAGCTACCCTCTCTGCCCCTTGCCGCAGACGCTGAAGGACGCCAGCGACAATGCGCGCAAGGACTTCCACCGCGAGGCGGAGCTGCTGACCAACCTGCAGCACGAGCACATCGTCAAGTTCTATGGCGTCTGCGTGGAGGGCGACCCGCTCATCATGGTCTTTGAGTACATGAAGCACGGGGACCTCAACAAGTTCCTCAGGTACAGTGGGGGGGCTGAGATGACAGCGGGGCTCCAGGGGAGGCTCCAGGGGCCCCCGGGCCTTTCCCTGGAGAGCGTGTCCTGGGGAGGACACCAGCTGCAGGGGAAGAAAATGAGGCCACAGCATTGCTCTTTCCTCTCGGTGAACTAACTCAGCACAATGTAATGCCAATGATTCAACTCAATTCCACCTGCATTTCCTGAGCATTGTTAATTGAGTGGACATTTGAGATAGGCCTTAGAGGATCTGTAGGAGTTTGCCACGTGGATAAGAGAAGAAGGTTATTCAGGGTGGAAGAAATGGTAAGGGCTAAGACACCTTTCATGGTGAGAGGTTTGGCCAGGTGAGAGTGGAGAGTCGAGCTGCCAGACACTGGAAGGACCGAGGGGGAGGGGAGGGAGGCAGAGAACTGGCAGCAGTCAAGGCTGGAAGCATTTGGGTGAGCATTTGGACTTTATTCTGAGGCTGAAAAGAAGCAGCAGGAGGTCAGAGGACCTAGTGGAAAGAACAGAATCCAAAGAGCAAATGCTCTTTGAGGAAAGAGATAAAACAGCATTGGGCAGGACTGCTGAGGACTCAGGACTGTGGCCCTTGCTGAGCCCCCAGGGTTGTGAGAAAATGGACAGCTTCAACTTGAGGGATTTTGTGACAAGCAGGATCATTGCAAGAAGGCAAAGCAATGAGGGAGAAAATGTTGATTATAAAAGGGAATCATTGGGTTATTAAATGGGGTTTGTGTTACTGGAATTCACAACATTGGCCTCATTGGGCTTTAGTTCAATGGTGGCATTTTAGGAAGTCCCTTCCCCTGGGTGATGGCTACAGGTGACTGGGAGAGGCCTCAAGACAGAGCGAGTGAGAGATGACTTAGATTGAGCATAACCCGGGAGCTAAGGGGAAGTGGCTTTGACAAAGTGGGGGTAAGTCACAAAATAAAAGGGATTGTCATGGTGACTCGAGAGGACAGTGTGGTATAACGATACAAGCAGAATGCATGACTCTAGGCAGGTATCTTAGCTGTTCTGATGATAATACTGAGCGAGCAGGGTGGGCATGAGGACTGAATTAGAATAGGTATAGAAAGTGAATGGGAGCTTTTCAACATCAGAAGCTTGGATTCTGCTAGTAATGATTTCTATGAGTAAAGCAGCTACCTCAGTAAGAGAAATCACAAGAAGAACTGAGTGTGAAGGCAGGAAGTGGTTGGACACCCTGTGAGGCCTCTTACGAGTGTTCTCATCCTGCATCTACCAAGGGAGAGTGAAATGAGTTAATCTAGATACTCCTTGGTGAAGGAAGCCAAGTCAGGCTTTTCTTTGCATTAAGCAGAGGTACAAATGGAAGTTGCACATTTAAGATCATGAATGGAAAGAGCAGGAGGTCCCAGACCAGGGCTGGGAGACCCAGATTCTCCTTCCCATTCTGCATCCACAGCTGTGTCCCTGGAGTGGGTCTCCAGCCTACTTTGCTCGAGGCCTCTTGACTCTGGGTCTGAGCTATATCTTCTCCAAGTCGTATGTGGCTGTAACATGCTGTTTTCTTTAAAACAGAACTTCCTCTCAGTTTCAAAAGGCTATCTGGGATACCTTGGCAGATAGTATAATTTAAGAGAAACAGGAAAGATGTTAGGGCTGGCGTCAGTTTTCTTAACTCTAAATGGGATATAATAATAGTCACCTCAAGGACTAGTGTCAGGACTGTTGCGATGAGAAAGAATCAGTAGGTGTTGTCCCCACAACCCTTCTTCTCTACCATGTTTTCCTAACCCTCTGTCCCCTCCACTTCCTGTGGGCTCTGAAGGGAGCTTTCTATAGAAATCAGCATCAGTACCTTCATGCAGCCCCTGGAAGATTCAGAAACTGTGCAGTTCAAGTAATAAGTCTGTGGCTGAGGGAGCAGTGGAAGGGGGGTATAGTGCTCTGGTTGGGAATATCATCACACAGTTTGTACCTTCTGGACCACTTTCACCATTGCTAAGTGCATGAATACCCGTGCAACTTAGTTCTCCTTTGCAGGTAACGGTCCCCATTCTCTGTCTTGCCTCTGATTACATGGTGGAAGGAATGCCAGGTGAGATTAGGAATTTGCAGCTAAGCCAGAGGCAGTCATTCTAATTCTTATCCAATGTCAGCTAAGTTTTCCCTTGTAGGTGATAAGAGAGAAGATAATGGTAGTATTTACATGTTGTCTTGTCAGATACAGGAAAAGTAGGAAGAGAAGCTGTGTTTGGTTGAGGCCTGGTTGCTCATAGGAGAAGTATTTTTCCAGTATCTACACTCCAGGCTGTTTCTCTAATTAAAAATGATGTCTTCCCCAAACCATAGCATAGTAAATACAAATGAATTCACCTGGATGAGATTAAATACATCTGTGAGCTCAGCCTGTGCACATACGTGTGTGTGTGTGTATTGATTCTTTCCCTTTTGGCTCAGTCAACCTCTCCCAAGATTTCCTTCCCGCTTCCAGAAGGAGCAGGCAGCTAATTCTCCTCCCTAGGAATGGTTCAATCCAGGTATTCAGGGATAGAAGGGACCTAAACATTCACCTAGCATAATAGCCCTTTGTATTTTGGACTAATGGGGAAATTATGGACTGGACAGGTTAGAAGGCCTCCCCAGATCCAGCAAGGCTGGGAAACTCCCCTTGTCCTTGCTCAGGGCTTGTTCTCTGAGAACACAAAGATAAGACATCTTAGGAAGCATGGTTTGGAAATCAAAGAAAGGGCAACCACTGTAATCTGGAGCTGTGAGGGGCAGGGGTATGTACCTGTGGCACGAAATAGCTTGACTGAGTGGGGGCTGGTGGGTGGGGAGGGGGCAAAATGAGCAGGCTGTTCTTGAATAATTCTGGCTCTCTCATTTTCAATACACGGATCTGAAACTGCAGGTGGGGTCACCCCTCTTAATATTCACTTAAAATCCTCTATAATTAGTTTAAGTGCTTCAAACTATCTTAAAGGAGATTTTGTCCCTTACTTGTCTTTGGGAGGAAGAAGCCCTTTGACAGCCCCCTCACTCCTCTCCACCAAGGAAGGGAAGGAACCAACCACTCCTTGCCCTGCAGCGCCTCCTCAGGCCATCAGGGCCAGTGACACCAGTCTTGGCCAGGTTCCCAAGTGGGTACTGCCAATTCTGACAGCAGCATCCTAAGACTGCCACTGTCTCTGAAACACATGCCAGTGTTTAGATGCCTTAAGTCATCATACAGCTGGGAAGATGCCAGGTGGAACAGACAGAAGAAAAAGAAGATATAAAATACCATACTCCTCCCCGCAATGCATAGCAGAAAGAATAAAACTAGTCCCAGTAAAAGAATAAACATGTCAAGATTCAAAAGAGCACTCCGATGTAGTGGCAGCAAGAGTGTTGAGCTGGAGGTTGGGGACAGGCGGGGAGCTGCAGGTGGTATTTCTCCCAGGGGATGAATGCCTGGGCTGAAGATGCTCTGGGCTTCTGCTGAATCAGGCTTGAGGAAGACGGGGCCACAGAGCAGGTGGAGTGGGGGCATCTGAGCTGGCCAGCTCTGGCATGGGCGGGGGGGCGCTGGAGGGATCGCCCAGGAGCCAGGTGCTCTGCGAAAGCATGTGGCTGGGAAGGATGCTTGGGGTTCCCACTGGTGTCATGACCCATTGCCCTTGGAGAGCCAAATGCTCCCCCTGTACTTTGGTTTTATTGTATTTTATTTTTGTTCGTGTTTTTTTGTGTTTTTTGCTTCAGCCACCAGTGCCTGATCCCAGCCTAGCTCTGGAGCCTGTAAAACATAAACCTGTGTTTGTGTTGAGGGGGGCACCATTCAACTCCACATGGCCCTGGGGATCCTAGACTGTCTGGGGAATGAAGCCTGGGTGCTATCCAGGCTTTAGGGGTGCAAGTGTGGGTGCAGCATCATTCCCTCTCTTTGTGCCAAGTCAGACCGTGCCTTCCGGCTCCATCTGATGGGGGCAAAGGGCCCCTGGGGGCAAAACGCTGAGGCTCCAGCAGCAACTCCCTGTCCTCCCCAGGGCACACGGGCCTGATGCCGTGCTGATGGCTGAAGGCAACCCGCCCACGGAGCTGACCCAGTCACAGATGCTGCACATTGCCCAGCAGATCGCCGCCGGCATGGTCTACCTGGCGTCCCAGCACTTCGTGCACCGAGACCTGGCCACCCGCAACTGCCTTGTTGGCGAGAACCTCCTAGTGAAAATCGGGGACTTTGGCATGTCCCGGGACGTGTACAGCACTGACTACTACAGGGTGAGTAGCTGCATCCACCTGGAGACCCCAGGGCCTTCTTTCCCTGGGAGACCCTCATGTTCGTTTGCTCAGGCTGCCATAGTAAAATATCACAGGCTAAGTGGCTTAAACACAGACATTTACTGTCTCACAGTTCTGTAGCTAGAAGTCCAAGCTGGCTTGGTTTCACCTGGGACTACTCCCCCCAGCTTGTAGATCATGTCTATGGGTCCTTGCATGGACTTCCCTCTGTGCACGCATCCCTAGTGTCTCTCTGTGTCACTAAATTCTCTCTTCTTATAAGGACACCACTAGGATTGGATGAGGGCCCATCCTAATGGCCTCATTTTAACTTAGTTGCCTCTTTTAAGGCCCTATCTCCAAATACAGTGATAGTCTGAGATATAAGGGGTTAAGGCTTCACATATAAATTTCAAGGGAACACAATTCATCCTAAAACACCCATCCAGCTCTTTCTATGACTCTCCAGAGTGGCATGTGACATCTCTAAGACAAAAGTGCTCAGCATGACAGTTTTGCCCAGGGAACCTGAGGGCTCAGAGAAATTCCTGGTCAGCACAAGATCAAAGGATTTTTGCATTTGGATAAATTTGTGAAATTATGCCTGGAGCCTGTGTTTGAGGTTTGACCTAAGATGAATTCATTCACATAAATCATAATACACTGGAACTTGGAAGTTCGCACACAGAACCATCTTGGTTGAAAGTGGATTGACTGGTGGCATCTTGGTGAGATGTGAGAGGCTCTGTCTTGTCTGCTCCTGAACAGTCCCACCCAGCCTGCCTGGGCTTCCACCACTAGAAGCACCAAGGGCTTGAGTCACAGACAAGAATTCAAGCCTGCTGATTACCTGCACACTACCCCCTTGGCAAGGCAGGTTTGGTTACTGAGATCCTGGAACTTGGGTACAAGAGGAAAGGGCTATTCCTGGAAACTTGAAGTCATATTGACAGTGAAGGTCTGGGATGGTGTCCTAAAACCAAAGGTTTGCTTTTCTTGTCATTTTGCTCTATTTTTCAAGGGGAGAGGAAGAAAGTAGGAAGGAATAGGAGTAAATGCATTATATGTGTATAGCCTGAGAGGATAAAATACAGAACTTGACTTTCACAGTAACGTAGGACTGGTGAAGAGAACGCCTCTCCCCACCTTTGCTCTTCCCTTTATAGCTTATTTTGGAGGAGAAGCCTCCTCTGTTTCCTGCACCCCTCCCTGCAGCTCCACTTACCTCCAATGCCTCTGCCCTCCAGCTGAGCCAACTTTGCTGCAATTAGTCTAAGAAAATAAATCCATTGCCTTTCTGCATATTCTATTGATTGTTTTGTGGGGTTTCTTCTTCTGTCAACTCAATAAGCACTGTCTACATTTTGTATGGTAGCAAGGAGTGGAGACCAAATTGCACAAGATTCTCTTGTCTGTATTTACAAGAAATGTGGGCATGGTCTTAACTTCAAGTGTTTAAAATAGAGCTTCAAAGCACCTGTCCTGCGTCTAGCAGTGACTAGTCTGCTCTAGACATTTAAAATCTGAGGGGAGATTTTACCACCACTGGGTGTATATCCCTGTTCCTTCTGCCCCATTGGCAGGAGTTGGGGGTGTGGCATCTTCTTGGCTCAGGAGACAAACACATAGGTGCCACGTAAGGGAAAGCTTTGATGGTCTTGATGGGGATCCAAGGGAGAAACATGTGGCCCAAACCACAGCTTTATCATTAGCAGTTAGTTAACAACGATCCCAGAGCACCTGCACAAAGTAAGTGTTCAATAAATGTTCTCAACTTATCGTGACCCAAACTGAAGAATTATGCTTCATTCCTAAAGAAAGGACTGAACTAAGTGGAACCCTATTGCTCTTTTACAATCTCTAGAAAAATAAATTAGAGTTTGAGAAAGACTGAAAAGCTTAATAAAAAGATAAATCACCCAATTCAAAAATAGGCAATAGGTATCTTAAGCAAAGGTGTCTCCAAAGAAGACAGACAAATGGTGAATAAGCACATGAAAAGATGCTCAATATCATTAATCATTAGGGAAAGGTAAATCAAATCCATAATGAGATACTTGCTGGGATGGCTGTAATAAAAAGACAGAAAATAACAAGTGTTAATGGGAATTTGGAGAAATTGGAACCCTCATAAACTGTTGGTGGGATTATAAAATGGTGCAGCTGCTGTGGAAAACTGGCAAGTCCTCAAAAAGTTTAATACAGAGTCCTGTAACCTAGCAATTCCACTCCTAGGTATGTACCTAAGAGAATTGAAATCACGTGTTTGCACAAATACTTGTGCACACATGTCCATAGTAGCATGGTTCATAATAGTCAAAAAGCAGAAACAAGTTAAGTGTCCATCAATGGATAGTGAATGGATGAAAAAAATGTGGAGTATGTCCTCCTGACATTTCGGGTTTCTCACTTGCCAGCCCCTTAAGTAAGTTTTGCTTCCTTTATTCTCTATCCTCTCCTAAAGCCTGCGGCACTCCCCAAGGTGAGGCGCTGCTGTAGCTGATGCAGGCTGTCATCACAATATGAAGAATCCCTTCTGCCACAGTAACGGGGAAGGATTTTTTTGTTAGCCAAGGCTGTATTATGTGGAAGCATGGTGATGCGCCTGGAGTCTGCTGGACTGAGGAGTAGCCTGTCCCTTGTCTTTAAGCAAGAACCAAGCCCACTGGCAACCTGAGCCTTCTGCTCCTGGTGGCTTCTGAGCAGCCTTGTGGGGTGACCATGGCTTGTGCAATCCATGGCAGGAGGGGCGGGTGGCAGCTGTTCCTCCATCATAGGGGAGCTGGCAGCACCGGGAAACGGCAGCCTCAAAAGGCTTCCACCCGGGTGCAGCTGAGCTAATTATATCTTCCCAGTGAAGGGAGAAATCGGGAACACTACATTTGCATTGAAACCAGCCTGATATGGCGGGTCCAAAATTACTCTAGCATTTATGTTCTCTGAATTGTTTTAATTAGCAGCTCTGCAGTACCAGCCTTTTATTTAGTTTTTAATTCCTTCCCTCCACTGGCAAAGTCTGACATTTAGGAAACATCTGAACTAGATTTTTGTCACATTCTGCCTGTCGGAGACCTAGGATCTCACCCTACTTGGTCATTACTGTCCCACAGTGGATCCACTGAAATTTTTCTGATGTATTCTCTGGTGATTTTCACTGTTTGGTACTTGAAATGAATGTAATCTGTTGGTGAGTGGAGAGCCCTAAACATCTGAAATCTTAGCTTTTAAGTCTTGTTGGGGCTTTAGTTTTATGTTGGGGTGGTAAGAAATCCAAGCCTTTAATTCATCTTCCACTTAAGAAGAAAAGAAGAGCAGAATAGGCATGTTGATTGATGGTGGGCATTCAAAAAGGCAGATGAGTACACATCGGCTGAGCATGGCCAGGATCCTAAGTGTCGAAATAATACCAGCACAAATCCAAGAAATCATCTTTAGGTGCTCAACACCAGTGCATTAACTGCAGTGGAAAAGAAGATGGTTGTTCTAAATTCTGCTGATATAACAAGTAGCAGCAAGACCTGATTTGAACTTCAGTACCTTTTTTCCTCACCCTGCCTGTCCTAGAGTAACAGGGATGATGCATTGGGAAATTAAGTCCTGAACCACAGAGGAGAGAAGGCTTACATAATTTAAGAACTGGACAAGCATGTGAGAAGTGATATCTTATTTCTTAAATTAAATATTAAGTCAACAGTTAATTTCATATCTCAGTCTTTGAAAAGAATGTGTTTTTTAAGGAATATTTTCATGTAATGTGAACAAGAGAGATAGATTTAGGTAGGTAGAGATTATAGATAGAGATGATACATAGGTAGGTAGATAGATGATAGATTAAGATAAATAGACATAGATAGATGATAGATAGATAGATAGATAGATAGATAGATAGATAGATAGATGATAGATAATAGATAGACAGCCAGGAAGACAGATCAGTCTTGACTCATTCCACAAGTGGTTTTAATGGGTTGCTGTATAAACCTCTGATGCTACTCCCTCCTGAGGAGCAGCGCCGAGTCTCCCTGGTGAATGCCTGATGATAATGCAGTTACAGTTTCATCTCCCTCCTGACTTCCTCCAAACAAAGAAATTGCTCGCAAATCTGTGATCCCTCAAAAATTAATATAAACAAGCATTTTGGGATTAAAGCATGTTGCATCATGGAAATTTGTTCATATATATGTCTTCTCATTAATATGAGAGCAGGGAGAAGACATATTTTAGACATTTTTTTGTATCTGCATAGACTGGCACAATCTCAGCCCATACTAGGTAATCAATAAATGATTGTCACAGGAAACTTATCAGGAAAAGCCTTTATGAGTGTGACTTTTTAGCCCTTTAGAGGAATTTTATTAAAATTCACTTCTGCAGATGGGTCAGGATCTGAGTCTGGAAACCTCAAGACTTCAGGAAGTAAAGTTAAGAATATTGGCACATCCTTACCTCAAACAATTTTTTTTTAGCAGAGAGCTCAGAGCTAAAACTTATTTGCATTTATACAAAAGTAGAAAAATGTCTCTGGTATATTCTGCCTAGAATCCTTGAAACCAGTCAGTGGTCATTTTAAGAGGTAACATGACCCCTTTCTGAAAGGGAAATGTCCTCTATGTCATCAGCTCTTTTGCATGTTTAATATGTAACACCTTCACAGTTACTCTTAACTTTCCAATTTATATACCTTTCTGTTTGGGTTATAGGCCTTTCAATTATAAACGTTGCTGTTTGGGTTCTGTTGATTAAAGTGGCCCCGGAAACATGGGGTTGTTTATTTTGTGAAATCATCTTCAATTTCTGTCTCCTAGAACACTCAGAGACAATTCAGAGGAGGCTGTCTGCTGGCGAGAAATCAGAACATTGAGTTCAGACTAATTCTATATTAAACTAGATTTGCATAAATTGTTTCAAGATTCTAAATTGGCTTAATTTGTATTCAAGCCTTCCTAAGAGGCTTTTACATGTGCTTTGGAGTTGGAACAGGGTGGGTGAGTGTCCATTCATTTAGTTATTCACACACATTAATGAAGCAGCTACTATGTGCTAGATGCTGTACGAGATACTACAGGCATCCAGATAAAAAAGACACATGGCCTACGACTTGGAAGAGTTCTTAGTCATGTGATAATGTGACAAATGCTGAAATAGACATATGTACTAGGAACCCTAAAGAGGAAGCCACCAGCCTACCTTGGGAAATCAGAGCAGGGATTGCAGAGATATGACATTGAGTTGGTGTGAGATATGAACCCCAAACTGTTCTTTTGGCAAGAAGGCTCTGGGCCAGGAAGGGAGGGAGGCATTCTTGGTCTAGGAGGTAGCAATGAAAGGAGAAGGCAGCATGAACATCACTGTGAATGCCAGGGAATGGGGATTCCTTTGCTTGCATCTGAGGCTATCAAGTGGGTATTTGCCAGTAAACGAGGTCCATGATTACTAACGTAAGCAATCCATGATCCTTTCTGCAGAGCTCCTTAGCACCTTTAACTTATCACTGTGCCTTGTGACCTTTTAAGCAGACCTGTGGGAAGTGACTGAAGCCAGCATTGAAGAGCTGATCTGGATATCCTTTGTCCAGATCCCTGGTCCCATCCATTTTCCCAACTAGTGAAGACTATTAGTAGGGGATGGGGTAAATCTCTTTTTTTTCTGTCTTCTAAGTCCTATATTCCTGAAATCCTGGCCTATACACTTTGTGCATAGAAGAGCTACATGCAGAAATTAGGTAGGTGCTTTGGGAATAAAAGTGGGCCTTAGCTCATTGGCTTAGATGGGCCAGCAGGATTTTGATTCCTCTGAGTGCTAAGAAGTATCTTCAACAGGGACTTTCTTTCCCTTCTCTCCCATTTTTGAAGCCATCAGCTTTTAGATTTCTCATGCCTGTAACATTCTATATTTTTGCATCACTCAGATCAGAGCTCCTTAAAAAGGGAAGCTGGCAACAAAGAGTTAGCTGGGGTATAGAGGAAAGAGCATCAGACTGAAGTCCTAAAGGCAAAGGTTCAAGTCTGAGTTCTCTTTTCTAACCTCCTGTTCTTACCAGTTAGGAGTGCATTAGCCAAAGTAGCATTAATATACAACCAGTGGTGGTCTAAGCAGATAGGGAGGTGTTTTACTTACATGAAAAAAAGTTCCCAGCTGGGCAGTTTCTGACTGGTTCGCAGTCTTTCCAATGTCAGAGCTATGTATTAGCACTTGAAAATTCTTCAGTCTTTTCCTCATGGCTACAAGATGGCTGCAGCAAATCCAAACACATCAAAACTGTGATTACAGGGAAAGGAGGCAGGGTAGCTGCAGGCAGCAGATAGTTTCTCCCTGCACATATTCTTCTTGTTAGGAAGCAATTATTTCCCAGAACATCCCCTCTGCAAAGATTCCTCCTTGCACTTCACTGGCTATGGATGAGTTAAAGGCTGATTCACTTGCAGAGATCAGTGACTTGTTACAAAAGACCTAGACAAACTGGATTTCTACTACAGGGAAAAAGGAAACAATAGCCAATGGCTTTGGGAAGCACAAAGAAAATTAATCCTCACTTTATGCACCCTCACAGCCTCTGTTTCTTTATTTGCAATGAGCTCCGGCCTTTCAAGGTTGTTGAGGACAGTAAGTTAAAGTGGTACATAATCATTGCTGAGAAGTAGAAGTACTGGAATTTCTCTGTGGGAGATCTTTATTCTTCTGTATGCAATGCTTCGTTTTTCTCTGGCTGCTTTTAAATTTTTCTCTTTATTAGTTGTCTTGAGCAATTTGATCACATGCCTTGATATAGTTTTATTGATATGTTTTGTGGTTGGACTTGCTGAGTTACTTGGTTTGTGGGCTTATACTCTTCATCAATTTGGAAGATTTTTTACCATTATTTGCTCAAGTATTTCTTCTGTTCCAGGGACTCCAATTTCACTATATTATGCCACCTAAAGCTGTCTCATGACTCATTAAGCTCTTTCATGTTTTTGGATTCTCTTTTCTTTGTGTATTTCATTTTGGATAGATTCTATTACTATGTCTTCAAGCTCCATAATCTTCTCTTCTTTAATGTCTAGTTTCCCATTCCCAGCCAATGTGTTTTTCATTTAACACATTGTAGTTTTCATTCCTAGAATTTCAAAGTGGATGGACCTTGTCTTATATCATCCATGCCTCCAGTTAACATTCTAAGTGTATGGAATACAGTTATTATAAATTTTTCAATATATTTGTCTGTAGTTCTAACATATGGGTCAGTCCTGGATCAATTTCCATTGATTGATTTTTCTTTATGGGTCATAATTTTCCTGCTCCTCTGTATGCCTGATAATTTTAGATTGGATGCCAGACATGGTGAATTTTATCTTGTTGGATGTCAGATATTTTTGCATTCCTATAAATAGATTTGAGCTTTGGTCTGGAATGCAGTTATAATGCTTTGAAAATAGTTTGATGTGTTTCAAGCTTTGTGTGTTGCTATTAAGACTAGGATCAGACCAGTGCTTAGTTTAAAGCTAATAATTCCCCCACAACTGAGGAAAGATATACTGTGTACTTTACCCAATTCCTCATGAATTTCCTGAAGTTTTCACTCTGCTTCACAGGAATTATCATTCTTCCTGGTCTTAGATAAGTGTTGGGCACTGTTTCCACTGGGGTAGTTCTTCCTCAGCCATTAATAGTGTCTTCACATGCATGTACTGGTCAGTACTCAGCTGAATACTCAAGGGCTACCCTCTGCAGGTCCTCAGAGTTCTGTGAGCACAGTTCTCCCTTTTCTGGAATTCTGTCCTTTCCACTTTAGCTCCCCAGACTCTCAGCTCCAACTCCTCAACTTAGGGAACTTGTGGCTCCAACTGGGTTCCCTCTCTCTGTCTCTTTCAATGACTTAAGCTTTGCAAACATAGTACTTGTCACTTGCATTTCTTATTGCTCAGGGATCATTGTTCTTCATTCCCTGTTATCTGGTGCCCTGAAAATGATTGTTTCATATATATTTAAGGCAATTTTTGGTTGTTTCAGGTGAGAAGGTAAATCTTCTCCCTATCACTCCAACTTACCTAAAAGTAGAAAACAATTGCCATCCGGCCTGATGATAAATATGTGCATTTCAAAAATCTATCAGTGAACCACTTCCAAGCTTGCAGTAAACAAGTTCTCCCACCTCCTTAGAACAGCTACTTCCTGTGAAGTTTTTTCTTTTTAATTAAATAACTCACATTTACATAATACTTCTACAATTAAAGTTTTCCTGCCTACACAAGATTATTACTTAAGTAGGAGAATAGATTTTCCCCATCTCCAGTGAGTATTGAGCAAGAGGAAATTATCTTAGCTTCCCTGTTACCTTGGAGAGATTCCCCAGGCTCAAAATGTGAATTGGTTCAAGAAGGCTTTGGAAAAAGATTGTGTGGGCTGAATATTAATAATGATTCTCACTTTTCACATTTTCTCACAGTTTTTGTCCTGTTGTCAGGAGCAGAACACCTTGGACGCACAACTGACTGAATTAGTCCAAGATGGTATTGCATATATAGTTCTTAGCCAGGCCTCTTCAACATGGAGATACTGAATGAAACATGATCTCTTCCCTAAGGAAACCACAAACCTCCTGGGGAGAAGATATGTAAATGAATCACTGCCATATCAGGCAGTGTGATACATGTTATAAGTAAAGATAAACTGATTTTATTGGGATGTGAGATGAAATCTGGAATGTCCTCTGAAAGAAATAGGATTTGGCCTGGATCTTAAAGGAAGAATAGCAGGTGGCGGTGTTGTTGAATTTAAAGACCATTGCATATGACTGGTTATAATCTAGACTAGGTAACCTGGTAACAAGTGATTCTTGGGCAGAATGTGCACCTTCTGATTTTGACCTTCATAATGATTTATACATACTAGGTTGTAAATCTATTATATTTTCCATGTACAGTGCTAGGCATGTACTAGGCTCTTACTGATTGTGACAATTACCCAATTACCTGAAAGGATATTCTGAGAAAGATTGTCTGATATTCTTCTTGAAAGTCTTTGAAAGTAAAGATGCTATCCACTGTGGTGGTTCTTCAGGATGGAAATAGCCCCTATGCCTAAGCATGACTTGACTTCATCTCTCAACTCTTTATAGAACTTTCTTAGAATTCTGTCATCAAATACCTTTTCCACACAGTTCTGCTTGGTCTGTTTGTCCAGATATGAAAAGCTATAAAACTCTCAAAGATTTTTACAACCTAACTTAATATTGGATACATACGAAGACATTAAAAACACCAGGATTGATCCCTTTGCAGAGTTGCAACAGCTTCTCTTGATGATCATTCCACTGGTCATAAGAACTTAGTACAGGCATATAACCTGATACATACTTACCAGATAAGAACAAATCATAAATTGGGCTCCACTAAGAGAATTTTCAAACATAAAGTTCCTTGTAATGTCTGACAACTTCTCAAGTTCTTTTCATGCTAATGGAGGCATAGCAATGTTATCTTACCTGGCACTGATGATTCAGCTGCACAGGAGATGAGTGCCCTTTGCAGCTTCCCTCTCTGTAGGCTCACAAACTTAACTAAACATCTCAATAGCTCAAGGTGCTTTCTTAAAATTTTGCTTATTGGGCCTCACCTTAGATATACTTATTCAACATCTGTGGGTAGGAGGATGAGAATTGGGAATTTATATTGTTAACAAGCTTCTTAGATGACTCTGATGTGTAGGCAAGTTTAAGAATCATATTGGTCCTGCTCAGCAACATTCACAGAAAGCAGCTAAGTACATAATGTGGCCTCATCTATGCTAAGATTCAAGTGGTAACATTACATTAGATCTTAATTACCAAGCTTCAAAAATAGGATAGGTACTGTTAAATTTTTTCTCAAATTTGACCCATTATTCTCCTGATGGAGATGGCATTACAATAATTAATGGATTTTTAGGACTTCTCATGGGAAAGATTCTTTGAATTTTAATCACTCTCATCTAATCATATCCTATTCTCCTGAGCATCAGAGCTTAGATTCATTGATCCATGGCATTTCTAAATTGGTAAATGAAATATTATTTGAGGATCTCCCCTCTCACCCTAAGAGGTGAGCTTGGATCATTCTCTGGGTAAGTTTTGTCAAAGAACAACATGAGAATAAGGAGAGAGACAGAATAGGCAGCAGGCTCAAAGTGATATGACATGTTCCTGGACAAGCCAACATCACAGCAGCGATGCCTCCCTCCTGCAAGGAGCTAGGGCTCCCCAGCTGGTCCAGCAGAGTAGGCACACCCCTGCTGGCCTTCTCTGTCACTGCATAGTTGTATATCCATGTGGGTGACTGGTGGGGGCCCCCGCACAGGAAAAGCAAGAAAAGGCTTGTGAGGAGTCAAACAGCTTGTTAAGGTATCCTTGTGGGTGTCTGTATTGAAGTGTCACAGTATGAAGGCTTTTTATTAACAGCTATTTTAGAAGCCTAACACTGAAATGGAACAGTTTCTTCCCTACATGGCATTTCCAGGCTGGTTTCCTCCCTCACAGCCCTACGACAGCATCAGCCATCTCCTAAGGGGGTGGAGAACATGACGCTGGCCTCCTTTGACGGCGGAGCCAGGCTGCGTGGCCCACGCCCTCAGCTCTGGAGATAATTTGGTTCATTCACATGTTGCTGATGACGGAATACAGCAGCAGAGGCTGAGGAGGATTTGAGGCTCGGGCCTCACCTGTGCATACAGCACAGAAAGCTGCCTGGGTTTTGCAAGGGTATAGAGGGACTGAAGCCCAATTTTAAGAGCATAGAGAGAACATTTAACCCAACAAGAAATTACAGAGTGAGTTAAGTTCAACATCAGTGTATTTTCTTGGGGCTACCACAGATGCTTAAATTCTTCCCAGGTCATTGAGGGGAAGTATTTAATTTCTTCTGGAAAATTCTTCAGGCTTCAGTGTAAGAAATAATTATGACCTTAAAAAATTCTTGTTAAAGTCTTAGAGGGTTGAAGTTGGGCCTTGTAAGGAAGACTAACAGTTATTGGCCTCCTTTTATATCTCTGTTGGACATGTAGCCTTCTTATAACCATCTTTAACAATACACACTAGGAGAATAATATTTGGAGAGGTGAAGTCAGGTTCCTGAGATACTATTGCTTACCAAAAGATAAAACCAGTTTTCCCACTCTGAATTTCCCAGATGCCCTCAGTGCAACCCCAGCTCCCCTCTATTTTCCCTGGGGGTAAAGAAGGGTCACCTGGTGGGTTCTGAGAGATATGTCCTTAGTGGCCATAACAGGCCTATCTAGGACAGTGGCTTACTGTATAGGACAAAGTCCTAAAACTTTTTTGGCTAGAGGAGGAAAAGGGTTACTTTAAATTTCAGAACCATAACATTTTAGATTGTGAAGGGGATTCAGAAAAAGCCAGTCTGACCTTCTTAAGGAGGGAACCTGGTAAGATTCCAGATTCCAAATACAGCTAGTATGCCAAGGAACATAGAGCCAGCAGACAGCAGACCTGGATTTATTGGATTTATTCTCATCTGCAAAATGTATGCAGTGTGTGACTTTGAACAACTCATTATACTTCTCCAAACCTTACTTTCCACATTTGTAAAGCAACAAAGAAGTCTGCCTGCTACTTAGTGTTATCATGAGTCCACCATGAAAGTGTAAAGTGTATACACATAATTAAATATGTGTTGCTCTTGGTGAACAGGGACAAAGATCCTGTGGCATGTGCTGGGGTCCACCTTCCATGTTTGGAAGAATGCTATCTTAGATAAACACCCCTGAATCTGGGGTGGGTTCCTAAGAATGTGAGCACTTTCTCAGATCTTTATGGTGTTGCCTTCAGGGCATGTACATCGGCCATCACACTTCTCTTCCTGTCTCCTGAATTTTTGACATCCCTCCTGTGAGTGTTTTACAGCCATTCTTCATACACTCTTGGTTGACCCTCCCAGGCTAGAGTGATGTTTAGGTCTTTGAGAATGTCAACGGGCTTCCCTTGATTCCTACTGCCTGCTGATCTGAACTCTGTGTTTCTTCTTTTATGCCCTTAAACACAATTTCTGCTGTCACTACAGAAAGCACATTTTAATGTTCTGTGTGATATGCTTCTTTGCCTCTTTGTGGTTGGTCCAGAACTCTCACTTGCTTACCTTTTGTCAGCCATTATGAGTCATAACTATTTGCCTGGGCATGCAACACATGTCATAAAGGGAAGCTGTCACTGTATAAATCACACACACTGAGCACAGGCTCAACTTGGACAGCACAAGACAGGCCTCTGCCTTAGTGCCGGCTGATGAAGCCTAGGGACTCCTTCCCCCAATAAGGCTTAAAGTGAATAAAATAAAATATACGGACTTACAAAGGAACAATTACACTGCAGTACAGTTATAACATGTTAAATATGCAATATAATGATGCAGGCACTTTTGTGAAAACATTAAATAGTGATATATGGTAACAGGTCTAATAATCGCTATAATTACAAAGTGATGAACATAAATTATGTTTTGAGATATCTGCAATAATAGCAATGTGATATAAAAATGTCTGATTTCTACAGGTGACAACTTCAGATAATCTGCTGATACTGCTGTGGTTTGTTGCCTACATAATAATGGCAGGAAATGCTAACTTTTTGTTAGAGATAAGTGAGAATCAGATACAGTCCAATTTTATAGAACCCTATGAATTCTATCCATGGATCCCTTGAGGGTTCCTGCATTACAGGTAAAGAATTCCTATTTTAGAGCATTGCAGAATAGCATAAGAATACAGTGAAGTCCCACTGGCTGAGAGCCTTCTAGAGCATCTGAAGCATGGAAACATGGAGGTAGTGGCTGGGGTTAGCATAAAGAGCATAGGCTCTGATGCCAGACTTCCTGGATTCAAATTCCGGTTCCACCTCTTACTCACTCTGGCACCCTGTGCAAGTTACTTAGCCTCACCACCTTCAATTTCTTCAACTGTTAAAGAGCAATAACCATAACTTCCGTTGTAGGGATTAAAAGCACTTTAAACAGTGCCTGCCTCACAGTGGACATTTTCTGTGTCAGTGCTCATTACTGTAATTATATATGAATATTTAAAGAGAATATCTCAGAAATAAACAGCATCAGGATGAATCAGCACTGGGCAGGGCAGTGTTAAGTTGGGCATGCACACACTAGTGTTTGATTAGCTGCGAGTTCAACCCACATTTCTCTCAACGATACTGCAAGGAACTTTGCCAAGAGTCTTGTTAGAAT
Source organism: Manis javanica (assembly GCF_040802235.1). NCBI lineage: Eukaryota > Metazoa > Chordata > Mammalia > Pholidota > Manidae > Manis > Manis javanica. The sequence continues at coordinate 80,917,048 of NC_133157.1, forward strand.
CAACATACGTCATGCCCATGGCAGTCACCATCTCCCATCCCACACATTCACTTACCAGGACCTGGATGGTCTTTTGCTGTGACTTAATCTTAATGAATCCTACTTACTCCTGGTCACCACAGCTTCCCTTTCCAAATGCTTTCAAACCATCTTCAAATAGTTGCTGTTAAAATTCAGTCTGGGACAAAGGTCATTTTTAGTTATCAGTTGTTTCTAGAATTCTACTTCTTCACTCTCTTTTGAAAATCATGTCAACCTTTGCCCTTCTCCCTTCCAATCATCACCACACCTTTCTTTTCCTGTGCTCCTGCTGTCTGCATGATTGCCAAATAATGTTGTCAGGGGAGTGAGCTAGGTCATTATCTAACAATGCCTGGAGATGCACATTCCTTTAAAAACAACTTTGAGCTCTCCATCATCTCCTTTGGGTTTCAAATACCCATTGGCTATATTTGTTCCATCTTTTCTATTTAAGATCAATTCCCTTGATGTAACAGAGATAATCAAAATAGGAATTGCACAACTAATTAACTCAAAAAATACTTTTGAGCACCTATGTGCACTAGGAGGAAAAAAGTGAGCCAAAATGGATATGTCTTAGCCTAGTGGAGCCAACAGTCCAGCTGCAAAGCCAGGCATTAATCAAATAATCCCAATATATGTAAATAAGAATAGTGATAAGTGTCATGAAGCAGATGTCTTGAAGCCTGTAAGAATGGATAAGAAGGTACTATGACCTGGTTTAAGAACTCCGGGAAGACAAGCAGGAATCTTTGAGCTGAGCCATGCAGCTTGGGTTAACAAGGCCAAAAGAGAAAGAAAGCACACTACAGGCAGAGGAAAAAACAAGTAGGAAGGTCCTGTGGCAGGAGAAGCAGAGCACGGTGAAGGAAGTGAACGGTGGCCAGTGCGCTGGGCATGGAGCATGAGGTGCCCAATAGACTTGCAGAAGCAGAAAGGGGCTAAGTCACATAGGATCTTGTCAGCCATGCTAAGAATTTTTCATTACCATGAAACCTGGAATGCTGCTTAGAGTTTGAAGCAAGGTGTGTGTGGTGCAGCTCTGCAGAGCCAGAGCAGATACAGGCAGATGGGCTAAGAGGCTCTTGCCGAAGTTCATGAAAGATGAAGGTATGGTGGTCAAGGGTGATGGCAGTAGAGAAAAACTGACCTAAGGGAAGGGATTTATACATTATTTAGAAGGCAGAAGGGCAGGACCTACTGGTAGATTCAGTATGGAAACTGCTGTTAAGCCGAGGAAGTCAAGGGTGTGAAATAGATTCTGACCTGCAAAACCAGACAGACAGTGATATCATTCACTGTCCTGGTTTTAGAATGAGCTGAGAGACCAAAAACCCAACCTGGCACATATTGAGTTTGAGGTAATGTTGTGTCATCTGTATTTCAAGGGTGTCACTAATCAGCAAGAAAACACTCAGAGGGTGGTGGGGAAGCCTGGGACAATCATAGGAGGGATAGGTGAGGGGCTGGGCATAATGGGACAAGAGAAAGGAAGCTCTAACGTGGACACAAGAGCTGTGTTCTGTCATGTAGTTGATGACAGTGGTTCCAGAGGCCAGAACTGGGCCTGCTGGAATGAAGTGCCATGGAACAGACTTGGCACAATGTGAAGAGGGACTGCCTGAGAATGAGAGCTGTGACGCAGTCTTCCTTTACGAGACATTTCTTTGTCGCTAGAAGGAAGTGCCCAAGTGTAGTTCTTCTGTCTTCCACACAGTGCTACAGGAAGGGCTCAGTGTTTTGTGAATTGCATCCTGTGGAACTGAGTGATTTTGTAGAGGGGCTTTAGTGACTGGCTCTATAAACACCTGGTTTAAATGCCATTTCTTATGTGTGTTATCACCATTAATAGAACTGAATACGAAGTGCAATATAACCATTAATAAAAACTAATGGAAGCCAACATGCTCAGATAAATTATATCACAATTTTAACACATTGGGCAATAGCAAGACTTTAATGTGCTTTTGTGGTTTGATGTATAAAACATAAATACTAGCAATTTTAAGTTCCAGAAATAAATTCATACTGATATGATGCATTTTTATTTGATTTAGTTTGGGGTATTCTGTTTTAAATAATATGTGATAGATAATTTATAAAGATCTTTATAAACTCAGAGATTCCATGTTTTTTCATTCTGACAATTAAAATAGGCCACCATATTCTCATTTCATAGATTATTTTAGCCCAAACATAAAGGATATGTCCACATATAGGTCCTCTGCACAGAGGGAGAAATTTATGAAACACTATTTCCAGAATCTACTATAGTTCCAACTCACACTATGTCCTTCTACAAGCCCTCATTCCACACTCTCTGTGGTTCTTTCAAACTTGCCAAATTTCATCTGAGCTTTCAAAGGCACCGATTATATGTGCATGGACTATTCTAAAAAGTCTGAAGCTTAGTATCTCATTATACTTAAGACATAATTACTTAAATAGCATAAGAACCATGCCCAACAATCTCTCTATGTCACAAAGAAGAGAATGCCCAAATGTTCACAGCTTTGAAGCCCAACAACTGTGAATAATGAATAGTTAAGAGAAACAAAGGGGAAATGGTAAGCAGGTCAGTGAAACCCAGAAATGTTGAATTCAACATTTTACCAGATGACTGCTCCACTATTCTCCAGACCCTCGGTAAAACTCACCAACTTTGCAGGAGAGAGAATATCCATGAAAGGACACATTTGGCCGTCACAGTCTTCCTTAGTTGCTCATTCAGGGTGAGGACACCCAGTGCATCCTCAAATACTCCTGCTGATATGAATGAGAAATGAATAGGAATGTGGTGGTCAGTGTCAGCCTCTTGTTTAGCACTCCAGGGTCCTCATTTCAAAAAGCATATACTGCAAAAACCTTTCAAATGAGAAACAGTTTGCCCACAGAGGTGATCCTCCTATTACTGATAAGGTCAACTGCCTATGGTGACATGAACCCAAAATGTCATAGCAGTGATTTCTGAGCATTAAGTGCCACCCCTGTCCTCTGAATGTCATCTGGGCATCCAGGCCTCCTTGGGCCTTAGGCCTTAGTCTGTGGATCTCAGTTGTGAAATGAAGACAGTGTTCATGTCAGATGACTTCTCAAGTCCATTTAGCTCTAAATTCTATGCTCAGTTCTCAGCTCAGAGGATACTTGAGATCAGTTCTTAGAGAATTTATAATCTGGCAAAAACAAAAAATAAAAACAAAGCCACAGTCCTGTTCTTCTGCGGGAGGTAGCGTTTTGCTTAGTAGTATTTTTAAAAATGTGTTGCTTTGTTCCCTGTTCATTGACCAACTCCCATGAATAATTCAGAATGTTCTTCTGAATATATTCATCTCCTGTCCTTACAGATAAGAGGATTAGGTGGTATTGTCTTCTACCTCTTCTCTCTTAGAACAGTATCCCTGTATTAGAAGTTTATTTATTAACTTTATGCAGACTTTGAGGGTTTCTTTGTTTTGGCTGTATGTGTGCATGGAAGTACATAAAATGACCAAAAAAAGCAAAGGTATGTAAAACTTGATAACATCTCCTTAATGCCAGATGTATCTGCTTTCATGCTGTAGGTCAGTATTACCTGTGGATGACTACAGCCTCTCCTCGTGATAGGTATCTTAGCATTACAAGGAAGCAGAGGAACCAATGTAAATATGATCGTGAGATAGCCTTTATTAAATAGTACACCCAAAGGCACATGCCTTGTGCAACTTGTTGAAGTTCAAATAAGTTAAACACTGTCAACAGCTTTCAATGCAATTCTTAAAGACCTCGGTTTTATAGATAGCCATTTAGAGCTTCGAAAGATTAAAGGTCTTGTCCAACTTGGAGCCAGAAGACCCAAGAGTTTTCTTTACCTCTTTAAAGCATAAAACAGGAGGACTCCAATCTTATCACTCTCCACACCTCACTGATAAGAGAACCAGCCTTTATTCCTTCAGCATGGAGATTGAACCGGATGGAGGATGAAATACTTTTAATAGGAGGTTGCTAGTTTGGAATAGAGATTTTTCCATGTACCAACCCAGTTTAGCTTCTCAAACGATGCAAAGCAGTCTCTCTCCCCTTGGTTCTCACCTCCTATAGATTGGCTAAGAACTTGCCAGTAGAGGTTATGTGTCCTCTTTCCAAGTCCCTGCTGGCTTTAGCTTTCCCTAAGTAAGTCAAGGAACTCACCGACAGTTTGAGGGTTAAGAGCAACAGGCCTAAACATCCCCTGGGTGTGGCACATTTCCAGGGAAGAAAGCTACAAAAGGAAAGAACACTGTGGGAAAGAAAAGTCCACTTGAATGAGATCAGGATGTTCTGAGCCCTGTCCTGGTGCCGCCCGCCCAGGGCTGCAGCATGGCAGTGCCAAAAGGCGCTCATTGCCTTAGGCAGCTCTGGGTGCACCTTGGAAGGGCCTCCCCCCCACCTCCCCATGAGGAAGTGCACACAGCAGCTGCAGGCAAAGAAAGGCCACCCAGGGGGAGTTCTCAGAGGAAGGAGGGTTCCTTTGAGGAGTGGTCAGCAAGACATTCTTAGCTGGAACTCAAGAGAAGGGGAGCTTTTTTCTTATTTCCCAAAATGCAAATAGCCTCTGGCCTTGGAATAGGGAAGATGGGTTGCTAGGCAATCACTTCTAAACAAGCACTCCCCCTGCCACTTTTTCCTGACCCCTAGAACAATGGAGACTTTTCAGTGACTGGAACCAAGATGGAGCAAAAGTGAAAATGGAACCAGAGATTATGGAAGGTCTGCTCAAAGTATGGGAAGAGAAAAGTAATATTAATAAGTCTTGCTCTAGGCAGACCAGAGGGGGTTTCATATTTTATCATGATGTTGGCATTGTCATCAAAAGCCAAGTAGTACATATGATGCAGCAGCCCCTGTGCCATGGTGATCCCATTTGTAATGAATGGGGTGACCCTGAGAATGTGATAGTACACCGGTTCATTAGCACTCTCTTTGTCAGTGAAAGAATGTTTAGAGTTACAGTTTGTAAAATAATGTTTTTTAGAAATTCCCTTGTTTTGTTAGATCCATTCTACCAAGGTTTTGGTAGGAAATAGGTGGCATATTGACATTGAGTAATAGAAACATGTTTGAATAAAAGGACTATTTACAAAGGTGTAGGTAGGTACACATAAACACTGTGTGTATACACGTGCACACACACATTACATAGCTGTAATCACCTTGAACTTACAATTTTTGTTCCTGTTACAGTTTTTGTGCCTGGTCTTTAGTTATAAACATTTTTCTTGTTACAATGAATGACCATTATATAATGGTCACTATTGATGGCTAATAATATTCCATCTAGTTGAGTTACCATATTTAGCCAAATTCTTTCTGTTGTTGGACTTCTAGATTTTTCTTTTTCAAATAATTGTGCTGAAAGCATAATTGCATGTAAGACATTTTTCTTCTTTTGAATTATTTACTTAGGCTAAGCTCCAGTAGTGTACTACTCACTGGCTTACAAGATATGAACATTACTATGACTCTTGATCTATTTTATCATGCTGCTTTTAAAACAGTTGCACAGGGTACACCAGTACATGAATATTGCTAACCACAAATCCCAATCCCTGGGTGTGTGGGTTGCATTTAACCCTAAGAAGACTGGTGATGAAATGAAAAGTATTACAAATTCTTACATAAAACACTATCTCCCAGGTGTGAATTTGGCTTCTTTTGTATTTCTTTGTGCATAATCTCTGACCCTCTGACTGCTGATTAGTGCCCTTAGGGCAAGTCAGGAAGTTAGCAGCCAAGGAAGCCTCTTACCCACCCTCCTAGTACAAAGGGCAGAGTCTGAATGTGGGTGGAACATCTGAGAGAGGGCATGCCAGGTCCAGCTTGGGTACTATGTCCAAAACGGGACATCAAAGCATACGATGCTGCACGTATGCCTCAGGGTGGACACCAGTGAAGAAGGAGGGGGGATGTAAGAGGGTTTATTGACTCCAACTGTAAGAGAGCAGGTAGTTGGAAATACATTCTTCAGATACCCATGCCAGGTTTTTATATGGATTTAGGTAACACCTTTGATGGCAGGGCAAATCTGTTGAAAGAGGCTGGAAAGGACAAATGGCAAAATCAACCACTCTCCAAGTTTTCAAGTCCCTTCTTGTTTTCTCTTATGCAGATTTCCTGCCTGTGTGCTTTCATCATTTATGTTTTGAGATCTTGATTGTCAAGAGAATAGTTCCTTAACATATGTGGTTCATGTGTGTGTGTGTGCATGTGCATTTATGTGTGTAATTACTCATGTATATATAACTAAGCCAATATTTTTCCTAATCCATTGTTTTCCATTTTATTGTGGAAACAAAATATAGTTTATTTAACCCAAAGTTCCAGTCGTATAGTAATTGGAACTTACGGACTTTTTCACTGTCCTCTTAAATCAATTCAGAAAGCATGATATTCCCATGTCCTTTTTCTCCGTAAGTGGAAGAATTGTATTTTTTAAATATAGCATTTCATTTCAGTAGTATGTCCACAGGATAAAAAAGGAATGAGTTTTCGAGAAAGAAATTGTTTTGAAATGCCTGTGTTTTGAGTCATTTTGCAATTTAAACTTTAAAATGATAGTTTCTGGGTTTTTATTGATTAGTCTGAAGAGAAGTCTATGCAGCCAAAATAATTAAATTGACTTAGCCAAGAAATTAGCTGATTTAATGGGCAAGGGGAATATCAATCCAGTTGATTGATTGTTGTGTGGAATAACTAACCAAGGGATTTAATTTCTGAATTTTTATCCAGTGCCTTTGTTATTGCAAAGACATTCTGATTAATGAAAATGTAAACTACTTAAGAATGTTTTGCATTTTCTTAGTGCTTACGTGTTATATCATTTTTCCTTTTGATTGGGTTGAATAATGAACTCCACACCCCCATGAAACAAAGATTTAGTATTAGATCTCAGTATTAGAGGTTTAGGAAAGGGACCAGAGTTTGGTGTCTTTTAGCCAAGATCACTTTTAGGAAATCGCATCTGCTGCCACACTGAGAAGACATGTCAAGTTCCCTGACTGAGGACTAGCAAAGCATACTTGATCAAGATCCTTTCTCAGTGGGACCTTGACCTTAAATTATCAGGAGGCATTGTATTAAAGGAGGCATCTAATCCAAATCCATCTGGTAGCCAAGTGCTTCTCTATTCTGCATGCTAGCATCATCACAAAAATCCTTATCCATTTCTCTGGTCCAGCTTGTCCTCTTTGTCCCAATCTCTCCCTTTAGGCTTACTTTGACCCCCTTTTACCTCTTACTTACAAACCAATATGCTCTGACAAATTATACTTCAGTGTATATTCCACGGATATAAAAACACAGGGTAATGAACACTTCTCTAGTACATGGAATGGCTACTCTTTGATATTCGCATGACCATTTGGTTCAAAGGAAGCAACTTATTTGCTTTGACTTAAAAATCATCTCAAAGATAGGATATACCATAGGTTAATCTCCATTTCACAATGACATATAGACAAAATATAATGATGTATGATTATTTATTCAAAGGGATGGACAACATGTGGTTGAGCACATTACATAGACTTTCTTTCTCAGAGCTGTGGTAGAGTCTTTCTTTCTCCTTTCTCATTCTTCCCCTACCCTACTTTTGTTGTGAGAAACATAGACAGGGAATTAGGAAACAGTGCTTACTGTTCTGATCTTGCTGAATTAGGTCTTGGCTTGAGGTAGGTCATTTTGCAGAAGCATGAGCTAAGGAAAAAAGGCCCCTTAAGTGTCCTCAATTCTAGTCTTAAAAATTACTACCTGCATGCCCTTTAACAGCATCTTACACCAAATTGCTGCTCTTTAAGTTCATAATCAGTTCTGTCTCCACGGTCACTTGAAAACTTAATGACCCTAAGGTATGACTGATGGAGAGAGAGCCAACAGAAAATGAAATATGCAACCACTTAAACACCAGCCCTGTCCTGAGATCAGCATCAACAGATTCCAGGGCAAAACCACAGAACACTTGTTGTTCCTTGAAAAGTATGTTGACAGACAGCTGTCAAGACTTCCATCAAGAGATTTCCTTTGATAAGTCAGGCCTTCACCATTACTTTAACTCTTTGCCTGACTAAACAACTTTCTTTGAACCCTCAAGCCAGTCCTGGTTATGGAAATAGAGGTCAATGTTTTTACTCCCTTAGCAAACAAGTGCCAACGATTTGAAGAGCTCAGCAATCAAAAGCATGTTCGATTTCAAATTTGAAGTAATGTTAAAAGTAACCTAAGATATTGTAAGCCTCGATCCCATAGGAATTGGGTATTTATATGATCATTCCCTAGAAAAGCTCAGATTTACACCGCCAAGGGTGTAAAGCTGGTTATTTTAACATCCTATCCCCCAAATTATTTGATGGGAGTGGGGAGACACAGTAACCATCATTTTAAATGTGAAGGTCAATCGTGAAGGAAAGGAGAAGCCTTATTTGGGTAGAAGTTGTAGATAAGCTGATTTGAACTCTGTGGGAAAACCCTTTCTGACAATTATACTTGCTGAGGTGCAGTGGGATGGTGGGCTTAGGAGCTGGGCCTCTGGAGTCAGGCAGACCTAGGTCTGAGTTTCAGTTTTCTCCTCCTGACTGCACAATCTTAGGGAGATTGCCTATTCCTCTAGAGTCTCAGTTTTTTCATACCTAAGATTGTGATGACAATATTCTATATCTTGGAGTTGATATAAGGATGAAAATTGATGATTTAGTTATTACTACCTCTATATTCTGGGGCAGTGCTTCTCAAACTTCGATGTTTGTGGGAGTCACATGGAGGCCTTGGTAAACAGGCTGCTGGGCTCCACCCCTTGAGTTTCTGATTCACCAGGTCTAGGGTGGGGCTGGAGAACATAGACTTGTAACAAGTTCTCAGGTTAAGTAGATGTTTCTGGTCTGAAGAGCCCTTGCTGAGAACCACTGCTATATGCTACATGGCAAAAATCATTTGTAGCATCTCCTTGGGCTTTTAAAAATTAACTGTAGCTGATGAAGTAGCTTTTGTGTAAACTAGGAAGAACTTGGTGTTGGGGTGCATTCTGGTCTCATCTTTGCCATTCATTCATTGTGTTGCCAAAGAAAAGTTTCTTAGCTTATTTCACTTTCAGTTGTCTTTCTCACTTGGGCTGTATTTTCAGCAGGTTATTGTGAGATCAAATGAAGGAACGTATGTTATGAAAGCTCTAAACATCATTAGTTACTGAACAGTAAGACAGTAGAGTCACAGCTATTATAGGCTAGGAGCATGACTTTGCCTCTTGTCACAGACATGCCTTTGACTATGCTAGAGGACAAGACTGTGTCTTCTTAGGGAAAGGAGATTGTAAAGAATCCTTTATCTGTTCTTGTATTGGTGTTTTGTAATATATTATTTTTATTTGGATAAAATCAAGCACAAAGGGAATTACTAATCAGGTATGATCCAAGCTCTTGACATTATTTTAGTGTCCCTTTTCATGATGGAAAAACAGAGAAGTTGCCCTTTCTGAAACCCTGTCATTTGTATCTCTATTTGAAAAAGCTGTGATCAACTGGCTGAAATGACTAAAGTTTACTGAGCCTCACTAAGGACAAACCCCTCTGAGCACTTTACAGGTGCTACCCAACAACTCATGAGTACATTGGGGCCTGTAGAGTGAAGAAGCTCTACCCATGTTTACACCATCAATAAATGTTGAAAGCCAGGATTTGAATCTGTGTGGTTCACTGCATAGCCTAAGATCTTAACTATCACTCTGCCAAGAAGTCAACTGCTAGTAGCCTGCCCTTTCAGCTATGCAACTGACTTAAGAGTGAAATTTACCCACTGATTAATCTTTATGCTCATTGTTTGGTATACATATGGATAAATGTTATTGTGGTATCTTCCTTAAAAGTAAAAGCTATCCTCCTTGAGTTGGTGATGCATAATTTGAAATAAGGTTGAGGATTTTTAAGATTCATGAAGTTCTTGCCAGCATCATTACAGGCAAAGAGAGCTTCAGTTAATTCTGCCAGCATTGACTAAGGCTCTCTTTTAAGACAAGTAGGACACACCTTCAAGGAGCACCCTGGTTAGTTAGGAAGAGGAACTTCTGTTAGGTGTTTTCCAGTTTTCCTGCTGCAGTTTCAGAGATAAATTATCCAGCCAGAAAGGGTGGGAAAGAGGAGGAAACAAGGACAGGATGTGGGAGGGACTAGGAAGACTCAGTGAGACTGGGCTCCAGGACTCTTTGAATTTCTAATAAGCAGATTCATGCAGCTGGAACTTTAATTACACAGAGATGGGCTCTGTGTTCTTTGAGTAACCCCTCCACCCCCAAAGTTGAAAAGGTGGCTGCTAACAGCAAGGCAAGGACAGGTTAAATTACAGTTATTATCAGGTCCCTGTTTGAAGGCCAGCGATGAGGACCCTTTGACAAACAACCCTCAAGCCAAATGATCAAGCTCTCAAGCCCTCCCCCGTGCAGACTTTGACAGTAATTCTTGAGGAGGATTGCCCAGTCTCCACTGGAACAGTTTTTGCACCCCTCAGACCTTCTTCCACTGACAATATCAACAAGTCTCATGGTCATTCATTCATCTCATGTGTTTGTTGGTAGACTTAATCCCTTTAGATCTGCTAAAACTATTTGATGAATTATTGGAGAGAGCCAGCAAGGGAGATATGGAGACAGGGTAAGGAGGAGAGAAGGGGGGATGTTGGGCCCATACTTGGGGACCTCACTGTTGCCTTCACTGTGTTTAAGTCCAGAAGGTGATTCTAATTTAACTGTTCCACTCAGGACAGTCTAAGAGATATTCCAAAACCCTATAAAAGTATTCTTTAGATCAGAACAGATCATCTTACGACCAGGCTTCAAAACACTGGTGATTTCAGTAAGGAAATGTGAAATCAGTTAGCTGGGGTTTTTCCTGATGAGGCTGAGGGAGAAAAATCACTGTCTCCCGTAAATGAGATCATAGATTTGAAATTTTTTGATTTGGCAAAGTAAGCAAAACGCTCCAATTTTGCATTTCAAGGCAAAGGGAAATTACTAGGCAGTTCAGCCTGGGAGCCTGCTGGCCCACGGAGAGGGCAGTACTGCAGCTTATGTTAACTGAGCCCTGGGTTAACTTGGTTGGGCTTTCATTGGTATCTGGTCAATAATGAATTTGGGTGGAAGAAGGAGAAACGACCTAGTGACTACATTTAGATGACTCAGCACACGGATAGTGGTAGCTTTATAAAATAAAAGCGTAAGCAGCCCCCTGCCATTCTCTTTTTAAGTGAGGAGCATACAAGTAGTATTGTTCATTCAGTGCAGAGAGGGGAATGCTAGTCCCAGAGGAAAGCAAAAACTAAATATTTCCTTTCTTTCATCACTTAAACTGTCTTTTTTTTAATATCCCCCTGCTCTTAGCCCCACACATGTTCAAAGCTCATGATTCATTTTAGAGTAATCAAAGGGTAACGAAGCATTAAGAATGAAGCATCAGTAACAAAACGTTGAGCAATTTACAAGTTATTTTTCTGAACAAGAAGCATTAACTAAGCAATGATGTGTGAGGACATAATTCTATTCTTGCTTTCCCCTTTAAATACTTTCTACCTAATTGTTTAACCCACCATTCCTAAATTATACTTAAAATGCAGAAAATACAAATTTTAATTAATTTATTAACAATTTTGGTCTGCATATAATTAATGCTATATATTTGCCTACACATCAGAGTTTGAGTTTCTCATTTGACTTACTACAGTCTGCAATTATTTCCTTAATGTATTTATTATGCATTCCATGAAGTATATATTATCCATCAATCAACAAGTGTTTATTTAGCCCCTGCTGGACACTGTGGGGACACAGATGTGCACCAAATGCAGTTTCCACCCTACAAGAGTTTTTAACCTGGTTAGAAGGACAACGTTAAGACACAAAGTGATACCATCACAAAGCTTAATCTGGTGAGTTGTTTTATCAGAAAGAGTAAACGCTAGATGCTCGCATGAATTGAGGGGAGTTTCATAGAGTGCTACCAAGATGTTTGAGCTCTGTCTTGGGCTTGTCAAGATCTAGAAGAAAACTGAGCACGTATCCCCAGGAAACACAGCCAGGAAGCAGAGGCACAGGGAGAACCATAGACAGACCTCCATGGCTGGCAAAGGGCTTCTTTGGTGAAAGAGACATCTAGAAGGTGTGAAGTGCTTGAATGTGCATTTGTGCTTCAGGCAGAGTTGACATGATCTTGGAGGCACTACCAGCATGCCAGCCCACAGGCCAAAATGCCAAGGAGCAGAGGGTGTCACCAGTGGTTTATTTGACTGCAGAAGATGACATAAAAGAACAGATATCTTTGATGTAAGCTGGGACTCTGGATTTAAATCTGATGCTTAGATCTGTACAGAGTTGTGCTGTCTTAGAGCTGGGATAGGAGTAACCTCATTTTCCAAATGTAAATATCTAGGATCAGAGAGCACAGGCAACTTGGCTACCTAGCAATAAATCATAGAACTAACCTTAAGGAAACAACAGTACGATGAAAGTAGCACAATTAAAACTTCTTGTACAGATGTACCCCCCCATCCCAGCCAACCTGCTCCCAAGACACTATTTTGTTGCTTGATTACATGGCTTTTACTTTTGGCATGAGATAGTTTGATATCCTTGTGAATTCTTCAATTTGTCACCACTACAAAACTCTGTTCTTTGCTCCTGAAAGTCATCTTGTTCATCCATCCATCCATGTCTTCATACATTTATGAACAAAATATTTACAAAAAGTCTGTTTTTTTCAGGCATGATACTTTCCATCCTAATTCTTATAATACATGAGAGGATACTTCAAAATAAGACCTTGAAAGCACAATTTAGCTCTTGACATGCAGCCAGTCTTAGCAATTAAATAAATACACGTATGTGTAGTAATCAGTTGCATAATTTCTAAAACTCCATTTGATCAGCTCTTTTCCAGGAACTGCTGAACAATATATATAATTGCAAAACCTACCTGGCAAATGATGCAGAATTTTTTACTGTGGCTTAGAAATAATCTGACTCAATTTCCTCGCATTCCAAAAGCCACTGAGTAGGACCAGGCTATCAGCCTGTGTACTCCTTGACCCGCGCTTGTTCCACCTCATTAAGCCATGGCCTTGAAAATGTCTTCTTTGAAAGTAAAGCCAATTTTCTTTCTGAATAACGTGTCCTCTCTTTCAAAGATTTCTTCGAAGGTTAATTTATTTAATCTCCCAAGAGCTCTTCATACCCAGACAGCCTTGTGCCCTGGTACTCAGACAACATGTGCTTTTAGCACCTGAATCTCGCAGGTGCAAAGTGAGTTGTAATACCCAGGAGAGCGCCGGACAACATCAGCGCTATATTTTGTCAAGGGTTTTCTGCCCTTCTTCCTTGCTCAGACAGCAGCCAGGCTGATCCCCAGGATTCGATTAGATAATGTGACTAAAGTGCTTTGGAAGCTGGAAGTAGTCTGCAAATGGAAGAGGCTGCTATTATCTCCAATACCCTCTAAAAAAAGGCCAGGGTGGTAGTCACCTTTGAACCCCCAACATCTAGCAGACCTTGTTCAATAAATATTTGTTGAGAAGAGATGAGTAAAAGATTTTTCAGATGTCACATGGAAAGGCAGGACTGGACAACCAAGCATGTTACAAAGTCTTCATGTCAAAAATGACATCAAAGGGACAAAGGTGAATATGAAATGGTTGTGTAGTTTATTTAATATGACCAAATAAGGCTTTTTTCTGCACCATTTCTGAAAGCCAAGTACCTCCTGTTTTTGTGTGCTTTCCAGGCCTTCGTTCTCCAAGTGAGAATGGCTGCTGCTCTCAGGGTTTCCTGACTGGGCTCGGAAGCCAGCTCTCACCACTGCCTGTTTCTGGGAGCTGTCAGGCACAGATAAAGGCATGGTGGAGTTTGCTCATTTCTTTGAGAGAAGGGGACTGTCAGAAACACAATCAGCTTGTGGCCGGCCTTTAGAAACTCTCTCCCACATTGGTCCCAAAGAGAACATTTGTGTGTTTGCTTTGGTTGTGAGAACTAAACACCCCTTTTGACATTACATGTGCCAGCTACTTAACACTGGGCTGTTTCAGAAATGATGCCACAGGCTCCTGACGCAAAAGGCACTGCCTTGTTTTAGAAACAGGAAGAAAAGGGATCTGAAAGAGAGCTTTAAAGAGCAGAGGGGAATGAATTAAAATATTTCAGAAAGCACAGAGCTTCCAACAATTGTAAGACGCCCGAGAATTGCAGGGGATCACCAACACCCCCATCTATTGCTTTTTTGTCCTATGAAAGAAGATGCAGAGGCTCCAAGTGATGCTGACCTGGTGTCTTTCCCTACAGCAACACCAAAACATCTTGGGTCACACTGGGTGGGAGAAGGCTGCCTCCAAGCCAGCGTAGCTGGTGGACTGCCCGTCTCCTGAAGCAACTCAGCAGGGAGGCACACACATTATATTGAACACAGTTTCCCTCTCTTCAAAGGAGATATAATTGTGTTTCAAATACGATTTTCGAACAGAGCAAAAACAGTAACAAAACTCTCAGTGGCAAAGAACTCATTTTGGTCAAGCACACTAATCCTTTGTACTCTATTTTCCTGAGTACCTAGGGAGCATTTTATTAATGAGACAAGCCCCTGCAAATGTTCTCACCCTCATTCTTCCATGCTGGGCACCACCTTGGCTGAGGTGATGTGAACATTAGCACATGTAGATGGCATAACCCAGTGCCAGGCCCTGCCCTATCTCTGTGGTTTATGGATCCAGATGCACGTGTGTGTATTGCACCCTTGGCCCTCAGCCAGGGAAGCTCCCCATCTTCAACCACACAATTCCTGAAACCTTTGTTATCCCTCTCCCTCCCCTTCCAGGCCTTCTTTGGAAATTCAGCAGTGGAATTTTTCTCGCCACAGCTCTTATGGAGAGCTTTCCCAGCACTGGAAGGCTTGGTTGCCATGGCAGCGAGCCTCCCCTGCAGGAGCGGGCCTTTTCGGAATAGGGGATTGTTGCAGTTGGAGGGAGGGGATGGCGAGTCCTTAAAGAAGGCCAATTAGTATGCAGGACCAGAGCCTCCTCGGGGCTGCAGGAGCAGCCAAGTACGCTCTGAGTCCTGCCAGCTGTGATGGAATGAAGCAGGGTGGGAGGAGCCTCCCGCCACATCTGCCTGAATGAGGCCGCCCCCAGCCCCAGCCCCTGCCCCTGTACCACCTTCCACCTGCGTCTCCTCCTTTGACCTCCTCTTCTCTGCCTCCTTCCATCCTGAAAACAGAGCTTCACAGAATGACCCCAGTAGGGGAGCAGCTGAGATATGAAGCAGCGGCAAAATCTGTCCTCACGGTTTTATATACTTCATTATTTTTCTGATTGTTGTCCATCCATCCATTAGAATTCTGGATAACTATATATATATAATTAGAGACAACTACAAAACATGTCATATGATACTGTTGACTGTTGGTACCTGAGGGTAGCCAGCCTGGATGATACTAGAAAGAAGAAAACGATCAAACTCTCATAGGAAGCAATGAATAGTTACACAGCTCAGTAGAATCTATTTCTTGAAATCCAGGGCTACTCAGGAAGTAGGCACCTCTACAAGGCAATGGAGTGGAAACATCAAAATTCCGAATCCCCAGATCCAGGAAGGACCTTGCTATGCGGGCTGAGCATCGTGAGGCCTCCCGGAGCTGGGGGTTCAGTGCGCTCACCTGTCCAGTGGGCTTGTCAGGAATATGTTACTCCAACCCACTGGCTAAAGTCCCTTCTAAAGTTCAATCCGAAAATCTGATAGCTGTAAAATGTTTGGGCTCCACGCAGAAAGGTCTCTTCTCTTAACACTGTTTGTTAAATATGAGGCCATGGGATGACACATTTCCAGAAAACTTGTCCTGCACAAAGATCTTGGTGTTTCCACCACTATGTGGGAGGACTTTCTTCTGCACCCCCACCCCTCCCGCCCCGCCGTTGTTTCACTGCTGCAGTTCCCGCTCCAAGCCCAGCGCGGCCGCGGACGGCGCCCCCTGCCGGAGATGGTTTACCCTCATCTTCCTTTCGCTCTGCTTCCTTGTGCAGATTCTGTGGGTGTGGAGGCTTCCTCGGGGCTCCGCATTGACCTGGTGTCCGCCCCCTTGCTTAGCACTGAACACAATATAGTAACTACTTACTGGCTACCCTGGCTGCTACCTCTTTCCACCCCCTGCTCCGCCCACTCAGGTTTGCCCTCGGGCCCCGTTGCTCCCTCCAAGCAGCGATTACTGTAAGCCAGAGAAGGTCTGCGCAGAGTTGCTGTGTCGTGCCAATGTCAGTTTCCTGATTTCGATATAGCTGTGTAAGATGTCACTGTGAGGGGACGCTGGGTGATGGGGCATGGGACTTCCCTGTACTGCACAATTTACTTGTGAGTCTGATTAGTTCAAAGCGAGATGTTGTAAGAAAGATCTAGCAGCTCTCACTAGCCCCTCTCACACTGATGCACATGTTTAGTGCTCATCCTATTTGACAACTGTCTGCTCCCTCTTTCTTGAAATGGTCTCTTACTCAGCTTCCTTGATACCAGACCACCTTGTTTTCCCATCCATTCTAGTGTCTCTTTCCTCATCACCTTCACAGGTAAAGGGCTGGCCAATAACTGCTGGAATTTCTCAAGTCCGTCTCCTCGTCCCTCTGCCCTGCCCCAGGCTGTCTTCTCTGTGGCCCAGTCATTTCTGAGCACTGTTACAAAGATGACTCACAAAGGCACACCTCTGGCCCAGACTAGCCCCTGCACCCAGGTTTCCCCCTGGGTTCTGCAGTGACTGCCCACCGCCACCACCACAGCAGAGTCAGCCCCTCTCCCTCCCGCAGTCCCTCGCCTGGCTCCCACCACCAACACACCCCAGGCCTGTTCTAGTGGCCCTATCCCGGTGAGTGACTGTCACCTTACAATATAACAAGCAAGAAACTACATACTCCCCCCAGCCTTACTACTAGCCTCCTGTCTGAGCCACCAGCCCTCCCCTGGATAACCACAGCAGCTCCCGACTGCTCCCACTGCAACCTCTGCTCTCCGCAGCAGCTTGGGTGTTCTTTGGAGAATGCAAATCTGGCCATGCCATTCTCAGCTTAAAATCTTTAAAGACTTCCCATTGCTCATAGGGAAAAAATGAAATCTTTTCACTGACCTACAAGGTCCAGCATGCTCTGGTTCTTATCCAACTCCCAGCAGCCCCTTCTGGTGGAGTCCCATTACTTAATGCACTCTGGCCATGCTGGACTGTTTGAACTCCTCAAGCCCATTTTGTTCCCTCCTGCCACAGGGCCTTTGTACATGTTCCATTCACTGTGCCTAGAGTAAGTTTCCTCCTCTTTTCATCTGGTTCTTACTCATTTTTCAGATTGTGGTTTGAACATCAGCCCTACATGAAGCCTTTACTAGCCTTCCAACCCAGAACAAATCCTTCTACTAAAGATCTTGTGCAATGCCAATATCAATCAAGAACACTAGCTACAAAAATTGAAATGTTTCTGTGCAAGTTGGTAAATAGCAACCACCCTGAGTCTACTTCCTTCAGCCATCAAAGAGTTGTCTCCAGGCATAACATGAAGTCTGTAGGCACCAAGATCTGTGTAGGTTATAGTTTGTCAGTGCCTGTTAGATATTTTGAATCTCTCTCCTATTTGAATGCGTCAAGTACCTCTCCTCTACAGCATTTATTACACTTAAATTTAATACTAATTTTGAGATTGTTTGATTAATATCTCCCTTGCCCTAAGTTTTATGAGGGTGAGGACCATGTTCACCATTATTTTCAGATATTGAACACAAAATAGGTAGCCGGTAACTTTGTGGATTCATTCATCCACAAATGAATAATTTAAATGAACTAGCAGACCTTCCTCAGGTGTCATCCCCTGACCCCTGACGCCCACAAAGATGAAGCTGCTGGTTAGACGGGACACAGGTAAGCAGTAGTGGCAGAGCCTAGACTGTGGCTCAGTGTCAAGTTCCCCACCCAGCTCTTCCCCTTCTCCCACTATGTCTCCTTCGTGAAGACTTGCTGAAGACACTTTTTATTATTACCATCCCCAGATCATTCCAGTGTTTCTGGACTCTTCAGCATCCCATAGCCTCCATTCTGTCACTATGACCTAGTTCTGGATTTTGAAATTCAAGCATTGCTGACAGAATCTGTGTGTGGCTCCCCCACCCCCATTCTCAAATAAAAGATTAAATCAGAATGGTCATGTATATGCTGTCTCAAAATAGTACTTTATTTCGAGAGAGAAAGTGTTAGTTATTACTGGCATTTAACATTTGTCGAGTGAACACAATCTGCTGAACACTGAAGAGAACATGGAATTAAAGAGTTCCTGCCTGATGTGTGTTGTGGCCTAAATTAGACCCAGACAAGCCACTAATGTGCAGTGAGGATGGGTCTGCATGGAGCTCAGTTGCAATGCATAAAACATGCTTCAACTGGAGGGGTAGGATTTTCCCTGAGAAAAGGCCATTTCGTGGTCAGTGCTTAGACGTAACCCTTAGATCATTTTTTAAAAAGCAGAGTGAATGATAAACTCCATGTGAGTCCTTAGAAACATAAAAGTCTTGGAAAAAATTAGATTCTTTTCCTTGTAGGGACTTTCCTGAAAGAAATGCAGTTCATATATTCCTACTGAGCCACAGGCAGTCCCCATCTCCTGTCAGCAGGCCCTGCTAAAGAAAGCCCAGGCTTCAGAAGGAATCACATGGTACATCGGCCACATTTCCAGCTGCATACTGGTGTTAGATTTTCTCTTTCCAGAATAATAATGATATTGGCAGAATTTAAGGAAAGATCTGTCTTTATCTCCTTTTACTTTTTTTTTTAAAGAGTCTCACTATGTCACATCAGGACCCGTGGAAAGTCACATGCCCAAGCAAAGATCACATATGACTTCTGTAGGTTCTGAACCAAATCCAAAACATCATAATAATTCCAGCAAATTGGAATCGATTTCAGCTGGGGTGTCAAGGTTCTGCTAGACGGGTTCTGCCGCACCCTGGGGCCAGCCATTCATCATCTCTGAGCCTCAGTTTCTGTACCTGGGGATTGGGTATCACAGAACCTAGCTTGTCAGGTTGTTGCCAAAGCTAAATAAATTAATGTGTGTAACGAACCAGCATACGGCCAGGAACACATGTTGTTCATGTTTCCCACACTGGAACATACTACCTTTACCTAGCCAACTAAACAGAAACTTGAGATCAGGTCCAAATTTAGGGTAGCAATTTCAGACTCGTAAACTTTTTAATTCATGCATGGGTCTAAAGGTAATTAGCTTTTAATAGGGACAAGAAACACGTGGACACTTATGATCCCCAGAGAAGCCAACACTCTCTTCCTAGCCCTTCCAAATATTACAATCTGGGGTCAGAAAGGAGGCAGAGCTTTAAAGGAAAAATATCTGATTGGACACAAATTCCAAATGTACCAAGATGTTTAAAATTGACTTAACAAAGCACTTTTTTATATTGTGAAGAGATCCTCATACTCTTTCAATTTGAACATTATTGTGAACATACGAGACTGCTGTCCACGGGTCATAAAAATGTCAAAAGAGTGACTTTATTTAGGATGAAATATTAATGTTGGGAAAAAGCCTTTCTAAAGATGTAACCTCCTTCCCATTAATGTGAGTGATTAAGCATTCAAGATTTATTAATGCAGCATGAGAGACATGGTGATAAGCTTCACAATGTCCTCCATCATGGTTTCTTACTCCACCAAGCCTATAAAAGAAAGCTTTAAGGTGCCTTGCCAGAGCAACACCTAGGGCGAGATAGCGATTCTGCCCCAGGTGGCCGTTGGCTAGTGGGCGGAGCACAGGTGCCCAGAGACAAGTCACTTAAAGCTCAGCTTTGCAACCAGAAGTAGAGCTATTTCTCACTCTGCCTTGTCTCCCGACAACGTGTGACTAAGATGAGAGACCCAGCGTTGGGGCCTTGGGCTCTGTGCTTCCTGTGTGACCCCCAGGAGAGAACAAGGCTGGTGCCAAGACACCAGGCAGGTGATGGAGGGTAGCAAGCCCTGGGTTCAGGGTCAGATGGCTAGGTCTGCAACTGGAAGGTTAGTTGCTGGCCTTGGACAGGCCATTAAATACCAGACCTGCCATCTCTGACATGACAATATATTAAAGATAAAAATGAAAAAAAGTCAGAGGAGAGGAGAGGTCTAAGAGGGGTAGACAGAGTATCAGACAACAGCCTGCCCCTACCTCAGATGTGTGCTGCACCATAGCACGGGCTCTGCAATCAGGATAAGTTTTTAATGTCCCCACTAAAGGGGGCTGATTGATCCCCTTCCTCTCTGACTCTTTCCAGGCTGGTGAGCCCAGTTTTGCCCATGTGCAGAATCCCCTGGGGCTCTGTCCACATTCAGTCCAGTGATTAGTAGCATGTGTCTGTCTCCCTGTCCCTTCCTGGCCATGAAGGAGAGCATGTGCACCTTTAACCCAATAAGAAGCTTGCAGAACTATGCCAAACTCCAACTGTGAATGAAATCTCTATCAACTCTTGATTTCTGTTTTCTTCGTTAGTGTAAGATGCATAGAGGAGATGTGGCAGCCAGACAGGTGCAGAGCCAGTCAGGTGCCTGGTTTTAGATTCAGGCATTGCGGCGGGCAGGTCCAGCTAGTAGTAGGGGATTAGCCCAGGGGCAAAGTTGGTGTCTGAGATCAGGAACAATCTCCAGTCCAGACTAGGCGTCAAGTAGCTCAGTGGCCCTTGAAGTGGATGGGCCCAGAAATGAGGAGTCATGCACAGATACTCCAAAGTTCTATCAAGCAGGAATTAACTTTAAGGAATCTGTCCTGGGGGACAGGGAGCCAGGCACTGGGCTTGTATTTAGAGGCACAGATCCAAGTATCTCTGGGAGCCTGGGATTCGAGTCAGGTTACCAGAGTGATCACTAGAATGGAAACCAAACAGAATCCCTGTATCAGAAAAAGGACTGCCTGGAGAAACTCCAGCATTGTGAGCTCTGAGCTGTGAGCTACAGGGATATGACGGCCAGTACAGTATTCGCCACCCTTGGGGCAGGTGAACCAGAAGGGTGAAGCTGGGAGAAGAGTGAGTCTAGGTATAAGGTGGGGTCTGGATGGTAAGCAGATGGGCACCAAATCAGCCTGACATGGAGGCCAATTCTGTGTTCAGCAAAGCAAATTTGGGAAGGGGTTGGGGGTAAGCGGAGGCTGCTTGAGTAATGGTAGGTCTGAAAAGTTTGGTGGGGAAAGGTGGGTCCAACCATGGTGGAATGGCAGAAGAAAGAAGAGATGATAGGGTCTTGGTGTCTAAATACCTCTTATGTCCTGTTTCAGATCCTCTAGGCTTTGCCAGTCTTTGGGATCTTTGGCCATTTTGTTCTGCCCCACCTCCTGTTGCAAGGACCAGCTGTATGTGGGTTCCCCAGCTGACTGCACAGGACCTTGAGTCTTGCTCACATTGCATACCTCTCACCTCATGGCCTCTTGCCTCCCTGTTGATGCTGAGATATGAAACTCCACTGGACTCATTCTGATGCCCATGCATGCTCGACTTGGAAGTGTAGAGAAACTAACACTTAGTGTTAGAACCTTTGAGAAGTAGAAGACAGAAGCCCATAGATAAGTTATTCTCTCATCTTCCCTCATTCAGACTCTCAAGAGATGCTGTATTTCCTGTAGCCTCCCAGAAGAAGCCTGTGAGCAAGCTGTTAGTCACAGGGACGCTGAATAGTGGCTAGTTCAGCTGTTTCGTTTTCCTCTCCTTCCTTCCCTGCTTCATCCTCCGCTTGCCTCACTTTATAAACCTTGGCCTCAGACTCTGCATCTTGGAGGACTCCCACCTACCAACATTCTCATTTGTTAGAATTTGATAAACGATGAATCCACTCAGGAAAGAAAAGGAATTTGCTATTGGGAGGACCTCATTTTTACATGACAGAGTGTCCCCCCGACATGGCCCTGCAAGCCAGACTCAGATTATGTCATTCTAGTGAAGCCCCAAATGGACCCTCATCTGTAGCTGAGGTTGTCAGTCTCCTTTTTAAACACCAAGCAGCCTTTCCCTCCTCTCAGCCAGAGAAACTTTTCCCTCTTGTTTGCTGACCTTGAAGTTCTTGGTCTGTTTTTCACACACTCTTTCTCCAGGGTCCCCAGTGTCTCTGTCTTTGGTTCATGTAAGAGAACCCAGTCATTTATTTATACATGTAGGAGGACAAGGCTGGACACCTAGGCAGCCTGTGAAGTCCATTTGGCCATTCATTTTATCCCTGTTCCATCGAACATGTATTTGGTAACCCAATATTGAAGTTTTCTCTTTTATAGCCATCCAAACCTACCGACGCTTACAGGGACAGTCATGACATTCTCTGTTGTCAATTGTGAATCCTCCCCATTAGTAAGTTACAAAAGACATTTTTGTACTGTGTGTTATGACTCTAATTACCTTAAAAGAGAACTGTCTTGTTAAAAATCATATTCTAATGTCTTTAGCTATGATACTAACAATATATTGGGCCACTAAGGCACAAATCATAACAATTAAAGATGCTTCTCACTAATATCCTTCATATCTTCCTTATCTCAATTTTTGCTAACTCAACACCACTGCTATAAAGACATGTAGGCATCTTTTGTAATACTCTTTGGCAAGTTTAGCTGCCAAGTCCTCAAAAAACAGAAGAGTCTGTGTTTTTTTTTTTCTGAAGTCATATGCAATGGAAACAGTGTGTACATGCCATGCACAGTAAACTTAATTCCATCTTGGTAAGAAGAATGGTCCTGCCCACATTTTCTCTGCCTCTTTCCCAAGCCCTCACTATGTTTCCATTTTGGAGAATCCTGAGGAACACAGTTTTCTCTTGAGAGTGGACTTGCGGCCACACTGACTTCTGCCCCAGGGATGGGCAGGGTGGTCCCCTCCATGCCAGCTTTCACCCACTGTGTTTTCTGTTGGTTTCCACCCAGCCACACTTCTGTGTTCACTGCTCAGATTCTCACTTCTCTGCATAGCAGCAAATGGCATGGGTAGAAACCGAACAGCAGAGCCTTCATCACTGTGCAGCCTGAGTCCTCTTTGCAACATTTAAAAACAATAGACTTTTATTTTGGGGTAGTTATAGATTCATAGCAAAATTAAGCAGAAAGTAGACAGTTCTACCTGCCCCCTGAAACACACAACTCCCCCACTGTCAGTATCTCCTACCAGAGTGGGACATTGGCTATAATCATGAACCTACACTGACATATCTGTAGTGTGAGAGTTCACTCTTGTTCTTGTGCACTCTGTGGGTTTTGATAAATGCATCAATTATATTAACTTACAATATCATACACAGTAGTTTCATTTTCCTAAAAACCCTCTCTGCTCTGCCTATTTATCCTTCCCTTCACACTAGCCCTTGATCATTTCATTGTCTCCATAGTTCTGCCTTTTCTAGACTGTCATACAGGTGGAATCATAGAATATGTAACCTTTAAGACTGGCTTCTTCCACTTACTAATATGCATTTAAGTTTCTTCCTTTGTGGTTTGATAGCTCCTTTCTTTTTAGTGCTGAATAATATCCCATTGTCTAGATTTGATGTTGATTTTATCCATTCACCTACTAAAGGACACATTGGTTGCTTTTAACTTTTGACAATTAGGAATAAAGATTCTATTAAAATTCACGTGCACGTTTTCATGTAGACATAAGTTTTCAACTCCTATGGGTAATTACCAAGGAGCATGATTATGGATCATATGGTGAGTTCAAGTTTTGTCAGAAACTGCCGAACTGTCTTCCAAAGTGGCTGTTCCATTCTGCATTCTCACCAGCAATGAATGGGAGTTCCTGTTGCTCCATCAAATCCTTGCTAGCATTTGATATTGTCAGTGCTTTGGATTTTCACCTTTTCAGTAGGTGGGGAATGATACACATTGCAACACTTCTGAGGCCAGCATTTCCAACCACGGAAGGGCATCTTACATAGATCCCAAGACTTTCTGTTCTCCTTCAGCTATGAAACTGGTTGAGCCCAGTTTACAACTTTGTTCTAACAGATCAAAGGTTCTTCATCCAGCATCATGGCTGGACTTCTCCCTTCTGCAGTTCTGTCTCTAGTTCCTATGAGGTTAGGAGTTGGGAGGAGGGATTGAGGATGCTTTTTAACTGTCATAGTCTCCTTTGTTGTCACCGTTTCTCTGCTAACACCTCTGTGGGTCAGATATCACCTGTGGGCAGCCAGAGTACAGACAAGGAGGCTCAAATGTAGACAGTGTCCACAGTACCCACTTATGCATGAGAAATATACATCTTTGCCCTCTAAATGATACAAAAGCAGGCTCTCCTGCTGCTCACCTTCAGCTTTACCATCTTTCTTCCCTTTTCCTTTGTAGGACACACAGTCTGCTGCCTCAAAAGAAGCCCAGATGCAAAGTGAGGTCCCAGCCTCTCCTTCTGTAGGCATCCCCAGTCTTTATGAGGAGTTCTCTTGAAGTACCTTACTTGATTTCAGGTTGAGGATGGGGGGAGCAGAGAGAAGGACAAGGGAAGGAAATGACCTCTTTTCTGGAACATTCCACTAATGGCTCCCAGACCAGTAACCTCATTACTCTTGCTCACACCTCTCCCAGGTTGTCTCCCCAGGCAGACAGAGAGAGGAGAGGGATCTAGGACAGTGGGTGGTTATTGCAGGGCTTGTTCTATTATTGGGGCAGCAGTATGATCCAGCTGCCAGGTAGCATGCTAGACCCTGACCAATACAAAGAATTCCTCTAGAATATAGGGTACCCAGAGCTTCTTTTCCTTAGCTGAAAGCCTGAGTTTTTAAATCAGGGAATAATTAGAAAAGTTCTAGCAGGATTCTTAATGTAGGGCATCAGTTGTATACAGAGAAGGGGACTTCACAACTGCTTTCATCCCAGCATTCAAGCAATTAATGACTGATTGGCTATTAATGTCAAAAAGCTTATTACATCAAACATGGGATTCGTATGCTACAATTCACCCTCATCTTCCCTTGACTTGCCCTTGGTGATGAGAAGCCAGGCATTACTCTCCTGGTATGTCTCATCCCTTGAAGGTGGTGTTTAAACCACACCTGAGCCTGCTTCCCTCCCCCTAAATGACTTCCTACTCCCCACTGCACAGCTCTCAGTTTTCCTGACCAGGACTTGGGTGATATAAATGCAAAGCAAACCTGACCATAATTTCCAAAGACCGCAAAAGGATAACTATTAGAATGAGGCCAGTTCTGACTGGCTGAGTTTTCATTAGCAGAGATCGTTAAGGGTCCGACCCGTGAGGCTCATGATTCATGTCTGGTGCAAGCCTCAGATGTGTGGGTGTGCGGGGCTTCCCACATGCTATTAGTTGCCATTGTCTCTCTGTGGTGTTTTACTTTATAAAGATCACTTTGAGTTACTCTGCTGCTGAACCTAATTTTTCTCTTCAGGGGTAGCCACTTCTCCCACTTCAAAATAATGGTGCAACTTTAGTGATTTAATTTAGAGAGGCAATGAAGTGACCAGTAAAGTGTTTCACAAATGGAGAAAAAGCCTTTCACAAATTCCGCCAAAAATAAGCATTCGTGTCTTCCGAAAATTTTGCCCCATACAGACTACAAAGAACTAACCATCTGAGCCTATACTTTTTGTTATTCAGCTGCTCCATTCAAATATACTCTTCACATGTAGTTATGATGAGGAACAAAGGTAAAAATCTAACTCCTGGGGTGAAGAGGGAGGGCATTCAGTGAGTCATTCCTGGGGGACAGAAGCAGCAGGAACAGATGCCCCAGATCATGAAGGAGTTTCTGGGGGAAGGGGAGGCTGTCTACAAATGACACTGTCAGCATCAGGCCAGGCTCCGACTCAGGGAACCCAAATAGACTACCTACTGAGTTGGAGCAGTGCCTCGGAGCTGGAGCTGAGAAACCCAGAGGAGGCAATTGCAGTGTTGAAAGTACACAGTGGCTTGGACGAAGTGGTATCAGTGGAAATGGGCAACTGGGTGCATTCAGGGTACATTTTGCAAATAGAGCTAAAAGAACCTGATGATGCCTTGGAAGTGGAAGATAAGGGAAAATAAGAAATCAATGATGTCTCTTAGGTTTTTAGCTTTGAACAAAAATAGTGGCAGTTGTGGGGATGGAGGTGCTATTTGAGGAGATGGGGAAGATGGAGGGAGGATCAGGGGCTCCAAAAAAGGAGGAAATCTGAGGGCATTTAACCGTGGGTAAGCAAAGGACACACCAGTGTTGGAAAAGGTGCAGATGGTTTAAAAGTTCAATGTTCTTAAGTTGGGGATCATCTTTGCCTTTCTTTACATTTTTCGGTGAATCCACATAGCTTGTTTTTTCTGTATAAACCTTATCCTTATTTGGAGTATTTTTGTCTTCATCTCTAAAGACAAATTGAGGGCTGAAGAGAATTGTTTTCCCCGAGTCTGTGTTCATAGAGTAGATAGTAGTGTTTAAAAATGCTTATGTTTCATGCAAGCTATTTATGTGAATGGATTCAAGTATATACTAACCAGTAAATATAGTATCCTAAATGCTAATGATCTGTACCTAGATAGATATTTTGGTACATACAAGATGTAATTGCTTTGGATAGGGACGTTGGGGAGGAATTTGCAGAAAAATGGCCAGAGGGGTTGACTAAGGCATTGAGAGGCAGGGAGGAAGATGCACAGAGTAAGAACGTTAAGAAGCCCAGGAAGGAGTCTGGGTCAGGGAATATTTTCCCTTCTCTCCTGGGGTACCACAAGGGCAGCTTTCTTCCTCAAAGGCAACTAAATTGTTTTACAAGTCACAGGGTGACTTAGCAGTGATGTGATCACGTAACTGGTGGAAAACTGGGAAATAATCAGGAAAAACAAGGGATATGGATAGAGTCTTCTACTCATGTAATGACACGAGAGAAACATGCAGGGGCCATCAGTATAAATCCTAAAGCCCAATTCCAAGGGACTATCCGTGAGCATCCTAGACATCCCCAGCTCTGAGAAATTCAAGAATGTGTCTGTGCTGCTGCAGGGACTTGAAGTAAAAGGATCCCCTTTGCCCCTTCCTCTTTCCACTGAAAGAAGGGTGGTGGACCTACACAGTCAGACCCACTGTGTTTACTAAATCCCTCACTTCTTGCAAAAGAGAGCCGAGGTCATTGCTGCAGTGCAGGGGCATTACTTGGACCAGGGAAGATGAGATTTCCTCTTGAACACAGCTTGGAGAGGTGGCCGATGACTGCTGTGGGTGGCTTGCAGAACTTGTCCTGCCACCAGGTGGACCAGGGGAAGTGTGCAAAATAAGAGTCAAAAATCAAACAGAAAGAGGTAAGATTAGTGAATTTGAAATGTCTGCCTTCCATTGCCACCTCAGACCCTGACTATGACTATGGTCTTTGATTCCTACCCTGATTCTGATTACAGCCTTTGGTTTCTATGTCTTAGTTGCTGTATTCAGTAAATGTAATGGTAGTCAGGTCATAGTTTATGTGTCTATTGTAAACACATGGGTAGCTTGCCTTGAAATACTACCTGGAGGTAGCATATTATTTAGATACAGAAGTAAAGATGTAATGGTACTATAGATACAGACATGGATATATAGCTATAAACATCCCTTCCCCCGCCAGTGCAGGTGTGCCCTTACATAAAACCCCACCCATGATGACCTGGATAACATTCCTTCTCCCTCCCGACCACTCACCTCCATGCTGCAGTCACTCAACCCCACCAGCCTCCTTATTGTGCAAACATATCAAGGTTGCTCCTCCACCAGGGCCTTTGCACCTGCTCACCCAGTGCCCAGAACACACTTCTCCCTCACATCTGCGTGCCTTATTCCTTCACTTTATTCAGATCTCTCTTAAATAGCACCTCCTCAGGAAAGGCTTTTTGAACCCTCCGATCTGAAACAGAACTGCCCCTCTATCCTTTCCATCCATTTACCTCTTTTACTTCACAGAATTGATCACCACCTGACATTATCAGGCATAGGTATCTGTTTATTTTTTGTGTCTCCCATTAAAATGAGAACTTCATGAGGACATAGAGCTGATTTACATCCATGTCCCCAGTGCCTAGGACAATGCTCAGAACCTGCTAGGTACCTCAATAAATTTTTGCTGAATGAGTGTACAATACCAAGATAAATAAATGACTATCACAATGATTAAACTCAATGATTAAAAAGATCAATCTATACTCTGTGCAATGAGCATTTGAGGATCTAAAACATGTTGCAATGGCTTTTCTTAATATTATCTGCTACAATGGAAATGGGTAGCTTTTTGAGAGCTGAGAGTTTTGCTTTTAGTTTAGTGGTTCCTGACTTTATTACCCAACTGCGCTCTGGCCATGACTTCCATGTGTGGGAGGCGAGGGTAGAGGAGGCAGTGGTAGTGTTCAGGGGAGATTTGGGGGCATCAGACCTCCTCTCACCTCCGCCTGCCCCCTTTTCTCGTCGTCCATCGGGACTAAGCACACAGGGTGCCATGCCAGAGCGGCTTCAGGGTATTCCTCTCCCATCCTCATGCATTTGCCACCCTTCGTCCCCTCCCTCTCATGGGGATTCTGATGGGGCCACAGGGGCCACTGTAAGTGGGATGGCTCGATGGAGTGGGGTTCGGATGGCCCATGGAGCATGCCACAGGGCAAGCCAAGGGAAGGAACCCTTGGGGACAGGCCCCCAGCCCCTCCACCTTTCTTGCACCCCACACTCTCTCCTCTGCCGAGGTGTCAGCTCATTAATCTCTGGCTTCCATGGCTTTTCTCAGTAACTTATCCCATATGCTTGTTTCTCTGTGTACAACATATGTCTGTTTCCATTCCCTATTTACAGTTTAAATTAGAAACGGGTGTCGCGCTCTGAAGCAAATCGGCTACTGTCCGTTTTTCCCTTTTTCCCTCTGGAGACCCCTCTGGGTTCCAAGCAGCCTGCACCACCTGGCCCCGCGCAGGCCTGGCAGGAAGCTGTCATTTTGGCTTTCACCCCTTGTTCTCCTCTCAGGTTTATTTCATACCGTAGTGTCTGCCCACAGGCACCACTCCCTGAGGCAGCCAGATATGGTAATTTAATTAGGCAGATAACTTCCAAGCATCCACGCACTGGCGCTACGTGCTTCCTTCATGAAGCTTGTAGTCTAGAGGCAGAGGGAGGCGCAAACATAGCCGCGCACATTGGCGCATCGTTACCACCCACCTGTGCTGGGAGGGGAAGGTAGGTGGTGCTGCCTGGTGGTCTAACTTGGTTTTAATGCCTGAGAACATGGTATTTAAGTCCTGAGAAACAAGTAGAAGTCAGCCAGGTAAAAACTGAAGAGCTGCAGGTGTGAAGGACCAGAGGTGAGAAAGCTCTGAGGCCATTCAGGAAACAGAGGGATGCCCGAAATGAATGGGTCATGGCACAGGAAGGGGAAACCTACAGGAGCCTGGGGAAGGAGGCACTAAGATCAGTCGGGTTCTGTCAGCCATTTTATTGACTTTTCATGTTGTCCAAAAGGCAGTAGGAAGTCATTGAAGGGTTTATAGTCGAAAAACCAATGATTTGATACAATTAATATTTTCAGACTCTTGCTCTGGCTATTGCATGGAGGTGGATTGGGGAAAGGTCAGAAGGGAAGTGGGGAGAACAATGAGGAGGCTGTCTTAACAGAAGTGGCTGAACAGTGACCAGGACAGCAAAATGAAAGGAAAAGGAAGTAGGAAGATTTCTTTGGAAGGTCTCCTTAGGGTACTCCACCAGCCCTGACCGCATACTTCAGGACTTCCAGTAAGTGAGAAACATGAGTTCCCGCCACGCAGCTGGTGGCGATTCCCCAGCTTGGGGTGCCCACTCCATCCCTGCACTGGTTAGGCTTGTCGCCATTGTCGCTCAACGCAACTCACTGGAATTATATATTTAAAGCTTGTGGTCATGCCTCCCACATGGGAGGGCTGCAGTGAATGGCAGCTAGATGGTAAATGTTAGATACAAAATAAACACAGCTTAGCCATCCCAGCCTCTTCAGGGCACTGTGAAAGACTCCTTCTGAAGAAACTTCAGTTCCCACTGAATCGGGGCCTCAGTTTCTGCAAATTCTCTCTCCTCCTATTTCCCAGCAGTCTCCTTCCATGTGACCCTCTGGACATAGTGGCAAAGTTTCAGCCTTTGCTAACATGGAGCTCTTTATGAAAGGGAGCTGAAAGCGTCAGTAGATTAAGTGGTTGACCAGACAGCACCGGTATCATGAGCCACAGCCAACTGTTCACATTCGCGCTGTGACATCAACCTCCTACTTTGCATGATGGTTATAGAACAAGCTCCAGAGGGCAAGGACCTATCTCATTCAATGCTGTTTCTCCACAGGGAAGATAGCACATAGCACAAACTAAATACAAATTTGCTGAAATGTACTCTAATAAAGGCATATGAGAAAAGGCAGGATTGATAATATATGATATATATGTATGTGCAATATATAGAAAATGCAAGAGCATGTGTATTGGGTGTTACCACTTAAGCCATACTTTATGCCTCCAATCTCACCTGAGCCTCACAATGTGACACAATAAGTAACACTGTCTCCATGTTATAAATTGAAAGACCTATGCGTGACCCAGAGGGAGGCAAGGACTTGCCACAGTCACGTGGAGAGTCTGGAAAGCCCTAGAAGAGAACCTGGTCTTCTGATGCAGGTCACCCACCACATGGGACAACTCCAGGAGGTGGAATGTACATGGACCACAGAGGGAACAGTGCCCCACAGGACTGTGTAGTGGGCAGGACCATGTGGAATCCTCATACAGGCTTGTTTTATTGTCTCAAGACTATTGCTCAAACGTTTGTTTTTGCTTCATTTTGGCAGCTGGGCTGTTCTCCAAGAGATGCACCATCACCTGGAGAACTTAGTGTGTTAAGGAAGCTCATAGGCTTCATTTAAGTTTATAGGTTCTATTCCCATTTTAGTGCAAAGGAGAGACTCTAAGACATAATTTATGTACGTTCACCTAGTTAGTAAGTGGCTGAGTTAGGACAGGAAACCAGGTCTGTTGACTCCAAACCCTTTCACCTTCTGCCACCAGTGCCTCTCAAACAGGAGTCTTGGGCAGCCTTTAAACACGAGACAGCATGTCCAGACCAGAGACCCATGAAGCCACAAAATAAACATTAAGCCTATCAGTCTAAAGCATCCATTTTAATAAATCATCGGTAACAACCAAATACTTTTCATAATGCATTGTCTAATGCAATAATTACATATAAAGATGAAATATAAGAAATATAAGACTTAAAAGAAATTCCATACCTGCCATGAGCACCTGGGGCTAGACCTACAGACATGGTCTCAATTACTACCCAAACTCTGATCTTGTACCTCTTTCCAGAGATTGGGAGGCTTTGGTGGAAAAGTTTAAGAAACACCCAGCTAGATGGCCCTCGTTTCCATAACACTGAGCTGCCATTATTTACAGTGCACGTCAACCAAGTTCCAGCTTCACAATTGCCAAACAGCTGCTTCTTGTAATATATGCACTTTCTATGGGTCTGTTTCATCCGTAGGAATGTCTGGAGAGGTAGGAGAAAAATGGGTTTTAAATATAGGGAATGTCTTTAGCACAAAGCATGGCACACAGAGTAGGTGCCTAGTAATTGGGAGTTAATGTTTTTACATTATTTCTTAGCTCTCACAATTATCATAAGAAATCATGATGTCCTTTACGACCCAGGGTCCCAATTTCTATGTGTGACGTACATTGCAGACACAGCAGAAAAGGACCATAATGATGGTCCAGGTAGGTACCTGAATAGAACTACCCAGAGAAAGCAACTTTCTCATTACTGTTACACTCATATGGACACAAGACATTGGTGTCTGCATCAGGATGAATGTCTGCACCTGGCAGGAGAGGACCTTATTCATTTTTAACTGGCTCTGGTGTATTGTCTTCCTCTCCAGTTAATGGTGGAATGTACATTCTGGCAGGGTCTTCAGTGTTACTTAACAAGCTGGGGTTAATGGGAGGACAGTGATGTGGTGTGCACCCAGAAACCCGATCTTTCCACTTACGGGACTGGATGTACCCAGGGCAGCAATCACAGTAATAGCAGCTGGAATGGAGTGCTGTTTCTAATACAGAGAAGCTTTTTCTTCCTACTCTGCTGACAAATAACTGATTTCTTCCTTTTCCCAAAGCTAGCTGGAATACCAGCATTTCTGAGTTATTTCCATATAAACAATTTGACTTTGGAATTTTGGTACTAAACCAGTGTAATGCAATCGCTTTAACATGGACAATGCCATGAAAACATCCTGCTCCTGCTTTTCTGGTTGCCTCGCTCAGCACCTGAAAGTCCCTGTTGGCTTTTCATCATGAAAAGATGCAATGCTTTGGTATCAAATGCTGCAGAGTCAGATGGCCTCTTGGATTTCAAACCATAATGCTCCGGAGGCCATAAAAAGCTCAGTAACATTGAACATCAGGCAAACAGTAGCTTGATGAAACATATGTGATTGGAATGTACAGTTTCCCATTGCTGCGTGATATGTAAGTACAGTGGTCACACTGCAGACGGCATGCCATGTGTACTTCCCAAAGGCATCGTCCTCCCACTGACCCACTCTGGAAAATCCCCGTCCAGGTTGGTGTGAGTTAGTGGCAGGAGATGGAGGAGGCAATCAGAGGACGAGGGACAGCATGTTGTTACCATCTAATTTCACTTTATTATCAAAATGAAGAATCCTTGGTTCTAGATCCAAATGTAATTCTTAAACATCGGTGTGATTGTAGTATTGTGCTGCTTTACTGAGAGAAAACTTACTTGCTCCTGATTAGACCCACATGTAAAATAAAGTGAAACTATAATCACTTCTGAGATTGGAGCTCTTTGGCTTTTTAAATTCTATATAGTGCACAAGCAGTGGACAATGGGACCCTGGAGGGATCTCGCTTGAGGCAACGTGGAGTCCAGGAAACCCATCTGCCTTTATCTACACATCTCTAAGGGAGTTCTAAGGCCTGTTCATTTCCCCTTAGCTACCCCCAGGGAATTGGAGGTGCAGGGAGTGTTGAGGGGTTGGGTGAGGACTGGGATTGCCCTAAAGTCTGCACTGAAAGGGAGCAGAATCTGAGGACTGCTGTGAAACAACAGGTTTAAGCCATCTGCTGAATTCTAGAGTTAGTTGGTAATGGGAATAATCAGGAGTTACCAGGAAGGGAGGGGAGCAGCTGAGCTCTCATTTGGGGATGTAAAGATGCTGATGAAGGACCGCAGTGCCTTCTGGACCAGATTGGCACAGCTCCGAGTGTTCAGAAGTGGCCTTGCCTCCCCTCTCCCTCCCCCTGTAATCCACTGCAGTCCTAAAAGGGGCGTTAGCAAGAAGGGTATTATGGACTGCATGTTCTGTCCCCCAGAATTCATATGCAGAAGTCCTAGCACCCAGTGTGGCTGTATTTAGAGATGCGGGAAGTAATTAAGGTCAAATGAGGTCATGGGTGGGGCCCCAATCCAATAGGCTTAGTGTCCTCATAAGAAGAGATACTTGAAGCTTGCTTTCTCCCTGCTCACACAGTCTCCACGCAGCCATCTGCAAGCCAAGAAGAAAGCTCTCGCCAGAAACCAAACAGGCTGAAACCTTGACCTTGGATTTCTAGCCTTTAGAACTATGAGAAAAACGAATGCTTGTTGTTTGACTCACTTATGGCAGCCTGAGCAGACTAGTGCAGAGAGCCTTTCCTATCCCTGAATCTGACTCTGTGTGACACCCAGGGCAAAACAGAGAAAGTGCCATGCGTTTGGAGAGCTGGGCCCTGGTGTAGACTCTACCACTCCTTAGCTGTGTAATCTTGGGTAGATCACCTTGCCTCTGGGCCTGGAGAATCTTCATCTCTTAAGTTGGGATAAAAGAACATGCCTGACTTACCCCCACGGTTATTGAAGAGTCAAATACTCACTTAGCACAACAACAGCAGCTAGTATTTTTTGCACATTTACTATGTACAGGGCATTATTCCAAGAGCCTTATTTATTTTTAAATCAGGTTTGTATAATATACATATAGTAAAATTCACCTTTTTGAAGTGTGCAGTTCTGAATTTTAGCAAACAGCATTTTACTGGCACCACAATCAAGATGTAGAACATTGACATCACCCCCAAAATTCTCTGTAAGGCAAGACCCCCAATCCCAGCCCCTTACACCCATAGGTTTTCTAGACCTATGGTTTTGTCTAGACCTATGGCATCATGCAAGGGCACACAGAGCTTTTCTAATGAACTCATTCAATCTTTATAAACCTATTTTGCATTAAGTGCAATTTTTATAGAATGAGTAGATGTACAAGTGTTATGAAAAAGCAAAACTAAGTATTATACAAACATGAGGTTATTATTGTGATTTTCATCAGTTGTGTTATTATTTAATGGTAGAATAAATATTATTTAATGGTACAATAGATGCAAAGAAAGGGGAGCAGGAATGGCCTGGGGTGGTCCACACTGAGAGGAATGGGTGCCATAGAAGAAGAGAAGATAATGGGGAAGTAAAGAGGGCAGTAGATGAATTTTACATGAAACCCAGTTGAACTTTTGTGTTGAATTGGCCTTATCTGCTCATCTAGAATCCAAGTGTCAAAAAATGGCCATGATAACTCTGTGAACCTTCCTTTCCAAACATGATCATCTGCCTTGTTCTGGCAGGATAGAGATTTCATTATTTAAAAAAAGAAAAGTCTTCACAAAAATACTGTTAGCGGTAACTTCCAGCACACCCTCTCTTTGACTAATCCAAAAACACATGGCTGGAAATTACTAAGTCATAACCTTTGTGCTTATGACCAGATGGGTAATGGAAAAATGTGATGGAAGGCTTTCTAGGCTGAAAATAACAGCGATTCAAGTGTAGTGACAGTCATTTTCCACGGGAAGACAGAGGGTAACCAGGCTGTCACTGAAGTTTCTCCTGATTCAACCTGAGCTGGTTCACTCAGGACTTCTAGGCAAGGCAGCAAGGACTGCATTTATTCCCATAAAGCATCCTATGGTTCAGTGGCCACATGCCATGGAGGCATCCCATCACTCTTTATAATAAGAGATTCTGATCTTCTGGATGTGGTCATGAAATGCCCACAATCCGACCACAGTGGTTCCACGTCCTCCAACGATAATATTTTGCATAAATTGTTTTGCTCTCCTCTTTTTTTAACTTCATATTATAAATGCAACACATAATAAATAACTAAGGTCCATCTATTTCTTAAAGTTTACATCTTTCATGAATTTTTAAGTAACAGATCAGGAGAAACTGCTGAAACAAAGTAATTAGATGTAGGGCGTTGCAAGAAGGTCTAGGAGCCCCTTCAATATTTAATGTGGCCAAAAGCTTCTGACAACTAATCATCTCTTAATGGGGCTTGCCCTTTGACCCACATGCTTCTAAGGGAATAAAATATTTGACTTCCAAACAAGTTATCACTCACTCACTGAGAAAATACCACAAGCTAAAGTGGCCTCCTAGGCATCATTGGTCTTTGCTAATTGAGTTTAGAAGTTTTCTGATCAGCATTACCTACCTTTAAATCACCAGTAGTTTCAAAGCCAGCTAGTTATTTACATTAGATTTAAACAAAGTCTCCCATCTACCATTGTGCCCCTCATAAACACAGAAAAGAGACAAGGCATCATGATGGATGAAGAATGCAACAAAATAGGAATAAGCATGAAAGATCATTTGGGGAGATAAAGAATGGAGCAAGACTGAATCCAACTTTGGTATTTGAAATGAGACTGTGCAAGTGAGATATGTGAAGAGATTCAAAGAAAGGGAAACAGGAATGGCCTGGGGTGGTCCACACTGAGAGGAATGGGTGCCATAGAAGAAGAGAAGATAATGGAGGAGGAGGGAGGGCAGTAGATGCATTTTACATGAAACCCAAAAGAAGGAGGGGAGATGAGTTTGTCACCTCCTCTCTTATCTCCCAGTGCACCTAGAAAATGGGTAGTTCATTCCTTGTTGACTTGTACTAGGGATAAAGATGCTTTGTGTATTTGTAAATGATGAGACAAAACCTCCTACCATGAATAGCTGTGGGAGAGATAGCTGTCTTCAGTACTGTCGATCACCAGTTTACGCCTAGTACCCTTGTTCAGCAAGTTGCTTGATCTCCCTAAATCCTAGTTTTTCAACCTGGAAAAGTTCATCATACTGTTTGTTAAGCCATGGGAAATTTTTCACAATTTATAACCTAATGCATAAGAGTATGTGCCCAATGAGTATTTTCCTGGGTAAGAAATAAATATTGTAGTTGAACTTACTAGATGCATTCAATTTGATTTAAAAATAATGAAATGAATGATTTCTACCATAAACTAGTTTAAGGGTCTTTCAATATTCTTTTTAGGATTTATTGTCTTAACAACCTTTCAAACTAGATTTAAAGGATGCTCAGCCTCAGGTATTTTAACTAAGACATAGTTATTATTTTTGTTTTTAACCAGATCATCTTATACATGTCACCATCAAAATTATGAGGTGCCATGAAATTAAATATTAAGAACTAAATGAACAATTCTTTTCTTGATATGTTTTAAAAATAGAGCCTGTTATTTTCCAGGCACTAATTTCAGACACTATGGAGTTCCTTTTCTTTTTTTTATTAAAGTATTGTTAATATACAATCTTATCTTGGTTTCAAATGCACATCACAGTGGTTCAACAGTCCCCTTGATCAACTTATATTGTGACTGCAAATTACTGTGCCCCTTTATCCCCCTCCCCCTCTCCCCCACACCCAACCCTTCCCTCTTGGTAGCAACTAGTCCCTTCTCAGTGTCTGTAAGTCTACTGCTGATGGGTTCCTTCTGTTTTGCTTTGTTTTTATATTCCACAAATAAGTGAAATCATATG
Source organism: Manis javanica (assembly GCF_040802235.1). Taxonomy (NCBI): domain Eukaryota; kingdom Metazoa; phylum Chordata; class Mammalia; order Pholidota; family Manidae; genus Manis; species Manis javanica. The sequence goes on from NC_133157.1 coordinate 80,953,914, forward strand.
GTATTTGTCTTTCTCTGCCTGGCTTATTTCACTGAGGATAATACCCTCTAGCTCCATCCATGTTGCTGCAAATGGTAGGATTCTTTTCTTATTATGGTGGAATAGTATTCCATTGTGTTATGTGTACCACATCCTCTTTACCCATTCATCTATTAATGGAAACTTAGGTTGCTTCCATACTTTGGCTATTGCAAATAGTACAGCAATAAACATAAGAGTGCATATATCTTTTTGAATTAGGGATTTTGTTTTCTTTGGGTAAATTCCTAGGAGTGGACTTACTGGGTCAAATGGTATTTCTGTTTTTAGTGTTTTGAGGAACCTCTATACTGCTTTCCACAGCAGTTGCACCAATTTATATTCCCACCAACAGTGTAGGAGGGTTCCTGTTTCTCCGCATCCTTGCCAGTATTTGTTCTTTCTTATCTTTTGGATAGTGGCCATTCTAACTGGAGTGAAGTGAATATGGAATTCCTTTTTGACAATGGGCCTAAGACATTGTTCTGATTAGCCTCACTAGTTTAAGCAAGTTGTAATGATTAGCAGACACAGTGGTCAGCCAGTGGTCAGCCAGTCCTTTTCTTTTTCATGGTTTAATTTTCTTCTTTATTCTCTATCCTTTATCTCCAACATCAGAGGATATGAGATGCTAGTCACCATCAGTAAACAATAGTCCCTCATGTTATACGATGTGATTTCTTCCTAAGACTTCATTCTCAGATGGAATAGTTCCAGGTGTGCACCAGAGACTCCACCCATCTACTTGTTCAGATGGCAAACCAAGGGATGAATGAGAGTTCTCACACAAATCAGAGAACTCTCGTACTCTGTATGAGCCCCAGGATTTGGGGTTGCATTTTAAGAAATTATGAATTTCACTGATTGGTTCTTATTTGTAGTCAAATAGGTGAGCCAGGTTTCGTCTATTTAGTCTAAGGTTGGTTCTATCAAGAGTTTAGAGAAGTTATTGGGGGATGGATCGAAAGGTAGTGAACACTGATCTCTCTGAAAGAGCACATTAAGAATTCCACCCTCCACCCCACCGCCCAGAATATCATCACTCATAAGAAACCAACTCAAAAACCGTGCTTACCACCTGACCCCTTATGCCCAGCCAGACATAACTGATAGGTGCCTGTCTATCTTTCTTGAGGCATGTGATCCATTCGCAAAAGAAGGGAAACCTGCTGTGTAACCAGAGTTGTATTAAGGGGTGCTACACTTGCTGGTGCTTAGAAAAGCCACTGAGCTGTAGCAGGGATGGAGAATTCCTTGAAATGGTGGCAATTGAGCTTGCCTTTAGGATTTCTTTGAGAATTAGGTAGAAAGGAAGGGACATCAGACTTCCACGAGGCATGTGTAGGTTCGGTCAGGGTGAGGAGACACAACAAGACTTGCTGGCTTAATACAGGGCATGTATTAGAGACCGCAGAGTGACACCAAGGAATGAGCACAAGATGTCCAGTGGGGAGGTATTGTAGAGGGGCTTTGGTACACTACTCTAACTCTCTGAAATGTGGGTGCATTATTTGTAATAGGAAAACAAACCATTGTCTACCACAGAGGGTAACTACTGGGTTCAAGTGAGATCATTGAGTGGAAACTCTTTGTAAAGATGAGCTTCTATGTATTGATGGATGATTATGGTGTCAAAGTGGCACCAGGTGATTGCAGAACCAAGCATTTTGTACTAGAAAGTAATCAAGAGCTGGTCTAACCTGTCACATTTTACCAATAAGCCAGACCTAAGGTGATTCCCCCAGGCTAATTAATGCCATAGCAGGAACTAGAACGCAGTCTCTTGGGCTGAGGAAAAATACATTTCCAGTCCTAATCAACTCCCCAACCACCTGTATTCCCCATCTCGTGTCAGTTCATTCTGGTGAGTTCAGTGAGGAGCATGGAGCCCAGCCCACCCAGAGCCCTGGAGAGCTTCCTCTGGCCCCACGGCATATCTGGCAGTCAGAGCAGCAATTCTGACTCCCAGTGTCATATTGGGATCACATTCCGTCTCACAAATGTTTAAGCAAGGGTGTGAGGGCAAGTTGCCAAGTAGCACAATACAAAACAAATGTCTCATTGTGTTGGTTGCCACGCAGCATGTGGTTCTGTGAAGCCCAAAAGCCATCCAGCGATTGTGACTGGAATATGACAGTAATTTGTAACAACAGTGACTTTTTTTTTTTGGTGTATTTTGGTGACATGCTTCAAAATCCTGAGAAAGGGCTGTAAATGTTCAGAAATGCCCCCTAAATGGGTTTAGAAAACTTGTGAACCCTGTCTGAACTTTTATTAGATTCTCCCACCACTCAACCAGTTGACATCAGAACAAGGAAAGCATTATTTATAACAGCCTGTGCCAAATCCCAGAAGGGATTATTGAAAGAATTAAAGTGAAAAATCCATCCCGAAGAGACTGCAAGCATAAAATAAATGATCAGATCAGAAAACATGTAAATCAAAATCTGATTTTTTTTTTCTTTAAACGGAACAGGCCTTTCACTCTGGCCATTAGCAGTACCGGGCAGAGAACTGGTTAGAGCACGTGCTGTCAGCAGAGGAGCCCCAGCGCCCCTCTCATTGAACAGTGAGGAGCATGGGAGAGCCATTTGTGTGGGCTCCTCCAAATGGCTCCAGATTGGCTGCTCCCCATTGAGAAAACCAGATAGAAAAGTTTACAGAGAAGGAAAGCTATACCTCGAAAGTATTTAGTGCATTAAAATTTATAAAGCGCTTGGACAGACATTGTCTGCTTGAGTATTGACCTTACAATAGGGGAGGTCTGGGCTGTTACCCGCATTGTACAGCTGAAGAAACTAGGACACAGGGAGGTTTGGCAACTGATCAAGGTCACCCACCTAGGAAATAGCGCACCAGAGTGCGCGCTGGAACGGAGTTTCTAAAATCGTGAATAGAGTGATGTCCCCTGCATTGCAGCTGTGAGGGCATCAGGAATATGGGAGCGTGGCATCTTGCTAGGTTAACACAACCCAGAGTGTATTTTTCAGCTGTCTGGTTCTTGATGTATCTAAGTGGTTCTCTGTCTCTCTCCCTCTCTCCCACAAACACACATTCAAATTAATTTAATTCACTAAGTTAAATGAAATTAAATCTGTTCTTTCTGCCACTCCTGAGATACCTAAAGGAGGCTCTGTGCATTCTGAATCTCCGAGAAGTGGGGAGAGTTACAGGTTATAGTATGTTTGACCCATTTGACCTAAGAATGCTTGCATGGAGCTGGCTAAATATTTTGAGGGCCCAGTACCCAAAAGAACATGGTGTTAGTCCATAATGTCCTAGTCTTCTTTCTACCTCCGCAAACCAATGGTACATTGATCATAAATCTGGATTCTAATTTCACTGTTCCCATAAAAGAAATAATTGTGTCTTTTTAACTAAAATCTAGGCAGCGACCCCTCAGTCCATGTAACTCTGTGCCATGTAGCTCCCTGCACTGCCACAAATGGGGGGACCCTTCCACTTAGTGCCCTGAGTCCTTGTGAATATCTGGAAACCTTGACGACCCCTGGTGTAATGGCAGATTTCCTCTCCCAAAGTCCTGGGTACGGGGGATTATAGGACTATGAGCTGGGCAGATACTCGGTCAGCCAGAAACATGGCAATATGGCTGTGCTGATAAGACCACCAGCATCCTTTCTGGTCGGTCAGTGCCTCTGTCATCAGACTGTGTTCTGAATACCGGCCCTGATGGTGAGGGCCGTCATCACCTTCCGGCATGTCCAGGCAGCTCTGTGAGGGAAATCTGTGCCATTGAACAGTGACTGTCTGTCACCACTGGGTGAGAAGCAAGTGAGGAAGTTGAAAGCTGATAAAAGGCAACTGGCTTTGACTCAGTGGATGAGCTTTTGGTGTATTCAAAGCTGAATTAGGAAGATAGGAGAAACCTTAACCCTTTGCCAAGCAAGTTATGTCCCTGCTTGTCAGATTTGGAGTCATTATACAAAGAATGGAAAAAACAAAAACAAAACAGACACCACCCACCTCCTTTGCTTTTGAAATCACCAAGCATATCAAACCTCCTGACACGCTCAGCAACTTGGGCTCTGGAGTTGAGCAGTATTTTTCAGGCACCGTTTGACTAGTTCCTTCTTTTAGTGAGTCAGGAATGGATATTAAGAATTATAATTGGGCAGAAGCTCTATGGGCATTGGTCTCAGATCTTGGGGACTGAGAGTTGCTAGTGAGGTCTAGCCCCTGCTGCCTTTGGGAGCTCACCAGCTGCCCTGGCATCAGGCTGTGAATTTGGCCTGGTGGTCCTGGCATCTACCAGCAGTAAAAAAAACTGCTACCCATAGGGCTTTGGTGCAGAAGTATGGTCATGGCACTAAAATCAGACAGCCCTGGTAGGCTACAAACCTGCAAATAAATTCTTAACCTTTATGTAAGAATTAAGAAATCATGAGCAAGGCTTCCCTGTCAAAGTTCTCTTTGCCTGTACTAATGTTCCTGCCACCTAATGCCTCAGCCTTAGTGTTTTTACTGAACATGGGCTTTTCAAAACCATACTTATTTACTTTTGTAAACAAGCTCAATTGCAATCCTCTGTCTTAGAGGAAAATCCAGAGCTCAGAGTCCAAAGACCTGACTTCTATGTGTCCATAGCAACCTGAACCTCAGTTGCCTTATCTGTAAAATGGAAATAATAATTTCTGCCCTGCCCATTGATGGGTTCTGGCAAGAGTGTTTGAGGCAGCACTGGGCACTTGTGCCAACACCTCAAAGTGAGAGAAAGATCAAGCCTTGCTAAACAAGAAGAGTCACCTGGTGGGTCATTTTGGATACAGAGCCACCTCCTGTTATCCTGGCCAATCCTCCCACCAGGAAGTACTTGAGCATTCCCCTCTGCTCCTATCTGGTTTCCAAAGAAAGAGAATTGAAAGTAATATAAAAAATACCCTGACTGCTCTCTGCCCTCAGTCTCAGTTACTTGAAATTACAAAGAAATTGTAATTCCCTTATTTGTGTATAAACAGTTAAAATTAATAAATATAAATAAAAGAAAAATATGTCCCCTCACATTTTCCTTCCACACTTTTCTCTCTGAAGGTGGGAACTTGGTTTTGGGGTGACTGATGCCTGCTTGTTTACCCCTTTCCTGCCAGGTTGGTGGCCACACGATGCTGCCCATCCGCTGGATGCCTCCTGAGAGCATCATGTATAGGAAATTCACCACAGAGAGTGACGTCTGGAGCCTGGGAGTTGTGTTGTGGGAGATCTTCACATATGGCAAACAGCCCTGGTACCAACTGTCAAACAACGAGGTGTGCAATGGGAGGGGCAAGACCCCCCAGGGGCGGACGATGAGAGACATCCCTCAGCTGGGAGTCAGGACACAATCTTATGTGGCTTTTTTTGGGAGCAGCACCTCCCAAAGGGCCTGCTCTGCTCCTAAATGTCATGGTCGAAGTATAGTCGCTCTCCAAATTTGAGAGTTCTAAAGAAAAGCCCAGTGGTTTTTTGCCTGTGGTTTCTGGGTGATGAGACCGAGGAATCATTTTGTGTGTCTCATCTAGTAAATGATGGCAAATGTGGCATCCTGGCACCCCGGGAGTCCCCTTAGTGTTTTGGAATTATTCCTATAAGGTTTCAAGATTCTTCCCTTTTTGCACACTTCAATTCCCTTTTGCACATTTCTCATTCCTAGTGAGAAATGCAAGCTTTTTGTTTGCCTACTGTAAATCCTTTTGCAAAATGTCTATTTTGGGTGCATAGCTTCTTGATCAGGTACTTTACATCTTCTTCAGGTCCATAGCTATCTTTTCCCTGTTCCATTATCCAACATGATCCCTCATTTCAGGAGCTGGGGGTTCCCTCCTCAGTCAGCACCCTGACACCAAGGTGATTCATTTGCATCTCAGGCCAATACAACCAAAACACACTGGAATTCCAGGGCGACGTTTGGGAGCATTCCCTGCAGATAAGTTACTTCACCACCAGTTTGGTGAAATCTGTGTGGCTTGAAAAATGGATATGAACCAATCAGATGAACCATGATATATACCAACCCATACCAACTGCTCTCTTCCTTCTGAAATGTTATCCTGAGCGGGTTCTTTCGAGCAGCCCTCTCGCAGCACTGACCTCTGCTTTATCTGCATTGTTTTTCCTCTTGTCTGATCCTACCTTTGCTCTCCACCCCGTCCAGGTGATAGAATGTATCACTCAGGGCCGAGTCTTACAGCGACCTCGAACGTGCCCCCAGGAGGTCTACGAGCTGATGCTGGGGTGCTGGCAGCGAGAGCCCCACATGAGGAAGAACATCAAAGGCATCCACACCCTCCTTCAGAACTTGGCCAAGGCATCTCCGGTCTACCTGGACATTCTAGGCTAGGGCCTTTTTCCCCAGACCGATCCTTCCCAAAGTACCTCCGCAGATGGGCCGAGAGGATGAACGTCTTTCAAGAGCTGCTGGACACCATCAGTCTGCTGTTCTCCACTCTGACAGTATGAACAACCAAGACCCCGAAGGCTTCTGGAGGGAAGCGGTGTGGACTTCCCATCCGTAGACGCAGTGTGGACCTCTTTTTGGCATTATCTCTTGTCTCTCTTGTCATCTCCTTTGGTTTGTTTCCTAGTTTTTGTTTTCTTTTTCCTTTTTTTGTCTTCCCTGCTTCACAGTCCTTACCCCTTCTTTCGGAATCAATCTGGCTTCTGCATTACTATTAACTCTGCATAGACAAAGGCCTTAACCAACCTAATTTGTTCTATCAGCAGACACTCCAGTTTGCCCACCACAACTAACAATGCCTTGTTGTATTCCTGCCTTTGATGTGGATGAAAAAAAGGGAAATCAAATATTTGACTTAAACTTTGTCACTTCTGCTGTACAGACATCGAGAGTTTCTATGGATTCACTTCTATTTATTTATTATTATTACTGTTATTGTTTTGGGATGGCTTAAGCCTGTGTATGAAAAAGGAAAATTTGTGTTCCACCTGGGAAGCCTTTATCTATGGGAGATTAAAACCAGAGAGAAAGAAGATTTATGATAAACTGCAGTATGGGAGGAACAAAGACAACCCCTGGGATGAGCCGGCTTCAGTCCTTAGGAGAAAACCAGCAACTGTTCGCTGGGAGGGATATATCTGGCACCTTCCCCTGAGGACCTATTTGAGGAGTAAAAAGACTGTTAAACTCTGTGCCATGGACTATTCTTTTCCCATCACCAGAAACACTAGAGTGTAGTGGACAGAAAAGTTGGCTTCATGAGACACGAGATGGCGCCTCCAATGCTCAGATGGTCTTTATAGATCCAGGTGATGGCACTGGATTGTTTTTCCAAGTGTTATCCACCGAGGTTTTGTCAAGTTCTTTTGGAAAGTGGTGTATTCTGGTCCAGAGGTCATTTCAAGTCAGGTGGGAAAGCCAAGGACTTGGAACAGATGGGACAAGCTATAAATTTGGAGGCAAGTTTCTCTTACATTGAACTTTTCAGATAGCACTTCCCTCCGACCTCTACCCTCCAACCCATTCCATTCTTTTAAATGTGCAAGTAAAATCGTGCATGGTCTCTGTTGATTACTACCTTGTGTGCAGAAACTACTGCTCCAGACGTCGTGATCCAGTATGTAGAGCAGATCCGTAAGAGGTACATACCTTATATACTTAGGGAAGCTAATGGAGTTCATTAGCTCAGTATAAACGTTTCTAGGTCATACGGTGGCGATGGGTTTTAACGAATATGGACTCTGAAGCCTGGATGTCCTCACCCCCTCAAACCCACGGTGGAACTGTCTGTGAGAAGGGCTGCATCAAGCCCCGAGGGAGAGCCGACTCGCCCTGGGACATCACATGCATTGCCGTTCAGTGTACACAGGCCAAGACCGTGCTCTAGGCTCTGGTTGGGAGAGTGGTTTCATTCCAAGTGTACTCCGTTGTCAGTATGCTGTTTTGTTTTCTTCACTCCATTAAAAGAAGTAAAAATAAAAAATTAGGCACAGCATGCCAATGGGAGGCTATGCCCAGACCAAGTTTTGGAGGTGTGCTTCTGGGTATAGACACGGGTTTTGTGAAAAGAGGTTGTAAATTTCAACAGAAATTTGCAGTTGTTTGATGACCAGTTATACTAAGGAAGAAAATTGTTTCTGTTCCTCAAGAAAACTTGCTACCCTCTGTGAGGGTATTTTTGCTAACTTGACTTCTTTACAACACAAGCCAGATTGAAAGGGAGTGATTTTAATTCACCTTAAGTCATTTTATTTCCTATTTGTTTCTGAAGGCACAATTGCTCTACTTAGGTTTTGCTTTATGACTGGAGCACTTTATTTTCCATTATAAGCTTCAAACACCAGTTCTCAAAAAAACCAAACATGTCAATTAACAGACAACAAAAGGAAATCCAGTAGCCATCTGTGGACAAGTGAAGGGGGTTGGAATGAGACAAACCCTACAGTCCCTGCAGGTTTGTGCTGGCCAATGAGACATGGCAGTCAAGTTGTTTGTTCTCTTTGTCAGTGAAAAAACACCCCTCCAGAATACACATAATAATATAATGAAAGCCATATCTCCATGATATATACCTGCACGTATATATCTTATTAAGGACCCATGGTACTGTTAAAAACACCGTGGCACTCTGTGAAGCAGTAAAGAAGGGGCAGATTTGTACAAAACCTTTCTAGATTCCATCAGCGATGGTCTGAAAACCTATACAGGTTTGTCATTCTGGGTGACTGGCCAGCTGCTCTGGGGGAAGAAGCTGTGAGGTACTTATTTTACCAGAGAGCAAAAGAGGTAATATATTAAGGGATCAAATTCTAGGAGGACCGTGCAATTTTGGAAGAAGGATTTGTTTAAAGCAAATTAAAAGAGGGGAGCATTCCATTCCATTCCAGTGTAGTGTTTTCCTTTGGAGGAGAAAAGCAAAAAAAAAGAAAATTTCTCCTTGCCTTCTGACAAGTCCCTCAAGGTCTTGAAATGAAAGGTTCTATGCAAGTGCAAAGTTTTATATTTATTTATACTGCTGATTATTATTATTTTTATTTTTTCCTCTGTTGTCTCAGGAGTATGTACTGATTTCAGAGACATCCTGCATTGAAAGAATACAAGATTGCTTTCAAAGTAGCTAAGTGAACCACAGAATATCTTACAATATTCATCACTGTTCCTTCACCTCTTCTCATGCTTTTTAAGTTTTTAGGAAAGCAGCATTTTTATTCTAAAATGTAACAATCACAGAATATGGCCTCCCATGAAATGTGTTCAAAGCTACAACAGTATTAGTGACAAACCTAATTTTCTAGGCCAAACTTTGTTTCCATTTACAAAGTATTTAATAGTTTCCGAATGCTTTTCACATACGTTAGTAAATTATGCCCATATTTTGATAGGTGAGGAAGGTGAGACTCGGAGAAGTTAAATGGCATGCTAGACATCTGCAGGTTAGCTTCGGGCATCACTGGGACTGAGTGTTCTGACTCTGAAGTTCATGATTCTGTCCACTAGAGACTCCAGTATACAAATAAGCAGTCTAGGAAAGAAAGCAGGCTAACAAATTCATGAAGCAGTACATGAAGTTAGAACAAAATGAATGCCTCAGATGACAAGCAGCTGAGATACCAAGATGTACAGTCATGCTCATAGCATCCTCTAAATCCTTGTACCCTGAACCAATATCATAATCAGGCTTATTTAGAAAATGTTTTGAACTATGCTATAAAGCATTATACATATGTGTCCATATCAGCACTCCCTGTATTTATATGTATGTTATAAATCGATTTATACATATCCAAACACAAATACGCAGTGTTTGTGTACTTACGTATAAATTTATAGGCACATGGTAATAGAGATAATTGTAAGTAGGGTGCAGTATGAATAATTTGCTTAAAATCTGCAAAATAACCAAAACTTTTTAACGTAATGTTGCCATTAGTGCTTCCGTTCTCCATGTGCATAGGACCACATCATACTTCTCAACTCTGTGCAGTACTGCATGGGTGGAAGACATATTTAAGATAATGAGCTTCCGGAAACAACTGAATCAAAGCCATCCTACTACACAGTGTCCTTTCTCTGGCTCCTTTCAAAGAAAAATGCAGACTGAAATTGGTCTCCTTATGTAAAGGTCTAGGAAGGGAAATTTTTTTTTCATCTTTTTGCACATTTTTATTATGCTCACCTTATCCCACTGTGATCCTTTACACTGGTGTCCAGAGCCCAGGCATTCCAGAAGAGAACTGGAATGTTGGAAGCCCAGTGTCTTGAAGGCCAATGGTGAGAAATCCAAGACCCCATAGCGAGGTGAGTGGCTCCTAGGAGCTCTGCACCTGAGTGAGGATGTAAGCCACAACCGTGTTAAATGCTGTCCTTTGCAAAGAGCCATGACAAAAAGGACCCCTGGTCAGAAAGACACTTTTCTTTTTGCAAATTGGACCTTCTATAACACCAGTAACATTAAATTCTGTATCTAACCACACAGAAGATTGCATACACACAACCCTCTCAATTCTCGTATTTGTGTTTTTCTCTCACGTATGGGCTTTTATTTCCAATGTTGAGCTCTGGTTTGGCCCTACATCGCTGTTACAGAATATCTCACCAGAGGAATGGCCAGTGACCCCACTTCTCAGATGGCTAAGTGAGAGTTAAAGCAGTTTCTTCCCAATGTGTAATTGTGGAATGAGGAGACTCCCAGGCTGTGAAAGCAGGTATTACTCTAAAGAATTAGTGGTGGGAGGGATTTGTAGTTAAGTAAGACAGCACATGAGGGGTATTTTCTTGTCAGGGCTGGAATGGATCACTGCTGCTCAAGTCCAAGGTTCTTGAATATTCTTAGCGTTTTGCATGTTTTCCCTTTTCCTTTTATTTATTTACTTTTGTATTTATTTATTTATTTATTTATTTATTTATTTATTTATTTATTTATTTATTTATTTATGCTCCATTCATCACAAACACAAAGCAAAGCAAAAAAATTTATATATATGTATATGTGTTGCAGGCAAAACACTGTGAACTTCACAACAGCAACCAAGCAACTATTTTGCCATCTTAACATACGTCTCAGGAGACGACATGGGAAAACATGGGGATGTCATTTTTTAAGTCTATGCATTCTAGGCCAGGTCCATGTTTGTTTTATTTATTTTGTCTGTGCATTACTAAAAATGATGCTGAGTGAAGGTTGGCTGATCCAACCTCCTGGAGCAAGCATAATAAACGCTGCTAATAGCCACATGTTTGAACTGGATAAAGAAATTAGAGAAAATGAAATGAAATGTAAAATGGCCTACATCTTGCAGCTTGTATATCTTACTATTGCTTTAAAAATGTATAAAACAACTGGACATGTTTTTAAATACAAGGTCTTTGAATTAAATGTGGATTTTAAATCTGTAATCCCCTGACAAATGACCAAATTATGGTGAAATATTGCTCCCTGCCTTCATTGATCATTACCTATCACTTACAGAACTGCCTAGAGATGTGGACTCTCTCTGCATTTGCTTCTGTACATGGAGAGATGTTTGTATATATCTGGGCTGTGCACACACACACACACACACACACACACACACACACAAACACCACACATATTTCACTGTCTCTCTGAGAATATATTGCCCCTTAAATTGTGACCTGGTATTTGAAACACTCTTCTCATTTGCTTTATTTTTTCTTTTTAATGTGACGTCTCTGTGCTGATACTTACTGGTTCTTGTTTTGCAATCTGTTTTGAGGTCCATTGCTTTACTAAGACCCACTGCATCTTGGCTGATTTCAAAGTGACACCAGAATATCAGTGTTAAAAAAAAAAAAAGTTTTATTTGTGAATCATGTGACCAGCTTCTCTCAACCTGACATGGAAAGTCTCTTGTATTACAGTGTATTTAATAAAAATGATGTCTTACAATAAATAACATCCCTCCAAAAGAGAGACTGGAAATGACATGATTGCTTTAAATATGTATCAAATTTTCATAAGGCATGGTGTGGTCCTTTTTCCATCTGTCTGTCTGTCTGTCACTGAAGATGCCTGCAGTGTTCACTGAAGGTAATGAGAGTAAGTGGCCTTTGGTACAAAGTCCCTGGTTGACACCTTCATAACCTGACCCTTTTCAACTTGTATCTCGAATAACTAGAACATCACTGTCCAACAGGACTTTCTGCACTTCTGTCTGCACACTGTCCGGTATGGCTAGTTGGCCCTTGAAATATGGCAGTGTGGCTGAAGAGCTGAATTTTGAATTTGATTTAACTTCAGTTGGTTTACATTTGAGTAGTGACATGATGGCTCATGGCTCCCGTGTTGGACAGCACACAGTGGGAAGATGAATCACCAAGATTTCAACAGATCAGACCTAAGAACTCTACCAAGAGAAATGCTGTGCATTGTGGCATCCTAGAGTTGGGGTAGCTTTGAGGATCATAATGACCTGAACTGAAAATGCCACACCCTCTTGGCCTCTCTCTTAACCAGTGCTTCCACCTAGAAGGGGAAGGAGGACAAGACACAGGTGGTATAGCCAGCGTCTCAGAGCCACCCACCCACACTTTTATTTCTCAGCATCTCATGGTTATGTTTCTCAAGGTCTGGCCTCTTCCCTGATGTCCTCTGAGAGGCACAGGAGACGTCTGGGCCACATTCCTGATGGAGGCTTCAGGACCATAAAGTTTTGCAGTAGACTGTTTCCAAATTCAACTCCTCAGGAACATTGCCTCATGAAAACACCCTTCCCACTGGTGCGGCTAAGTTTCCCTTGAGTTAAAAAAAAAAAAAACGGGTTAAAACTCAGCAAGGGAATTCAAAGCTGGGTAAAGGAGGGAAACAACTTGTCTGAAAGTCCAAAAAGAATCGTGTGTGACTCTATGGGATGGAAGGGTATATCCATGCAGAGAAAGTGGGTTAAAGGATGAAGGTTAAACCTTCACTGACACCCTGGGCAGCCAGAATCCATTAAAGAGCCAAACCTCTACCAGACTACATTTTAGATTCCTACTATTGGTACAGTCACAGTGGTATCAATTTAAATTCCAAACTGAAAGTTAAGCTTTCCAGCACTCTCACCTGCTCCTCTCTAGACCCTGTCCAGTTTTCTCTCAAGCATATTCCTTTCACTTAGCCATAGGGATACCTGCTTTCCTGGATGAGAACACACGTGAACTATTGTGATTAGTAACCACGTTAAAACAGGCATCCTCACTTTAGAAGAGACTGACTACTGAAACAAATGCTTACTGCATGTCAGGGTGTTACGTATTCCTGTGGCAGCTGCAACATAGTCCCACAAATGGAGAAGCTTAAAACAACAGAAATGGATTCTTTCCTGGTTCTGGAGGCCAGAAGTCTGAAAGTGAGGCATCAGTGAAGCCTCACTGCCCCTGGAGACTCTAAGGGTGCATCTGTTCCTTATCTGTTCCAGCTTCCGGTGGCTTCCAAGGTCCCTTGGCCCATGTCCACATCACACCATTCTCTGCCTCCTCCTCCTCTTTGTGAGACCTCTGCTCTGTGTGTCTGTTGTATAAGGATACATGGGGTTGCATTTAAGGTTAACCCGGAGAGTCCAGGATAAACCTTTCCTCTCAAGATCCTTACGTCTTTTGCCTTGTAAGGTCACGCGTACAGGTTCCAGGGATCACTACATGGGCACATCTTTTTGGATGCCACCAATCATCTCACTGCTGTATGTTAACTCAGCCACCTCTTACATCACACTGAAAGGAAGGTGCTATGATTATCTCCAATTTGCAGATGCGAAAACTGAGCACTGGGACTTAAGAAACTTACCAAAAAGTTAGGTCAAAGGAAATTGACCAGTAAATAAAGTGCTTACTATTTGCCGGGAAGGTAGTTACATAATCCTCAAAATCAGGGGTTACAGGCAATAGGTAGAAAGGCAAACACTTAGTTGGCACAGGGAAGCCCTGCCAGGCTGACCATGTGCTGTGGTGTTTAGGGTCTAAGCTCCAGGCCCTTGGTAGTGGTAGAAAGCAATTCAACAGCCCAGCCCTATAGGAATGAAGTTATCAGTGGGACCTAATGCCAAGATTCAAGATTCAAGGAGACTAGAGAGTTAGGAAGTGAAATCTGGGCAGTGATTTTAAAGTCAACTGCCACACAGACAGTACCAACCTCCCAAATCAACTGCCACACAGACAGCATCAACCTCCCTGTGGACAACTTACCCTTTTCCCCTATAGTAAATAGGGATTTGTGAATAGCAACCCCAGTGCAGGAAACGCCACTTTCTTCATTTCCTTTAAATCGGGTTATATGTGACTCAAGTTGTCATCCTTCAGGGGCAATTAAGGGTGCACTGATACCCAGGAAATATGAGAAAAGTTTCTAATTTCCTATCCATCACAATTCAGTGGATCTTCGTGCCACAGCTGAGAATCCCACGTCTAGGACAGATATCCTCAGACACACCACGGCCACGTCCAGAGCCCACCGCCTCCCTGGCCCTGATCCACTTGGCATTAGGACGATCTGCTCTCAAGGCTTTGCCTCCAAGACCTTCATTTGGCTTTTAGTTCCATTTGGCTCCTGTGGGTTTTTCTTTTCCTTTCTCCCTTTTTGTTATATTTTATCAATATAAATATGCGTGTTCAGAACCAAGTGGGAGGCTTTGTGCACCTGCTCAGTCTTCCAATTTTCCTGGAAATATCAAAGCTTTCTTTCCTAATATGAGATGAAGGTTCTCTTCACACAGTCTTATTTTTCTGGCAAGACGAATATTAAGAGCAGTTCTTCTTAGCTTTTGTTATTGATCAGAATCATTTGGAGCACTTTGAAAAATGTGGAAGCTTAAGCTGCTCCCTGAATTAGTTCTATCAGTCTGAGTGGGGCAAGACACAGGGTTGCTTTTTGTTTTGTTTTGTTTTTTGTTTCAAATTCTCTAGGTGTTTCTACTGTTCAAATAGGGTAGAGAAGTGTTGTTCCAGGAGATGATAAGGGTTGGTCCCAGAATTTCAACCGTCAGACAGAAATACCTGGTGTTGACCTAAAATTTCACTCAAAAAAGAGCATACAGTGAGCCAGACAGAGAAGGTCCTAGAACTTTAGGTCAAGAATGTTAGATGGAGCACTAGAGCGCTTTGAAAAGTAGATCATCAGTATCCCAGAGGTCAAGTAGTGAACTACATGTTCTCTCAGAAAAGAAGTTTCCTACAAAGCTTCATGAAAACCAGTTATGACCCAGTGCTTAAGGCAATCAATCAATCAATGAGTCCTGATCAGCTAAAACAAGGTTACCATGAATGAAGATAAATTGGCTAGGTTTAAATTTCAGGTGGATGACTGAGTTACCATGGCAGTTTCCCTTCAAAGAAAAATCCAAATCTTCAGAAGTAAGAGATTAAGGTCCCTCTACACTTGCTGGAATAGGCAATTATGCTGAATGAAAAAGCATAAAAATAATTCTGTAGCATCTTTAGGATGATGGCAATTTTTGGTCAATTCATCCTGACCAGGGGACTTTTCCACAGTGGACTTTCAAAAAGCTCTTTGCAAAGTTATTCAATACTGTCATAGTTGGTTCAGATACAGACCTTTCTGGAGACAAATCATGGCTGTAGCATAGGGGATGTATAGGGATTACAATGGCCCTCCTGGATCTTCTGTAGCATCTCAGATCCACAGAAGACAATCCTCTGCACATCTTTGCCAGGGGGTCCAGCCCTAGTGAGAGGGAATGTATTTGAACACCTCCTCCTGCCCTGCTCTCCACCCACCCACCTCTCTGGTCCGTTTGCATTTTACAGAGCTTCCATAGTAAGCACTTCCTCCTGGTCCGGCCATCTGCCTCCCATGGGCTCAGCTCTCCTGGGTGTGCACAGAATAACTCTTATTCATGATTTCTTGGCATCCCTTCATGACTCACTTGTGCTCTTCCTCCCCCATCCATCCCCCTACAGAAAACTCTAGAATGCATGCCAAATACTCAGAAGAAAGGGCAAGGAACCCAGCTCTGCCTGGTGCCCAGCCCCAAATTCCCTGATTCCTCTTTTTTTTACACCAGCTCATTCTCTCAAGCTAGTCTCCAAGCTTCAACTCATTCTTAGCACAAGGACAGCATAACTTTTTAAGGGATCCAATAGACTGAAGTGGAGAGAGTCTCC